>NW_017729001.1:14469983-14473150 GCF_001723915.1 Gavialis gangeticus
TTAGGGGCTCGTGCAGAGCCCCCCATGCAGTGCGTGGCAGTGGGGATCGCCCCCTGCCAGGCAGGAGCTGGCGAGTCAGGCCTTTGTTTTTTGTTTTAAAGGGCAGCCATGGGTGGAGGGCTGGGACAGTGGGAGGGGGCCAGGAGGCTTATGGCAGAGCCCCTCAAGCAGCATGGCGCAGTGGGGATTCACTCCCCTGCCTGGCAGCATCTGGTATGTGCGGCCTTTTTTTTTCCCAAAGAGCCAGGAGCTGAGGTGGGCGGGGCTGGGACAGCAGGCGGGGGATGGGGCCTGTGTGATTTGGGGATTAGGCTGATTCAGCAGCAACCAAATCCCCGAATCAGATTCGGCCGAATTGATTCGGGGACTGTGATTCGAATCACCAAACCAAATCACTGTCCCCAAAATTGGCCGAATCCGAATCGGAAGCAAATACTAGCCACTTTGCACAGGCCTACTGTGTAGTACCTTGTTGCTACTGCACAGTAGGGTTGGAAATGACCTATGTGCCACCAAGACTGCGTAGTAACAGCGGTTACTATGCAGTCATTCAGTGTTTGCTAAAGCAAGTATTAAATGACAGCACAGTAACAACTGCAGCGTTGGGCGCATGTGTTGATGCACCCCCGAAGTAGCATCGTTGAGCCAGGTGTAGACCCAATGCACACTTAACCACAGGAATTTTAGCAGCTCTGCTTACCATGGAAGTGTAGGTGATCATGGCAACTTGAAAGCCTATTTGGAAGGTCCCACCAATTCCCAGCACAAATATCATTTGAAAGAATTTCTGGTACTGAACCTGCACAGAAGAAAAAAGTGCTCTTTAAGTTTGTGATAACACCAGGCCATTTGTAAACATGTGTTTCATTTTCCAGAGATACACTTTGTTTGCTACTATGTGTCCTACTGGCACCAGAAAAATAGGGAGCAGTGTGGAAGGCATTTGCAGGCTCTGTTGCTAGGCTTTGATTACTTCTGCACCATCACAGACAGCTATAATTTCTGGTTAATTAGCATTACTGTTTCTGTGGTCAGGCCTACACAGTTCTCTGAGTCTACCACCTTTAGACATCTTAGCTTCTCAGGATCTTTGTGATTTGTCATCATGTTGTTTATGGTTCTTTTCTGGTTGATGCTGGATCTGGAAGTTAATTTAGTGAAGAGGATATGAAGACTTGATCTGTAGTAGCCTTTAAGTCAATATATCATGAACTAATACATAGATGGTATGTCTACATGTCACTGTATGGCGATGTTGCTATGGTGCCATGCTTTAGTACTTCCTTTTGGAAGTACTAAAGCACAGTGCAGCATGGGCGATGCGCACTTCAATTTCCCTGCTACGTCATCAGAGCGGCACGCTGTAAGCGGGGAACTCACTACTACGGTGACATAGCAGGTAATCTCATATAGACCCTCGTGATCGCTACGTTGCCGTAGCGCGTTGTACAGTGACAAAGCATGCCGTTATTTTGCCAAAGGGCGATGTGTAGACATGCCCCGAGAGATGGAGATGGGCATGATCCAGAACTGTGACAAATGACAACAGCTCTCATTTTTTTCTTATATGAGGATAAGCTTATCCCTGGAGAGCACCTGCAGGATCTCCTTGTTCTGAAACAAAGGAACTATAACCTTTCTGGGAATATAAATATCTGGGAAGACTTCGGGTAGAAGAGGCTATGAAATGGTATATGCTTTAATGGTCAAATGGATAAAGAAGTGTCCAGAGATTCAGATGTTCTGATGCTGCCTTGAAAAATGGTAGGCAGTTTCTCCGCCTAGTTGATCCTAACCTCTGTGGTTCCAGAAGACAAAAATAAAGCTCCAAGGTTTTGACAGTAGCAAAAATAAAGGATGTTCCCTTGAAGGGAGCATCAGCCTGCTCTCCTTGTAGATGGCAGCCCCTTGGAATTTTTGCATATTTTGGAGATATCTTTTGCTAGTGTCTTCTGACATGAGCTCCTAACACTATTATAATAGGTCTTTTCAGTGTACAGGATGCCCTTTTCAAGCAGAATACACCCCAGAGAGCAGTGGCACATTTGAAGCAAAATGGGACAGACATAGAAAACATATGACATAAAGTCACTGGCAACAAAATGAACTCCTGTCAGATCACTGATGTCTAATTTTGTCTTGGATCAGAGTGAGTTGTCCTTATCAGAATGCTTCAGTTTATGGGATAGAAAAAATAAGGCTGTAAGTACAGTGATCTATGATGATGGTACTGCTAGGTAGGCCACCCAGCCAAGACCAGATGGTACAGGCAGTCCTTGACTTACAACCTTTAGAGTTACAACATTGCACACTCACAATGGTTATAAATTGACACCCTGTTTCAACTGTCTGGTGTCAGTTTTGACTTTATAACACTTGATCTGATGCCAAGCCACGCCAGTGAACAAGTTTGCTGCATCACCCATCTCCCTGGACAACATCTGTCCAAACTTCCTTGGACACTTTATTTAAGAAGGCAGACAAGACTCCAGAAAAACCTGCAGCCAAGACTGCTGAGAAGACTCCAGCCAAGAACCCTTCAAAAAGCCCAACCAAGAGCCTTTCAAAACGTCCAGCAAAGTCTCCTCAAAGAAGTCCTTCCAAATCTATATGATTGCTATTTACAAGATAAATACATGAATGTAGCTATATTACTCATCTATAATTGATTGAGTACAAAATTCTGGGTTATTTTTGGTGAAAATAGGGTATTGGGCCTTGGTTCAGGAACCAATCCCCATTTATAACTTTGTTTCCTATGGGAAAATCCGTTCCGAGTTGCAACGTTTTGACTTAAGAAGCGGATCTCAGGAACCAATTGTGTCGTAAGTCTGAGGACTGCCTGTATAAGTTTATAGCTGTTCATCTGGCAACTCTCTCATCTCACCCCAACTTCAGCAGTCACTTTTGGAATGTAGCTAGTTGGGGGGAAAAAAATCTTTTTCTGTGATTTGTTTGCTAAAAAGGAAAGATTTTTCTCTAGATTCCAAATTGATTCTGAACACATTTTTTGTTTTTGTTTTGAAATGATGTTTTGAAATTAAATAAGAATAGTTTCATTTTTAATTTATGTTGTTTCATTTTCTTAACCCCGGTGAGTTCCTTAAGGAAACGATACTCACGGCCTAAGGGGTGTCCATCCCGACAAGAAGCAAGGGGGGCAGGAG
>NW_017729001.1:14474018-14484087 GCF_001723915.1 Gavialis gangeticus
AACCAACTTCCAAGGGAAGTGGTGCTGGCCCCTACCCTGGGGGTCTTTAAGAAGAGGCTGGATGCCTACCTGGCTGGACTCATTTGAGTCCCCGTTTTTTTCTTGTTTTGGGGTTTTGTTGTTCTCCCGCCCTGGCGGGGGGTTGGGCTAGAAGATCTACTAGGTCCCTTCCGACCCTTAATCTAATCTATGAAACTATGAAAACTGAAATTAAATGATATTTTAAGTTGATTTAACTAATATTTTAATGAAACAAAGCTGATTTTTAGTGAAAAATATAAATTTCACTGGGACTATATTTTAGTGGGAAAAAATTCTGAGGTCAGTTTGAACCAATGACCTATCAGTTTCTGAGGCTCTCCTCTAGTGATACATTTCTATTTCAGTTAGGGCACTCAGTCACTCTGTTTCTTTTCCATTCATCAGCATGGTTGTCATCTATATTTCTTGAGGCATTATTATTATTCTCTGTCACTGGATTGTACTTTCAACTGTTTTGTGGGCATTTCCTCTCCTGCCAGGAGCTAAGGAACAAACATTCAATACTCTGCCAAACCCTCATTTGTTTCCCAGTTCTTCTTAGCTATCAAGGAACACCTAGGGGTTTTTCTTGTACTAGAGCTCTTTCTCTTTTCCTGTTTAAAAACATCACTAAAAGCATACATTTTTGCTTTTTCAGCCATCCTAACTGCAGAACAGAAAAAATGTTACTGAAGGAGGTCGTATTGCATTACACACAATAGTTTTAAAGGTGTCTTAGTGAAAATTTATTACAGGCACATTGTCAACTTCATGCGCATTTTACTTTTTTCAGCATTTTACAGGAACCCAAGAAGCTCCACGATATTTTCAGTAAAGGAAGACATTTTGATAAGAATTCCAGACTTTTGATTAAAATATCATAAAAAAATAAGTGAGAGAGGAAATTTCACATCCAGTAAAATGGAAACAGCTACAAGATTTCAAAATGTCTTGCAAAGTCAAGCTTTGGTAAGCGTTAACTTTTATTGATTCTGCATACTGAAATATTGATTTTTGTCATTTTTGAAGTGCTGATAGTATTAAAAACACTAGGTACTATAAGGAACCTCAGGGTACTCACCAGGTCGGAGAGGAAGTCGGCCATCTCTGTTTAAAGGGGCTGCTGTGTCCTGTCCCTGACAGATCTCTGTTATCAGAGATTCCTGTGTTTCTTCACCCTTGTGTGCTGGTATGACAATGGGAACTGGCACCATGGAACAAAAGTTACATTTTAACTTTGTTTTATTTTGACAGAATTATGTTC
Source organism: Gavialis gangeticus (assembly GCF_001723915.1). NCBI lineage: Eukaryota > Metazoa > Chordata > Crocodylia > Gavialidae > Gavialis > Gavialis gangeticus. Next base: position 14,475,304 of record NW_017729001.1, read on the forward strand.
TTTTCAGTAATTGAACAAGGTCTAAAACTACTGGGTTAAATATTTCAGCAAGGGATGTGTCCAGCCCAATCCAAAAAGGGAAAAGTTTTCCCTGTCCAGGGAGGGGAAAGAGACGAATAGGTTTCATTTGAAGGGCGCTCATTGATTTGGGAGGGGAAGGAGACAAATAGTTGGGACATAACAACCTAAACGTTGTTTCAGGGATGGTGGACTACTTTCATTCTTGGCTGTAAGTTCTCTAATGTTTCTGGAGTGATCTGGAGTGATTTCTACCTAAACTAGAAGGCATTTGTACACTAACGTATGTCATTGTGAAATAAACGTATTTGTTTTCTCCTTGTAATTTAGTCCATAGTTGTGCAACCCATACTAACCTAGGACCTGCTTACTCATGAGAACAGGCCAGCTGAAGCCGAAGGTAGTAAGTGCTCCCAAAGGTGAGAGAAGATTGTACAGCTGGGACTTTAATCATTAAGGCCAGAACTCAGGCTGTATTGTGACTCCTTTACATCATGCTGTAGGCACAAAAAAGTTCTTAAAAACAGTATCCAGCTATGAGATGGTCACACAACTGTTTATGTGTCCTATCGTGACATAATGCTAGAGTAGTACCTCCTACACTCCCTCCTGTAGCCTATGCCAGAGGCAGGACAGGGGGAGGGAAAGGGAATGGGTATGATTAGATCCCCATTTATGCCTGATTGATCTCTTTCTGTTGCCTTCCAGTTGCCGGAGACTTTCCTTGCTACAGCAATTACTGGGGGAGGGCACAGGTAAGCTTCACAGCCCCATTACATTCACTCCTAACCTGCACAGTGTGACCCTCAGCTACAGCCTTGGACCTGGCCCTCAGAACCTGCACTTGAAGCAAACAAAATATTCTTATTTCTGGAGAGGCTTCCTGCAAATAGCTGTGAGTTAAATCAAAAGAAGTGAGAGAGTGTCCATTAATAGCAAAGCTTCGGTTACTTGTGTAACTACTGGAGTCACTTTTTATATAACCGATGGACTTGAGTGATGATGCATGGTCCTTGGGAATGCCAAAGCACCACCAGCTCAGTGTTTTACCTACTTGGAATGGTTTGAGGTTTTACACTCCACTCCTGCTAAGCACCAGTAGCTTTCTAGGTGTGCAGGACTGGGTAATGTGTAAGCTTAGTCACTACTGAAAGCACCTGTTATTTTATTATTTTGGAATTTTAAACAGTTTCCTTTAATACATTATTTTAAGGCCATGGGGATTATTATACATTATTACATAATGGATTTTGGATAACGTTATTACATATTACATAATGGATTTACAGTATCCTAACTGTACCTCACCATGATTTTTGCTAAGGTTAGTTAACGGTTTTTCTATATAATCTGGGCTGTTAGGTAAGTTATGGCTCTTAATTTGGAACTGCACCACTTTGGTAGAAATATCAGGAGGCATTGTGCTGGGTGGAGCAAAGGGACATTGACTGTGACTGTTCCTACATGTGGAATGATGATGAAACACAAAGAAGACCCTTACCTCCTCAACCTCTTCCTCCCCTGTGTGGTTGTGCAAAAGCCAGCCAAGTTTTGTCCCTTATTATATGACAACATGAAACCCCTTCAAGTTCTCCTTTGGAACCATATTTAAGTTGTAGTGTATGTGGTGATAATGAATCATGGGGGAGGTGTAAATATGATCTGTTTTTTTCCTTGTCATGTGCTTTTCACAAATTCTTTGCCCGTGTTGTTTAAAAACAAAAAATTGATGCCAGCAGGCCATAATTAACAAACAGTCCAGCAATGACGAACCATGTGCATGTGTAGTAGAAGGAAAAAGCCATGATGAAGAAACAAAACTCTTTCAAGTTTGCAGTTATTTATTGTAAACACTGAGTGAAAATATTTGTGGAGCATTAAGGAAGAGTGCCTTTGCATGTGCTTTAAATATAGTGAATCATAAAATATTTTTAGCATGAAAAATGAGCAGATGTTGCATGGCAGTATTTCAGAAGTAGTTGCCTTTGGTATAAATGGCTATAGGATTTATATGAAAGAAGATGTGTAGGGTCTCACTTCTCTACCACCTATGAAGGGACCTTCACATTTTCCTACCAGTTATACAGGTATGGTGGATATAGATCTGCCATTAAGTGTTGTTCCACAGAGGTGTAACGGAAGCAGGGTGAAGAGACCAAGGTGTAGAAACAGCAAGACATGGTAGTAGCACGATTGGTAGCACTGTACTTGATGGGGGTGAATGTATAGCATATGGGTAGAAATGCATAGGTGATTTATGGCTGATGATGACAATTCATTTATTTAAACGTAAGCGTAAAAACCACGTAGTTTTGATCTTTGCCATGAAATAAGTTCAGGATAAAGTAGCTCACAGGAACCAGTCCTGCTTATATTGAAGTCAGCAAAAGACTCCCTTTGGCCTCAGTGGCAGCTTTAACGGAAGTTGGATAGAGGCCCTAACCTCTGCTCCCAAATTCATTCTGTTTAGTGGGTGTTTAATGTTATACAGAGCATTTTCTACATACTGGTCTGGTCTGCAGAAGGGAAACTTCGAGGTGAAAAGTCAGGAGCACCAAATAAGTAACTTAAGATTCTGAAGGTTACGTACTCAACTGTATTGAGATACAATATGGGCTCTGATTCAGCATAAAACTGCTGTATCGTATCTTGAAATTTGATGTGGACCACAGAGAGAAAAAGGGAATCTTGATACAGATGTTTTTGCTGCATCCTAAATACAAAGATTTTTTTTTTATGCAGCTCACAAGAAATCTGTTGTTAAGGCCGTATCTTTTACAGAGGCAGACAAAGTTATTTTGGTAAATGTGGCTGCTATCTGAAAGGCATGAGCTGTGGTGTAGGGGAGGTCAGAGCTAGAGATAGTGCCTCCTGGCATCAGGGTATGTAATAGGCAGCCTCCCACATTTACCGTCCATTTATGGGAACACCAAAGTCATGGCAGGTGAGACAGGGCGGATTGCCCCATAGAGGCAGGTGGGCGGGCTGGCATGGGACTCGGCCCCTAGCTTGCCCCCTGTCACAAACCTAAAATACAGTAGTTCCCATAAACAAGAGGAGGGAAGTATTGAACCACTTAACTTAGCTCTGCATGTGTCCACAACCTCACCTCTACAATTAAATGAAAAGATGCTGCCCCTTTCCTTTTATTTTAAAATATTTATCTCTTATTTTTATAACACATAATAAATAAAAATGGATCTTTTTCCATCATTGATGCTGTATTTTATAAAAAGCTGCAATAAATTGATAAATTTCTGCATCATCCAATAGCATGATTATATGTTTTAAATATCATTAAAACAAAACTTTGGAACATACTCATAAAACTATGTGAAATGCTTGCAATTAAATGAGAGAACACATGAAGCTCACCTTTCTGAGTGGTGTTGCAGATTTGACAGACCATCTTTATCCAATGATTTAAAGTTCAGAAACTTGGTCTCTTTTTTTGAGAGACCATAAAGCAGGTTGTGAATTTTTTAGAGAAGTCATTTGAAATTGTTATACTGAGAAACTCACTGATTTCTGCTTGAGCTTGATTTGAGATTTTGGATTAGTTCTAACCTGAAGCTCAAAGTGAAATTCAGAGTAGAAGACCTATGTGAATCTTGACTAATGAAAATGTTTTTGCAAAAAAAAAGACTTGTAAAGTGACTTCTTCAGGGTTCGTTTGACCAGACTCTGGAATAGATTTGGGGGGGGTGCAGGCTCCTACTCTGGAGATCTTCAGTCTACCTTGTTGGGGTTATTTGACCTGAGTAGTCTTTCTTGCCCAGAGCAGGGGGCTAGACTTGATCTCACAAGGTCCCTTCCAGCCCTAAACTTCTGTGAGTCTACCAATTTATCACAGCATGTTAAACTTGACATCATCATATTTTAGAGCTTCATAGGGATGAGCGTTACATGCAAAGATGTTGTCTTTGTGAATGAAGAAAAAACAAGGTTATAATGCAGATGAATAGTGTAGCTTTCTTTTGTTCTTCTGTCTGTAAGAATCAATATCTTCAATTTTAAATAGTAAAAGGTCTTTCCATTGGCCATTAGAAGCTGGTGTAGGACATGTGTTCCTCAAGGAAGTTCCTTCTCACAATAGAAGAAAGTTTGTTCCCAGAATATAACTTGGTGAATTCCTCTGTTATTTCTGTGACTGACTTCCCCTTTGTCTCTGGAAGGAAGAGGTAGATGAAGATCCCTGAGCCAACAAGAACCCCCATGAATATGAGAAAGCAGAAAGGACCGAGGCTTTCCTAGAAACAGAAATTAAAAATGAGAATTGAGTATATTTTATTTTGACTTTTCCCTTCATTGCCCCTTAATGTGGACGTTGTGTCTTGGAAATTAGTGCAGTGGACATTTTAAGGTGGTTCTAAACACTTTGATTGGAAACTTGTATTGGAAATGTATTTCTGTCCTACTGAGCCCAGCCAAAGTTGCAATAGGGACTTCAATTAGGAAACAATGAGAAACTGATTTGAATGAAATCACTTACAACAATGAATGGGAAAATCATTCCAATCACGAAAAGTCCCACCCAGTTGAGGCACCCTCCAATCACAAAGGCTGAGGATCGAGATGACTGGTTGAATATTTCAACCATGATGGACATGGTGGCTCCACCTGAAGAATAAATAATAACAAAGAAGAAAAAGTTCAGCAGCATTCCTTTTTCCCCTTTTCCATTTATTTCCTGATGAAAAGGCAAAACAGAATTATTTTAGTAACTTCAGGGCCTGATTTGAGAAGGCATAGGGCCATAGGCTCCTATAGTTGCTAAACATTGTAATCTAATATTCTTTGTTAATTGGGACACTGCTAAATAATCAGTCCCAGTTTCTTTCTTTATTAACCCCTTTCTTCATTAACCTCTGCTCTATTCCAGTGTTAATGGGTGCCTATATACATGTGCTCTGATGCGTTTCAATTAGAATGCTCTAGCATTGCCGCAGCATCTTGTGTAACACAAGCTCCTGCGAGCCGGAAAATGGCTGCTGGGGTTCTGTAACTAAAGCTCATCGTATGAGCTTTAGTTAAGGCATCCCGTGGCCATTTTTAAGTGCATGGGGGCTTAATACGTGTGATGCTGTGTGGCTTTTTAATTAGAGTGCACTCTGGGAAATGGTCTAATTAAAAGACCCTCTCCTCCCCAGCATGTGTATAGGCACCCAATGTGCTGAGGTAAAAAGGCCTCCCTTTATAGGGGTACACCTATATAATTTGACTTGATCTCTGTGTATGTAACTCTTTCATTCCCCACAGTCCAATGTTGTTCTACCCAGGTAATATGCACCATTGGATAGTTTGTTCCTGTACATATTGATTTACTCACATGGTCCAACTCCAAAGAAGAAAACAAATAGGAAGATCAGAATGACACTGCAATAGGACATCCAGTTATATTTATTCTAGAGGGAAAAACACAGTGAGAGCAGATGTTTGCTAATAACACAGTGGGAATGCAAGCTTCTTGGATTTCTGTTACAGAGCTCTTAAATAGCACAGCTTTAAATGTGTGAGAGTCCACAGGTATATCATAGATAACTCTCACTGTACAGGAGCAGTTTTGCTTGTGGATGGAGGTATTGAAAATGTAGGACACTTCTTTCTGGGTGGCACACAACAGATTAACTTTGAGGAGGTTCATAAGAACTTGTGAAACAAAGGTGTGGAGTTAAAGCTGTGGTTTATGCTTGTAGGGTGTTGGAAGGGGTTAGGTAGAGCTGATAAAGTTAGATTGGGACACTAATCGCAAGAAGGGTAACAAAAAAGTTTGAAATCTAGGAAAGAAGTTGTAACAAAGGAGCACGTGAGGCTGACTGTGAGTGTTGTTACAGAGGGACTTGCTGGATCTGCCACCATGCTGACCAAACTTCATTTTGTGAAATCAAAAAATGTTTGCTCTATAACATACAGCTTTTCTCTGTGCATGGGAAAGTCAGCAATAAAATGGATCTTCAAAAGGACCCATTAAAAATGTCTTCCTTACCTGCAGGGAGAGAGTTATTGTGAGAAGAACCAGCACTAAAGCCATCATTGCATAGCCTTTCCACAGGAGTGTCTTCCTGCCAAACCACTCAATGGTAAAGGTCTGGAGGGCAAAACATACAATGACTTCACTATAAACATGGCAAATTCTGAGCAACCCTCAGTGTGATGCGACTTACACAGAGTATAGTGGAGAAGAGTTCACAGAGTCCAACACCCAGTGATATATATGGGATACGGCCTTCTTCAAACCCAGCTGTGCACAGCACCTCAAATGTGTAGAAGTAGACCTATAAAATCCAATGGAAGAAAAAAAAAGGGGGCACTTTATACCACAGTCTCTGGTGAGGTATATTATTGCTGAGAAAAGAGGTGGGCATCAGATAAATGCGATGATATTTTACCAGTGATCAATCCTGTACTTTTTGCCTGTTGCTAGAGTTCTTAATAAGACGGATTTCTACATATCTGTGATACATCTGATCTTTTGTCAGGCCCAGAATGTAACTGTTGGCTTTTATCAACAAAATAGATAAAACATGGGCACTGGTATCTGCAAATGTCGACACACTGGTCTGCCAACAAAACTCAACTGTAGTGTGGAAGGATCATCCTTGTATTTACATTTATTGGGCCAAGATTTCACCTGGTGAAAATCAGAATAAGTCTACTGATTTCAGTGGAGTTATGCTGATTTTTTTTTCCTTCACCGGTTGAATACCTGATCCACTAATGTGAAAATCTGGATTTTAATATATGGGGATTTTTTTGGGTATGTTTACACCGGACTATTTTGACTGCTTTTCCCTGTTGCCACCACCTTTTTCAGCTCCATTATAAAACTGCTGTACACAAATGGCTGGTTTCTGGTAGCACTGTAGCCTCGATTATGCAGATTGGTAATGGGTTAGGTTAGGTGTCATGGTCCTTATATTGACATCTGCTCATTGGAAGTAGCGGTCCCATTCATGAATGAAGCTGAAATGATGGTAGAGCAATTGGAAAACTTAAGCAGAGTGACTGTATGGGACAACATAAGGACACTGCCTGCCTGCTTGCCTAGGATTACATTGGTTTCACTCTTCACAGTTTCACTCTGAAGTCACTGACACATTGGCACAGATCTAATCCTACAGGAGGGCTTGGAAAATGGTGAGGATGAAAAGCAGATATAAATAAAGGAGGCAAAGAATGAAACAGATGGAAAGGAACTGACAGAAAAAATGGGAGCCACATCAGTTACCCAGTGATGTATATAGCTATAACATAGTACTGGATGCTGCTCTTGTCATAAAGATGATTTGACTGTATTGCACAACTCAGAAGTATTATATCTTAAAGCTATCAAATGAATTGCTTTTATACAGCTTTTGAGAAACCAGGAAGGAGTGGGAGAGAAGATGAATGGTACACATGGCCAAGACTTTTCAATTTTTGGCAGGTTGTCCCTGCACTAGGGATTCCCTTTTGAAGACTGTCATTTGGGAAGCCTCAGGCTGCATAGAAGTGCTGCCAAAGGGTCAGACTGGGGTAACAGTACACAGAACCACACACTACTTCAGTATGGATGGCTGTTAGCATCTTGTTGGCCTGTTGCTATCCTGACGACCTGAAAGCTGTTATCAGCTGCAGTGGGACATCACAGGTTGTCTCCAGCAATAATTCAGGAGAAATATCCTTAAGCAAAGTCTCACAAAGATTACCCTTTATATTCCCTATATACCCTTTCCTAATAATCCCTAACGTTTACAGTGTTTTACAGATTTGAAATACTATGGTTACATTAATTAATTAGTCTTAAAAGATTCTTGCTTGAGAGGTGAGTACTTATTATACTTCATTCTATAGTCGGGGAAAAGATAATGGAGGCACAATGAGGCTCAAAGCTGTATAGTGAAAGAGTTGCTGAGCAAGGCATAGAGCTAAAATCCTCATGATTTTCACCCAACTACGAAGTCCTGTGGGACACACTGCGGTGTTTATGTAGAGCCTCCCTCATTAGTGCCTGTGAAGAGCACTTAACATTTTAAGTAGGGAAGATACCTAACTGCATTGATGCCACAAAGCTGCATCACTATGACAACAGTAACTAAAATGTACAACTGCCAGTGCAAGGATGGGTCTTTCATGACTTGCAGGATGCTCATGGATTTGATGCTTTTAGTTGCAGCCTTTTCTTCCTTCATATTGTTAAGTTCTGCTTGATGGTCCATCTCACCCCACAGTTTATCCATGGCTGCATGAAAGAAAGGGTAAAACATGATAATTCCCCTGTTTACCCATCCTTCTATCTTTAGTTGATACAATCATGTTTTTAGAGTATTCACTAATTGTTCACTCCATATATAGCTCCATCAGTCATTGAGTGAAGCAGTCTCTCAGACATGTTAATTATTATTTCCATGCCTTAATTCTGATTTTCGAAGGGTATGGGACACGTGCATTTGGACCTACTTCAAAATGGGAACATTTCAAAAGGGCAGCAGCTGTTACATTATAATCATTACATGGGAACAATACAGATGCAGCAAAACCACTCCAACTTTAACGCTACTTTATCCCATCTATGTGTCCATACCAATGTGCTGCACATGTAGGTGTCCATGCCCTGAAATGCAGAGCACCCACAATCACAGTTGAAATCAGTGAAAGTAATAGGTGCATCTTAACAAATTAGGTCATGTTATTTGCCAGTCATTAGTATTCAGCACATATTTAGCATGTTACATGTCTCAGCACTGAATTCTGTCCATATTTTCCTCTTTTTTTTTTTTTTTTTTT
>NW_017729001.1:14484180-14500379 GCF_001723915.1 Gavialis gangeticus
TTTTTTTTTTTTTTTATTCCTACTGTCTATATGGCCTTCATCACTGTAGAATCTAAATGTGTTCCTATTATTTAAATGTAGTCATTTCAGTAAGTCTCCCTTGCTTTCCCTATAGGAGAAGCATCTTGATTATCTTACAGGGCTTTATATGTATCTGTTTATATACAGCTAGAGGCAGATACATGAATATACATGCATTGATACATATGCATGTATGAATATACATACTGCATACTTACCTGCATTTACTTCTATGTTATTGGGCATGTTGTGTGCCAAGAACTTGCTGAAAGAAAGCTGAATTTAAGAAATGGATTTTGCATTTAATATCAGGGTGGTGAGGTTATTGTTGGTTACTTCTAACTCATGGGGGTGAATTCCCTATTCTGTGACCATCTTCTATGAATATTTGATCTCTCAGATTCATGAGCTTCTACCCATCCTTCCACATTTGTATTGTTTCACTGGACCATAGCTGTCATACAGGGTCAGAGTAAGAGATCTGGTTTCCCAGGGAGGTCAGCTCAATCACATGGAGGGGTTTTGATATCAGGGTGCAGACCTTGAATTGGAGTCTGTACACACTATAGAGCCAGAACAGACAGTCAAGTACTGGAGAATATGACCTGTGCCATGAAGTAGACCAACTTCTGAGGATTCCACTTTTTATAAGACATGTGGCTTATACCTTGATTTAATGGATTACAATCATCATACTCATTTGTCACAAATTCTTGGATCACCATGGACAGATCTCTCTTAGACAGAACTAAAATAAAAGCAGAGAGGTAAAATCTGCTCATATTACTCTTCAAGCAGCCTTCCTCATCATCCTTTTGAATGAACAGGTAGGGTGGAGATTCAGGAAAGAACGGCAGAGTGACCAGCTGGATCAGTGCTGCAATTCCTATGAAAGCCATCAGCAATGGCCACAAGGATTCAGTTCCTAGAAATTCACTAGAGAGTACAAGGAAAACATGCATATGATAAAACTTTAATTCAGTTTGTTTTCGGGGAGAGAGAGAGAGAGAAGAAAATATAGAAAAAATGAATAAATAAGTGAAATATACATTTAGTTTACCTTAGTCCCATAATTTGCCCTAAGACTTTTCCTAGTGACCAAAAGAGACCAGCAGAAGAGTTTGCAAACCCTCGCAGTTTCTTGGGGGAAACTTCTCCTGCATACTGAGGGTGTATAGTCATACAGAAGCCTTGAATAGGGATGAAAGTTGGGAAGGAGGTGAAGAGACAGGATAATTATATTCATAAGGAATAAAATATCTTTCTAAATTAGGGCCAGATCCTATTACACACCTCTTAGGTGCCTAAATAGTTCTTGAGCATCTCACTAGGGTCTTATTTTACCTGCTTGAGTCCTTGAAAAACTGTTAGCACATCTACTTTTATAATGTGCCTTTGCCTTTTCTCTGTGAAGGTAACTTAATTCCTCATCAGTAGAACTAGCATAATTGATACGTACATTTGTTTTGAAACCAGGATGGATTATATCTTGCCACATTTCCAAAATGGGGGATTTGTATATTCTATAATCTTAAACTATTCTTAGGGAAGGGAAAACTTACTATGTAAGAAGATGGAACATTTTGAAACAGGGAGGGGAGTCCTGCTGCAGTGTATATGAAGGGTAATGTGATGTCCTACCTGCACTGATGCCATAGAAGAAGCGTCCAGACAGAACCATCTCAAAGGACTTGGCCATCTTACTGAAGCCCATGAGAAATGCAGTTGCTATGATGAGTAGATTGTTGTACATTAGACATTTCTTTCTATAACAGTGCACAAGAAACTTGTATGAAAGTGCTTGTCAATGTATATCACTTTTTATGCCATCTGCTAATGTCTTCCTTTTATTGTGTTGTCCAATCCAAGATTATCATTGAGTCCAAAAGTATGGGGTTCATTAAGTCCTTTTATGTTGCATGGCTTAGATTGGTTTAAGTAGATGCCAAGGGTAGTAGAAGGTCCTCTTTGTGTGCTGCACATATGTGAGCACATCATTCAGATGAAAGAAAAGGCATAGTGAATGTAGTTATCCAGTTGCACTTTAGCCTAGACACAGTAGCCAAGCATTCCTAGCTTGTGAAAACTGCAACTGGATCTTTGACAAAATCAATCAGCCCTGACTTTAGTTATGCATTTTATCTAAAAGAAGCAATATAGGGTTCAACAACACTACTCTCCAGTACTGATTTGGGGGCCCTTAAATAAAGGACTAGAACTAAAATTCAGTAGAAAGTGGTGATTCTGTATTGGGCCAGCAAGGCATCAGCATTCTTGATACTGTATTAGATAATGCATTAGATTTTGTTACATGTGTCTACACTGTATGTATTTTTCATAGATTAAGGGTCGGAAGGGACCTAGTAGATCTTCTAGCCCGACCCCCCGCCAGGGCGGGAGAACAACAAAAAACCCCAAAAAGAGAAACGGGACTCAAATGAGTAATGTCAAATTATCAATGTATATTTGGTGAGATCATAGAATCACAGAAAATTAGGGTTGGAAGGGACCTCAGGAGGTCATCTCATCTAGTTCAACATCCTGCTTAAAAGCAGGACCATCCTTAACTATATCACCGCAGCCAAGGAAGGCTTTGTCTAGCCAGGTTTTAAAAACCTCCCAAGATGGAAATTCTGCAACTTCTCAGGGTAACCTGTTCCAGTGTTTTACTACCATCCTAGTGAGAGAGTTTTTTTCCTAATATCTAACCTAAACTTCCCTTGCTGCAACTTGAGACCACTGCTCCTTGTTTTATCATCTGCCACCACTGAGAACAGTCCAGCTCCATCCTCTTTAGAACCGGTGGTTGAAGGCTGCTATGAAATCCCCTCTCAGTCTTTTTCTTCTTCAGACTAAATAAGCCTGGTTCCCTCAGCCTTTTCTCATAAGTCACATGTCCTTGCCCTCTAACCATTTTTGTTGCCCTTCGCTGGAATCTCTCCAACTTGTCCATATCCTTTTTGTAGTGGGGGCTCCCAAAACTGGACATAGTACTGCAGATGTGGCCTCACTGCTGCTGAATAAAGGGGAATAATCACGTCTTTTGATCTGCTGGCAACACTCTTACCAGAGCAGCCCCATATGCTGTTAGCCTTCTTGGCAATGAGGGCACACTGTTGGCTTATATTCAGCTTATTGTCCACTGTGATTCCCAGGTCATTTTCTGCAGGGCTGCTGCCTAGCCAGTCAGTCCCCAGTCTATACTAGTACATGGGATTGTTCTGTCTTAAGTGCAGGACTTTGCATTTATCCTTATTGAACCTCATGATATTTCTTTTGGTCCAATCCTCTAATTTGTCTAGGTCTCTCTGAATCTTAGCTTTACCCTCCAGTGTATCTACTGCTCCCACCATCTTGGTGTTATCTGCAGACTTGTTGAGGATGCACTGTGAGCCATCTTTCAGGCCATTGATGAAGACATTGACCAAAACCTGCCCCAGAACCGACCCCTGGGGACTCCGCTTGATACCAGCTGCCAGCTAGACATCAAGCCACTGACTACTACCCTCTGAGCCTGATGCTCCAGCCAGTTTTCTATCCACCTTACAGTCCATTCATCCAACCCACACTTCCTTAGCTTGCCTGCAAGGATGTTGTGGGAGACCATATCAAAAGCCTTGCTAAAGTCAAGGTACCCACTGGTCTCCCTGCATCCAGAGCCAGTCATTTCATCGTAGAAGGCAATCAGGTTGGTCAGGCATGACTTGCCCCTGGTGAATCCATGCTGACTGTTCCTAATCACCTTCTTTTCCTCCAAGTGCTTAGAAATGTATTCCTTGAGGAATTGCTCTATGACTTTGCCAACAACTGAGGTGAGGCTGACTAGTTTGTAATTCCCTGGATCCTCCTTTTCCCCTTTCTTAAATATGGGCACTATATTTGTCCTTTTCCAATTATCTGGGACATCTCCCAATTGCCATGAGTTTTGGAAGATGATAGCTAGTGGCTCTGCCGTCACATCAGCCAACTCCCTTAGCACCCATAAGTGCATTCCATCCAGCCCCATGGATTTGTATATGTCCAGTTTTTTAAATAGTCCCTAACCTGTTCTTCTGCCACTGTTGGCTACACACCTCCTTCCCAAACTGTGCTGCCAGAGATATGACTTAATTGTGGCTTGAAGAAACAGGTGGTAGAAATGGCTGTAGGGAAAAGCTGAGAAGTGTAGTAGTACAGACAGTGAAGTAGTAGTGAGTTGATGAGAACAAGGCAAGCAGAGCCCTGGAAGGAGCACGAGAGGCTGGGGGGTTGTATCAGGGAGAAGCAAATGCAGCATCCCCTGAGAGAAGTGTTTGCCATCAAAGGATATTTATTATAGATGAGAGAACAACACCCCTTGAATCTGAGAGCTCCACTCAGGTAGTCAGTTTGAACCAGTGTAGGTAGTAAAATCTGCCAATTGTGGAGAATAACTGAAATATTTAAGTCCTTTGTACAAAGACTCAGTCAAAAGATTGTGAAATCTAACTAAGTCACCACTTCCCTCTGTCGCTTTGAGCAAGTCTCTAAAGCCCTCTGTGCCTCATTATTCCATTTCAGAAATAGGGCAGTGGATAATAATAATAGTTACTTAGCTTTCTTGTAGAACACTATGAAGGTTAATTTATTAATATTAATACTTTTTCCCCACTTTGAAAGTAGAAAATGCTGTATTGATGCCAAGTATCATTATCTGTTTGGGTACTTAAGTTCATAGATCCTGATGAACCAATTCAGAGGTTCAGGGTTAATACTAATCACTGTGTTTGTCATCAGATTATTCTATTGAGTTGTTGTCAGTTTAATGTGAATGTGCTATTCCTGCCTGGATTCATCATGGGGTTTTTTCCACTATGAAAAATGATAATTCTTAGGGCTCAAATAGCTGTTTCCCAAACATGGCAGGTAAGACAACTACATAAGGAGTTATGATACTGCTTTTTCCCCCCACTTTCTACCAAGTTCCTTTTGTTTACAAGTTTTGATCAACAAACTCTTTTCAAATATACACACTTTCCATATTTAGTAGTTAGGTATCCACTGCAAAGACACCCCAGCAGTCCGCCAATGCCGTAGATTGATACAATGAATGACCATATCAACATAAGGGTCTTTTGATGGAGGGGAGAGCCATATCGTTCCAACCAAGTTTCATTGATAAATCTCTTAACATGCTGGCAAGAAAAAGAGGATTTTCATTATCAATAAATCAAGAAGACAGTGCATTGCTCACAGTAATTCTTCATTTAATTAATAGGTTTTTAAAAATTTTCAGCTGTTGCTAGTTACTTTATAAGATATGTTACAAATGAGTGATCTGTTAGTAAACAGCTGTTTAGCAAAAAAAAGTTCCCCAGTGGCTGGCACCAAAGTTTTCTTGCAATTTCTGCTCCTTGTGTCCTATGATATCATCTTTGCAATTCTGTTATACCATTGTACACTGGTGGTATAAACCTAAAGGAAGTCAAGGTATTTTACATCTATAGTAGAATTAATAAGTGATATTGCAAGAAATACTTGTCGTTTTTCCTAAAAAGAATGAAAGAATGTATTACCTCCAAAACTCAGGCTAATATTGTAGTGCTGACTTGAGCCAGGTATAACATGCACTTCTTCTGTAAAGTGTTGCCCATACAGCTCAATATGTGCTTGATATATTAGTCTTAAAGTTCTCTTATATTGCCAGACCTGTCAGATTGTGATGGATGAGACATTTGATTTGAGCAGTATTTAAATTGAGGTGAAAGGCTAATGAACGAACATACTGTAATCTTAATCCTTGGAAAATCCATATGCAGTATAAAATTAATGAAAATACACCCTCACACTGACATTCATTTCTGTAAATAAATTCCCAAAATTAAAAACACTGATAAATGATCACCATGTATATACATATATTCACGTGACATTTGTATGTCCCTTCCTTCCCCTCTACGTTGGAAGGGACAATATAGACTGCAACGACTGTTATTAAGAAATCTCTATCCCAGCACCCAGAATTCTAAAGTATTCAAGTATTGGCATCATTTGTATTATTTTATTTTTTCTCTGAATTTGAAATTTGATGTGATCTCCCTTTTAATATTAAACCAAAGCCTTATCCAGCATAATGTCCTGCTTGGATTTCCTTATTTCATCAAAACCGTTATGATGATGTCCTCAAGGTCTCTTTGCTATTTGGCCCAGGGGGTTGCTTAGTTTAATATTGTGGCCGGGCACTGTTGGTGCCTGCCACTTTAAGAGCAGAGCCAAGCAGCCAGCAGGTGCTTGATAGTGGTGGCCATTTTAGATCTTTGGCTGCCTATATAAACACAGCAGGTCACTGCTGGCAGGCCAGGCACTAACATTGCCTGGCTGCAAGCCTCCATGCAACATCCTGGAGGTAAGGGCAGGAGCTGTAGAAGATGGTTTGGAGGCTCCTGGGCATGACCTAAAACTGCACCTTGCTGGGAGTGGGTGGCCTGGTGGGGCTCTCAGTGGTGCAGGAGCCCCCAGGAAATGCCAGGCCAGTTACCACCCTGGTGAAAGGTGGGTAGGGGCATGTGACAGTGGTGCTTCCTCGGTCCGTCTACTAGTGCCCCGCAACACTGATTAAGGGCCAACTGCCCGCCTTCTCGCCTGCCACGCCTTGTTGTTATTTGTTTGATTGGAAGATATTACTTGAGGGGGAGGCTGCCCATTTTTTGTCTCAGTGTCTGGGGCACTATCTGTGGCTCCTTTCCTCCCCTTACACCTCAGCCCAAGCCTCGCAGATGGCATGGACGTGTTTTGACCTGGGTCCTGTTATGCCTTGGTCTTCTCCTTTACTTCTGGGGCTCCTCACTGCCCCCCTCCTGCTCCAGGGTTGGGGTCAATGCACCCCCAAGATGCTGCACCCTCTCTGGCACCAGGGTCCCCATGCTACTGTGGGGCTCCTATGAGGCCTCCTCCAACCCCTAATAGCCTCACCTGGTTCTCCGGTAAAAAAACAATAAACACAAGAACACAAAGCCCCTGGGCTACAACATAAAAGCTAGACTGTCCAGTCAAACAAGATTCAATCCCTACCAGAGAGAGAGCGCCCCAACCCCAGCAGCAACCAGGCGATGTTCCCACCGTTGGAGTTCTCCCCTTCATCTGCACTAGCCGAGTTCCTCCTCCCTCAGCTGCTGGAGGGTAACTGCCCTCCTGGCCTCCTGCCTGGGCTTAAGAAGGGCTAAGCCCTGCCCCTTCCTGTCACTAGGTTTCACTGGTTGCCATAGCAACCAGCACCTGCGCAGTCCTGGTGACTGGCATCTGAACCTCCCCCTTCCCGCCACTAGGGGTCTCTCCTGAGCTGTTTCTGCTCTCAGTCGCAGGGCACCTGAGTGCTCTGCGACACACCTCCCCCCCTTCAACTCCAGACTCACCAAGCCGATCTTCGTTCTTGCGGGTGTTGCCTCTACCTGGGCTCCTTTCTGGGCCTTTCTTCTGGCACCCGACAACCCGGATATAGGAGGTGGAGGTTTTCAGGTGCCTCCTACTCGCCTTTTCCCCAAGGGCGCACCATGTGGGATTTGTTGGGAGTTACCCACCACAGGTAGTCCCCCCACATTAGCCAGCCTTGTTAGGGTGCACCTAGGCCTGTAGGGCCCCAGGCTCAATGTATTCTTCGGCCGAGATGTTAGACGCTGTATTGTAGCTATGGGGGTGGGGAGGCCTGTCTCTCTGATACCCCCTTTTTTTCTTTTTCTTCCCTTCCTTCACGAGGCGCTGACCTTTCTCCTCCCGTCCTCTGACAGGCCGGCCCTGACTGGAAAGGTCGGTATTTAGAGGGGTCATCCTGCCTCCCAGTAACAGGGTTAGGTTTCCCTGTCACACAACCCCTCTTCTTTCTTGTCTGGGATCCTCCCGGTTCCCCAGGCTCCTCTTCTTCCTCGTATTGCCTTGAGAAGAAGTCAGCATTTATATTCAGGGTACCCAGGCAATGTTTTATCTTGAAACAATATGGCTGTAGACTAAGGGCCCACCTCATCAGCCTAGCATTGTCTGTTTTCATATTTTGTAGCCAGCGTAAGGGTGCATGATCAGTGATCAGTGTGAACCAACGTCCTAATAGATAGTACTGGAATGTTTCGATAGCCCATTTAATTGCCAAACACTCCTTTTCTAAGGTGGCGTAATTCCATTCTGGTGGATGTAATTTCCTACTTATGTAGGCTATAGGGCGCTCTTTTTCTCCCTCTCTCTGCATCAACACCACTCCAATAGCTACTTTTGAGCATCGGTCTGTACTTGGAACGATTTATTAAAGTCAGGTGTATATAATAGGGGTTGCAAGCACAGTGCGTCCTTCACTGCTCAGAAAGCCTCTTCTGCCCCCCGTGTCCATCTCACCTTGGTAGGAGCTTCTGTCTTTGTTGTCTCTGTCAAAAGCTCCACCACCTCCACAAAATGAGGTACAAATCTCCTATAATAGTTGGCTAATCCCAAAAAGGCTCTCACTTGCCTTTTAGTATGAGGAGCTTGATACTTCTGTAAGGCCTCCACCTTGCATAACAATGGTCTCACCTGTCCGCTTCCTACTAGGAATCCCAGATATTGTGTTTCCTTTTTCCCTACCATGCATTTCTTCAGATTGGCCATCAACCCAGCCCTTCTCAAGTCTTGCACTACTGCTCTCAGTGCGGTGAGGTATTCCACCCAGCTTGCAGTGTAGATTATATCATCAATGTAAGCCGCAGTGTAGCCCCCACAGGGAGCCAAAACTCTGTCCATTAGGCGTTGAAATGTAGCTGCAGCTCCATGTAATCTGAACGGCATGTGTTGGAATTGGAAAAGACCCCAAGGG
This sequence comes from Gavialis gangeticus, assembly GCF_001723915.1. Taxonomy (NCBI): domain Eukaryota; kingdom Metazoa; phylum Chordata; order Crocodylia; family Gavialidae; genus Gavialis; species Gavialis gangeticus. Next base: position 14,492,993 of record NW_017729001.1, read on the forward strand.
GTGGTGAATGCTGTCTTTTCTTGATCCTCGGGAGCCACTGGGATCTGCTAGTAACCTTTTGTCAGGTCTAGGGTGAAGATATAGCGAGCTTGTCTGATGTTCTCTATCAGCTCGTCTATTCTTGGCATTGGGTATGCATCAAACCTAGCTACTGCCTTCACCTTCTGGAAATCAATACAGACACGAATTTTCCCGTCAGGCTTAGGTACTGCCACGATGGGGCTCCCCAGTCACTGTGTGATTCGCATATTATGCCCTTCTCCAGCATCATTGCTATTTCTGTCTTTATTTGGCTTTGCAGTTGTTGGGGAATCCATCTCCAGTGTTCACGGACCACCTGGCCTGGAGGAGTTCTTATTCGATGTACCACACCCCGTGCTTCCCTCGGTGTTTCCCGGAATACGTCTCCGTACTCCCTGATTAGCTCGGTGGCCTGTCTTCTCTGTGCTTTTGATAGTCACGGGGCCAATTCCATGTCACCCAGTCCACTCTCCTCGGTCAATGAGGGTCCCAATTCTAATCCCTCGGGATGGAGGGATAGGTACATGCATTCTTGGTCCTCCCACTTCTTTAGCATATTAATGTGGTATACCTGCTTCTTTTTCTGTTTATCTGTCTGGTACACCTCATAGTCTACAGGCCCCACTTGGCGTATCACTTCATAGGGTCCCTGCCACCGCGCAAGTAACTTACTCTCCCGGTCTGGCAATAGAACCAACATGGGATCTCCTGCGTCAAATTTCCTTGTCCGTGCGCCTCGGTTGTAATATCTCATTTGACGTTGTTGCGCCTCCCTGAGATTTCCTATGACCGCACTTTGGGCTGCTTCCAGATGTTCCCGCAGGTGTATTACATATTGGATCAAGTTCTAGTCTTTACTCTGCTGTTCCTCCCAGCTTTCTTTTATCAGATCCAGGATCCCTCTTGGTTGGTGGCCATATAATAATTCAAAGGGTGAAAACCCAGTCGAGGCTTGTGGTGCCTCCCTTACCACAAACAATGGTGGTATCATTTTATCCCACTCCTGAGGTCTCTCGACCATGAACTTCTTTAACATCTGCTTTAGCACCTGATTGAAACGTTCTATGAGTCCATCTGTCTGTGGGTGGTACACTGCTGTTCTCAGGTGTTTAATTCCTAAAGCTTTGCTCACCCCCTCAAACACCTGCGATGTGAAATTCGTTCCCTGATCTGTCAGCAGTTCTTTAGGGAGTCTGACATGAGAAAATATCTTCCCCAGCTCATTTGCCACCTTTGGGGCAGATACGGTCCGCATCGGCACAGCTTCTGGATACCTTGTGGCATAATCCAGTAGAACTAATATATACTGGTTCCCAGTGCTACTTCGGGGGAGTGGCCCCATGATGTCCAGTGCCACCCGCTCAAAGGGAACCTCCACCAAAGGTATTGGAACTAAAGGAGCCTTTAGGGGTAGTCTTGGATTCACTTTTTGGCACACAGGACATGAAGCGCGATACTTCACCACTTCCTGCAACAGTCCTGGCCAAAAAAACCTTGCTTGAATACGGGCTTCAGTCTTGTCCTTGCCCAAATGTCCCCCCATAGGGACTCGTGACATGGGTGCTTGTGCAACTGACTGTCTCTATCTTGGGGCAGCTGATTGTCTCTATTGATTATTTCCTCTCCTTAGTCTGTCTGTGGTTTTGTAGGTGTTAATCCATGCTTGTTAAGTCATTATGTAGTAGCTAGGTCCTGTGTATTGAGCTGGTCCCTGAGTGAATCATGATTGATTGGTAACTGGTAACACAGTAGCTTAGCAGCCAGGCCTGCAGTAGTTTCCCCCCAAGACTGACACAGTCAGTCCCACAAACACCCATGTCACAAGTTTTGCCTGTCAGGTAGCTAGAGGTGCAGGGTCCCAGAACCCCCCTGCACCAATCTCCTCGACAGCTGGCAGGCTTTGTGGCCTCAGCAGGGGCCACCATCCCTGCAGCTTTCATCCTGCTGCACCTTAACACGCACAGAGTCACCCATGTCATGAGTTTTGCTTGTCTGCAGCTTGAGGTGCAGTTCCCCCCAAACCCCTGCACTGATCTTCTTGAAACTTGGCTGACTTTGTGGCCTCAGCAGGGGCTAGCATGCCTGCAGTTTTCACTGTGTTGTAATGCATAGATGTGACATGAGTTTTGCTTTCAAGAATTTGGGGTGCAGTTCCCCAACCCAAGCCCCTATACCGATCTTCTTGAAACTCAGCAGGCTTCATGCTCTCAGCAGAGGCTACCACTCCTGCAAATGTCATCTAAATCAGACAAAAAACAACAACATTATAGATATTTAATTGATTTCCCATTATACCCTATGGCTGGATCTCCGAGGTGGCTCCGAAGCTTTTTGAAAGCAGTTCAGAAGCTCCGAACTGGTTCAGAAAGCTTAACAAAGCCAGTGCTTTGATCTGGACATGCTGCTTCAGACACTGAAGCAGCCAAAGCTTCTCCAGATCCAAAGCAGGGTCCAAAGACTTGCACAGACCTACTATTTATGTCCAGCCACAGCCTAGCCCTCATTTTTCTTTTCTAGATAGAATGGGAATGGAAGGAGCTGGGAGCACAATGTCAGTAGAAACACTTGGGAGTTTATTTTGAAGAGCATCTTTACAACCTGGACACATCACTCATGATCCTTAAGGAGACTGTGTCTGTGTAAGGGCTTTCTTACCACAGAAGGATAGTTGATCATAGAAATCTGAAAACCAATTGTGAAGCATCCACCAATTCCCAACATGAAGATCATTTGGAATAGCTTCTGGTACTGAACCTGTGAAGAACCATTAAACAATGAAGAAAGTTGTGAAAAAATAAAGAAACATGTAGCCATATGTCACCATCTTTATATTTCCAGAATAATAACTTTTTGCCATTGGCACTTATCAGAAAATTTGTCAAAGTATGCAAGGTTCCTACTCAAATGAGATCCATCAGACAGACCCCAGAATAAGGATTTTGTTTCTTTTTTTCACTGGAATATTAGTTGACAAACATGGGGCTTTGCTTTCTAAATCACACCCTACCTCAAGCACAATTTCTATATCAATTTCAAGGGACAGATCAGGGAAGTTCTGTTACTTAATAATATAATTACTATGTTGCAGGGGAAGCCCAGAGGTACAAACACCTCCTCATTATCACTGTCTAATTCTGTTTTTTCCCTGTCCCTTTTGACCCCGAATCTCCTTCTGGTTGCAGTATGCCTTCCACCTTCTCAATAAAAAGAATTAAGTCAGAGTGTTTCCATCCAGAAAGCTTGTTACATTTCTATGGATGCTTTACTGTTTGAAGCAGAGGAAATGTCTCTGAAAACTTTACTGCTACTAAACTAGAAGCATCTGTAAGAGCCCCCTGTGTACATCCTTTTGAAAGTGATTAGTGCAAAGGTGTAGCAATTTTCTTTGTCTTGATAGCGTAGGAAACAGACCCCATTTTAAATTTAATTCTTCCCTCTTGAAACCTTGATAATAGCAGAAGCCGTCATCTAATGTACATAAACCTTGTGGTACTCACCAGGTCAGAGAAAAGTCTATCCATCTTATATCAACAGGGTAGCTGTTTCCAGTCACTGATAGATCCCTGCTGCATGGAGGAACTCTTGTTTTATGTTTCCTCACTCACACATGTTACCTAGGTAATTAGAAACTGACATCATGAAACTAAAGTTAATTTTTACTTTATATCGCTTTCATTGAATTACGTCCTTTGCAGCAATTGGATGAGGTTTAGAAATGCTGGTTTAAGCATTTCAACAGTTCAAGAGGAGAAGAGGTCCCCTTGAGTGGGCACACTTTATAGGATGTGTGTGCTCATTGATTTTGATTTGGGAGAGATGAAAATAGTTTCTACATGAATCATGTTTCAGTTTCTAGAAGATGAGGTGATTTTTCTAATAGAAGGAAGTGTTCTTATTTGGTTACTTGTTTCAAAAATAGTGAGTGCATAATACCATTTGGATTTAGTATACTGGGGCAAAGAATTATAAAGTGCAAGTGAATGAGCCATCTTGCCATGTAATCATGTTAAGGCTAATGAAGTGTTTTACCAGTTTAATGCCTTTCAGAGACTCAGTCAGCTGCTACTCTTGTTACAGCCTTTGGGCTGAAATACTGTTGTTTCAGCCTGATCACCGTAATTCATCAGAAGAGATCTATCCTAACAAATTGCCAGTCTACAAATCCAGTCATGTTGAGCTCAGTGGGTACTTTTCCAAAAGGCGCCAGTTTGTGAAAGCATTATAGCAATGGGTACTTCTGCACCTAGGATATTAATGAAGTTCTCAGTTATTACAGCAGAAACATAAAAATCTTATTATCTCAGGCCCTGAGAGGTACATGGCCAAAGGACTTATCTCCCAACATGTCCTCATTTTGTGTAGAAAAGTTACCAATAAATATATTTTTATTTAAAAGATTCTATGTCGCTTTAAAAGTCTGGTATAGCATTATTAACATGAAGTGGTTCTAACATGAAGTGGAAGATGGGATGGAGAGCACCTTCAGCAAGTGCGTGGATGACACCAAGCTGGGGGGAGTAGTAGATATACTGGAGGGTAGGGCTAGGGTTCAGGGTGACCTAGACAAATTGGAGGATTGGACCAAAAGAAATCTCATGAGGTTCAACAAGGACAAGTGCAAAGTCTTGCACTTGGGATGGAACAATCCCATGCACCGCTACAGGTTTGGGATCAACTGGCTAAGCAGTAGCTCTGCAGAAAATGAATTGGGGGTTACAGTGGATAAAAAGCTGGATATGAGTCAACAGTGTGCCCTTGTTGCCAAGAAGGCTAACGGCGTACTGGGCTGCATCAGTAGGAATGTTGCCAGCAAGTGATTACTCCCCGTTCTATCAAGGGAAGTGATTATTCAGCACTGGTGAGGCTGTATCTGGAGTACTGTTTTGGGCCCCCCAGTACAGAAGAGATGTGAATAAGTCGGAGAGAGTCCAGCAGAGGGCAACACAAATGGTGAGGGGCTGGGGCACATGACTTATGAGGACAGGCTGAGGGAGCTGGGCTTATTTAGTCTGCAGAAGAGAAGACTGAGGGGGGATTTGATAATAGCCTTTAACTACCTGAAGGGTGGTTCCAGAGAGGATGGAGCTGGACTGTTCTCAGTGGTGGCAGATGACAGAACAAGGAGCAATGGTTTCTAGCTGCAGCAAGGGAAGTTTAGGTTGGATATTAGGAAAACTTCTCTCACTAGGAGCGTGGTGAAGCACTGGAGCGGGTTACCTACAGAGGTGATGGGATCTCCATTCTTGGAGGTTTTTAAGGCCTGGCTTGACAAAGCCTTGGCTGAGATGATCTAGTTGGGGATGGTCCTACTCTGAGCTGAGGGTTGGGCTAGATGACCTCCTGAGGACCCTTCAACCCAAATTTTCTATGATTCTATACTTAAGTTTGGGGCCTAGGAAACATCTATTTTCTTATAACAATAGCTTTGTTTAGGTGATAGAATAATGTATGATGTGTCTTATTTCTGGGTTAGATGTCTAGATCCTTGATTGATAGGATGTACTAGAAGCTATTCCAAGTCATCTTCATGTTGAGAATTGATGGTTGCCTCACAATTGTTTTTCAGATTTCTGTGATTAATTATCCTTCTGTGGTGAGAAAACATGTCTTTTCTGAAGAAGGACAGGCTTAAAGAGTACCTGAAATCACTAGGAAAACTGGTAATCCAAATTGGATTGAGTGAGTTGTGGAGGTTTACATTTAATTTTGGGGCAGAGTAGAATGGGATTGTGCACTTTACTGTATGGGTATGTGAAATACCAATTTAATTTATGGCAAAATATGGAGACATAATATCTAGGCATCCTATTAGAAGTTACAAATGATGGTTCAGGGCAGGAAAACAGAAAATGTTGTGATAATTGAGCCATCTACTTATTCACCATAAAGAATGACATACAGATTATATTTGTGTGCGAGTCAGTGTGACTTGAGAAGAGTTCTCTGGAGGAGGCTATGTTCTAAACTAGCATCTCACTACCTTGTTTTCCAGTGTGCAATTAAAATGTCCTACCATCCCAACTCCTGCTTCTCCTCCTGACCTGTTAACTTTTTATGGTGCAGATCAAGATTTTTTTAGTTTCCCAACACTAAGTTAAGACAAAAAAGAATAAGACAGTGGGCACGTCTACACGAGATGCTTAAATGTGCAGAGGCATAGTTTACTGCAAAGTAAGCATGTGCTTCTACACGTGCACATGCTTACTATGCAATAAACCCCCCTAATCGTGAGTAAATTTGCTACCTGCAAATACAAGTAGCAAATTTACTTGAGTTAATAATGGCGCAATAGCGCTCATGTAGACGCCTCACCAGGAGCAAATTTGTCTCACCAGGAGCAGCTAGCCATCCACCAGGGGGTGGGAGATTGCTCCCTGCCTCTGGAAACTGCCTGTTGCTGGGGAGGGCTCTGCCGGAGGAGCCTGGGTAGGGACTATGTTTCCCTGCCCCAGCAGCAGGGCACTCCAAGGCCCCTGCTCTGAGTTTGACTGGGGGCTGGGGGCTGGGAGATCCTTATCTCTCAGCTCCTGCTCCACTGTCACAATCAGGGAGTGGTAGGCTGGGAGACGATTATCTCCCAGTGCCAGCTCCATGACTGGGAGTCCATGGGAGTTAAGGATCTGCCAGGGCCGTGCTTGTGGAGCCAGTGCTGGGAGCTCCCTGGTGGCAGGGGCTGGGGATACTGTTTTCCACCCGGCACCGTGAGCACGGAGCTGAGGGGGGGAGGGCAAGCTAAGGAGCTTATTCCCTGCTCAGCTCCGTAAGCATGGAGCTGGGTGAGCAAATAGGCTGAGGAACCTGTTCCCTGCCCAGGTCTGTACTCGTGGAGCTGGGCAGGGAACAAGCTACACAGCTTATTCCCCTCCCAGCTCTGTGCTCATGGAGCTGAGCAAGGAACAAGGTCCCCAGCCTGTTCCTCTCCCCTCCCCCCCCCAGCTCTGCACTCACAGAACTGAGCAGAGAACAAGCTCCCCAGCCTGTTCCCCCCCAGCTTCAAGCTCATGGTGCTGGGTGGGGAACAGGTTCCCTAGCCCCCACCACCAGGGACCTCCAGTACTGGCTCCATGACCAGGGGGCTGGCACTGGCAGCCTATTCTCCACCCAGTTCTGTGCTCATGGAGCTGGGTGGGGAACAAGTTCCCCAGCCTCCAGCACTCTGCAGGTCCCAGCCCCATGCCCTGATCAGGTGATCAAGGCACAGGGCTTGGAAAGAACTGCAGGGGTGGGGTAGGTCCCATCCCCCTGCCCCAATCTGCTGGTGGGGCAGCTAGCAATGAGCTAGCTGCCTCACTGGGCAGGGGCAGGGGCAGGGGCAGGGGCAGGGGCAGGGGCAGGGGCAGGGGGGGGGGGGCCGCCCCATCTCTGC
>NW_017729001.1:14505379-14515221 GCF_001723915.1 Gavialis gangeticus
CCCTAATTGGGAAGCTAGGACCAGGAGCTCCCTGCTGCCGGGGCAGGGGGACATTGTCCCAGCCCCAGGAGCAGGTAGCCCACCCCTCCCAGGGCCAGGTGACAGCTGTCTCTTGGCCTGGTACTTCCTGCCAGCCCCTTGGCTAGCACCCAGGGGGAGCCTAGAGCTTTCCCCAGTGGTGGCAGAGGCCCATAGCAGGGCTGCAGAAAGTTTGGTGCTAAGAGCAGAAAATCTGCTGCCTAGTCCCTGCATGTGTAGATGCCTGCCTGGGAGTGCTTAATCTGCAGAAGTTTACTCCTGAGTAAACTGAGCCCAGATCAAATGCATGTGTAGATGTGCCACTAACACTCAGTTTCCTGTCCAATTCTACTTATAGGGCGCGTCCAGTTCTACTTATAGGGTGCATCTACGTGTGATGCTATGTCACCGTAGTGATGTGCTATGGTGACATAATGTCCACAGGTATCTACACGTGACCAGCAACTACTTCACCTTAGTAGCACACTCTCCTGTTATAGTGTGCCACTATGGCCAAGTAACTGCTAAAAGTAACCATGCAACAAGTGTACAGTGCAGTACAGGTGGTTACTGCTCGGTGCTTTAGTACTTCCAAAAGGAAATACAAAATTGTGATGCAGTAACAACGTCACCATAGGGCAACGTGTAGATATGCCCATAGTTGCATAGAAAAAAGCGTAGTTGTTAGCAGTAGTGGGCTATTTGGAGTGCTGTATTTTAAGCACATGACCAAAACTTTGAGAGACCTTTTGATTATAGTTCATCCTCTTCCTCTTAAACCTAGGGAGAGTCATTTGACAGATTAACATACATATTTTCATGGGCCACTAATTTGAAATGGCTGATAAGAGAAGGAAATGCTGTAAAATTGATGTGTCTCATGATACTTGAATGCTCACACATTCCAGTCCTGGGATAGATCTCTGTTAATCATTAACAAGCACCCTTATGGTACAGAGCTGTATTAGGAGGGGAACCATCTGTAAAGATACTGCCTGCGTGCATGTAAAGCAAATACAGATATAAAATGGGGTTACTTAGAGTAAGAAACAACCTCATTGTGGATTATTATTCAAAGAGATTTTTATTAAATAAGGTTCAATGTTACCATTAGCTTCTGTTGTGATCTAGAAAGCACCTTTAGCCAATAAAAATGGCCTATTCTGGCTGGTCAGAGCTTGGTGCAGGTATATTCTTTATAGGATTTCCTCCCTACAATCTGCAGAGCATTCTTCCCAAAATGCAATGTGCTGAATTCCTCTGTGATTTCCATGACTGACTTCCCCTTTGTCTCTGGGAGGAACAAGTAGGTTAAGATCCCTGAGATGACAAGGACCCCTGTAAAGATGAGGAAGCAGAAGGGACCAAGAGCCTCCTGAAAATGAAAATAAGAGAGGGAAATATGAGCAAATCCCCAAATGACACTTGCCCTCTTAGGTTCTTGTATGTTGTAGCTTTGCACCCCAGGAATGGGAAAAATGGTGATTCCCAGATTATATGTTTATTTGATTTTTTTAAATCTCTGAAACAGCAGAGAACAGTTGTATACCTGGGGGAAGGGGGAGGGCAAGTGGAGAATTGCCCCAGGTGTTGACTGTGAAGGGGGCACCAGAATGGCTCCCAGAGGAGTCTTTCCCATGTCAGAGGCAGCCCTACAATTCACAGCCATAGGAGTGGGGCAGGTGCAGCCCAGCACCCAGCAGTGCATCTGGGTGGGGGAGCAAGTTGAATGGCGCTCTCCTGTCTCCTAGAGTCCTTGCCACAGCAGGCACAGCCCTGTGCCCACTAGCATATGTGGTAGGAGGAAGTGAATGGGGCACAAGGGGCAACTCCCAGGGAGTATCATGGCATGGGGCTGCTGCTGCTTAAACTGGCACTGCTACAGCAGCAGTAGAAGCTGCCTTCACTGTGCAAAGAGCCAAGGCAGGTCAGAATTCCCTTCCTCTTCGTCCTACACACCTACCTCAGGCGTCAAAGGAGCTTGCCATGCCTCTCTGTGGGAGGACGTCTGTAAAAGCCAGGTCTTTTGCCCAGCCAACCTCCATAGAGTAGAGCATTAGAGGTTATTTCAGAACACTGATCACCTACAAGGCATTATGATTTACTAGCAGTTGCCTTGCTACCCAGGTCAACCTTGAAAGTTGGTTTAATTGGGAGTGTCAAGAAAGAGACCCAAATTGAATCACTTACCACAATAAATGGGAAGATCATTCCAATCATTATAAGGCCAACCCAGCAGATGGTCCCACTAATTACCAAGGCAGATGATCTGGCTGCCTGGTTGAAGATTTCAATCATGACAGATATGCTTGCTCCAGCTGAAGAGGAAACATGAAAAGGCAATAAGAAATGCCTATGAATTTTATTCCCATAGGAATTTTATTTAGCTTTTTTCCAAAGCAAGAAAATTAAAATTCATAATTTAGGAGCAGAGCTTGGTCAGACAGAGGCTCAGAGTGTCACACTCTGTCCCCATTTCCCAGCATATGTAGTTTTTGCTTGTATGGGGGGGCTAGGACCAAGACGGGCTTCCAGGGTATTCTACACTGTGATGATGGCTGTGATCATTGGTGAGGCGTGCACCCCCTGAGATTGGCTGTGCACCCCCTGGAAGTGCCAGCTAAGAAACTGGACGTGCCGGTGGAAGTGCACTTCTGGTTCTGCTGGTTTCACCGCTGGTGGTAGTTCTGGGCTCGGCGATCTGGTGCCCCCCCCAGACTTGGGAGGCACCACTCGCCCATGGCTGTGATATAAGTGTCTGAACAGGAATTGGTGACACACAGTAGTAGTATGGGATGCTACTGAGCTTGCAATAACTGAGAGTAGCTTTTAGTCAAGAAACCGGAGTAAGTTTTGGTCCCAGGTGGGGTCCTGTGGAAACATTCTAGCAGCGAGTACAGGAGTGAGCTGGCTCTGGTAGTTCTACTGTAGCTGATTCAGAATTAAATTTAAAAAAAGAGAGCTTGAGATGATGCTAAGAGAAAAAGCTTGTCATCAGTTAATAATCCTTCATAATCCTTAATGGGTCTGGGTTTTCACATGTGAGCTGAGGAAGTTCTAGGGTCCTGTTTCCCTTTCTCATCTTTGACAAGAACATAGCTACTGATGGCTCTGGGGATAGCCTACCTAATTAGTGTCCATGCTCGCCCAAATCTGAAGCTGTGTGAATGTCAAGTTTTTAAATTAATTAATAAACTTTCTCTCGTGTATCCTGAAGGGATAAACAGAGACAACGTTTAATGTACTTAGAGTTTAGTTTTAAATACTTCACAATATAAATGATATTCTGTGACATCAGACTTCTGTTGTGATAGAATCGTAGATCATCCCTCCACTGGACTCCCTCCATCTTGATCATCCATTATAAACTGGGGTTCACCCTTGTTTCCATTCCTGCCTATGGCATTTACCTATGAAGATGTACCATATTTACCCAAAACCAAAACACCTTTGAATTTAAGGTGATGCCCTCAATTATTAGATTCCATACATGGAAAATGCAGAGTCTTGTTATAATTTTCCATATATAGAATCTAATTATTAGAGGGTTGTCTTAAATTCTCCCTCCGCTGTTGCAGCAGTCATTCAGCAGCGAGGCGATCAATGGCACATGGGTAGGTGGCCTGATCCCTGCTCCTTACCTTCTGCTACCTGTCCCCCGCAGCCACCTGTGTCACTCCCACGATGTCTCTGTCCCCTGTCCCCTACATCATTTAGCCCCCTCTTCTACCTGCTTTCCCCACTGTGCCTGCCCCTCACAGTGCCTGCCCTCTGCACCTTGTATTCAAATCTGAGAAGAGAGCCCCCGCTCCAAATTGAATGAGGGGGGAAAAAACTGTCTTGGTTTCAAGTAAATACAGCACTTACACACTTTTCCATTTCCATATATTTATCAATATTAATGTGTTCATACAGAATCATAGAACGGCAAGGTAAAAAGGGACTTCTAGAGGTCATCTAGATCAACCCTTGCTCAGGGCAGGATCATCCCTGACTAAACCATTCTAATCAAGTGTTTGTTTAACCTGCTCTTCAAAATGTTTAATAGTGGAGATTCCACAGCCTCTCTAGGTAGACTGTTGCAATGCTTACCCACCCTCAGTAAGAAAGTTCTTCCTAATATCCAACTTATATTTCCCTTGTTGCAATTTAAGACCATTGTTCCACATCCTGTCCCTTGCTACCACAAATAGTTTATCTCTACTCTCCGTATAACTATTCTTCAGGTATTTGAAGACTGTTATTAAATTATCTGTCAATCTTCTCTTCTCCAAACTAAATAATTCTAGTTCTTTCAGCCTGTCCTTGTAAGTTTTGTTTCTCAGGTGTCTAATTATTTTTATAATTATTTACTGGACTCTAATTTGTCTACATTTTTCTTGAAATAAGAAGTTCAAAACTGTACATAGTACTCCAGGAGAGGTCTCACCATATATATGGTACAGCCCACAGGTTTTCAGTAATCACTTGTGCTGATGTACTCACCTGGCCCAGTTCCATATGCGACAATGAACAAGAAGATGAGAATTACACTGCAATATGACATCCAGAAGAATTGATCCTAGAGGGGAAAGTAAGGAGAGGAAATGCAAATTATTACTGTGGTGCAATAATATACTGACTATTTTTCTCCACTGGGTTACAAGATTGCTGTGGAATTGCTTTACATACTGGGAATCAAATCATATGTATTAATGGGTGAGTTAGAGGAGAGGTCAGTAGTTATCAGAATAAATGGGTCAGCCATTTTTATTGTTGGAGACAAGGGTAGCAGAAATGTTTGGGAAACTGCAAAGGTGCTTGCCACTGGGAAATGAGATTTTCTGCAGCAAGGATGATGGTTAGGCAAAGTGCCACAGCCATAGGTAGGGGGAGAAGAATGCACACAGGTGCTGGGATGCTCAGGGATGGTGACAAGGAAGGCAAGATGCGTCAATTATAGAAAAGGGTTGATGGGGCTATGTAGCAAGGTACTTGGGGAATGACTAGGTCAGGGTACCTTGTTTATGAGACACTTACTTTGGCTGCTGAAAAGAGTATGAAGCTAACTTAGGAAGAGAAAGCACAGAGATTTCTCCTAGAGAGCACAGAGATAAAGACCTTATGGAAGGTGCCATGAAATTGCATTCACATGAAATTCAGCCCTGCATTGTTGAGAGAACAGAACGAAGGCTGGCTGGCTGATTCCCTGTGGTGATCTAGGTTTAATATGAGAACTACAGAAACTGCAGCTTTTGTAGAAGGAGGACGTCCCAGTAGTAGAGGCTTCCTTACCTTCAGCAAAAGAGTTGCTACTAGGAGTATCAGGACCAGTGCCATCAGCCAATAACCACCCCATAACAGTATCCGCCTGCCAAAACGGTCAATGATGGAGCTCTAGGGGACAGAAAAAAGACTGATATCACTGGAAGCACAACAAATTCTGAATGAACTTGCCTTTCATACCCTCTTCCTTTTTCCTTCGGTCTTTTTCTCTTAGAGTCCAGGAATAGGTGTCATTATATGACTTCTCTTAGCTATGTCACCCACCAAGGCACTGTCAAGTGTTAGTTTGATTAATTCCATGGGTGTTATGATGCAGTAGTTAGGTTGGACACTGCTATTTGGGGCCAGAAAGGGCAGCTTTTATTTTTTGAAAGATTATTCTTTACTTAGAGCTCATCTTCTTTGTAAGTAAAATTCTTCCATTTGAATGCATTTCCCTAAGAACCATGAGTATACTAAGTATATTCTTTGATTGTACTTGCATCTGTTTACTTAGTTGTTTATATGCTGTGTCTGTTCAGTACAACATTCATAGCCTGAGAATGGCTTGTGCATGTCTACTGTAGAGACAGAGTTAATTGGATGAACAGTTCTAAAATATTCATTGGCTCTTCATGTGTGTGTAAAGCAAATGATCAATTGCCATAAATTTTATATGATTAACTCACCTGTGCTAGTTCCTTCTTTGATGTCAGTGCTGGTGGTGGTGGGAGGAGGAGTAATAGATGGCCATTATTGCAAATGGATCCCAAGGATCCAGGCATTGCATCTGGGGCTAAAGATTTGTGGATGCTCTAATTGTCACTGGGTATGTCTACATGTACATCTGATGTGGGAGCAGTTTACTTGCAAGTAAACTACTTGCCCATAAATGCTTTCAGCTGGCGTCTACACATGTGCTATTATGCAGTAACTACTCACAAGTACATTTTCTACTTGCATTTGCAGGTAGCAAATTTATTCATGTGTAGCCAATTTTACTGTGCAGTAAGCGTGTGCATGTACACATGCGCACACATACTGTGCAGTAAATTGCTACTGCTGCTTTGAGTTGATTTGTGAGTAGAATTACACAGCAAATTGGATTTCAGAAAAAAAAAGTCTGGCTGTCCATGATCATATACTGTACTAGTGTGTTGGGATGGGAAAACATTTTAATAGTTGTTAGTTGTTACCTAAAGCTTTTTATAGCTATATCAAATAAAACAAATTTTGGGGCATGATCACAACATGGCCTTGCTGGTTACACAAGCATGATCTGCATGGTCATCGATATAAATCCTGATTTAGAAGTTGAGTTTATACCATGTGCTGATAATTCAGTACACTGAGGAGCTATATTATTAGACTTCTGTCCTTCAGATGAGCTGTTCAATTGAAGCCCTTTGCTAATCACTATACACTTGACTTTATAAAATTAAAGTCATGAAAGCGGTGGTCAGACTTTACTTGGCCTCACCAACCTCTGAAACGCGGTTACCTCAGAAGTGTAATGTGTAGTTTTATAAGACATAAGAAACATGTATAATAATAATAATAGTAATAATGTAGAGCCAAGTGGGGTTTCCCAGTTGCATTTAATTCCAAAGATGGTAGCAGTGTGAGTGACCTCTAGCACCATATGGTAGAGTTAGATCAGTACTAGTTCTGAATGCCCTCAGCTGAATTGCATCACTTTCTTCAGCACCATGTTTTTCCCTATTTTCCTTCATCCCACTTAATTCATGAGTTGTCATGAGATTATAATTTAAGGTTGTTGATACCTTCTATACATGACATTTTAATCTCAGAGATTTTCCAGGTACTATACTTTAAAATGTTCCAGACTGCACATGCTAAAAACCATTTTTCAGATGTGTGAGTACACTTTTGAAAACTTGATTAAGAATCAACTGTTCCATGTAGTTTATCCATCATCAAGCCTTATCTTACCACAGTGCCATTGCTTCTGTCTGGCTTTGCTGTGTCTACTGTTTTAAGTAACCTAGCAGTTATTTAAACATAATAATCAAGGGAGCATGATATGAGCTCCAGTCTTAAATAATATAAGCCTGGATGTTTATGAAAAAGCATAGATTGTGAGCTCCCAGAAGATGGGAAATCTTCCAGAGGGGCTGGAAACACTGTTTTGCAGAGTTGTGCAGTGATATAGAAAGATTATTCAGTTTACGTAGTGAAGTTCCCATTCATTCTAAGAGAAAACTGGCTCTCATCACATTTCACTTTTCCAGCCTCCACTAGGTATGACTTACACACAGGATCATGGAGAAGAGTTCACAGATCCCCACTCCTAATGATATATATGGAATGAGGTCTTCATCCAGCCTGGCTGTGCGGAACACTTCAAAGGTGTAAAAGTAGATCTGGAAAATGCATTTAGAAAACATTAGAAAATGAAATGCAGTCAAGATATATGAAGTGTCATTGTGTAGCACTTCACAGATCTAGATCTCTCACCAGTATTGTGTCACCAGGTGGGCCTTAGTTGGACCCACGAGAGGAAACTGAGGGCCTTGGATTCTCTTTGTACAGAGAGAAGTGGTTTATAAAAAGAAACACAGAAGGTTAGACACAGAGAAGGAGATCCTTGCCAGATAAATCTCGGGCATCAGGCAGAATAAAGAGGAGATGGCAATAAATATCTACTGCTACCTGATATGGGAACATAAGGAAAACTGAGGATGAGGAGCTGTTGAGATCCTGGAGTCAGAATGTGAGTAAGTATAACAATCTGCCTTTGACAGAGAGGTGTCTGTGGGATTAACGGGGATCAAGAAAAGGTAACCAACAGGAACCATGGTTTTGTGGCATTCTTAATGCTTCCTACTATTAATTCTTAGGTTAGAAAGGAAGAACACTCAACTGCATTCAAACCACTAAGCTGTAGAGTCATTACAAGGAGAATCAGGATATTCATTTGCCAGCGCAAGGATGGTTCTTTTATCAATTCCAGGACACCCATGGTTTTGGTGCTTTTCAATGCTGCCTTCTCCTTCATCAGGTCATCCATGTCCTCTTGATGGTTCCCCTCACCCCAAAGCTGCTTCATGGCTATTGAAGAGAAGGAGCAAAGCATAGAAATCCATCAGATGATCCATCCACACATTTTATTTTTCAGACATTTAATGAATTAGTGATCAGATTGTTCATTAATCATTAAATCCATACATTCATCCCTCAGTCCCTGAGCAAAGAAGTCAAAGTTTTATTGGTAATGCTCAGACATTGTTATTAGCTGGTGGGTGACTGCTGGATTGTTTGGGTAAAACTAATATTTTAATTGGAGAGCTTCAATAATTTCTTACTGTTTTTTGTTATACTAAATGGACTCTGCACAAGTATCTCCATTAAGTCCTTATAATATAGAATTATTAAAAAAGCTTGGGGCTAGATAGTAGGAAACTTTTTTCTATCTAACAGGTCCTTTTCTTCAGTGGTTCTCAATATAACAAATCTGAGAGCTGATTTTACCTTTTAAGCAGCCTTCTTTGTCTCCCTTTTGTATCAGAAGATAGGGTGGGGATTCAGGAAAGAATGGCAAAAAAATCAGCTGGAACAATGCCCCAATTCCACAGGAGGCCAACAACAAGTGCCACAGGGACTCTGTTCCTAAAAGTTCTCTGTAGAAAGCAGATACAATATACTTATGGGAAAACAAAAAATAAATTTGATGGGTTGTGTTCTGGAGCAAAGACTAAAACTACAAAAACAATGTATAACTGGAAATGGGGAAAATATGTTGAAATAAAAGAAGGTATTTGTACAAGTAGAAAGAAAAATAGTTAAGTAACTTAGTTCTATAGTATGTTCTGAGTCTTTCCATTGTTTAAAAGGTGGTGGCAGTGGGGAGCAGGGAATTTGTTAAATACAGGAGCTATCTGAACCAAAGCTGAAATTTACATTAAGCTGTCAAGAAAGGACGAATCTTCTCCAAAATGGTTATATGCAAGAACTTAATATTAAATGCTATAAATTCTTTTTGAAATGATAGAGAGACTGATGCTGTATAAACAAATGATGGAAAGAAGGGGATGAAAAGAGCTAGTATCTCTACTGCTTCATTTGTGGATAAGTATTTGCATGCTACAATAAGGATGGTTAGTATTACGATATTAGCTTAATATATGGGGGAGCAAATTTCTTCAATTTGTTCAATATCTTCATCAGTGATTTGGACGAGGGGGTGCAAAGCACCCTGTTCAAGTTTGCTGATGACACTAAGATGTGGGGGGATGTGGGCACAATTGAGGGGAGCAACAGGCTACAGTTAGACCTAGATAGGTTACAAGGATGGGCGGAGGAGAATAGGATGGGGTTTAACACGGACAAGTGTAAGGTGATGCACCTGGGGAGGAACAATCAGCACCATACATACAGGCTGGGGAACTCCCCTCTTGTCAGCACGGAGGTGGAAAAGGATCTGGGAGTCATTATTGACTCCAGGATGAACATGAGTCGGCAATGTGGGGAGGCGGCTAGGAAGGCCAACTGCACCTTGTCGTGCATCCACAGATGCATCTCGAGCAGGTCCAAGGAGGTGATCCTCCCCCTCTATGCGG
>NW_017729001.1:14515414-14524646 GCF_001723915.1 Gavialis gangeticus
GCTACTTCACGGTCAGGGCGGCTAGGGTCTGGAACCAGCTTCCAAGTGAGGTGGTGCAGGCTCCCACCCTGGGGGTTTTTAAGAGGAGGTTGGATGACCACCTTACTGGGGTCGTTTGACCCCAGTGCTCTTCCTGCCATGGCAGGGGGTTGGACTAGATGATCTGCTCAGGTCCCTTCCGACCCTAGAAACTATGAAACTATGAAATTTCCCTGGCCTGCTCTACCACTGACTTCCTATGGCCCCTTCTATGCATGCAGGTAAAAGCGTGCAATTAAATCTAATGTGTGATCCATACAATTGTGCCTCCTGTCGTGCCACATGTGCATGGCAGGAAGTGTGATTGTGGGATTGCACTGTGGATACAATCATGCCTTATTGCTATTGCAGGGGGAGCCTGATTCTGGCAGATGGGGCTGAGCAGCCCCTCAGTTTTGGGGGCTCTAGGTCCTGGCTGCATGTGAGGCGCAGCTGAGCCCCCTCAATTGTGGGACTCTGCATGGTGTAGCTGGGACCAAGAGCCCTGTGTGGGCTGTGGGTTTCAGGTATCCCTGAGCCTTGGGGATCATGGCAGCTGTGATCCCCAGCGGGGTTTCATGTTGGGCAAGGTGTGCCCTTGAGGCTGGGAGCCCTGTCAGCTACTGGGGCTCCCACCTGCTGAGGAGATCCTGCTACACATGCAAATTAAACCTGACCAGCAACCAGCTGTAAAGTTAGCACACATTTTTGAGGTCTAACTTTATACCTGGTTAGAGTTTTTTAGCATGTGATAGCTTGTTTGCACGTGCAGCTGGTCTTAAGGTAACTGCAATTAACTGGTTAACTGTGCAATACCTGTAATGTGTAGAGGGCACCTGTGTGACCACGTCACTTAGCTTCTTCTGTGCCTTAGGTCTCCATAGGCAAAATGGGGCTTACACAACTTCCCTGACTCGCAAAGGTATGAGTATAAGGGTGCATCTATATATCGCCAAATGGTGATATTGCTGCTTCCAAAAAGAAGTACTAAAGCACAGCGCAGTATGGGTGGTTACTGTGCTGTGCACCTGGTGCATGGTTAGATTTCACCACTACGTCACTGTAGCAGCATGCTATACCCAGTGAGTATGCCACTATAGCAATGTAGCTGCCAATCATATATGTAGATACACATGATCACTACGTCACTGTAGCATGCCATACAGCAATGTAGCCCGTCACTACATCACCATAGGATGACATGTAGACACTTCCTAAATGCATGAAACATTGTAAGGCACTTTAAAACTATGGTGATAGATACCTTAGTCCCATAATTTGCCCTAAGGCTTTTCCTAGTGTAAAAAACACTGGGGGAAGAGTGTTTGCAAATCCACGCAGCTTCTTGGGTGAAATTTCTCCTGAGTACTGGATGTGTACATTCAAACATACTCCTAGAATAGAAAGTAAAAATTGGACAGGTTTATTTATAGAAAAACAAATTCTCATTTTTCAAATCATGTTTTACTAAAGGGCAGCGCACTCTTCCTCTTTCTGTTCCATAAGTACCTTCTACCATAAGTAGCCAAACAGAAAAATTATTGGTATATCTTATCCAAAACAACAAAGACATTTAACAAATCATTATTCCCCATCTCCAACATTTTTTCAGCTGAGATCTTACGTATAGGATGATTTGCTACATTTTATTATTATATAATCCCTCCCCAGCTAGTCCACTATAGGTTTGGGCAGCTTGCTGCTCCTGATATTAGGTGATTTAGACTTCACCTTTTCCCTACTCCTCCTTGCTCTGTTTGGGGTGCCGTGCACTACAAGAAACTCCCAGAGGAAGTAGTCCCTGTGGTGTCACAAGAGAATTCCTCTTAACTTGTCTACATAGAGTAGTGTGAGGTCTTACCTGCACTCAGGCCATAGAGAGCACGTCCAATCAAAATCATCTCAAAAGACTTAGCTGGCTTACTGAAACCCACGTGTAATGCAGCTATTATTATAAGCACACAGTTGAACAATAGACATTTCTTTCTGCAAGAGCAAATTAAATACAGACATTGATCAGGTTTTCCCAGAGTGCCTCCTTTTTTTAATGATTGTCCTCCTGCTAATGGCTGCCATTAAATCTAGCACTTGAAGGGCACATCAGTTCCAGTTAGATAGGGACATTATTGATACCAAGGTGGTGTAAGTTAAACCAGACCTGTCTTTTCCCTGCCACCACATGTGTGGGGGCACTGTCCTGAAGCTGATGTGGTTTCCTGACATGTTAAAGGCTGGGGGAATTCGTATTCATCGTTTCCTTCTTGGGATTTCATAGCCTATTGAGCATATACCCCAAAATTTAAAGAAAAGAAACAATAAAGCTCAGCTTTATAAAGAGTTGTGGTAAGTAGCCACATCAGACAAGAGAGAATTACAACTCCTTTCTCCCTTCTTCATCTTCAAAGGCAGGAGTAGTAAATTATCCCACAGTGGCTTTTGCTTCATTTCTCTGAAGCCCAGACTCTATTCACAGAAGCATGAACTTGAAAGGTTCTTAAAACATACCTAAACAATTAAAAAATAAAATCTTTTTTTTTAAGGCAATCTATCACAATTGTTTGCAAAAAAAAGAGAGAGCTATATGTTGTATTAAAAAAAACATGAAGAAAGCAGTAGGGAAACAGCAACTATTGTATATTTTTATCAGTCTATTTTAATATGCACATTTATATTATTATATGCTGCTATTTTCACTAGCTAGGTGCATGAACAATGCCCACATTCACTATACTGTATTAGCTATTTTTTTAGTTAAGTTTGCTCCCTTGTTGCAATTCCTGATTAGCAAGCTGTTCAGAAAAAATACATACTTTCCATATTTTTCAGACAGGTATCCGATACACAGACACCCTATCAGTCCCCCTACACAGTAGATAGACACAATGAGGGACCACAGCAATGTGAGGGACTCCTGATGGAGGGGAGAACTGTATCGTTCCAGCCAGGTTTCGTTGATAAACCTCTTAATGTGCTGGGAAGGAAAAGGGGATTTTCATTACTCCAATGCATAACTCACATCATTCTTTATTGTCTATAAAGTTGGGTTTTTTTAATCATTTCAACTGGTAGTTATTAGTTAAAGAAGGGCAAAAGGGAAGTCCTTTGCAAAGTCAGATTTAGGATAAGCCCTAAACACCATGGACACAATTCTTATTATTATCAAGCTGTGTTTTGTACAATCCACTTCAAATTGATGTTTATTAATTTTTATAGCTGTAGTGCAGTTAAATAACAGTGCAGGAAATGTTTATTTTCTTTTACTGCAGCATTATGGTTGTATTATAAAAACTGGAGACAAATTGCATGTAAGCTTTTCTAGCAAATTCTTCCAGTCCACCACAATCTTGAAGATAATTAATTCATTAATATTATTATTCCAGTGTACAGCTTCTTTCTTAAGCAAAGACTGCTGAAAATTGCACCACTTTTTCATGGATTTATTATGCAATAATCAAATAATCTTCACACCTTAAGTAATTTCACCATTTAGTCCACTAAAACGTAGCTTGTTTACATGTCTGGGCATGTCTACATGAGCTGTTTTGAGTGCAGGAGACTAATTCTACTGTGCATTAGCGCAGAGGTCAAAAACTGTGCTAATGTACAGTAGATTTAGTCTACAGTGCATTAACATCGCAAAGGGTGTGTCTACACGTGCCAATTTAAGGCACATTAGCCATTTTTAAGGCACATTAAGAGTGAGGGTCTACACATGTGCACCCTTAATGCTCCTTAAAAATAGTAATTTTAGGCTATTTGCACCTAAATTTGATACCTGCAAAAGTAGATATCAAATTTAGGTGTGAATAGGTAAACTGCCTTAATGCACGTGTAGATGCGCTAAGATGCATTAATGCTCTGTATGTTGATGGACTTGGGACTAACTTTAGTCCCAAGTTGGTCCGCTCACTGCATTAATGCAACTTAGTGTGTACACGTGTAGACACACCCCAAAAGCCTGTTCATTTGTGCTAATGCGCAATAGCGCTGATTATGGTGGATTAAACTAGTACCTGTCATTACAGGTACTAAACTTAATGTGCTTTAATTACAGCGCATTAATGAGTGTGTAGATGTGCCCACTATGAATTTCCATTCAAGTACTAGGCCTTTTATGAATTCCTTTATTACTTAAATGTTCTTGAGTGTAGGTAACAAGTACAAAAGGAGGAAAGCCAAATAACAGGTTAGAGATAAACATCCATTATTTTCAATGCTTATACTTTAGGGAGGATGCTTTCTGTACCAGTTTTATAAGTCACATAAAACCCTTATGATCTAATCCAAAGAGGATGACTGCAGGGACTTAAAAATGGTTCACAATGAAGAAAGTATTAGCACCAAACTCCTCTCAAGTCCTTCAGTTCAGCACTAGACCAAACAAAATAATGATCATAATACAACAACCTCTACCCTTTGGTTAGGCTACTGGAATGCCATGAATGATATGAAATTGTATCATTTACGTGGATTCTTATCTTACTCTTTCCTATTGGAGAAGATTAAGTGGAGGAGCTGGGAATAGTTTAAATAAAAATACTTTTTCTTAGAGCTGCCTTTGGGCAAAACACAGCTCCATGGAGATCCAACCCCAGAGCTGTCTTTGTTTAAAGGTTTGCTTACCATGGACGGGTAGTTGATCACAGAAATCTGAAAACCACATAAAAGGTTTCCTCCAATTCCCAGAACAAAGTACATTTGAAATAGCCTCTGGTACTGGACCTGTCAAAAGATGATAAAACGTGTTTGCGGATCATGAGAATGGCATGTTCCTCAGGTCCATGTGTCCACATCCTTTCTTGTTAAAGAAGAGTTAAGATTGCTTAGGAATATTTTATGTCCCTTCTGAATTTTGAGTTCAGCAAAACTCAAACTTTGAGGAAACTTGGGAATGAAGAGTTAAGATGCACACTCATCCCTGCTCTCCTAAACCTGGCAAGAGCTAATCAAAATTATTGGCAAGCTCTACAGCTGCATTCATGGAACTAAGCATAACTGGCAACTGGCAGCTGAGTAGATGGAGCAGCTTGGCAGAGCTATGCTTTTGATATGAAGTAATCTGGGAAGGCCATGCCCCAGAGAAGGCAGTGAGATCTTCTGTTTGATTACCTGTTATCAAAAGGAGAACTCCATTATGCCTTATTTCACTCTCCCATGTGTTGGTTGTATCAGGAGTGAACACAGGGAGTTGTCAGTAGTTAGATGAGAGGTAAGTGGTCTGTGTTGTTTATGAATGGTAAGTGAAAGTATAATGTTCATAGCATTACATGCATAAGGGTAAAAGGGGTTTTGCAGTTTAGCAGGGATGGTATTTTTTTCAGAAGTGGGCTAAGCATTTGTTGGGCAGGTGCAGAAAGTCTTTTTGCTGCCTTTTTGCTACAGTCCTCACTAAACAGGTTAATTTTGATCGAATGACTAACACAATTAGGAATAATGGTAATGGGGCAGGAACTTAGGCTAGAATACAATAGGAACAGATTAAAAGCTACGTAGAAAAGTTAGATGCCTCCAAATCATCTGGGCCTAATGAACTTTACTCTAAATTACCTAGTAAATTGGCAAAGCAATGTCAGAGCCATTGGCAAGTATCTTTGAGAACCACGGAGACTGGGTGAGGTTTCATCACACTGGAAGAGGCAATCGTAGTATCTTAGATTCATAGATTGTAAGGGGCTGGAAGGGACCTTGTAGATCATCGAGTCCACACCCCCGGCACTAGGCAGGAAAAGACAACTGGGGTCAAGTGACCCCAGCAACATGACTATCCAGTCTCCCTTTGAAGATTTCCAGGGTAGGTGATTGCACCACAACTGGAGGGAGTTTATTCCACAGTCTGGACACCCTGATTGTGAACGAGTTTTTCCTGGAATTGAGTCTGAAGTGGTCTTCCAAGAGTTTGTATCCATTGCTCCTGGTCTTCCCCAAGGGTGCCCCAGTGAACAGCTGTTCACCGGGTTCTTGATGTACTCCCCTGATGTAGCAGTAAGCCATTACCAAGTCCCCTCTCAGCCTTCTCTTCTATAGTCTGAAGTTGCCCAAGTCCCTCAGCCTCTCCTCGTATGGCTTGTCTTGCAACTCCCTGATCATATGGGTGGCTCTTCTCTGGACCCTCTCAAGTTTTTCCATGTCCTTGTTAAAGTGTGGTGCCCAGAACTGGAGGCAGTACTCCAGCTGTGGTCTCACCAGTGCGGAGTACAGTGGAGTATCACTTCCTTAGTTTTGCATGAGATGCAACAGTTAATGCATGCCTGCATGTTGTTTGTCCTGCTGGCCACAGCATTGCATTGCTGGCTCATGTTCATGTGATGGTCTATTGCTACCCCTAGGTCCCTTCTGGCTGTGGGGCAAGTCAAATTGTCATGGCTGAGCCTGTAGGTATGTTGGGGATTGTTTGCCTGGTTCCAGTCCTCCCAACTCTGCAGCCTATCCGGGTCTGCGTGTATCTGCAACCTGTCTTCTGGCATGGCCACACTCCCCCATAACTTGGCGTCATCTGCAAACTTGGCTGGAGAGCATTTCACCCCCACATCCAATTCATTGATAAAGATGTTGACCTACAGACCCCTGAGGGACACCACTGGCCACTTCTTGCCAGGATGATGCAGAACCATTCATGAGAACTCTCTGGGGTCTCGTCTGTTTTTAAAAGAGGAAAAGGGAGACCCTAAGGAATTATTGACATAACTTCAGTTCCTAGAAAGGCACTATCAGAAATAAACCAACTGTAAGCACCTAGAAGATGATGAGGTACTTACAGTAACAGCCAATGTGAATTTGCCAGGAAATTCATGTTAACGCAAGCTAATTTCCTTCTATGACAGAAACAGGCCTTGTGAATAGGAGAAAAACAATAGAGGTGATATACCTGGACTTGAATAAAGTTTTTCGTCTTGGCATTCTCTTAAACTAGAGAAATTTGGTTTAGAATAAACTTGTTGGAAACATAATCTGAAAGAAATTGGGTGAAATTCTGTCACCTCTTTTGTCCTCTCTGACTGCTGCAACCATTTCCATGTGTCTTATTTTAATTTAAAAAATGGTTTGAATGTGTTCTCAATATTCTGCTTTATGCAGCTTACATTTCCACAGTATAAGAAATGTCCAAACAGGAACAGAGTCTGTTTAGATGCATTTTCTTAAGGGTGCCGCAAAGAGTTGGATTCACTCAGACAGTGGCTTAGCATTGGACTGATTCAACAATTAATTCATGTCTCCTTAAGCTTCCCACTTTCCATGAAAATTGGCAGGCAAATTCTATAAGGTCAACTGAATGTCCAAGGCAACTTAGTTCATTAACTCATGACTATGCATAGAGCCTGGCTCTTTCCTGAATACTAAGTTCAATTTTGTTCCCCAAAGGCACAGTAGGCAATATGGATTGGGTAAGGTGCATGCTAACCAGTTAAGATCTAAGCTTTTTGATTGGTAGAATTTGCCAACAGTAAAAAAAAAAAAAAAATCAAAAAAATCTGTCTTTTCGGAGGCTGAGTCTAAAGAACCCCTTCTTTTAATGACACCAAATTTGACAAATTAACCCATCCTGCTATCCAAAGTGCTATCCCCAGTGCAATCTGAATAAGCAGGGGAGTTCTAGAATATTTAGAAGTGTCAGCCTTTAAAGAGAAAGGGGCTCTCGACCTTCACTGTAATAAGTCTAGCACTCTGCTATAATGCTTTTCAAGCTGAAATTTTACACAGCAGTTTGGTGTCCATCTTCCAGGGCCTGTTTTTACGTGCCTTCCCACATAGTCATTCTCTCATATCTCTGCTGTTTACAACTCAATGTATCTTTAGTACATTTTTGAAAGTATTGCCTTCCTAATAGTCCCTCAAAGAAGTTCAGCATGACGTTACAGTCCCCTTCTGTCGCATCTGTTCTTCTGCCATTTTAACTCAACTTCCAGCTCTTCCTGGAAGTTTCTCATCAGGATCAACTCATCCTTATTAAATGCGCCCTTCCCTATTACTTTTAAAGAAATAATGCCCTCAAAACCATTTTCTTCCTCTGTTCAACTTCACCAGAAAAGAATGTCTCATTCCCATCTTGTACGTTTTACCTATTTTAAAGTGTGTTTACTGTAATTGTACAGTCAGCTCCCTAGCACTGGCATTAGGAGCTAGGGTGGGGGTTTCTCTCTTATTACTATCTAATATGATGAAAAAGCTGGATACTCACCAGGTTTGAGAAGAAACTTGCCATTTCTTGTTGAAAACTTGACTGAACCTAGAATCCCTTTCAAGTCTGTGAAAAAAGTAATCTGGTTTCTATACTTTTTAACCAAGCATGGTATTTAAGTAAAACAGAACTGACATCATGGGACTGGAGTTAAATATTTACTTCCTAGCTTTTCAGTGAATTATTTTTTTTCAACCATTGGACAGAATTCAGTACAGCTTAATATTTCAAAAAATATGTATGTCAGACACTCAGGCATGCAAATGACAACATGGCCTTGCTGACTAATGGAGGAGCCAGTGTCATGTATATATATTCCTTCTCTAAAATGAAAGTATCAATGCAACATATTCCCCAGAAAAATAAGAGTGTAAAAATCACAGCCTGTATCCCAGCACAGGAAAGCAAGTCTACAATAGCAAACCACTGTGTTCATATTAAGGAGAGGAAAAAATGTTAATCAAAGAAACAGATTTCATTTTCAGACTTTGAAAATGTTTTATGTGGCTCTCCAAAGTGAGGATACACATAACGGTAGGATCTGGATATAGTCTTTTCCTTTGGCCATATTATTAGTGGGTATAACAAGTAACATAAACACTCATCTAAGCTGCCTCCAGAGCTTGACTATCTTTGGGATTTTCCTGGAAGAGGTCTCTCTGTCAGAAAAGCACCCTCGACTCTCATCACATACTGAACTTAGAACTAGCAGGGCCACCCTGAGGGAATCAGCAAAATAACAAAAACCCAAACCAAAACAGAAACCCTGCGTTCAGTGCATTAGGCACCTTACAATGAAGTAAATCAGGGTCACAGAACCCTGCTCTCCTGTGCTGGTTCATAGGACCTGACACACTATTTGTGGGCAGTTGCAAGTTAACTAGGTAAATGTGGGTTGAAAACCATAGCTGTGTTCCCTTAGCACAGGCTATGTGTACTGAGTTATACCTTGACCTCTTACCACCCTCCCTGGTTTCTCCTGCTTCTCCCCCTAGGCAGGTCTTACTGGAGATAAGCCCTCTCCTTTTCCCCCTCCAC
>NW_017729001.1:14529646-14567200 GCF_001723915.1 Gavialis gangeticus
CTTCACCATCTGACCTCACATCACTAATTCATCTTGATTATATATGACTAAATGTTTTGCTGCCATACAGCATGCTAAAATCTTGAAAATTGAGCTTTTCATCTTTCTGCCCATACCTTTACCACTCCTGCTGTTCTTTGTTTTGTGATTACTCCATCATCCTTAGCACCAACCAGGAATGATATCTCCATGTTTTATTTAACCCCTTTCTGTCTTTTCCCTTATATCAAATAATTTTTCAGATTTTCTCACTTTGTCTTTTACAGAAGGCCCAAAATAAATGTTTCCTATCTGTTCATACTACAGAACTCCCTGTCCTCATATTTGTGTTTCCTTGCTTTATCACAGCCTTTATCTTTCAGGCATCTACCTATCTCATCTTTTCCTCGTTTCATTTATACAAAATACTGTTTTCTAAATAAATTTCCTCATCTGCTACTCTATTTTACTTCCCTTGCTGACTTCCATGCATTGCTTTGCTTTTACCTTTTGTATCAAGTTTGGACTTCAAATCTTACTAAGGCTCTGCACAGATCCACCTTCTCTCCATTTCAGATATCATTTTCTCTTCCCTTCCACACTGTTTGTCCATTTTCATCCCAGGTCTCATGCCTAAATATCTCATTTGTATCTTCTCCCACATTTCCCCTCCCCATGCTTTAATGTTTACATGGGGAAGAGAGTAGGGCTGTGCGAAGCTTCGGTCCCTGATTCAATTCAGCAGACATTTGGCTCAATTCAGTGGCCGAATCTCCAAATCTGAATCGAACCAGAGGATGCTTTAATCTCTCCAAATCCAGCTGGAACCCTCCAAATTGATTTGGAAAGATTCAGAGAGATTCAGAAAGATTCAGAGATTCAGACATAGACACAGCTTTAAATGTTTTTTCTACTTCCCTCTAGGTAGCAGGAGCTCGTGAGTGCTGTGATGCCGTGGTGCATGGAGTGTCCCAAAGAAGCACAGGGGGCTCCCCAGCGCGCTCGACAGCAGACCCAGCAGTGGACCAGAAGCACTTCCGATCCATTTCCAGGTCCACTGGGGAGCATGCTGGGGACCCCTTGTGCTCCCCTGGCTCGGCAACTGGTACCTCCTGGGCCTGGGGGGGCACCCAGGGTCCCCCTGCAGCTGATTATCCTGTGGGATGCTCCATGCGCCCCAGCATCTCAGCATTCACAAGCCATTCTGCTACCTCGAGGTATGTAGAAAAAACTTTTAAAGCTGTGTCTATGTCCGAATCTCTGATTCTCTGAATCAGCATCCAAACTGAATCAAATCAGGGACAGTGATCTTAATCAACGAATCGAATCACTGTCCCTGATTCGGGCCAAATCTGAATCCAAATTGAATAGGGTCCACTTTGCACACTCCTAAAAGACAGCAACCCTATCATGATGATAAATTTATCTTCCTAAGAAGGAAAAAAGGGCTGGATCTATCCTGCTAGGGTTTAACCTGTTGCTAGAAAGACAATTGTTACAAAACTGATGCTGAGATCAATAACTGTCAGAAATATATTGTGTTAATGAATGACCCATTTGATCAAGCTCTGGAAATTAATGAAAAGTGCCTAGTTTGGATACATACCTTTCTTGGATAGAGGTATTTCAGACTTATAAGTACTCACTTAACCTATCCTCCAAAATCCATTTTAGCTGGTTGTTGTGTTAATGTTACGCTGAACATTGCTCCACTTGCTGACAAAATTACGTAAGGGAGGGAAGTAGGTGAAAAGTTGGATTGACTAAGTAGGATCAGATAGGTCACTTGCTGTAATGTTTGGAGAGACAGACCAGGATCTAAGTCAGTACCAGACTGTTGTGTCATAGTGTGAAATTCGGTGCAGGTTGACTGTGAGGAAAGAGGATCTAAGACAGAGAGTTAATTTCACCCTGAGTGTCATGAACTAAGAAATATGAGTGCCCTCAAACGCCATTGAAGCCCAAGGGAGGTGAGCATATTAAGTCTTTCAGAGGACTGAAATGCATGGACCTGGGGCTTACTTTATTTAAAAACACAGAAGAGCTTAAACATTCAGATAGTCACCTCTAGCCACATTTTTAAAGAGAGTTAGGTCCTGGGGTACTTTTAAAAATCACACTGAACATTAAATTGGGCCTTCAGACATTAAAGATCTTCGAAAGTCTGGCCACTGCAAGTTTGCCTAAGGTAGGCAACTACCTCTTCTTCTCTTTCCATGAGATTTAGGTTCTTAACCTATTTTAGTGTCTGTCCACATCTTCTAGGAACCTAAATACCTTTCTAACCCTAACTATTAGCAGAGGAAGTATAGGAATTAGATGCCTTTGGCCAGACTTCTCACCCAAAACATATCTGACCCGGTGGCAGACTGAGGGGGATGGGGGCCATGGCCCCCTGGGTGTTGGGCTGGGGCGGGCGCTGGCCGGGCCCTTCATCGTTCTTATCATGTGATGTGACTTTGAGTATTGCAACGAGATGGACGGGGGCTGGGGGAGGGCACAAAAGCAAGTGTTGGCCCCCCGGCGCTGGAGACCCACAGTATGTCATTGATCCAGCCCCTTATACTTTGTTATTATTCCTTTTACTGTAGGCTGCGCTCACATTTTTATGTGAAAAGAACATTATTGCAGGGCATGTACTTCAAATTGCTCAAGATACCAAAAGTCTAAAAGCTTGTTACAATTACTGTTATTTATGAAAGGAGAAACTGGAGTTGATAAAATTGAATTAGGCCTAACAATAAAGTACTTGAGACCATGCAAGGATTGTATTAAGATCATTAAAAAGAAAAGGAGAGTGGGACCAGAAACTAGAGGCTCAAAACTACTATGTTAGAAATTAGGTCTGTCTGGTGAACAAAATGCAGCGAGATTCAGGTATTCTGCCCATCAGCTCCCTGTAAACTATGCTAGTAGGAAAGGTGCTTGTGCTGGGGAGGGCCACTGTGCTTGTGAGGGCTTCAGGCACATTGTATGAGATCTGTACACTCTGTTGTGAAGATATGAGCATAAAATGACCCAAAGTGTTAAATGTTATAAATTCCACTTGCCAAGGCAACAGTCAGTTGTTTTTTTTTTTAATTTTTCTGATTTGTTTTCATCTTTTTCTGTACACTTTTTCTGGAAATGTAGAAAACAAATGTGATTCCTTCTTACCCCTCAACTCTTTTGGAGTGAGAATATAAAGTATCCAGAGAACTGGAGAGACAAGGAAACACTCCAGAATGGAGTTTTCTCAGTAGATGCTGAATGGCAGGAAGTCTTGTAGGTAATGAGTCCCACTAATTAAATCTCCCAGAATCCCTTGCGGTTGCTGTTCTGCACCAGCACTAACTATTAATTCAAGTCCGAGGGGAAGTTGCACAGTCTTACCATAGTTTCTGGTGAAGAGAAAGCTGCTTACTGTGGACTAGCACATTCGCATTCTCCTGTCTTTTGACGTGGCTTTGTTCTGCAGCTCGGTCAGACTGTGCACTGCTTACACGGCACAGAGCCTGTCAGGGCACTTAATGCTTTGCAGCCTGGTCCACGGCAGATGCCATATCCCCATTTTTCACAGCTGGTTTGGAAACAGGGTTTTTTGTTCAGATGCAGCAGGCTGTATTTCAGTGCTTTGCCCAGTCAAGTTGTTCCTTCCTTCTTTCAGACCAGATTTTTAAAAATGTATCAGCTTTTGCCACATGCATGGACACGTACAAGCATCCATTTAGCTGAGCTGGGAAAGTTGTCACAAGCAGTCTACGAGCATCCTGGCTTGAGGGTTTTTGTCTCTTTGGCACTGACGCTGTATACATACGTACAGGTGTGGCTATGGGCTCAGTCAATGTTCACTCAGCCTGATGAAGGGTGTTTGTGCCCAAAAGCTTGCTAAGAAGAATTTTTCCAACTATTTGAGTTGGTCTAATAAAAGATATTGGATTTACCCAAAGAACCTTGTCTGCCTATGTCCTTAGAGTCAGACCAACACAGCTACAACCTACACCACTGACAGACAAAATACTTTTCTGTAACTGGGATAGATAAAAATACTATAAGTTCCCCCCTCTTGGGAATATGTACTTAGGTGATATAAACAACAGTTCACAATACTTACTTAAGAAAGCATGAAAAATAGCAGCAGATTGTATCAAATAGAAAGTCCTACCTTCCTGTTTGTTGCTATTTTACAAATGTGCTGAACAATTGAAATTTCTACAATTTTTCTCCAATGCCAGATTCATGTTTAGTAATCAGTGGTTGTGTGACAGCTATTGCTTAGTCCTTTACTAACCCTGTTTCCAGGCATGAAGGCAGTATATTATGTTACACTTGATCTTAGCCAGAACACGTATGGACAGCACAACGGCTGCTTGCTGACACTGGCTTAGATTTTCTTTCATTATACTTTGTGTTGTGTTTTTATTTTATTCTCTACAGGATTTTATTCAGCTCAAAGTTGAGCTTTTGGAGTAGAAAATGGAGTTTATCCTTTGCCCTTAGGGGCAGGAGCTGTTTTTTTTTTTAAATTCATGTTGATATGGTGCCTAGTACAAAAGAATTCCAATCCCTGATTGACACTTCTGGGCACTGCTGTACTGCACATAAGAACAAAATAACTCTGGGCCATTTAATCTTAGAGTCGTGTAGCGATGACCATATGGCCATCCTTCTCCGGATCTGTAGGTTTCTTCTTTCCCCGATAGTTCAGACAGTTGAAATCCTCCCTGATTTGTAACATAGTCTTTCCTTTAGTCTCTGGCATAACCAGAAAGACAAAAATAGCCATGAACAAGCTATACAGTAAGAAAAAGATGAAACAATAAGTGCCAAGACCATCCTGCATGAGGAAAAAAAAAGAGAGAGACTTTAGTTAATACAAATGGTTTCAAGTTCATTCTCCTTTTTGGAAACAGTTTTGGAAAAACCAGGACCAGGTACTGAGCTGGTATAAATCAGTACAGCAGCACTGGTGGCAGCTCAGTATCTGGTCCCCATTTCTAAGATTCAGACTAATTTTTCCCTCCTCATTTTAAGTAAAGAAATTGCCTGTTCAGCAGTCTTTCATAGTTAGTAGGTTTGGAAGAGACCTGAGCAGATCATCACGTCCAACCCCCTGCCATGGCAGGAAAAAGTACTGAGGTCAAATGTCAGTGCTTGATTTAGTGGTTGGGATACTACATTATACTCCAGTGACCCTCCCTAGCTGCCCTTTGCCCCTGTATAGAATCTGCACAGGGATATGAAAAATGTTCCAGCACGGGTTCATGGCGGCCGTGGCCTTGGCTTGCCTGGTGCTTATCAGTGCTGCAGGAGCTGCTAGAAACAAATAGGTTGACATCCATTCTCACAAGGGGAGCAGGAAGGGCTTGAGGAGATTCAGATAGCCGTCTCAATGTTTGAGTGCTTGTCTGAACCACACCTTTTCAGGTTTACCTCTCTCTAGTTCTAACCATGTCTGGCACCTAGAGTAGCCTCCTGGGTTCCTAGTGGACAATGGCTAAGTATCAAATAAAGATTTAAAAAAGCCATCATCACTCTGTAAAATTCCATCTAAGCCAGCCCTGTTTGCTTGTGTGATGCTTGCTCTAAGCTTCGTGTGCTGAAGCTTCATTTAAATTAGCATCTTCTAGCACTACCCCCCTTTCTAAGCAAAAATGCTTGCTTTGCTCACCACAATGAAAGGGAACACCAATCCAATGATGAAGAGTTGGATCCAGTTTGAGGCACCACAGAAAACATAGGCAGCAGGTCTGTATGATTGAATGAAGATTTCTGTGGGCAGGGGACACGACACTCCAGCTAAAAAAAAAGAAAGAACAAAGAAAATGTAGAAACCTAGAAAGATATTTCTGTATCATGTGCTACATTATATACCTCAATGAAAACCTACATCTTTATATGCTCTGAAGATATATTTCAAGTACCCACATGATTCACAATATAAACTAGCATAGATATGCTAGATGAAAGGGATTTACAATTATTTAAGTGCCTGTCACAGTCAGAGTGAGGAGTGGTTTAGGAGTGTTTCAGAAGGTGAAACACTCCTGATATCTTGCCCAATATCAGACCTATGAAAGCAAGCATGTCAAACATATGGCTTAGGGGCTGAATCTGGTTCATGAAGCCTTATCATCTGGCTTGCGGTACTGCCTGTGGGTCTCAGACGAGACTCCTCACGCTGTATGCAGTGCATGCCTGGACCAGCCCCGTGAGCCAGATCAGGCCAGATCCGGTGCACGCGCTGCATACAGTACACACAGGGGTGGACTGCCACTGCTTGCAGTATCTGCATCAGACAGCCCCTGAGCTGGATTCAGCATGTGAGACCAGTCTGTGGGCCCAATTTGGCCTGCCAACTGGCTCCACACTACTCATCTGGCCCACAGACTGGCCCCATGCTACTCATCTGACCCCTGTGTCCATGTGATTTAACACCCCAGCCCTAAAGGGAATGCCGGCCAAGACAGAATTAGCAGAGTCTGAAAAGCCCTGTAGTTTGCAGCCTAAATGTTGTTTTGGAGGAAAGAAAGAAGGTACCTAGGTAATTCAGCTCTAAAATACCAACCTGGTCCAATTCCAAAACTCATGATAAAAATAAAGATGAGCACAACGGAGCAATACGGTATCCAGTAGGATCTCTCCTGTAGTGGGAATCAAAAGCACTTAAAATGAGAAATTTTGTATCATACAACTCCTTTAAAACAAGCTCAATCCACACTGCATCTGAACATTTCCAGTTAATCAAGCTTCTTCTGCATCATGAACAACAGAGAAATAGCAAAATGGAAACTGGCAGAGAACAGAAATGAATGGGAGCCCTGCAGCTGAATCAAGCCATTGGCTGCAGTCTGTTGCTCATGTGCTCTGTGACAAGTCATCTTCAGTGAGGTGATTACCCAAATATGTCATTCTAATCAGAGTTAAAAAGCAGGTGTTTTGAAGGTGGAAGCAGTAGTGGCAACATAAGGAAACACAGTTGTAGAAATCATTGCTCAGGTGCATAGATGAGCTGGGACCTTACCTGCAGTGAGAGAGTGGCTGTGAGAAGCCCTAAGGCCAAGGCCATAGTTGCATAGCTTGTCCAAAGCAACGACTTCCTTCCTGCACGTTCAATAAGGAAACCCTGTGGAACCAATAAAAAATTATCAGCAATAGAGGATCAAAGAACATGAAAAGGCAGCAGAAGGAAAAGTAAAGATAAAAAGCAGAAACATCCTCAATAATAGCTACTGAGAATTTTGCTTCATGTACATGTGCTTGGGAGGTAGGACACTTTCAGTGTAATGTCT
This sequence comes from Gavialis gangeticus, assembly GCF_001723915.1. NCBI lineage: Eukaryota > Metazoa > Chordata > Crocodylia > Gavialidae > Gavialis > Gavialis gangeticus. The sequence goes on from NW_017729001.1 coordinate 14,536,897, forward strand.
CATCTATAAAAGGGTTAATAATACACATCTTTGCTAAATAGATTGTAATGTTTGTATAAACAATATCAAGTGCAAGACATCATTATTATTTTGTTTCCCCAAACTGCTTTAAACAGTATCATTAAATAAAATGAAATAGGTATCTCTGCAAAACAGTTCTGCTCAAAAACAACTTACACAAAGAATAGTGGTGATAACCTCAGTGATACCAGTTCCCAGAGAGACATAACGGATTTGAGAGACGGAAATTCCAGCTTTCATGAAGATGTCATATGCATAAAAATAAACCTGGAAAAAGAGAAAGCAATAAGCCATACCCATAAGAAAAAAAAACCCCAAACTTTTACAGAATGCAGTATTATTCTCTTTGCTGTTACTGCCTAAACTTAATCTAGTAAACCAAAGGAGCAGAGTTTCCATCAGGCATTATCAACTCCTTTCTTCAGCTCTGCTTTTTAAACTGGCTCCTCGGGCATAAAGAGAGGGAGAGATCTAGGGCCAATAATTAAACAAGCTAGAGGGTGTGTGGCTTAATGATATGGCTACTACCTCCAAAAGGAATGTGTCTCGGGTTCTAGCCTAGACTCTGGCTCCCAAAGAAGCAGAAATTTTCGTTACCCTTTTTCATTCATTTTATCCAATGACTATTAAATGCAATGTATGATGGCTTGGCTTCAAAAGGAGCACTGAGGAACTACCTGGGTAATGCCCAACCTGTGGTGAGATGGTTCGATCATTGTTCCTGTAAAGTGAGAGGAACATAAACCTCTCCTGGATGAGGGGCCTTGGGGTTTAGGTCTCCTGCTTTCTGGGCCAATGACTTGAGCACTCTGCTGCTGGGGCTAAACACCAGATTGCACCCAGGTATGCAGATCCATGCATACGTATCTGCCCAACCACTGTGTATCCTAGTGAGCATGTGCAGTAGCTGTATGGATGCTTTTGTGCCCATACTGCATGAGTATCACAAACTGTGCCTAAGTGCCGGAAAGGCTATTTAGGCACATGAAGGATCATTGAATTCTGCCCCAGATTGCATTTACTCTTCATGATAACACCATAAACTATTAATGAACAAGTCTTCAGATGGCATTGTATGGGCTACCTTTCTTTGTCCACGCCATACTCCCCATTCTCCGTAGGCCTTTCCTGGAAAGTAATTTAGTTCTTTCATTTTTATTACACCCATATCTGCTTCACAAATGACAATTCACTACTGTTTCCAAAGCATCCTTTTAATTTATGAATCATCAGGAATCTAGATGAGAGGAAGTATGAGAAAAGTAGTACACTTACTGCATTGATACCAATTAATTGCAAACAGCAACAGACGAGAAAGAGAGTGATCAGCTGCCAGCGGACAGATTGGTCCCTGAAGAGATCCAAAACACTCTTTGCCTTCTCTCCATTGATGATTTCTTGTTCCACTATCATGTCCTCTATTTCAGCCACATGGTCATTGTCTCCCCAAAGCTGTTTCATAGCTATCCAAAGGAAAAAAGAAAGATCTAGTATAAAATACTGTATTTAGTCCCTCCACATTTACATTCATTTATTAAATTATATGATGATTCAGAATACCTTTTCCTTGCACTCTGGCTGTAGTTTTCTCATGTTAACTACAGATTATTTTAAAAAGGCATCTTTGAGCAAGTAGGATATTTTCTTTAGTTTATGTTTATCCTTCTGGTCACAATCTTGATATTGGTCTTCCTGTAAGTCAGTAGCTGCTTCTGGCATTTCAGTGAAAATCAAACCCAAGTCTGAGAACTCTCACCAGACCTGCTCAGAGCCCTTTTCTGCTCAACAAAGAAATCCCCCTGCATCAGGGAGGCCAATGCAAACCCCAAAACACAGAGCTCTAGGAAAAATGAGTTTTCCGCTAAGAAATCTTTCTTTCTTCAGAGTTTCAGCTTTCAATATGTAAAAAGAGATAATAGCACAAGGCTGCTTGATCATTGTTTTTTTAATATAAATTAATACTTGTATTCAGAACTACACTTAAAGAATTACAGAAGAGGCAGAGTGGTCATAATGGATTGTTTTCTGTGGCATGATAGTAAAAGGTTACAACTAAATAGTGTAAATTTGGCATCTTATACAGGTCCTGAACATACTGTATCTGCCCCTAGCTATTATGAGACAGAAGGTTATGGGCTAACACGAAGTTTGTAATATACTCTGGGCACATCTACACAAGACATCTACTGCACAGCAGATTAATTAGCTGCACAGGAAATGCCATGTATCTAAATGTGCGCCCTTATCATGCTGGAGTAAATGAATTTATTCTGCAGCAGGATAGTACTTGTAAATACAAGTACTATCCTGCTGCAGAGTAAAAAACACGTGTAGACACCAGCACACATGTAGACATTGCCCCAGCTGGCTGGGGCACAAGGGTGTTTCACTGTGGGGGCTGCCTGCCAGGTAGCCCTGCACTGAAGCACCTTCATGATCCCAGCCAGCTCCCCTGCAGCATGTGTAAATATGGCCCCCAGAAGCAATAAACTCCAGTGCTTATTAATACAAGTTAATTTCATCACATTCATATGCACATGTATGTGTGTGTGATCATGTCACCCTCAGGTGCCTGACAGAATAAGGGAAAAATTAATGCTAGTGTAGAAGAGATCCTTACCTCAAATACAGAGGGTTTAGGATTTGGAGCTAAAAGAAACCAGGGTTTTATTCTCCACTCTGTACATGTTGTGTGGTTTGCCTAGTAATTATACTTTTAAACTGTAGCCCAAGGATTTGTTAAGGAAACAGCCCAACTTTGCTAAAGATAGTACTTAGGACATATTTTTGTACCTTTGATACAACCCTCTTTGTCCTTTTTGTCGATTAGAAGGTAACGTGGAGAGTCAGGGAAAAAAGGCAGTGTCACCATCTGGATTAGTGCTGGGATTGCACTGGCCCCCATGAGAATGGGCCAAAGAGCTTTTGCTCCCAGAATTTCTCTGAAACAGAAGTACAGCAGTAAGAGAACCTGAATTATGGTAGTTTGTGGCAGTCTGCATACATGTAAATATAGCAGTATTGATTGGTTACCCTGGAGCTGAAGGCCCAAAAGAGACTATCCGTGCAAGTATTTGGAAGTACAGGAGATGCTGATGTGCTGTTTCCTATTCCAAGGATGTACCTGGATGTTCCATCCAAGATGGAGTCTGCCATTTAACACCCAGTTTATAGATCAGCTCACACCTGCAGTGAGTCTGACACAGATGTGGGTATGCCTGTACGGTGGCTCCTTAGTACAGGGTAGTAGTTATTAAAAAAGCATGCATCAGGTAGGGTGTGCACAGGTGAGTATGTATTTGCCTGAGCTGGTGAGTTTGTATATATTTGTGTCCTTTTGAAATAAAATTTGATAGATTGAAGGGTCTAGTTCATACCTTCTACCTTCTAAGAAAAAAGCAAAATCCAATTTTAGAAGTATTGTAGCTATTTCAGATATCGCACCAAATATGTACTAAAATCTATTAAATATGTTCTTTTTTTGTAAGGTTTATGATGATCTTGATTGATCTACTTCATTCCTTTGCTAGAAAGCTCATGGTGGTTGAAACAAAGACCTTCAGGAATTCATAGTTGCATAATATTTTTATTCCCCATTCAGTTAGGACTTAGTAACCTGGGCTACACTCATTCAGTCTGGCAGACTAGCTTCCTGGAATACTCTGAGAAGCATGGGATGCTAAATTATCTTTCAGGAGCCTTACATAATATGTTCTTATATTTTAGTAGGAAGAAAAAAAAGAAAAGAAAAATAAGCCTCAGGTCTCCTTACTCAAGTCCGATGGCAAATCCTACAAATTTTCCAATGGCGATGGCTGTAGAAGCTGTTATAGCGGTGACTCCACGCAATTTCTTCGGAGCACATTCTCCAACATACATGAGATGAATATTCAGACCTAAACCTGCAAAGATAGAGACAGAATATCTGACAGGGCAGTTCCGTATGAAAAGCTACATCAAAGGTTGGTTTACTATTGAGTGAGCATCTTTCTAAAAATACTGGGCATATTTTGACATTTTCAGTGCTTTGCTGCCCATATTATATATGTTAAATTCTGACTTAGAAGAATAGGAGACATGCAAAGGTTGTACATTATTAACTGTTACTGTTATCATTTACTTAATTTAAAGTCCATATAGAACCATAACTTTGTGTGGTACCTTAGAGAGATTTTTAAAAGGTCCCAGGCTCAAATAATCAGGCATGGTAGGCCCCTTTACTTCTTCATGGGGGAATACTGTGGTGGTGTCAGGTGCCTTTTAGATCAGTACAAGGTGTATGCAAATGTACCTGCACAGACTCCAGAGAAGAATCTGCCAAGCAGGATCATCTCAAAGGATCCAAATACCTTGCTGAATCCCATCAGAGCTGCACCAAGGAGGGCAGGGATGTTGACGAACAGCATGGCTTTCTTCCTGAAATTTGTATGAAAGAAACTTGAGTATAATGATACTGAGCGTGTCATTCCCTGACCGTTCAACAACAGTTACATGTTTAATCAGCTAAAGATTCTGGGATGCATTTCACTGTAATAATACCATACTCACAACCAACTTGAGCCTAGAAGGCATGGGGAAAGAACAACTGTCTTTCACAGAGTGAAAAGCCAGCTGCAGCTTTTGAGAGCACTGTTCATGTGTGCCGTGCTGCAATATGAGTCTATATTTAGATGGGAGGATGAACTTTGGTAAACCACTGGTAAAGGTGAGACTATCTCATAAGGATCCCGCTTGAAGTATCCCCTAAACTCAACCTGGCTTCTTTGAACATTTCTATTGAAATTCCTAATGGATAAGATTAAATTTTTCACCTTACTGCCATTCTGAACTACTTCCTTTCTTTATGGCAGAAGCTTATGGTGCTTTGGGTGAATCATGATAAAGGACATTGGGGTCTGCAGCCAGCCTGTTTCCTTTAGGACATGAGTCACTTGTTTTTGCAGTCACTGGAGTAAGTAGAAATAGACTCATACAAAGATTTGTCTTACCTTCCGAATCGAATAGAAAAATATCCAGCATACGTGGAGCCCAGCAGCCCCCCGATACTGTAAATGGACACGATGGAGGACCACAGTAATGTGACTCTCTTGTCACTAAGAGGAAAGCTGTATCTCTCCAGCCAAATCTCACTGATGAAGCTCTTAATGTGCTTGGAACGAAAACAGAAAGAATTGGATTTGATCAACTTTTCTTCTTTTGAATAACATATTCTCTTTATTTCATGTAGTCATGACACCTGGGGTGAAATCATGGGCCCAGTGAAAATGATGGGACTTTTGTTGTTTACTTCAGTGGTGCCACCATTTCATCCACAAAGTGCAAAGAACAGTAGTAGATATCAATATTAAATATGAGTTATATATATTGTTGGGCAAGTAGTGACCTGACCTCTGTTAATCTGATAAACTCTCCTTGTTTTGTTATCTGATCTTTCTAACCACTCCCGCTTCTCTGTTTTATCCACCTGTTATATTCTGTCTGACGCCTTGGATGAAATCCAGGCTGTGCTGAAATCCATGGCAACATTTCCATAAATTGAAGTGGGTCCAGGATTTCTTCCCTTGACTCTTTGCTTTCTAAAGGCAAATTCTGTCCTCTTTATTACTTGACTGTCCAGTACACAGCAGAATAAGGACCTGCTTCTTGCTTGGGGTTCCTACATGCTACTGTAAAACTGGTGATAAGTAATAAAGTTCAAGTTTAAATGTTGATATCTTTCTAAGTCCCTTTCGCAGTCTCACCTACCACACTAATTTTCTTTTTCCAAAGGCAAGTACCTTGCTCCTGCCCCTTGATGCCAGTGTCATACCCAGTTCTGATCCTAAAACTTTTTGCACCTATGACCAGCACTTAGCTAAAAAGATGAAATAAAATTGGATACAAGGGACCTTATACTTCACGAGAGAGGAAAAGGCCATGCACTGTAGACCAGTGATTCCCTTGGGAGCTTTTGAAGGGTGCCATGGGGGTGCCACGCAGTATTAGCATTGCTAGGTGTGCAAACATAACTTCCGAGATAAATCCGGAGATTTTAAATAGGAATCCATATTGTTAAAAACACTCTCACCTGTTGTGGTCTTTCTGAGTTCATAGTGACAGAAGAATTGCTCTATTATTTTTCTATAGTGAAAAACCAAGTGAAAAGTAAGACCTGGCATTTTCCAAGGGGTGCCTTGAGTCTACTGAGGAGTGCCTTGAGTCTAGAAAAGGTGAGAAACGTTGATCTAAAGGTCTGGTCGAGGGCTGAGGAATGGAAAAGTGCCCACTGCTATGAATTCCCCAGAGCCTTCCTTTACTTTCCAGCTCAGTGGTAGAAAAACTATGATGTTTACCAGGGCCACAAGTATTGGAAGCAGAAGCCAAAAGTGTTCTGAGACAGGCCAGGAGAAATGGGTGAAAGAATCTGGATTGAAAAGCTATTTGTTCATTTTCTTTGCAGTTTTTGCTTACCTCAGCAGGAGGGTTTATGATCGAGACTTGTAACCCATACTGGAAAGTCCCACCGATGCCAAGGACAAAGGCCAAGAGCAAGAGATTCCAGCTGATCGTCTGTCAGGGAGATACAAAACATAGGGCTTGTCGGGCTATTCAGTCACATTCAGAATAATGGCTCTTTCTGCTACAGTAACCCCTGACCACAGAGTACCAGCAGAAGAAATCCCTGCTTAGGAGCCAGGAGTCAGGAGGCAGCACAGGGCAAGTAAAGCTGGGTACTGAAGGAAAGAAAGAAGTGTGTGAAAATCTCTGGGAAAGTGAGTAAGCCTTCGGTGGTGTCATGTTGCCTCGTGTCACACTTCAGTGCTTTGGTCTTTGGTTGCTTAAACTCTGGTAAAGGGTCAACAGAGCTGTGAGTGTTTTGTAATACCCAAGCTGCTGGGCACCCTGGGTAGGCTTGAAACACAGCTTCTTTCCCCCCTTCCTCCAGCTGTCTCATGCACTTGTTATCTTACTTGACTGTTATGTTCAGCAACCTGAATGAAAGGAGAAAATGTCTGAGTGGGCCTAGCCTGGTTTCATGGTTAGGAAGGACATTCCTGATTTTGATGGGCTATAGGAGTTTTAAGAAATATCTCAAATACAATTTTGTGAGAGAAGTATCATCTCTTCTTTCTCGACGGCAATTATTGTGGGTCCTCATGATCCTGTGCCCTGATGATAAAATGCAGCATTTATATCTTACAGGACAGATCCTTGCAGATGGCAGTGTCCAGCAAAGGCTGTAAAACTAACACAAAGTAATTTATAATTTGAAGAAGTTTCTGCTTGAAAACAAAGTGAGCCAGATTCATCCATGGTGTAACAATGCTGACTTCAGTGCAGTCACATCAAGAATGACTTTGGCACTTTGTTCATATATTAGACCCTGATGCTCTCCTGGTTGGTAAAGACATAGGATGGATTGTGGTTTATAATGTCTAACATCAAGTTTCTCCCACACTACTGGTGTCACAAATTAAATAACTCTTCACCAGGAGCCCCACCATCAGGAGGAAACTTCTTAATTACAAACTTATCTCTAGCATATTTTCTAGAGCTTTGATCAGTCTGTTTTACAAATGCCATAATGGGTGGCTATTCTAGTAACAGATTTCATTTTAAGGAAGGTTTTTCTTGATAGTCATCCTACAATCCCTTTTTTCCCTCCTACTTTTATCCTATTTTTTCTTGCTATGCTCTCCTATGCTACTCAAAACAAATAATTCCTTTCCATCTTTTGGTTTTGATCTTTCATGGAAAGTATAGATCATTAACTTGTACCATACAAGTTAATGTATGGTACTCATACTCATCCAAGTTATTTAGCCCTTTTCAGTCTTCTTCATAGATCAATTATTTAGGCCACATAGTTACTTTCTCTCTGATCACCTCTGGCTAGTCTTCATCTGTTGTATCTCATTGCTTTAAAATGGAAGAGTACTCTCAAATCCATTCTTCATTACTACTTTTAATAATTCTCTGTGAAACAAAACAGTGATATATTTGATTTCTCAGATCTGATCTTATGACTTCTACTGTTATTTTAACTGTATTTGATTTCAGATAAGTGGATTGGTTTCCCCACCCCTGTACTGAGCTTATGCAACAAGGCTTTAGAAGAGCAGAATGGAGTAAAGGATGTATTGCACAAATTATATTTGGGAAAAAAGAGAAATGTATACCGGCTTGAATGGCAAGGTAGGCATCTCAGCTTGTCAGTCAGGTCTGTCTTGATGGTTTCTTTAGTTCTGGGACCAGTCACACTTTATATAGAGAGGAGTTTTAGATAACATTTTAATGCCTCATCCCTCCCTCCTTCTGTTTGTCTCTCTCCCTTTCTTCACACCCTCTCTACCTTGGCACAAAGTTCTTGATACGTAGTTTGTCATTATCACAGTGGTTACTGATGAAACTGCCCATAATTTTGATGGGTCATGACCCATCTGCATCCATGCCAGGTCAGGGAATTAGGGGCATAAAGAAAGCTGACAAGCAATAAGCCATTGGAGGAAATGAGTCAAGGGCAATAAAATGGGCACTGATGAAAGGCAAAGTCCAGAGACTGGTTTAAGCTGGAATAGACTGGCTGAGACTTTAATTGCAAGATGTCCTAAGGTTTTGCCTCTGATGTTTTCTTGCTTTGGATAATGAGTCAGCACCTTTTAAAGCAATAATTATTAGGAACATAGAATGGGAGCTGTGCCAGCCTGCAAGAGCTCTTTGCAAAAGTGGACAATCCCTGGATTTCTCTGCTAAAAAGGGAAATCTGTGTTTTCTTTGATAAAAACAGGGAATCCATGGTTTTCTCCATTTTTCCATGGGAAATGGAAAACCTGGATCTCTGGTTATAACCCTTCTCACATTCCATAGCTACAGAGTTTCCTAAGAATAAAACCTGCAGCATATGCGGGCAGCGTCACAAGGCCTGCATCAGTGAGATGAACTGGAGGCTTCGGAGTTGGTGCCACCAGGGAGGCCTCAGGTTCCTGGAAAATGACCCACATTTTTGCGCAGGGGGCATGCGTGGGTGGGATGGGCATCACCTCTCCCCTAAGGGCAAGCGTGTCTTCTCTTCCAGGTTGGCTAATCTTGTATAGTGTGCTTTAAACCAGCTTTGCCGAGGGATGGGGCCACAGGAGGACATGAGGACACCTCCCAGCCAAGACAGGTGATGAGCACAAGAGGTACCCAGGTAAGTGACAAGGGTCCAGACAGGCCTAGGAATTGGGGGTGGGGGGGGGCTGCACTGACAGGAGGCCTTAAGTGCCTTTACACTAATGCTCAAAGTATGGGGAACAAACAGGAGGAACTCACCCTCCGGATAGCTAGTACAAACCCAGACATAGTAGGGCTCACTGAAACCTGGTGGGGATGCAACCCACGATTGGATGGTAAACATTAGGGGCTACAGACTATACAGGCAGGACGGAACGGGGAGGAAAGGCAGGGATGTGGTGCTGTATGTCAAAGAGCAATACATGCCCTCAACTAACAGGATGGGGTCAGAGGAGGGGCAGGCTGAAGTGCTCTGGGTCAGAATACAGGGGGGTCATGGGGAAAGAGACTTAATGGTGGGTGACTACTATTGACCACCCAACCAGGGGGAAGAGCTGGACTGGGAGTTCTCGGGTCAGCTTGCAGAGGCAGTTAAGTTGAGGGATGTAGTCATCATGGGTGATCTAAACTACTCAGACATTTCCTGGGAGGAGCAGTCAGCCAGTCTGACCACTCACATAGGTGCCTTGCTGGGATACAAGACCTCCACCTAGCCCAGGAGGTGCACAGTCCCACCAGGGGAAATGCCCTGCTGGCCTGGTGCTGGCCACAGGCGATGACCTGGTGAGGGGACTCCAGGTCCTCGACCACCTGGGCGATAGTGATCATCGCCTACTGGAATTCACCCTCCAGCACAGGGTGCCAAGGGCCTGCAGCAAGGCAGTAGCCCTTGACTTCAAGAGGGCCGATTTCAATGAGCTGAGGAGATTGGTAGGAGAGACACTGCAGTTCCAGAGAGTAGGGGAACTAGGTGTCCATGACGAGTGGTCATTCCTTGAGATGATCCTCTGAGCCCAAAGGGTGACAGTCCCAACGCGAGTCAAAGGGGGCAAGTGTGCCCAAAAGGCACCTTGGCTCACCAAAGGCATTCAGGAACATCTGAAAGCCAAATAGGAGGCATACATCCTGTGGATGGGGGGGCTATCAACAAAAAGGAGTATACCTCCATCGCTTGGGTCTGTAGGGGAGCTGTTAGGAAAGCTAAGGCAGAGATGGAACTAGGGCTAGCAACAACCCTAGAAACTATGAAACTATGAAAAAGTCCTTTTTTAAATACATAGGGAGCAAAAAGAAGGCACTAGGCCCATTAGTCTTACTTTGGTCCTGGGGAAGGTCTTTGAAAAAATTATCCAGGGGCACATATGTGAAGGACCAGTAGAGGGGATGATGCTCAAGGGCAACCAGCACGGGTTCATTAAGGGCAGATCCTGTCAGACCAACCTGGTGGCCTTCTACAATCAGGTCACAAAATCATTGGATGCAGGTGTTGCGGTGGATGTAGTCTTTCTGGACTTCAGGAAGAGCTTTGACACTGTCTCCCACCCCATTCTCATTAAAAAGCTAGGCGACTGTGGCATTGATGCCTACACAGTCAGATGGGTTGCAAATTTGCTAGGGGGCTGCACCCAGAGAGTGGTGGTTGATGGGTCATATTTGACCTGGAGGGATGTGGGCAGTGGAGTCCCCCAGGGCTTGGGCCCACACTGTTCAATTTCTTTATCAGTGGCTTGAACAAGGGGGTGAAAAGCACCCTGTTCAAATTTGCTGATGACACCAAGATTTGGGGTGAGATGGGCACACTAGAAGAGAGGGACAGGATACAACTGGACCTGGACAGGTTACAGGGGTGGGCGAATGAGAATAGGATGGAATTCAATACTGACAAGTGCAGGGTGCTGTACTTGGGCAGTAAGAACCAGCAGCATACCTACAGGCTGGGGATCTCCCTTCTTGAAAACACAGTGACAGAAAGGGATCTTGGAGTCATTGTCAATTCCAAAATGAACATGGGCCGCCAATGTGAGGACATGGTTAGGAAGGCTAACTGCACCTTGTCACGTATCCACAGATGCAGGTCCAAGGAGGTGATCCTCCCCCTCTATGTGGCACTGGTCAGGCCACAGCTGGAGTACTGTGTTCAGTTCTGGGCACCGCACTTCAGGAGGGATGAGGACAGCATTGAGAGAGTCCAGAGGAGGGTCACTCGCATGGCCAGGGGGCAGCAGGGCAGACCCTACAAGGGAAGGCTATGGGACTTGAACCTGTTCAGCCTTCACAAGAGAAGGCTGAGAGGGGACCTGGTGGCCATATATAAACTTATCAGGGGAGACCAGAGGGGATTGGGTGACACCCTGTTCCCCCGAGCACTGCCCGGAGTAACAAGGAATAACGGCCACAAGTTGACTGAGAGTCAGGCTGGACATCAGGAGGCGCTACTTCACAGTCAGGGCGGCTAGGATCTGGAACCAGCTTCCAAGGGAAGTGATGCTGGCTCCTACCTTAGGAGTCTTTAAAAGGAGGCTTGATAACTACCTAGCTGGGGTCATTTGAGCTTAAATTTAGTAGGGGTCATGAGAGCCCTGTAGTCATTCCTGCCCAGGGCAGGGGGTCGGACTAGATGATCTGCTTAGGTCCCCTCTGACCCTACTTCTGTGAAACTATGAAACTATGAAATGGTTTCAAGCTTTGCAGGTTAGACTAACCTACAAAGATGGAATCAATTTAGGCTCAGGCTTTTTGAATGTCTGTCCCTAGCCCAAGTGTAATTGGGTACTAGAAACGGTGAAATTATTTTCAGCTTTAAAAATCGCTGGATTTTATATGCTTGTAGCAGGCAGGGTAGATTTGCATCTTACAGACTAAATCAGAGATGTATATAGCAGAAGCTTTCATGAGCCCGAGCTCACTTCCTCAGGTGCTCTGAAAGGATATGCACTGAGGTGCTTGTCGCCACATTGCTGTTAACTCTCCAGGTTATGAGTCTGCTGAAGCAGAAGCAGGCTGTGAAGTGGACATAAGTAGTTCTAGTATCTTAGGCCCCCTGATTAACTAGCTAATCATGTCTGAACTGGTAGCCTGGCCACACATTCGAGCAATTAATGATGCAATAAAACAGGGAATAAGCCATGAAATATGTGTAATAATTTTGTGGCTGGTTCCCATCATGCCTTAAACTGAATGTGTGGCTGGTGTGTTCCTGGGGCTGCAAGTGCTAGTCAGCTGATTTGTGCTCCTAGGCTTAGGATCACACCAGAGCCTTTCAAGACTCCAGTGCACTTCCGAGGCTGGGAGCACTGGTCAGTGCATGAGTTCTCTGAGTCATGGGAGCACGTCAGAGACCTCTTCAGTGCGCTCCCAGCCCCCAAAGTGCATCAGCCACACATTTCATTTAAAGCATGGGATGAGGTCCAATTGTCAGGATTGGGGCTTAGATCTGATTGTGCCTTTAACTGAACATCTATTATTGGCTTTAGTAATTCATCAGAAGACATATTTGTATCTAAGAGAGAAATCTCCTAAGTGCATTTGTACACATACGTAAATAGTATTTAAACATAGTTTTAGTGTTTAAAAATGTGTATTTTCTATTGTTTTTAGTACTGTGGCACTGGGCAGCAGATAAAATTCTCCTATAAAGTATCAAGAAGAGCTCTGCTATAAGCATGATGTGCACCTTGTAGAAAATAGTTGTGTTTTCCCCTGCCCTCGATTGATGCTCATGGACTTCTTTTTGGTCTATCTTAGTGTGATATCTTGATACAAGTGTGAATAATAAATTCAGTTTGTGTACTCTGTGCCTTTGAATTGACTAGTGAATGACTGATAGCAGCCTCAAACTCACTGTCTGAGAGAAGTTCAACAGCTAAGCATGTAGGGCAGTGATTCTCAGTCAGGGAGCTGGGGCACCCTGGGGAGGTGCAGAATCCTTTGGAAAGTGCTGTGAGATGTGAGGAGATAAACAGATATAAGCAGGTCAGTACAGGCTTAGGGTGATCCCTGCTGACCACTGCCCAGCCTCCATGGCCTGGCACCTCTGCAAGGAGGTAAACATTGTAATAAATAAATTGTTTCTTTTTTTTTAAAGGAGCTGCTGCTCAATTTACCAAAGTTATGGAGAGGTGTCTGGAGTCAAATGAGTCTATAAAGGTTGAGTCTATAAAGGTTCAGAACTACTGAGGTAGGGACATGGCATATGATAGATACTGATGAAGAAGAATATCATTTTGTACAGCTTTTCCATAAAAGAAATAGCTTACTATCTTTCCTTGGATCTAGACTTCTAGAGATAATCTCTCTTCCTATGCAGCCACTCTGCTGTTTAGATATGCCAGGTTGCTATAGATAGAAGACTCAGGTCTGAACTCTGTATGCTGATGTTTTTGGAAGTGAATCCCTTTGGAAGTGGCTGCACATGTTAGTTCACAAGACTAAGATTTTGTTCATCTTCAGGATACAGGGCAAGCTCAGCTGTTTACCTAAGGTTTTGTCGGAAGTGCTGGCAAACACAAAATCTGCAACCTTGTCTCTCTACTCTCTGCTGTGTCTGTGGAAATTCATTTAGAACTACTGGTTCTTGCTGCTATTTGTATACAGTAATTCAAGTTGTGAGTCTTTGGTGATTAAGTATTTTTTTAAGATGTGGTCAGAAGTTTGAGTAGTGGCCCATATTGTATGCAGATCTATCTAAATAGGTAACTTACACTTTTACAGCTCATGGAAGAGTTTTTTAATTCAGTAACAAGTAACAGGCCTGTTAAACGCTCTAATTAAAATGTAACTACCTAACAATTTTTATCTGCCTCCACTTTATCAGTCTAAAGGGACACAGTTTCTAATCATATTCAGAAAAATGTGTGGAAGGTAGATGGTGGTGATTTCTGTAGCCTATGCATTAGCAGGTTGGTCTTTATTATAGGAAATGAAATACTATATATATATATATATATAAAAGTATATATACACACACATATATAGTATTTCATTTCCTATAATAGATATCTTCCATGCAGCACTGATGATTAGAAATGTGTGTATTTATAATATACTATATTTCCTATACTATACTATCTAGTTAAGCATATAGCCTGCATATTAACAGGGTTGGTTCTTATTATAGGAAATGAAATACAATGTATGTGTGTATACATGAGTATCTATATGTGTGTGTGTGCTCACATGTATTTACACGTATAGTTCCTATAATATATATTGGGGTGGGCAAAATATGGTTTGCGGGCTGGATCTGGCTCACAGAGGGACTTTATCTGGCCCACGGTGGGTTTCTTGGTCCTGCCTGGCCCAGGCACTGTCCAGACCATGGGGCATCCCACCACCTCCAGCTGTGCAGCAGGGCTGGGGTGGCTCTGCAGCTGGACTCCATTTCCTGGCAGCCCTGGTAGCAGTGACTCTGTCCAGCTGCCATCATCACTGGCCCTAGCCCCATGCAGACTAGCTGGGACCTGCATGAGCAGGGCCTGAGCTCCAGACTGAGTGCATAGCCCCAGCCGTGGCCCCAGCCTGCCCTGCACGGGGGGTTAGGGTCTCTGCAGTGCCTGCTCTGGACCTGCCTGCCTCAGCCATGATGAGTGGTGGCAGCAGTAGCTGGGCAGAAACTGCTGCTCAGTGTGGGAAGAAAGCAGGACTCAGCGGCAGGCATGCCTGCTTCCCCCTCGCTGCTACTGCCACCCTGGGGCTGCCCTGTGGCTCCTCCCCACCACTGCTGCTGCCACCAGCACTGCCTCCAGGCTGCCCCAGGCCCCTGCTTGGCAGGGTGGTGGTAGGGAGGAGCCACAGGGCAGCCCTGGTGCTGGCTGCAGGCAGTGGCAGGAAGACGGGCATGGCAACAGTAAGAGGGAGGTGTCCGTGCCTCCTGCCAACTCCCAGGATCAGTGGCACAGGGTCAGTCTGTGGACCTGGTCTTGCATGTCCAGATCCCACTATGAACTGACCCGCACTGGCTGCACACTGGCTCAATCCCAGGCCAGCCTCATCTGACTATGTGCTAGCCTGATCCTGGGTACCTGGGTCTGGCACACAGGGCCATGTTGTCTGGCCTGCTGGACTCTCCATGGGTCTAGAAATTTGGCAGCAGAGGAGCAGCAAGTACTTCTGCCACTTCTCTCATGCTGCCAAATTTCTAGACCCCTGGGGAACACCCTGGGCCAGGTGATATGCCCTCATGGGCTGGATCTGGCCTGTGGGCCAGGGTTGTGCACCCCTGCGTTGGTTCATTGGTTCCCAACCTTTGCTGATGTGGGGCACAAGGCTGACCAGTACTGTGCTATAGGCAGTACCTTTGTTATCCTCAGCCTGAGTTTTAACTTTTGCTTTCCTGGTTTCACAAAGAATGTCAGTGTAATGGGCAACATGTTGCCTGTGAGACATGAGTTGAAGGTCATTCTTCCAGTGCGTATTCAATTTACTATACGTACCTAATATGCATAACACTGATCTATCCATACGTATATACGTACAACGTTGTACCTCCCATCAGTATTTCACCTCTTCATTCCCTGAAGTAGTGGCAGTAGATTTCAGATGACTAAGTGTGGGTCTCTCTGACATGACTGTAAAGGCTAATAGGTCTATTCCGCACAGTAACGATACCACTTTTTGTTATTTATTGCTGTATAGTGTCTCATGCAGTTGGGCCTCAAGTCCCTCCCTAGGGACCACTGGGAAAAAACTGCAGAGAGGAGTCAAAGATTTCAGCCAGTAGGAACAGCTGCAGCAGCAGCAGCAAAATCTGGGACCTTTGGTCATTCCCAGGTCTTGCTGCAGTTCCAGCTAGACTTTCTCCACTCGGAGCGGATTGGCTATTTGCTCCACCCCCCTTTCCTCCTCTCCCCCCACCAATTTCTTCACCTCAGCTCTCTGTCTCTTCCTCTTACCCTGTCCTCCCATGCTCTCACCCCCTCATCCTACTTCTCTTCCCTTTTTTCCACTGATCTGATCCCCTCATATTGAGGTGCCTCTGGCTCCCATTCAAATATTGTGGCAGTGACACCTTGATGCCATCACATCATCTGCTTTGCTGGTGTCCTGCCACCCGCTATTTGCTGGGTTAAAATGGAAGATCTTGGGGGCAGGGACCAGCCAAGCGGGGCTGCCGTCTGGGCTGACCCTTAGGCTCTATTATAATAAACACAGTAATAAACAGAATTCAAAATCTCCTGGCAGTTTTTAAAAGATTAGGATGACTTTGTCCCATCCTCTGTACAACCAAATAATTGCAAAATGCTTGTACTGTCTTTGAGCAAAGATTTGCAGGCAAAGAAATGATCTGCATGTGTATGTGAGAGAAACAAAAATCAGCCATAACATTCACTCAAATAAACTTCATATTTATTTTTTTTCTACATTGTGTATGATCAATACTGAAAAATAGAATAATTTTCAGGCAGCTTCCTTCTTTGGCAAAGCACAACTGACTTTTTAATCATGCCCAGCATGATAACACATTTTCACACTGTTACATTCACCTTAATTTCATTCAAGAATAATGCATTTCTTTAAAAAGCTACAATTGTATAGAAGTATCTGTTTGGCCACACGTCTCTCTCGTTACAATAATTTTTTTTGTTGCTAGCAGCAGTAATGTAGGATACAAGCAAAGCAAAAAAGAACCACAGGAACGATAATGGCTTGTGGACTATGAACAGAAACTGGAGGGAAACGTAGAGTTACTTCTAAGGCACGCCCAAGCACTTTGACAGACATATAACAATGAGAAGCTGCTGGTTGCTACAATATGCGGAGCCTTGGATAGTATGGATGATGGAGATACCTAGGAGCATGCCACTAGTTGGGCACATCCTGCTTCCCGAAGGAACACTTCATTCACTTTTAGCCACCAACAGAGTGTGTACTGTTTTGACATCCGGCTGGTGACACCTGCTTTCAGGAACATTTTACTTTGTTTTTTCATTACACACTGAGTTAGGAAAATATGGTTCTTTTCATGGAATTATGACAGAAAAATGGGTCTGGAAGGCACATCAGGAGGTTACCTAGTCTAATCCCCAGCTTGGGGCAGGATCATCCCTGTCTGAACCAACCCAGACAAGCATTTGTCTAACTTACACTTTAAAACGTCCAATGCCTCATCTGTTCCAGTGGGTAACCCCCATGAGCCAGAAAGTTCTTCCTAATATCTAACTTAAGTTTCCCATGTAGCAATTGCAAGTGTATTATTTCTTGATCACCAACCATATAATCTAGTTTGGTGTGCAGCTACCACGATGATAAACATAGTAAAACATTCAGGAGAGACAGGGCTTGCTTTAGGCAAAGGGCATATTCCTTACTTCACAATTACAGATATGAGACAACCCTGATGGGTTTGGAGCGGGCAGATGTAGCTTCTGGCTCTTGTATGTTCCAAGATTACAGGTATCACATAATGATGCATTTTATATCTGGCCACTAAGAAGGTAATGATTCAAATATGAAACAGGACTATGCAGCAAACATTTCTGTGCCAGCAACCTTCAGTGCTGTAGAAGGGGTTTCTGTCTGAGCAAGATTCTATACTAAGTGCACTTTGCAAAGTTTACCAGGAGCCAGGCATTGCCATTGGAAAATGATGTGTAAGTAGGGAGAATCTATAGGGGTGAAGCTAGCAGAAACTGGTCTTCTGTTACCATTTCCACCCCACACAGCACGGGGGAGAAGAGGGTATAGGCGCAGTAGAATGAAAAGGATGGAACAAAGGTTCTGCTCCACCTGATTCTCCAGGAATTTCTTTGTTACTCCCACAACTTTTAACTGGCACTAGGTCAACTGAGCCATGACTGGCCAGCTGACAGCCCTCCCCTCTCTATTCTGAGCTTGGCAGAGATCAGGTGGAGTGGAGAAAAAAAGCCCTATGAGACATAAGGAGTGTGTACAGGATCAGTGCAAGAGAACAATGTGAACTGTAAGATGCACATAAAACATTACAAACAAGCCAGGAAGACAAACCACCTCAAAATAAATAATTGTAAAAGCAATGCCCAAGTATCGGTGGTATAAGTCACTTCTTAATGAGCATTAGGAGGAGTTTTTCTTCCTAATCTGTCACATGTTTTTATACCCTGAAAAACAACAGCACTGAGAGCAGTTACAGGGAATTTCATCTAGTTTCTGAAAACAAAACTTAATCATATTAATACCAAGCTTATTTGAGAGCTAGGTTTAGAGGCAAAGAATTGTGGGGATTAATGATGAGGTAGTTGCTGTTAGGGTGAAGGAAGGACAAAGACAGGATAAATACATCTGGATGCTAAACCAGTGTGCCTGGTGGTATTCAGAGGTGAAGAAAATAAATAACCAGTTTGTAATACTTTCACTTATGTTTTCCAAATACCTCTACATCATTTAGATTTGAAAAATACATACCGATCATTACACTTCCACTGAGATTTATCAACTACAACATGTCAGTTTTTTATCCCAGATAATTACCATCACAGCAGTCAATGTACATGCACCTTGATAAACTGAAGCTCAAGACATGACAGTATCCTGCAACATACTTCTCATGAATGTAGAGTCACTGTCAAACATGCACTCATAGTTTCATAGTTTCCTAGTTTCTAGGGTCGGAAGGGACCTGAGCAGATCATCAAGTCCGACCCCCTGCCATGGCAGGAAAGAGTACTGGGGTCAAACGACCCCAGCAAGGTGTACATCTAGCCTCCTCTTAAAGACATGGCTAACTAAATGTTCAGTCAATTGGTGACTATTAACTCAGTAGTGGGCTTTTGTCTTTATCAAAATATCATTTACTAATTTTTGAAAAGATCCATTGTCCAGGCCTGCTTATATGATCTATACATGAAGGCTCTTTCTGAGCACTAGAATGTTTTGCTTCAAGTTCTCAGACTTCAGTGCCTACACTCGGGTACTGAAATCCATATTTAGACACCTAAAAAAATGGGCTGATTTTCTGAAACAGTAACTTAGCTTGGAGTTTTAAAGTTGAACTCATGCTCTCAAGCATCAGGTGGTTTCAATATTATAAAACCGGTAAATATATTTCAATTAAAAATCAACCCTTCTCCTAAAAGTTTAACTTTCCCAGTGCTGAACCTGTATGGGCAGGATGAGAAAGAACTAAAATAATAACTTCAGCTGTCACAGGCAGCACCTATGCCCTGTCTCTGAATGGCTGAGGTTATCTGAACCACAGTTAGCTAGGTGAGTTTAGGGGAAACTAAAACCTGATTGTGTAAAACAAGACAGTGAAAAATAAATACTGTTACATTTGTTCTTGTAAGGCATCTGTTACCCCAAAGTAAA
Source organism: Gavialis gangeticus (assembly GCF_001723915.1). Lineage (NCBI taxonomy): Eukaryota > Metazoa > Chordata > Crocodylia > Gavialidae > Gavialis > Gavialis gangeticus. The sequence continues at coordinate 14,556,232 of NW_017729001.1, forward strand.
ACTTGTCTAAAATTTATTTTACATGCATCTAAATATAAAAAGTGAGATTTTTTTTGTGGAGAAAAGAGAGAAATTGAGGTAGAGGGTGGGAAAGGTGAGGAGAAGATTATCAGAAATACCATACTGGGCATGTCTACACATGCGCTTTACTGTGCAATAGACTAATTTACTGTGCAGTAAAGCATCACCATCTACACATGTGGCAATTGGGCCGGTGTAGATTAATTTATAGCATTGTTGGATAGTTCCATCAGACACAAGTACTATCGAACAGCAGAGTAAATTACTGCACTTAAACCTATGTGTAGGTGACGTCAGAATCATTTACTCCAGCTCAAATTGCGCTTAAGTTTAATTGGGTGCATTCATTGCACATGTAGATGCACCCACTGTGTATTAATGTTCCATTTATAAATAGTTTGTAAAGGATTAAAGAATAATGAACACTTTAAATACATGGCTAACTAAACGTTCAGTCAATAGGTGACTATTAACCATCTCTAATACCTTCCATAGCTGTGACAATAACATCTGCTATACCTGCTTGTAACTTACTTATTGCTCCTTATTAATCATGTATTAGCTCTTTGCAAACTATTCTGAAATGAAAACTGAACACACAGCTTGACCTGTAATTTTTCAAGACGTCTTCAAGATGGTTTGTTAATGCAGCACATCACTGTTGGTGCTCCCAAGAGATGGCAAGGGGCACTGCAGAACAAATTAATACTTGTGTTCTAAGAGAAGGGGACAGCAAGCTGTTTCAGTTTGAGTTTACAAATAAAGTCAGCAAGAAAGATCAACTGAACTTCTGCTTTACTATAAAAGCTTTCTACTATAGACCCAAGAAGAGTGTGTTCTGCCTGACCCCATATTTTCTGTGTCTACCCCACCAGAAAAAGGTAACCTCTCAGCATATCTTCCAGGCATCAGCCTCATCTGTATCTCCCAAGCTATAACATGGTGGATTTGATTTCCTCAGGCCCTTTCCAAAGATTCTCGTGCATCTGAGTTTTGAAGTTACGCTTGTTGAATTCCTCTGTGATTTCCAGGAAGGACTTCCCTTTTGTCTCAGGAAGGAAAAAGCCAACATAGAGAGCAGTGCAGACACAAACCATGAAGAATGGAAGGTAGCAGAAATGTGCAAGGCCTTCCTAAATGGAGAGAAAAATATTTAAAAGGGTTGGAAATGTATCAAAATATGAGCCCATGAACCACTAGAAATCCACTCCTATGGATAGTAGCATCCATCATAAAATATTTCTGTGCTGACCTGAAGGATCTTATGTGCATGGATTACAGCAACTCAAGGGTAAAGTTTGGGAGACTTGGCTTGGTGAGGGGAGTATTACATGATTTCAGCTTTTCCTGCCTTTCTCACTACATATAACTCTACAGGAAAATGGGAAAACAACTGCTCTTGTTAGGATTCCCTGTAGGAAACACTGCAAGGGTGCTAGCTGTGACGAGCTCACAGTATATTCAGTTCTATCCTCTCCCAGCAGGATTCACAAACGGGAATGTTGTGAGAGTTAAAAGGGACCTAGTAGCTTCTGTAGTCCCAACCATTCCAACCTGATGACAGAATGGGAATGCTGGCTGTCCGGCCTCAAAACTGTTCCAATCCCAGCCTCTTGTACTGTAGTATTCTCTATAGGGAACAGGTTGGACACTTGGCTACAAGAGAGCTCACAGTTACTCTAGTTATAGCTTATAGCCAAACAGCTGCAGAACTGGCTATCCTGGTGAGATATTGCAGGCCTAGTCATTTCCACTAAGCATCAGTGTAGGCTGTAGCAGTACAAGAGCACTTGTTCATGGACTGAAAAACTGTAGATGTATATATAATCTTCCAAACTTACCACAATGAATGGAAAGGCCATTCCAATCAGAAAGAGATTGAACCAGAGTAGAGAGCCACAGATCATGTAAGCAGCTGGGCGGGACATTTGATCAAAGATCTCGGTTGGCAAAATTCCTGTCACACCAGCTAGGAAAGGAATTTGCAAGAAAATTTATATCATCATCAATAGAGGGTGGAAATGAACAGGACCTATGCTAACAGCCCAAAGAAGTGTGGGGTATACAAATAGGACAGGGACCATTTATAATGGATTTTTTTTGTAAATTCTTACTAGTCAGCACAGCCAGAGCAAGTGCTAATGTGGCTTAAGTTGCAGCAGGAAGTTTTAGGTTAAATGTGCATTCAGATGCGCACACACATGCATAAAAATGGTTGGGTTCTGAGAAAATTACAAGTCAATCAGTTAAAATAAATAGGAAAAGTTTTACATATATATGCAAAGACTTTACAAAATAACAGAGCTCAAGAACCTTTAAGACTGCAAACAGAAGGAATGAAGTATTAGGAACACTTGCTTAATGAACTGATTTGCACATCTAAGAGCTGTTGTCTATTGTCACAAATTAGACAAAATGTCACTCTTTTTGCTCTGAACCTATAAAGCAAAGGAACTTTTCTTTCAGGAGTGACCCAAGCTTTGTGTTTATGTTTCTTGTTTTCTTTCAAACATGACTGCTTGGTCAGCCCCACAAAGACAGCTGCAAGAGGAGAGCAGGGGTGGGCAATTATTTTGGCTGGCGGGCCACTTAACAAGTTTTGGTAATCCGTAGAGGGCTACACACACAAAATCTTTCAAAAGATACCATTTAAACAAATTATAGATAAAAGCAAATCATATATTCAAAATCAAACATCTACTATAACATATTTTAATTTTATTTCAAAAATATTTTTGTCCTGATATACGTTTTTTTGAGTAGTGTATATAGAGATAATAGCATAATAGCTCAAAATAAAATCTTACTTTTATATTGTGGGGGTCAGAGGGTGTAGGTGGGGGTGGGTGTGCGAGTGGTGGGGTATGTGTGGATGTGTGTGTGGGCAGGGTGGGGACAGTGTGCACACGTGTGTGCTGGGACTGCTTTGTGTTAGGTCCTGGGAGCTGGCTGGAGGTAGAGGGAGGGAGGGGGCTCATGCAGCAGAACTTGCCTGAGTGATGTGGCGCAGGTGCAGTCTACTCCCCCAGATCTAGCCTGTGGATACCCTCACAGCACTCCACATGGAGCCGAGCCCTGCCCGCTCCTGTCTGGGGCAGCCCATGCCACACTCCTGCCTACACCCACCCTGGCCCCAGCCCCAGCCCTGACTCTGACTTTGGCCAGCATATACAGCTTCCTGGCAAGGCTGCCTCCCACCCACTTGTCCGTCTGCAGATGGCTGCTCATGCCGGGTGAATAGAGTGGGTGGAAGGTGGCTGGGAGCTGGAGCTGAAGGCCATGTGCTGGGGCAGGAGCTGCCTGGCTTCAGATTCCCCCCCACTGCTTCCTCACCCTACCTGCTGTCCATAGCAGTGCAGCTAGACAGGAGGAGGAACCACTGGATATTGGCAGGGGGGGTGGGGGGGAGGAAGCTGAGCAGTACCCAAGGAAGAGCTGGAGCCCTGTGTGCTGGGGCAAGAGCCACCTGGCTTCAGCTCCCCTTGCCCCCACTGCTTCTCCACCCTATCTGTTGCCCATAGCAGCGCAGCAAGGACAGGAGGATCCATGGGTGGTGGAGGGAACAAAGCAGTACCCAAGATGGCTGCAGCCACACTAGGAGCAGCCTCGTTAGAAAGTTGTGCATAATGGTCAAAGCTGGGACCAACCTGCAGGTGTGTGCAGAAGCATGGTACAGGCTGCCCCATGTGGGAGCAGGTGGAGCTCGGCCCCCGAGGGCAGCCATAGGCCAGATTAAATCAATTGGATGCCAGCCCATGGGCCAGATCTACTGTATTTCATGGTGTATACATTGAGGTTTGAAGCCCAATTTTTAACTCTTAAAATTCAACCATGACTTATACACCATATTACCATCCCCTGCAAGTGGTGCAGGGCTCAGTGTTAGGTTGATGTGACCCAGGCAGTGCTGCTCACAGGGGATGGGGCCACACCAGCTGAGCACTGAGCCTGACGCCTCTTGCAGGGGATGGGGATGAGGACAGGGCCAGGCTTGGCGCTCAGCTGGTGTAGCCCCATCTCCTGTGAGTGGCGCTGCCTGGGCCACCCCAGCAGAGTGCTGAGCCCATCCCCATCCCCTGTGAGCAGTGCTGGGCTCAGTGCTCAATTGGCAGGGCCGGGTTCAGTGCTCGGCTGGTGGGGCCGGGTTCAGTGCTCAGCAGCGCCACTTGCAACAGACAGGGCCAGACGCCACACTTGGTTGGTGTGGCTCCATCCCCTGCAAGCCCAGCATTGCTCACCGGGGACGAGGCTGTGCCAGTTGAGCACTGAGCCTGGTGCTGCTTGCAGGGGCCGGGGTTCTCAGCTGGGGATGCACCACTTGCTGGGGCTGGGGCCTGGCTCAGCTGGAGCATCCCCATACCTCCCAAGTGGTGTTGGGCTTTCAGGGGACAGGGCTGCACCAGCTGAGTGCTGAGCCTGGCTCTGTCTGCTGTGAGCAGTGCTGCCGAGCACTGAGTCTGGCCCTGGCAGCTGACTGCCGTTTTCCTACAGCTGAATGCCGCTTGCATTCACTGGCACACATGCACCCAAGGATTCCTCCAAATAGCCATTTCAGATGTTAAGAACTGCCTGTCCATACAAACCCCTGGACGTTGGCATGACCTGCCAGGAAAACGGGGCTGGGCTTGGTGCTTGGCAGTGCCACTTGTAGCAAATGGGGCTGGGCCTGGCGCTCGACTGATGCAGCTCAGGCAGCACTGCTTGCAGGAGATGGGGCAAAGCCCAGCTCCGACTTATATACCATGCCTAGAATCCTACCTTTCCTAACTTTTAAATGAGGGTTGACCTATACACCGTGTCATCCTATACACTATTAAATACAGTGATCATCAGTTGGTGGGCTGGATCTGGCCCACAGGCCATATTTTACCTACCCCTGCTATAGAGAGCAGCACAGATTGCCCCTACATATTTCTGAGACATAACCACAGTTGCACACAAGCACTGCAGCTGATGAAAATATAGGTAACTGTAGTAAAAAAATTAACATTTTTGGTATTATTCAAATGTCACCTGGTCAAATGCAATCTTCACTTGCAGCACCTTGCCAGCACTTGTCTTGGAGCCCTGCAGTTTCAAAACGTCAGTGAAAACCCTCATGAAACTTACCTGGCCCAATTCCAAAGCTCAGGATATAGGCAAAAATGCAGGCCATGCTGAGGTAGGGCATCCAGCTAATTTGACTCTACAGACAGAGTGGAGAAGGAAATAGAAGTTAAGACACTTAGAGTTACTTGCTCTCATTTAATACCCCATCAGTATAAAAGGCAAAACAGACTCTACTTGACTTAAATAATGAAAAAGAATTTCTTACCTGCTGGGATAAAGCAACCATAAAAACGATGGCCCAGACTGCCATGAAGCTATATCCTCCCAGGATCAGCAACTTCCGGCCAGCATGCTCAATAATCATATTCTGCACAAAGCAACACAAGATGTTCAAAAGCTATTTATGCCTTTCCCCTCCAGCCCCTACTTCCAAGGCACTGCTTAGTTAGGTGGCATTGACTGAGATTCAGGCAGGCTGGGTGATGAGGGAGTGTCAACTGTGTGTCACAACTGCAATCTAAACCTGTCTCTAAAAAAACCTTGTGTACTTGCTTGAGAAATGTAAGTGCCCTATATTTTGTCGGAAATTGAACGTAATTTGGGACTATAAAGTAGCAAGCCAAGCAGACAGTGCTTCTCTCTTGCTGTCTACTGTATGGGAAAAGAAATTGAATGAAACCTACATATTAGTATGAGTCTGAGTACCCTAGGGAAATGCTCCAGTGACTGTAACAATAGGTTACCACAAGGTGGTGGTGTTTCAGAACATGAAACATTTTTGAATATCTAATATGTCACCATGCTGCCTCATGAAGGATATCACAGGTACAAAGACTACAGGTCACAACTTTAAAATAAGAGCCAGCAACCCAACAGAACTGAACTGGAGGGCTTGAAATGCAGCCATCACTGGGACCTGGAAGGGGGAAGGAGGGGATTCTTTTCTATATAGACCTTATGTTATTGTTTTCTCCAGTCACTGACTTTAAAAGTGCTATTCCAGATCAGCCAAAGGGTTTACCCACAGCAACTGCCAAGATACAAGAAAAATATACTCCCTTTTAAAATATTCAGACATTATACTATCTGGCCATGATCACTGATTGATTAAATGACTGATGCATCAGTAATTTGCAAGGTAACCATCGGAATGAAAAGCACTTTAAGTAGGAAAATTGTTATTAGTTGGATGTTGTATGTCAGTGGAGTTTTCCTGTGTTAGTAAAATGCATCTATTTTGTGCATAGGTACTCACACAAGTAACAGCTGTGATGAGTTCGCAGCACCCAGTGCCGATGATGGCATACTGGATTTTGTCATATGGAATTCCAGCCTCCCGGAACACATAGCCAGCATAAAAATACATCTGAGAAGGAAAGAGAGGAAGAGAGAAATGTAACAAAGGATACTGCAGAATTGCCAGCCAGTGCCTTTCCTGCTCCCTCAGATACAACTTTCTGCTCTCCAGTTTGGGGTTACACATCCACATAGAGAATTGGCTCCTTTCCCATAAAGCACTAAAAAAAGCGTCCATTTGCAGTCCATCCCCTAATACGTAGGAGTGTCTCAGCAACTGAGCACCTGGTATTTCATTCAGATATTGGTGCCAAAATGCTCTTTGAAAGAATTGGCATCAAGGGAGTCACAGTATTTTAACCGTGGAGCAAAGAGAAGTCCATTAATTATAGAGCTCTCCCCAGAATAAAATGACCATAATAAGATAAGACAGGGGCCTCTCAGAAGCAGCATAAGGCACTTCTTACTCCTCCAGACTGCTAAATGGAAACTTGTCAGCTGATGCATTTATATTTGCATTCTCTTGTTTCCTGCAGTTCATTAGGCATCTCTGTCTTGTGTCTCCTCAACCATTCTTTTCCACCAAAGCTGGATGCTAAGCAATATGAGCAAGGACCTAGCTCTTGTACCCACCTCTCTTTATAATCCATCATTTTACCTGTCTTAATTTAACTCCTCCACTGATTTCTCCCTCCTTGATACAGTCACACCTTTCTGGGGCAATCAGAAGAAGAACACTGTAAGTGAGGCAGGCTTATTTGCCTTCTCCTGCTGAACATGGGCCAATCTGCCCAAGAAGTGACAAGGTGTGGCTTGCACTTTGGTCTCATTTCTAGTACTGTTCGTGAAACAGTTCCCACAATGCTTACCGAGTCATTCCCACAGAGCTGCATGGCACTGCTCAGCACAATGATACTGATCAGCTGCAACCTGACGGCCGGATTCTGGAACAGCTCCCATGGCTTCTTTGCCCTCTGACCTTTGATGGCAGCCTGTTCTGCTAGTATCTCTTCTATCTCGCTACTCAGGTCAGCACTGCCCCTCAGTTTCCGCAATGCTGGAAGAACAAAACGTGCCAAATTTAGCCTGCAGAAAAGGGGATTAAATAGGGACATGGCAGCAGTCTTCAAATATATGAAAGGCTACCATGAAGAGGGAGAACAGCTCTCAAAAACGGCAACCCAAGTCTGCACACAAAAAAGTATGGATAAAAGTGTATCCTCATTTGCATGTACAATTACCAAACCAAACCAAACCAACAAGATAGCTGAAGTAAGTGCCAATGCAACCATGACTGCATGTCTGTACATGCATTCTGGGCATGTAAAAGTGTTTTTAAGAAATATTACCCTACCTGGTTAGCAATTAATACATCATAAGATAAATGCCATAGACATTGCATTGGGCTAAAGTATTTGGTACTTATTAAAGGAAACCAGCAGTGCTACAGGATGGAATAAAACACACGGATTAAATATTCTGGAATTACCTCTTGCATCTTGTAAAAAATGTACAATCAAACTGACATCAGGTTGTCTGCACTCTCTGTAAATCTTGTCTTCTGAATGGGAGGTTGACATTGTCACTTTACACTCACCAGAGATGCAGGATTCCTTGTCCCCTCGGTCAATCAAGAGGTACCTTGGGCTTTCAGGGAGCCAGGGCAGAGTTACCATCTGGATCAGAGCAGGCACCACATTGCTAGCTAAAAGAAGAGGCCAGCTCTCCTTTCCTCCTAATAGTTCACTGGAGAAAAGTAAAATATAACAAGAATAAAGTAAATGGATAAAATATTTCATAAGACAATATTCATTGAGTGAAATACAGCATCTCATGTTGGCTGAGGAAACTGGTGGCAACATAACCCGCTGGGAAGAACTGGGTTTGAGAATCAGTGTGGTCTTGGATCAGTGGTGATATCAATGATGGCATAAGTTACAAGTTGGGAGGGAGTGGCATGTACCTCTTATCACTTTGATATTCAGCAGGTGTGAACAAGAAATACTTTCTATGTGGAAAAGGTGGGACTGTAGCAGGAAAAGCATTTAACACAAAGGTGTGAACTAAAACAACCTCTTCTCATAAGGTAACTTAACTTGCCTCCCCCTTGTCCTTATGATTTAAAGCCAAATCCAGACCTACATAAGCAGGCCTGTCTCTCACTTAAGTAAATGTTATGGTTGGGGCTGGTCCACAAAGAATACCACACTGATGTAGGTCACACTTGTGTATGCCCACCAAATGCCAAATCAGTGAAAGTAGTGTTGCCATTTAGACCCACACCATGTAACTAACTTATGTCAATATTGACCCCACTGCTGAATTTGCCACCTAAAAAAAAAAGGGACCATACCCACCCTGTTAATGTGCACATCTGAACAAGACAGAAAGAGACTTAATGAAACAGAACCATGCCTGGTACCTATACATTACCTAATTCCAAAAACCTGTCCTAGCACCAACCCCAAGGCTGTAAATGATGCAGAAGTTAATGCCACTGCTCCTCTGAGCTTCTTGGGAGCACTTTCCCCCAGGTACATGGGCTGAATGTTCATGCTCACACCTGGTGGACAATATAGACCAACACTGATTTTAGCTTATTTCCAAATGTCAAGAGAGAAAAAGAAAAATTAAAACAGCTCTGAGTTGAAGGAGTTAGCTATATCCCTTCTGCAGATTACACTGTATGTGCTTATTTTGTTTACTGAGGCCCATAATATGTTTCACTTCCTTATACCTTATGTCAGTTTATGTAAATATATATTTGAATATTGTAATCAAGTTCCTAAATAAAATGCATAGATAATTATTATTAAAGGTGCATTGATTTTTCACTCTTGGTGCTCATGAATTTTAGAGACGAAATAGCAGTGGCTAAAGTGAGGAAGCTCAACAGCTTACACTTGAGTTATGCAAAACTGTACATGCATGTATTTATGTATTTGGCAACTACAAATTTTGTACATGCTGTATACTCTTTGCACATAGGCAGCGTCATGAGTCTGCACATACAAAAACTGGAAAGCAGGTCTACAAATCTGAATTTTTAATTTGTGCATATATAGATCATAAAATTGTTCAAGTGCATCAACTCTTCTATGGTCACAAAGTTTTCATTAACTAATTCAAGACTGGGAATATGTAAACCAGTTTTAATGGTAAACAGAGCAATAAAGAAGTGTCAAGTGCCACAACTTTTATCACTAAAATTTCCTTTTCTGAAAGGTATTTCATATCTTGTGTGTGTGCGCGTCTGGGGTGGCCTATTCAGATATTGGATACAGTTACTGGCACAGAATGCTGCATATTACATTTCAGAAACATATTGCTATATGGAACAAGTCAAATATTGTTTGGTGATTTATGTTTATTTAGTTTCTTAATGGAAAACGGGCATGGAAAAACAGCTCGTACAATCTGTTTTGGTGCCAAGGGTCTTAATTTTCAAAGCCAAACTCAAAATCAAGGACTGCAGACCTAGACAAGAGAGAGACTGGCGCTAGAATTTTTAATAACACAAACATTTATTTTTATAGTGCTCATCACTGTAGCATCCCCCAGTGAAACCATACCTGCATTGATCCCAGTAAAAAATCTGCTGAGCATGATCATTTCAAAAGATTTTGCCATTCGACTGAATCCTGACAAGATTGCAGCTATAATCACAAAAACATTGTTCACCAACAAGGATGTCTTCCTTCAGAGAGAATAAAAACACAATAAAAGGCTCAGATTGTATCTGGTCTAGTTATCAGATTCAGTGCTTATATCTAATGGGTCCAATTTTCCAAACCCAAATGCTTATGTTAGGATGGGGCTTTCTATCTTATAGCATTCCAGTTGGCACTTTGGGATCCAAACACTCATTTTAGATGCCCACTGACTTAATATATTAATTATGAAACCTGGGTTTTGTGTTGGAAGGGTCCAATACAGCTAGAGTCCCATCCACTGGAAACGACAATAGCTGAGGATGGCTGTGGCGGGGCACCAGTGGGTTGCTTACCACTTAGGGATGTTGCAAGTGGGTGGGAGTTGTTGACTGAGCAGCAGGGAAAGCCGTCCCCAGGAACCATTTTAAGGGGGAAGGCCGGTGTCAGAGCACTCCCAGTGCTCTGCCACTTGAAAAACTGGGCCAGGCAGCAGGCAGGTGCAGCCCAGTCCTGACAAGTGGCCATCTTAACCCTCAGGCCAGTAGGGCTGGGGGCAGCAGTTGCTGCCTGGTGCTGAGGAAGAAATATTTCCTGGTGGAGCCGTTGCTCCGGAGACAACACGGAGGTAAGGGCAGGAGCTATGGGGTGGCTTGGAAACTCCTGGTCCTGGGTATGACTTGAAACTGCACCTTGCCAGGGACAGGTGGTTTGGTGGGGCTCCTAGTGGCACAGGAGCCCTCAAGAAATGCCAGACTAGTTACTGCCTCAGTGAAAGGTGAGGAGGGGCGCCTTAATAACCCCAGCACCCGCTTTAGGGCGGGTAATGCAACATCAGAGGGAGTTAGAGCCAGGCATGCCCATGTGGGGGGACCTGAGCCTGGTGTGGTGCAACACTGCAGAGTGGGTAGTGGGGCCAGGCATGGCTGCAGCCACCTGAGCCCAGGGAGGTG
>NW_017729001.1:14572200-14577626 GCF_001723915.1 Gavialis gangeticus
TCAAGAAATGCCAAACTAGTTACTGCCTCAGTGAAAGGTGAGGAGGGGCGCCTTAATAACCCCAGCACCCGCTTTAGGGCGGGTAATGCAACATCAGAGGGAGTTAGAGCCAGGCATGCCCATGTGGGGGGACCTGAGCCTGGTGTGGTGCAACACTGCAGAGTGGGTAGTGGGGCCAGGCATGGCTGCAGCCACCTGAGCCCAGGGAGGTGTAAGACCCTGGGGAGAGAAGGGGAGCTGTGGGCCAGGCATGCTGAGCAAGGGTCCCTGAGCCTGTGGGGGTGTTCGACCCCTATTTTCAAGAAGGGGAGGAAGGAGGATCTGAGTAATTATAGGCCAGTTGTCTCACCTCCATCCTTGGAAAGGTCTTTGAAAAGATTATGAAGGATCATATTTGTGGGAGTCCAGCAGGAAAAATAATGCAGTAGGGAAACCAGCATGGATTTGTAGCAGGTAGATCATGCCTGACCAATCTGGTTTCATTTTATGGCAGGGTCACAAAATGCTTAGGAGTAGAGGTGGATGTCATTTTCTCAGACTTTAGTAAGGCCTTCGATATGGTATCTCATCCTATTCTCATAAATAAATTAAGAGGCTGTGACATAGATGTTTACATGGTCCGGTGGGTGGCAAATTGGCTTAGTGGTCGCACCCAGAGAGTGGTAGTAGACGGGTTGGTATCAACCTGGAAGGAGGTGGGTAGTGGGGTCCCGCAGTGTTCAGTCCTTGGACCCGTACTCTTCAATATCTTCATCAGTGACGTGGATGTGGGTGTGAATTGTACTCTGTCCAAGTTTGCAGACAATACTAAATTGTGGGGTGAAGTGCACACTCCAGACGTTAGGGAATGATTGCAAGCAGACCTGGACAGGTTAGAAAAGCCTAGGCAAGGGGTCAGACTTGATGATCTGTTAAGGTCTCTTCCGACCCTAGCATCTATGAATCTATGTGCCTCAGGGGAGGCGACGGTGCAGAGTTGGGTGCAGAGAGGCACCTGAAGGGCTGCATCTGAGTGATTGAACCAAATGAGGCCCTGTGAGCAGGGGGCCTGTGTTGAGGACTGGTTAACTTGAGGGACTGAATTTGGTCCAGGTAAGCCTTCAGGCACCTGAGTCCACAGGTGGACCTGAGGTCGATTGGAGGGCGGCAGAGAAGCTGCGGAGAAATAAGGGGGCAAGTCAGCAGCCCCGTATGAAGAACACCTGGGGGATGTTATCCAGCTACAAGACACTGCACAGACTCTGTCCCTATTTTGCGAACCGCCTGGCGCTCATTTGGATGAGGGCAGCGGGAGATGCCTGAAAGGCTGTATGCTTGCTGGCCTGGGAGTGAGGGGAACCAAGCCCAAGGACCTTTTGGGATATGGCAGGGTGAGTGTGGCCCTGGGGAAAAGGAGGGGCGGTACAAGTGAGGCCCAGCAAGGGCAGTATGAGAGAAGAGACCATGTGAGAGACAGTGGAGTGTGAAGCCTCAGTGAGACAGAGGTGTATGAGTGTGGCCTGTAACAGGCAGGTTGTGAGAGGCCTAATACTGTAATGAGTTGGGCCCGGCCTCAGGCCGGAGCTTTACACAGCTGTTAGAAACATCTGCGAGGCATGGGATGCATAAGGGGAGGTAGAAGCATGTGCTCTAGGGAGACACCAGGACCCAGAAAGGGCAGCCACCTGCCTAATTAAGATCTTAATTACTCAACAGCAAGGCATGGCAGACAAGATAGGTGGGAGGCATACCCAGAGGCAGTGGGAGACCAGCATTGTGGCTGGTTGGGGAGCTCCCACATCGCCACAATGGCACGGCCACATTTAGGGAGGTAGGAGGGCCCCCATCACATTGATAATAGTGATTCCTATTGCCAACTGAGTTGAGAGCCATCTCTGACTATTTTTCCATTGGTAGAAAGTACCATTCTAGGTTGGATTTTGAGAAGCGTCTGGTTACCATTTCAAGGCATGGGCCCTCTGGCCTCGTGGCAATGAGAGATCAATTTGTTGTCTTTTGATTACAAGCATCCTCTGTGATTTTCAGTCACATTGGGTAACTGGGATTTGGACTCTTATTAGTTTCACACTCAAACATGCTAGTCATCAGATTAATGAAATCCACTCTAAAAAGCTCATGTTGGAGATACAAAGCCCTCTTACCTTCCCAGCTTGATTGCCATAGGTCCTGCAACAAGAGCTCCAGTGAGCCCCCCCAAAGGGTACACAGAGACAATAAAAGACCACAAAAGCAATATCACGTTGTTCTCAAGGGGTGCACCTGTGCGTTCCAACCATGTTTCATTCATAAACGTCTGAATGTACTGTAAGTAAAGAACAAGGTTGGTTTACTGAGGGGTTAAAGATGAAGAATGCAAAAAAGACCAAGGGTTTTCCTCTTCTTAGTTAGGGCCTATGGTCCTAACAGGACCCTAAAGAGAAGGCTGAAAAAAAAGCATTTAGTTTTAAGATATCATTTTGCTACTCAAGTAGAATTCTAGTTGTTGAGAAGCTGTATTAGAGAGAGTATGTTTATGCACTGAAATCTTGTGTGTTTTAAAAAATATGTAGAGTCTTCAGGTTCTAACCTCTAATTTTAAATTTGATCCTAAAATCAGAGGCAAAGCTTGATTTTTAAAGTGTACAGCACTTGGATGCTGAATGCTCCCATGAGCCAATTTTAACAAGATGCTGAGTATATAAATCATTTTAATGCTTTTTTTTCTCTGCCAGGTGCCTCAGAATCACACCAGGTTATTCCAGCTCCATGAGGACACCTAGAACAGCTACTAGAGAGCCCCAGAGAACCTGGCCAATGGGAAAACGGGTCATCACCAATTACAGCAATTAATCAGGTTTTGCAAAGTCTTTTGAAAAATAATTAAGAAAAATGTGGCCGCTTTATTTAAAAGAAAGGTCTTTTAAGTGTGGAAATATTCATGATTATATTTGTTAAAGGTATAACTGGCAGAAAAAGGTTTTGAATGACAAATCTTGTGTCCTCAAGCCCTTTAGCAATAGCATGATGCCACGCCTCAATTACCAATTATAAAAACACACACATCCATTCCTCACTATTCAGCCTCAGTATTAGCTGACTGAAGGTTTTTCACAACATATCCTGGTTTATGCTCATACTGGAGGTCACTGAACCTCTGTTAGGGATTACAAGTTTGGGGCGTCATAAGATTCACTATCTCCGGAGAAGGTTAGAGGCCAGCAGAAAACTTACTGTAGTCGGAGCATTGATGATGGAGATGTTATAGCCATACTGGAATGTCCCTCCGATCCCAGCAGCACATACTGTTAGAATCAGCACCCTGCTTTGAACCTGTAAACCCCCCCAAACATAAAAGTATTAAAAGGGGGAAAAACGTAGATTATTTTCTTGCTTTCATTAAAATGATTCAGTAGGAACTTGACCCAAAGCTACACTCTATTTGACAGGACTTGAATGGTAAGATGAAAAGGCCACAATGCTGGCTCTAAAATGGTAAGTTCCAAAAGATTAGATAAATGACACTAACAGATGTCAGGGATGTATTTGGTGCCGTGTTGGTCTGAGACAAAAAGAAATGCAAAACTCTAGAACTCTTGGTTCTAAAATGATACCTTTTTATGGTTTTGCAACTTCTTAGCTGATCTAACAAAAGGTATCATCTCTGAACTAACATTTTAAACTTTAAGGCGCCCTCTGCTGCCTAAAATATTACTGTACACAGTAGTTTAAAAATAAAAAATGGCAGGTAACAGAGTTCCTTCAGAGCTGGTTTTGGGTAACAGTCCTGGAAATGTCAGTGCTTTGGTATTTTATATGTATTTTTCTAAAAACTCATTGCAATTTTCTATAAATATCACTGCACAGACTTGACAGCTATCACCAAGTCAAGTCAATCTTTTTTAGACACATGACAAATGCATTGTACAAGTGTCACCCAAATGTAAAGCTAACAATATTTGCCCAACATAAAACATCTACCTTGAACAGGGCTTCTTTATAGCCCTGAGGTTTGAACTCAAGCCCACTGAAATGTCACTGGATGCTCTTTCTGCCATCTCTTCCTTTTTATTATGTGTATTTTTTTTCTCCTCTTTAATTTGAGGGAGTCTTTCCCATACTCCTTCATAGGTCAGACATTGAATCAGATCGCTTCTCTGCTTCACTCTCCCCTTATACAGCTGTAGGTTTTCACTATATTTTGTGTTGTCCTGTTTGATCAGTGATTTGTTTGGTGAGGGTTTGCCTTCATTTTACCTTTTTAATGTGGCGAGGCACGAGTTCATTTTGATCTTTTAAAAATTGGTACCCCCCCGGGCATTACTGCTATATTCTCTTTTTCAACTTCAATCCTGTGTCTTGATTAGTATTTATTGTTGAAAGGACCACTTCATATGCTTTGGAGGTTGGTATCATGGGATGTCTGCATTCTGCTACACAGGGGCAGTGTCTGATTCAGTTTTTGGTGGAGGAGGCAGGTGCTTTTCTTGCTGAGATGGCACTAGAAGCAGAAAGCTCATTTTTGTATGTCCAGAAGCAAAGGGATTTGTCTTTTCTCCCCCTATCCAAAGATGATTTGAGTTGATACAGCATGCTCCCACTACCCGCCCTTGACACAACATTTGATACCAAAAACATGTGGCCACAGCACAATGATTTTTCCATGACCTCAGAGAAATAGAGGTGTGGAAGGAGCCTCCAACCCACCCCCTACTTAGCACAGGGCAGGGTCATGTAAACCTAGAGCATCCCTGACAAACGCTTGTCCAACCTGCATTTAGAAACCGCCGGCCAAGATTCCCGATGGCCTGTGGCAGCAGGTCGCTACCCCATATGACCTGCCTAGTATCTGGCCTGAATTTCTCTGCAGAGCAAGCCTGCTTCATTTCTCCTCCCCTCCATGCACAGGGTGAACAGCCGGTTCCTGCCTCCTTTACAACCCTCTCTTATGCCTTGCAAGACGGTGACCCTGGCCGACCTCGCGGGCCGGTTTCCCAAGCCGGCCCTCATTCGTGCTGCCCTCCAGTCCCTCTGCTACCTGGGGCCGCGCTCTCCCCGGTGATCTCTACCCCGGCGCCGTCTCCCACCTGTCGACACCCTCCTCGCACCCCCAAAGCCCCGCACTCCAGCTGAGGCCTCCCCTGGGCTGAACAAAAACAAAGACCTGCGTCTCGCTCGTGCCATGCCGGCTCACGCAGCGACTCCCCCTGCGTTATCCTTGCCCTGTAGCGGGCTCATGTGTCCGGGGAGGGGGGCCCGGAGCCACGCTGTCCCCGGACCCTTCTCCCCGCCCCGGCGGCAGTGCGGCAGCCCCGCCCCGGGCCAATAGAGGGCGCGCGGCGGGCGGTCACCTGCCCCAGGAGGCCCTCGCGGCTCCGCTCCAGCTCGTCGTCCTCCTCCTCCAGGTCCATGCCGGCTCGGAGCCGCGGGCTGCGGCGCTCGCCGGGCGG
>NW_017729001.1:14582626-14604540 GCF_001723915.1 Gavialis gangeticus
ATTGCGGACGAAGAGCTGTGGGGCTCAGATGCGGTATCATGTCCAGACCGGGAGCCGTCCCGGGCCAGCGCAGCTCCCGCCTCCGGCCCTGCTTGCCCCGTCCCCTTTACGCCGCGCGGACGCGCTCTCCTGCACGTGCAAGGACAAGGGCGGCAAACGAGTGTGTCGGGCCGGGGCCGGGGCCGGGGCCGGGGCCGGGGCGCAGGCCGGGGCAGAAAGCTCGCGTGCCTCATAGGAATATTGCCCCGGGGCCCGCAGATGCTAATGCTTGGAAGGGGCAAGTGTCACGGTCTGCTCTGCTAGTAGTCGGGAGTGACTTTTCGACGTTACTTTGGTTAATCTTTCAAGCCCTGTTAACACCTTTCGCAGCGCTGAGTTGTTAATGTCCGCGTGGCAGTTTCCGAGTGCCCTTTGCTTTCTGAGACGTGTGATCTGGGCCCCGCGGCCTTGAGTGCAGGGCACCGTCAGGAAAGTGAAGGCAAAATCAACTCCATAGGCTAAAGGGGTGTGAAGCCATATATCCATCTGTTAAAGCAGCTTAAACCGTAGTGTGGACGTTCCCAGTTGCAATGAAATTTGCCTTCAAGCTTGTCTACGCAGCACATTTGGATTAAGGTGGGGTGTGGATTTTAAAGGGGAATAGCTATTGTTGAGTAAGCCCCTTCAGAGATAAACCCTTAGATAACTGAAATCAATCCATCCTCTTATAAGGCAATCAGGACTCACAGTAGAGATGATATCTTTTATTAGACTAACAAAAGTTTTGCAAAAACATGTCTTTAATTGCAAGACTTCAACAAGATTTTTGCAAAATCATGTCTTTGTCTAATAAAAGATATCATCTCTACTATCAGTTGTGTTTGCCTTTGCCTTTTCCTCTAGACCAACAAGGCTGGATACCTGACCTCCTCTTATAAGGTTAGCTATAGCAATATACGGCTCAAGCATTTCACTTCATGTGCTTATGGGTTTAACATGTTTTAATTAAACAGACATGCTTAGACTGAAGTGATGAGCTTCTATAGAGCAGCCCCCAAATATGTCCGCACAATGGTAAAATGCCTCTTATTTTCTGTCTACATTAATGTTGCCACCACTTCTTCCACAAATGAAATGATCATAAAACTCACATTGAGGCAATATAGAGATAGCCTTACTTTTTGTTGCTCGTTCCTCATTTAAATGCTAAAACAGAACATAAAACAGCACATTTGCTTTCAAGTTCAAGTGAAAACTTCAGGTTGCTCCCCATGTAGTAGAAACGTCGTTAGTGGGCTCTCAGTACATACAAGTCATTGGAAAAATCTCTTGTTCCTTCAAATACCTCCAAATCCAATCCCAGTTTTGAAGTAATCTTTGTGGGAAACGTCTGTCAGACTGTCAGCAGCTTTTATTGCCTTAATTCCTGATTATGCTACTCTTTGTCTATAGCAAAGTTGTACACTCGGGAATAATGGGCTGGAATTTGCTCTCAGTTACACCAGTGTTAATCTATAGTAGGTTTGTTGACCTCAGTGCACCTATACTTTTCTCATCTTTGTTCCTTTTGATTTACAATCTTTTGCTGTCAACCTTTCCCCATCAGTTTTTTCCTTTACCCTCTTCTGGCATGTGATTTGTTGAGAAAGACTCTTTTGCACAGCATGCAAAGAAACTGCTGCAAGTGGAGACAGATCAGTCAGCATCTGACCATTGCAATATACTGCATTTTTTCCTCGGCTGAGGGAAGGTGTTTATGTACCTTCAGAGCCCATCAGAAAAGTTGCTATCACTGCCAGAGAGGTGGCATGAAGCATTAACTCCTAACACAATAAATGCAACAACAAATGCAGCCTCTGTAGTGTCCCTTGGCTGGCTAAGGAGAAAACTACTAGCCAGTCCTTGCTTTGTGCATCTCGGTGTCTATCTTGTCATGATTTGATCAATCAGTCAACTATTTCAAGTGCTGTGGCACTTAAAGACATTCCTGTTCACATCAATCAGTAGCAATAGCAGCATTTTAAAAAATAAAAACGTACCAGTTTCTGCAGCTTGTTCATTCTTCCTTGATATGTTTGCTCTCAGTCTGTATCTGCCAAAAGTCTCTTGTACTCTGGGAAGCATTTTAAAGGTTTATTTTAAATCTCCAATGCAGGAATGCATGTATTCAGTCACCCATTATGTTCCATTATGGACACTTGACCTGGTAGGTGTCTTGCCAACAGATTTGTATTGCTCAAAAGAGGCCTGCATGATGACAGATGAGGGGAAATTTGGTTAGTATTGCGCACACTTGACCTGCATGCTGGTCACTTACATTGGCACCGGAGACTTTCCAGGATCTGTGGCTAACTCCCAATGAAATTAATGAAGCTTGAATTTGAAGTCAATGGAAGTGATTTTTTTGAGGATCTAAGCCTTAAGTATATTCATTCTTATGCATATGTAGCAGGTGTCATTTGATTTGTCTTGCTTTATGTTTTCCAGTATGGGGACTAGAGTAAGGTAAAATAGCTATTTTATTTTTCTGTGCTTTGAGATATGAAGAGGGATCTCTGAGACAGGAGTCCCCTATCTTGCATCTATAGCTACATCCTTATCAGTGATAGGATCGGAACAATCCTAACTCTGCCTCCAAATCTTATGTTCTCTTTTTACAGCTTGTCATATGGATTGGATATGGAATTAGTTTTACAGCGGCATCTCGAATACTTCTGCCTCTTTCTTAAGTGTTACTACTCTGATAATAATTGTTCCTGTAAAAATTATGTGGTGGTGTTTCATGTGATTTTACTGTGAACTGTGCTTGTATTATATGAAAAACAATATTTGTTCTCTCTGTTAAAACTGCAAACTCCACTTGGGATCTGAAAGTTAAACTGACTTTAAGTCTGTTGTTCCTTTCCTTCTAGAATCATTAGAAAAACAGGACAGGAAAGAACTTCAGGCAGTCATATGGACCCACCCACGCTGTACTCAGGGCAGAATCATCCCTATCTAAACCCTTCCAAAAAGTGTTTGTCTAACCTGGTCCTACACTTCCGATGACGGAGATTTTACCACTTCTCTACGTAATTTGTTCCACTGCTTGACCATCCTTGTGGTTAAGAAGTTTTCCTAATATCTAACCTGAATCTCCTTAGTTTGCATTTTTTAAGCCTGATTATCTTGTCCTGTTTCCCTGTAGACACGGAGAAATGTGATTCTCTTTATAACAACCTATTTTTAGATTCAATCTTTTCCTCTCTAGATTAACAATTAATCTTCCAACCATTCCTCAGATGTAATATTTTCTACAGCTATAATCAGTTTTGTTGTTGTCTTCTGGATTTGTTCCAGTTTGGCCACCTTTTTATTAAAGTGTGATTACCAAATCTGGACACAGTGCTCCGAGAGAGGCCTTACCAGTCTGAATGGAAGAATTGTGATGTCGTTTCTCTTAATATTCCCCTATATGCTAGTAGCATTTTTAGTAGTAAGCATATGGCACAGATTGAAGTTCAGTTTTGTAATCCAGCATAAATCACACATTTTTTTTCTAGTGCAGTCTAACCAGTCATTTCACAGTAGCTGTGGACTGGGGCTGGGGCTAAGCTGGGCTCTTTCTGGCAGGGGTCTGGATTGCACTAAAGTGCAGGGATGCAGCATGTACTGTTACCACCTATCTAGAATGTGGATACAGTTCAGAACTGACAGTCTGTTTTGTGCCAAAGATGCTATGATTATTTCTTAATAGGCTTGGTCCAGATTTTAGTTTTATGTAACCTCTGAAGAGGACAAGGAAGCCAGAGGCATGGAGAACTTTCTGTCTGAGACAAAAAGAACATTAAGCTTATTTAGTTTAGAGAAGAAATGAGGAAGAGATAACATGGCAAAGTTACCAAAAATGTCTCAGTGTAGAGAGGTCAGTTTAGTCACTGAGGTTGCCATCTATCATATTACAAGAGCAAAGTTAATCAATATGTGGTGTGTCAGCCATAGGCATTAGAGTTCAATACAGGGGAGAGGAGGTAAGTGAAACATTTAAAATCAGCACCACATAATGAAATGAATATGATCTTTTAAAAATTCAGGAAAACTAAAAACACCAAATCAGTCCTAAATTACAATAATTAAGTCAGCATACAAAAGTAACATAATAAGAACATAAGAACTGCCATTTACTGGATCAGATCACAGGTCCATCTTGCCTATCCTATGTCACACAGGGACAGAGAGTGGATCATGAAAGGGAAAGTGAACTGGGTATGACTGGGTTTTTTTCCCCACTGTTTCTCTCTTACTTGCAACCTACAGCATAATTCAAAACCTGTGTCATTTTTGTGAGGTCAAAAGGAACCCTTCTTTCTCTTATTAATGTCTTGCCTGTGTGGCTAGCCAGACAATAGAACAACAGCCCACATCATCAAAATGGTAATGCAAGAAGGAGGAAACAAGTGATCAAATTTAAAGGCCACTGATAAAAAAAATTTTGATTCCACAATTCATAGGTAAACCTTGGAACATGCTGTGATGAGCCTAGTGGAAGACAGTGTACAGGTGTGGACAGGTGCACCTTACAGATTAACTGAATAGGAAATGCATAAGCTTTTGTGAGCAACAGCTCACTTCATCCAGTGCTATGAAAGGGCATGCAGGCTATCAAACAGGTTTAGAATTGTGTCTCCAGTTTAGGATGATGATATCTGACTTTATTTTCCATTCACCATCCTTAGTGATACTGTACAGTGGTGGAAAACTGCAGACAGGTTTAGATCTACGTCTTGCTTCTACCAAATTAAAAGGGAAGGGAACCGTTAGAGCCTGACAGCTCCTGCTACTTTTGAGGATCCTTGTTTACCCAAGCTATTGCTCTCATCTCATTCACCACTCTTTTGAAAGCCTCTTTCTGCCTGGAAGCCTACAAGACCCCCAGGGAGGAAATGTACCCCAAACACACCAAATCAAGACTGTGTGGCCTTCTAGGCAGAGGCTGCAATTTTGTTTGTGTGGCAGCTAGTCCATTTTTAGGCAATCAAAAAATTAATCTCTCTCACACATTGCAAATGCTCTTCCTACCTATGCTGACTTATAGGCTGGCTTCAGGGAGAAAAAAAGTGGTTAATCATTTTTAAAATTCCCACACCTCTCTGCATGTGTCTGACTCCATAGCAGACATTTTTGTGACCTTGAGATGCTGTCAAACAGTGTTCCTCAACCCATGGGTCGTGACCCAAAAGTGGGTTGCAAGAATATATGAAAGGACCATGAACAAACTTTAAAAATGGATTCTCCTTTAAAGGAGAACAGTGTAGGAAACCATGGCTTTTTCCTTTGCAGGCTGGCATAGGGACCCCATGGCCCATCACACACACCCCCTCCTGCCCCACACACTGGAGTGCTGGGGCAGGGGCAGCAGATTGGGAGTGAGGGGTGCTGGGTAGGGACTGTCCATCAATGTTTACAAATGGGTCCCAGTACAAGAAAGGTTGAGAATCACTGCTGTAAAAGGTCTCTGTCAACTTAAGTGGGGTATACATACAAGCATGTATATATTGCAGTTTTGTGTTAATGCTATATAATCTTTGACCACTAGATGGCAAAACAATACAAAGTTCTAGATAGTGAATACCAAGTCTGATATGTAGCTCAAGAATCTAAAC
Organism: Gavialis gangeticus; assembly: GCF_001723915.1. Lineage (NCBI taxonomy): Eukaryota > Metazoa > Chordata > Crocodylia > Gavialidae > Gavialis > Gavialis gangeticus. Next base: position 14,588,248 of record NW_017729001.1, read on the forward strand.
CAGAATTTAGATGCCATGTACATCAACAGGAATCACAATATATATATTTTAAATTGGGTCCTGAACCTTCTGTTCTATCCCTTTTAGCTGTTACCATGAGTAGGATCAATATGATGGCTCCCTGGAGGTTAATTCTTGGCCAGTCTATAGACATATCACTAAGAGTCTGCAAGAGAAGTCCCATACACAACATCTTATAAATAACACAATTGTGATTTTTCCTAATAATCACTGCTGGTAGGGAATTTCACAGATGTGGGAAACCCTTGAATTTGGAACAGAAGCATTTCACCTTGTGGATTTTCAGTCCCCATGTCCCCAAGTGTTCTAGTACTATGCCAGGTCATGGACATCTTTTACATTATAGTGGGACTCATCCCTTACAGCTTTTAAGATCAGGACCAACATACTGCACTAGGTCTGGATCTTGACAGGGGCCAGTAAAGAAAGTAGAGCACCCATTCAATGTGATCTTCCTGGTTTGCAGCACCTGCTTGCATGAGTCTTCTGTGGCTTTAGTGGTCAACCCCAGAAACAAAACCTTTTGCAATAACCCAGCCAGACAGTGATGAAATCTAGATTTATAGAGGTTAAGTCTGCACCTAAAATTGAAGCTTGCATTCTAGGTTAATGGAAGATAGTGTATTATTGGTCAGAATTATTTACTCAGGACTCACAAACACCAAAAAATCCAGCAGGGCTTCATACAAATGTGGCTGCAAGAAGGCACATGCCCTCAGTAATGTGCTTACAGCTTCTGAACCTTCCTGAACTTGGCAACTTCCAAGTTCTATTCCCCTTCATACACTGTGATAGCAGGAGGCAGCAGTGTCAGTACTGAACACAAGAGTGGAAAAGCTAGGTGTCCTTGGTATACTGATAACACTGTCATCCAGGACTTCTCATTTTTCCTCCTGGTGTTACTTGAATATCGAAGACGAGTGGTGCCAACTGAGGGTCAGTGAGAGGGGAAATAAACAAAACCAACATAATGTGATTCTATCTGCTCCTCTGACATGCCACAAAGGAGTACTCATACTGCATTGTGTCAAGGCTGTAGTTTTAAAATGGACATCTCACTTCTCTGCATGGCCATCAGGACCAGCAGTGCAGCCTGATCTGCCTCTGACTTAAGAAGTTTGCTTCTAAAGGCAGTTCTGTGTCTTTTCTAGTAAAAAGCCCTAGTTCGCTGTACTATATAATGCCTATTAAAGTGGTGTTTTGAACTGGAACTTCTCTAAATTTCCTTCCCTGCAACACTGAAAATACTTTTTGCTCTTTTCTGTAATACTTTACTAAATACAGCATCAGAAACTAGTAGCATGCAACATTCAAGTGGATATGCCTGAGCTATGTCTGGGTCTGGCGCACATCCCATATTGGCAATGCTGTTGTCTTTGTCATCTGTTGTCTTTTCTCTGTGGCCACAGGAGACAGGACGAGAAGCAATGGCCTCAAGATTCAGCAGGGGAAATTTAGGTTGGATATTGGGAAGAACTTTCTGATTATAAGGGTGATCAAGCATTAGAACAGGTTGCCTAGAGAAATGGTGGCTTCTCTGTCCTTAGAAGTTTGCAAGACCAGGTTAGACAGGCATTTGGCTGGGATGGTTTAATCAGGGATGCTGCTGCCTTGATTAAGGGGCTGGCCAACTTTCAGCCCAACTTTCCTATGATTTTATGATCCTATGATCTCTTATGGTTCCTAAGTATCTAGTGCCTGCTAACCTGAGATAGAATAAATTAAAATCTTGGATGCAAAGGCTTTTTAGCGGGTAAGTTTCCTGAGGACTCTTATTAATGAAATTCCCTTTGTCCTTCTCCAGGTCTTTTACAGTTGGATTTGGTAAATCTGGCAATGGACCACTAATCTCCCTTATAGCCATTGGTGCTGGGACGTCACAACCATGTAGCTCCAAGCCCAGGCCTCAGTGCCAGCACCTGGGGGCACAGACTCTCTTAGGCTGTGTTATGAAGGGCTATATAAAACTTTTAAATTTGTAATAGACATTTAAGTCTGGCAGCCTTTTAAATTGTGAATGTCAGCCAGATGTTTGAATTCAGCAATCATTTGTGAGAGCTATGAGGAGAAAAAAGATTATATGCATGTCTGCCCTCCTCAAACAGATGTTACTTAGCTACTCTTAAAATTTTTCATGGCAAAGGCGTCTTGAGAAGGGCAGTTCTGAGACTGTCTTTCTTAGAACTAGCCCCATAGCCTCTTAGGGTGTCTGAGTGGGTGTGGGGACATCAATAGCAAAGGTCTCAGCCGGAGTGGAGCTGGCATGTTCAGTGTGTTAGGATTCATAGCTTTAGAAAAAGTTCTATGCTAAACCTTGGCTGGATTCCAGTCTTGCTGTCCTACCCCCCACCCCCAGCCCCTTCTCTCAAATATTTTTCCCCTGAACTCAATCCTGTCATCATCAAGGTGAAATACGATGCTATTAGCATGGGAGAGTAGTTATTTGGAGAATGAAATAGCAGCTTCTGTGCTTGTAATTATCTAACTGCAGGAGTAAGTAGTAATTCTGCCATTAGGAACATACCTCACTGCAGCAAGAGGCTCTTTGATCCACTGGGCCCTGCTGCCACTCCTACCTTTTAGAACATTTCTGCAAGGAGACAGGATTCCACTGATGAAGTGTAGCTATGTTTCTGGGGGAGGAAGGGTCAGGCCACTTTCTATCTTGACCCTACAATGCCTAGCTATTTTGAGTGGCCCAGGTGAAAGAAAGCAGAGCGGCAGTAGTTGGCATTAGGCCTGCATGAAGCGGCAAGTATTTACTTTGGATTCGGCCGATTCAGAGGGACAGTGATTTGAGTTGGTGATTCGAATCACTGTCCCAATTCGATTTGGTCAATTCAGATACAAAGATTCAGAGATTTGGCCATAGACTAAATAGGCAGCAGTCCTCACCATGCTGGACACAGCTGCCTCCAGCTGGTAAGTCTGTTGTGGTGGGTGGAGGGGGGAGGGAAGGGGTATGTGCAGGGGGAGCAGATCAACAACACACAGCGAGGGAGGGACTGGGGCTGGGGCTGGGACAAGCTGCCCAGCTGGAGGGGGGCGTGCAGGACTCGGGGAGGGGGACTCCTGCCACTGCCTGCTGCCAGTCCAGGAGGGCATGGGAATGGGTGTGTGCCCCTGGACCTGCATGGGGCAGGCTGGGCCGGGGTGCTCTCCAGGTGGGTGGCAGAAGGCACTGGGAGTGGGGGCTATACCCTCCCACTGCTTGCCTGGCCTTCCCACACCTCCCCAGCAAGCCGTGGCTTTGCCCTGGATGGACAAGCAGCGGCAGGGCATGGGGGAGGGCGCGTGCACCCAGGTTGGGGAGGGGCCAGTGGCAGGGGCTATGGGGAATTTTAGGGTGGCTGCAGCCCCCACATAGTCCGTGCTGCACTGCGCTCTGCAGGGTGGGTGGAGCTCCGGGCTGCCGCTAGCCTCCTAGAGCGCGGCCCTGGCTCCACCCCCAGCAGCGTGCAGCGTGGCAGCAGGCGGCTGGGGCTAGCCTCCTGGAGCACAGCGCAGATCTGGGGGCACACGGCTGCTCACGTGACCTCCTGGATTGGCAGTGTACAGTGGCGAGAACGCCCCTCTCTGAGTCTCGTGCGCCCCCGCCCCGGCTGTGCAGCTTGTCCCAGCCCCAGTCCCAATCCCTCCTTCTCTGTGGGGGCGTTGATCTGCTCCCCCCATGTCCCTTCCGTCCCCGCTCTGCCCACCACAACAGACTTGCCCGCTGGAGGCAGCTGTGTCTAGCGTGGTGAGGACTGCTGTCTGTTTAGCCTGCGGCTGAATCTCTGAATCAGCGCCAAATCTTTTCTGAATTGATTTGGAGGCTTCTGATTCGATTCGGGCCTTTTAATAGGTCTCCTGATTCGATTCAGATTCAGAGATTCGGCCACCGAATCGAGCCAAATCTCCACCGAATCGAATCGGCTACTGTAGCTTTGCACAGCCCTAGTTGGCATATACTCTGGAGAAACACAACAGTGAATGATTTCATGGGAGTATTAAGAACTTTTGATTTTCCTTTCTCCTTTTTCTCCAGAGAAAATCTTTGAAAGCTGTTGAAAGGGAAACAGTAACTGGTAAATATGGATTTCTGTTGCAACAATGGCCAAGTGTCCCATAGGAATGTGAGATGCTGTAGCCTTCTCTTCTAACTCTTTATGACATCCACATTTAAAAAAATTGCTTATAAATTAATTGTATTGTACAGGCTGCTGCTCAGTGGATTTTGTTCTGTATGCCTAATCTGCATGTCACTACTGTAGAGACACATGTCTTTGGTACTGAACAAGGCAAATGGCAAAATGTTACTACTGTTATTTGTTCTGCTCTCCTTGTTCCTTGGGCAGAATAAACTAAAATGTGTTCACCATTCCATATACGGTGTGCAGATTCCCTGTTCAATGCAACAGACCTATCTTTTCTAGTCTTGATTTTACCAGATGCTGGAAGATCCTTTTTTCCTTTCCCTGAATGATTATCAGTCACTTTCTTGAGATTCCCCTGCACTCAACTGGGTGTCATTTCAACATTTTTATTCTTGCAATTGGATTACACATTTCTGAACTGTAAGCACCTGCTAAAAAAAGCCTAAACTATTTTACTCCTAGCTGAAACAGACCAAACTGAGAGTAAATCACACTGGAAACTATCCTCAATCCTTCTTTAGTTGTATAGTCACCAGCCTGACTTAAAATCCTTGTTCTGTATATGAAAGTGAAGCTAAAATATTGAATGGGTCGCTAACATGGCCCATGGAGCAAATACAATACCAGGCTAATCCTTCATGTTACTTCATTGAAACCAGGAGAGGTATGCCTTAGACTTACTCTGCCTGTATGAATAACCATTACAGAGTTCATTCAGGCTGTAGGAATGGATATATCAGGAGAATTACAAATAAGCAGATCTTAGGAATTAACCAGCAGAGATTTTTGATAGTTTAGGCATTCTTTTGTAGTACTTGGTCATTAAATGGGATTTTCTTTAGAGATAATGAATCCCCTACTGCTTTACTATTATTCTGGATCCCCACTGCTCCATAATGGGCAGTAGAAGTAAATTCAGTAATCTGTGTTGGTTACATGCCTGCTAGACTTGGTAATAAGACCTAGGTGTGCATCAGATGGCCTTTGCTGGAAAGATTTTTCAAGGCAAGGGCTCACATAATAAAGGATCTTCTCCTGCAGTACACAGGTAAGTAGCTGGGGCCATAATGCACAGGATACCAACCTATTTAACAACTAAGTTCACTAAAGACATGAGGTCTAACATGATCAAATCTGGATCTTTTTGCCAGTGGCAACAAGGCGTCTTCTTTGTCCAACTAAAGTTTATTTGGAACAATTGGAAGAGCGGCCTGACTTGTTACCTACTGAAGCAAGCAGAAGCGAGCACAGCTGGAAGGAAATGCCTTTAGTTTTCATTTATGTCTTAAAAGCAAGGTGTTTTTTCATGGAAATCTAGAAAGACTGTAATACTTCAAGCAGTCTGAAGCCTCAAGCCACACACAGTCAGGCTACAGTAAATGCAGCTGCTGAGAAGCTGCCTTGCTTACTTTAACCCCTTATGTGCCTTCGTGCTGCTGTAGTGGTTTAATTTAATCTAGGTATCCTGGAGGCAATGTCAGTGGTCCATTTCTAGTTGAGCCTAGAAGGGGCTGGGGAAGAACTGATCATTTCATACTCCATGTTATTTGCCAAGACTACTTTGTTCTTGAATACAAGGGGAAGGCATATGGACTGCACCAAATTTCAGTCAAGATATAGCATGCCTACAAGGTAGGCAAGTCTGTGGTGTCAGAGTCTAACTATGAGGTCTAGCAGCAGCTGCTATAGGTAACTGTAAACCATATATTGGGATGAACTAATTCCTTTGGAATTTTTGGCACAAAATAATCCATATATTTCTGAGACTGCTGGGACACCACTTCTTCTTAAATATGACTAGTGTGGTACAAGATAGCTGCTTACTTGCTCTCACTTTCAGAGCCCTTAGCAGCTGGCAAATGCCCCTTTGCTACCTGTACCACCTGATATGTTGGCAAAGATAGAACTCTTGTATTAGATAGACTTGTTGCTTAGTTTTCTGTCCTCCTCATGCTTCATCCATGACTGTTGCAAAACACATGCTGCAAAAAAAGGGCTCTATTCATCCCTTGTTGATGTTGATAGACATTGACAGTTGGCATCCATAGAAGCTGGACTGTATTATAAAGATTTTACAAGACAGTGGAAATTCTTTAAGAGTGAGGGCTTGATTACTGGGGGGGTGGGAGGGGGGATAGATCTCTTGGTGTCTTCAAATCCAAACCAGTGTCTTTCCGGAAAATGTGCTTTATCTAAACCTATTACATTCCATAGAGGGGTAACTGGGTAGAGGGCTGTGGCCTGATTTGTAGGACTTCAGAGAGGATGATCTAATGGTTCCAACTGGACTTTGAACTTTATGAATCTATAAAATAAGGTAAGAAGCTAATTTCCATCTACAGCAAACAGTAAACAAACCATATGGGATTGAATCTGGAGTTTTATTTTTTTCTTTTGCATTAAAAATTGCCTAACCTGCATGATTTATTTTCCTTTGATATTTAGCCATGAAGCTGTTTAGTTAATTATGTATATGAGTTTACAAAAATATTCTCTGTTAATGAAGAGGAAAGAATTTCTGCATGGCTATTAGACATCTAAAAATAAAAGTGTTAAATGAGGAAGGTGTCTATGATTATAGGGCTTTTCTTTGTAAAGAAGTTATTGATTGCACTAACAACAGTGGGTCACACACTCTGCAGATGTTGAACATAAAATAGTTGGGCAATCTTATCCATCATGGCTCTATGTATTTCATCCCATGCTGACCAAAGCCATGAAGAGCATATGAAACCACAACTCTGTATAACATTACCCAGACTGCTGTTACCTTGCTAGTAATGAGTGGAGGAAGGGTGTGACTCTTTAAGAAAATCTATTAAGTGCACAACAGTACTTCCTCGAATGGTGATCTCTCTCACTCCCAGGTGGGATGGTGGCTGTTGGGGTCTTGTACCAGGGGTCAGCCAGTTCTCACTGAAAAACCTAGACTGGAGCACTTGATATTTTTCATTTGAAGAGGGGGAATGAAAGTAGCTGTACACCCATCTACTAGAGCAGAAGGAGCAGCTAGGTTTCAACTTAATTTTAAAATGCAGGGGCCATCTGCTGATATCTGGGACCCCCCTGAACATGGTATGGAAACCAGGAAGTTGGTGCCTCTCATAGACAAAGACACTAGATTGGGGGCACCAAGTACTAAGTATGGTAAATGCTGAATCAGGTCATTGCTCCATCCTCCAGTCTCTTTCATCACTGATATTTTCACCCTGTGACCCATCAGCATGTTGTGTTGGGAAAGGTGGGAGCTGCTTGCTTTAAACAAATCATCTGTTTATTCTTGAAACAATTAGTGAGGGTAGTTGTATCTTGAAATAGTTACAGAACACACAACAGTTACAATTAAAATAAGTTCCAGATGGGACTTGAGAAGGGTTTGTTTTTGGTAACAAATTAAAATGGATTCCATGTCTTAAAATTCCACTGGCATCTAATGAACAGGAAACATGAATTCCAAGTAATAGTTTTCTACAAACAAAAGAGATGAACTCTGAGACAGGCCCATTCGTCTTTGCTCAAGTGCCTCCTTGAGGTTTGCATGTTGTTTATGTCATGCTGAGAGCTAATGGCTTTCTTCTTCCCCCATCTTTGCATTTTCAAACTTTTAGCTATTTTGGTTCTAGCAGAAACTGAGAGAGGAAGCTGATGAGCTCCTGCCAAAAGAGTTCATGTACCTGTGACCTCAGTCAGATGCATAGATGTTCCTAAGAATCTACAGCAGAGAGAACATGAAAAATAGCTGCAAGGCGGAAAGGTTTAGGAGCAGGCTGAGGGAAGTAAAGAGCTGGACCTCAACACTGCTGTCCATTTAGAAAAAATATGATCTCTGACTTTAGGTCCAAATTTAGCCCTGGAGATACAGCCCTGGAGATTGACTTCAGCGGACTTGCACTAAGAATTCTTTTGGTTCTTAATTATTCTCTAGCTGGATTTTTTGACTGCAAGAGTTAAAAGTTGTTAAGACCATGGTGTGGCATTGATACCAATGATAAAGCTGTTTCCTACAGAGGTTTGGTTTTAGTTACATGTACAAATGTAGCAAGTGAAGGGTAGAGAGGATAAATGTTTGCAGTTAACTTGTCCATCAGCTCCAAGAGACTTAGACATGTCTTTTTCAAGGTCTACTTAATAATGGATGTGACCTGGTTCTGGCCAGGTTTTGATGGAAACCTGGGTGTTGCTGACCTCTGAGATAAGTGACATTAGAGAGTACACAATGATTTGATTTCACCAATTGCATAATCCTTGCCTGAAGAGGATGGGCACTCAGTGAATGGCAGGGAAAACTAATGTAAATTACAGCTGATGGGCCAGTATTAACTTTTGCCTGAAATCCTCATAGCATTGGTAAGAAAAAGTCACAGGAGAAAGATGAAATCAGCTAAGAAACCCAGAACAGCGTTTCTGTTCCTGTGAGTCTGGTAAACAGTATTTTCTATTTTGATTTTGAAGAAATTTTTTTTATCTCTTTAGCTTTTAAATGGATTTCACAGTTTATAAAAAGAGAGAGAGAGAGAGAGAGAGAGAGAAGTGATTGGAAAAGTAGACTTGAGGATCTCTGTTGTGCAACTGTATTAATGGGCATGAATGGAAGGGATGACTCCTGACTCCCATATGGGTTAGAGCTGATGGTGATAATAAAAAAGGTTAATACTGCATCTGGGTTCCATGCCCCCAAAACACGCAGCCTTCTGCAAATTCAGAAGCAGTCACGCAGTTTAGTAATTGAAAACTGCCTATGAATTCTCCTAGCTCCAAGTTTCAATTCACTTCTCCAGCACGAGGTGGCAGCCTCCTCAGTGTATTTTAGGAATTTTTTTTCATGAGTGGTAAAACTAAAAGCCTGATCCTTAACAGAAGACCAGGCACTTTTGTCTGCATATAGTGGAAAAAATAAGGTGCACAAAGAAATCATGGAAGTTAACATGTCTGTTAACAGACAATCCTCCGCAAAGATTGGAACTTTGGGCTCATGTTGGGCACTAATCATTTTTTAGATATTTACTCTGTTTTGTAGAGTTCTGTGCCCTTTAATTCTTACAGCTGGATTATTGATACCAGTCACCATGTGAGCAGGCCATGCCAGTAACAGCAGTCTCAAGCTTCTGACTAGAGATAGGACAGGGGTAGCCTTATGACCCTCCTACAGCCATTTTGTATCTGTACAGTCTATAGTGGCCTTAGAGTGATCAAATATGATCCATTATATTTCAGGGTCTCTTGGGCGCTTTAAATGAGATGCCTGGGGTGGGCTTCGTCACTTGACTCCAGTATCAGCAAGATGCTGGCACAATAGCAGTGAATAGGGCCTAAGACTGACCTCACTGGAGTCAGTGAGAGTTTAATTATAGACTTTGCTAAGAACAAGGTCTGGTGGGAAGTGCTCCAGGAGCTGAAATCCCCTTTCTCCACACTCTAGCCCTTAACAGGGACATAGCAGCACTTCCCATGAGTTTGGCTTTTCTCACCTGCCAGAGGACTCATGTCCATCTAAGCTCCCACCGAGAGTTGTCTTAACAAAGCAAGTTTAATAGGTGCAGCTGCATTTCAGAGTCCCAAACCACCCTTCTCCCACTCCATTCCTAGGATTCAGTCAGCCCCTAGCCACACTCCAGAGTTAAGACACCCAGACTCCTCACCTCTGGGAGCTGTCAGGCCAGACTGCTCTCAGCACGTCAGCGCCAGGGGCGGTTTGGAACCAAAGCGTTTCTGTCTCGCATGTGCCCACTTGTCTTGTCTTTGCTTCCTCCCCTGACATGTTTCTTTAACCTCACGATCCCCTCATCTTCCAGCTGGGTTTTGTTCTTTATCAAAAAGTAATCAGGGGTGAGGGGGTGGAAAGGAGACTTCCTCCCCCGCTGATGATTTCATTTGCCATTAACCAAGGATCTAAAAAGAAATCCTAGGGCTCATTAAGAATCTGATGACAGTTCAACCTTCTTATGCAGAAACCTAACACCGAACCCATCATCCTCTCTGCCTGAATCCAGGATGGTTTCAGTGTTAGCTCTGACTATTGAACCAGGTGGAGAGCTATGGAAAGCATAATCATGCTGATGAGTAAATAGACATCAAGAGGTTTTACTTAGACATTTATCAGATCTTCATTTCAAAGGATGTTTCAAAATATAGTAAATACAGTTCTGCAGGGAGCAGAGTCTCTCTGCCACTGCATCAAGAAATGGGTGCTAACCTCTGTTCCCATCACCTAGGAACAGGGCTGAAGCATGTCTTAAAAATGCCCCATAAACAGAAGGCAGACAAGGTTCTTTGGGTAAATACGATAGTTTTTATTAGAATGACTTAAGTAGTTGGAAAAATTCTTCTTTGCAAGCCTTTGGGTATAAAAACCCTTTGTCAGGCTGAGGAAGCATCTGCAGTTGGTGTGTGCACGCTCTTCCTGGATGGAATGAATAGTAAAGAAGCCAGAGGCTTCTACGCATGCAAGACAGGCAGTCAGTGAAGATGTAAAACATGAAACAGGATTGTCTCATGTCTGTAGGGCTGTTCTGATTCTTGCAATTCCAATGAATTCTCTCCTTCCCATTTACATTGACTGATTTTTTTTCCTCCCAGCTTGGTGAAGCTCCTTCGTTCTCTAGACAAAAGGAGGGGGACTTCAGTAGGACCCAATTAAAAAAATCCCTGTAGTGCTCTATCAAAAGCAAAATCATGGTGTGTCATCCAGTCTTTTATTGCTAACAATGTGACCACCTCTGAACAAACGGTTTAGGTGCATCCATCACAAATGTGATGGATGCACCTAAAAGTTCAATATATAACACCTCCCTTCTGTGGCCTAATAGTCACTAGAATGCATCACTGTCTAGGAACAAACTGATGTTCTCATGTTGCAGGAGTGACTGTGAGAAACCCCCTAGCTCCTGCACTGCAGGTCCACCGTGATTAATTATGGTGTGTTCACCCCCTCAGGGCTTTTCACATTTAGTGCAGTGTCCATCTGTAATTGAGCATCCTGTTCAGGAAACTGAAAATGCCTTTCATCTCCCCCATTAATCACCTGGTTGCCTTGTCCTTCCCTCTTATGGGCCTTTCACAGGCCATTACCTGGATGCAGGGGATGAAGGTGTTTGGGTCAGTTCTGCCCTCTCTGCCAAGATGACAAAAATAATGTTAAGAACCAGATATCATACAACACTTTTCAGTAGAGCCAGCCTCAAAGGTGCTGTGCTACTGCTCTTATAGTCAGGGTAGGGGAAGTCGAAGTTGCTTGATAATTTTACCCATCTTTATAGATTTAAGACAATCAAAATGTTGGATGACTGAAAACTAGTATTTAGGTGAAGTCTGAAGTTTTACGTATCAGCTCTCGTCCAAAGAATCTTTAAAAGGGCACGAATCTTCACAGACACATCACTCCTGTAAAAATATAATAAAAACAAAAAAACAGGAAGAAGGTTTAAAACCCAGACAAGCAAAATACAACTTTACAGCGTGGCCCAGAACCATTCTAGTCAGAGAGAAAAAGCCTGAAACTTGTAGCTAGGAAAAAATAGATTGCCTAAAAATGAATAAAATGTAGCCAGAATGGCTTGATTCAAACACATTAGCTAGGCAGGTGGAGATTTGTGACTGCTCATTTTGACTGGTTAAAAACTTTGCATTTCCCATGTATGTTGATAACCCTGCCTCTCCAAACTCACCTGGATCTCTGGCTTGTCTTATTATGTGTTGTCTTTTACACTGTAAACTGCTTGAGGCAGGACCCAACCTAGTTGTTGCCATTATTTGCTACCACAATATAAGAACTGGTCACTATGATGCCACTTTTTGGGGGTGGGGGTGGGGGGCAGGTTTCTAGAAAAAAAACTCTCTTAGAAATCTCAGGAAACAAAACTTTGAGATGTCCTATAAAAATAGAGCTGCTGGCATTTTATAGATTCCTGAAATGCCAATACGACGGCCAGTTTGGATGTCAGTCTCTTACACAGATCGCACAGATGCTAAAATTTTGTCCTGCACTGGGGTACTACGTAATAGGAATTGCATCTGACTTCATTTTTTAAAGATAAACGTGCTTTAAATTTCTCCTGTGCAGTTCTGTATACTGTTCAGAGCTAGCTGTCATTTCATGCATTGTATTTTGAACTTGTTTACTTTGTTGTGTCCGGAAGGGCTTCAGGGTGACATTTTGCTGGCAGGGGCTGGAACTCCTAGGTGAACCTGAGCCCTTGGAATAAGGTTGAAGTGCATAGACGTGGGGTTGGCTTTTTGTATGTGGCAAGTCACCCTGAAAGAAGCAGAAATTGCCCATGCTTTAACTTGCTGTTTTTGTTCTTGGCTCTCTAAAATACCCAGAGATTTAGTAGATGATTATCCGAGTCCTGTTCTGGAGGATTCTGAGGGTCTTGTGTGTGTATCAGACCCTCATGCCTCAGAGATGCATGCTCCGCTTCTCTCCTCTGCATGAAGCCTGTGGTTCTCAACCTTTTTGTACCTGAGGCACCCCTCAGAAAATGCCAACTCTTAGGTTTTATTTGTTACTTGACTGCAGAAAAATACTAGAGCAATGTTTCTATTGCAAAGAACTCAGCAAGACCATAGCAGGTCAGTATGTTTTTAACCCTAGGAGTTTGTACTTGAAATCTCTGGGTTTATCTTGTGAATCACGTTTGCTTGCCTAGCAGTGCTAAGATTGCACGGCACCCTCAAAAGGATCTCAAGGCGCCCCAGGGTGTAGTACCCTGGCTGAGAATCCCCAGTCTTTGCATTGCTCTTGCCCATTTTGTTACTGAAGCATCTCTTGAGGCTGTTTGGGTTAGACAGCACGCCCAGAGGTCTTCCAGAGCCCTTTAGAAAGGCCTGTTCATCGAATCCGGCTGCACAGCTGCTACCTCAGACCAAAGCCCCTGTCCCTACAGCCAGACATCCTATCCCCGCTCACCCTCCCACTCCCCCAGCTGCTACGTCAGGTGCTCTGGGATGATGGCAGGGAGACGCAGGAGTTCATGTACTAATAACCTCCCTGGAAGGTGATCGCCAGGGATCCCAGTTTTCTCTGATTTAAAAAAAATCCCCAATTTTCGGGTTAAAAAAATTAACCCCAAATCCACCTTTTCCCATGATTTAAATGAAAGACCGCTAATATATAGATATATACACAGAGGTGTTTCATTTTAATTGTGGAAAAAGGTGGATTTGGGGTTACTTTTTTTACCTGGAAATGGGGGATTTTTTTAAATCAGAGAAAACTGGGATTGCTGGTGACCGGCAGGCCACAGGGGATGCAGGGCTGAGCTGATGACACCTGCGGCCCAGAGGTGAGGTGTGGGGTGGTGGGCAATTGAAGGGGCTTTGACATTCAGGCCTAGAAGGCGCAGGCTCTCCTGCTATACACGGGGCATTACGGTAATTGACAGGTGCGCGGGGGCGTGGCCGGGCTGACACGAGACACGAGCCCCTGCAGCGCGTCGGCTCCTCCCATTGGGCCGCGCCCTGCTCGCCGATTGGCCGCCTGTTAGGACCCGTGGCCCTCTCTGCGTCCACCACCGCCACAATAATAACCCAGTGAGATCAGCGGGAGCCGCCCACTTCCATTGGTCCGAAGCCCCTTCGCTCTCTGCCTTGCTCCGCCCACGAGCCGCTGCGCTGTCCGCTGTGACGCCTCGCTTGTCCCCGAGAGGCCCTTCCGGGTTGGGGGGGCGGGATGCCGCCGCTGATTGGCTGAGCGGTGCGCCCGTCACGGTCAGCTGGCCCGGCAATTGGCGAGTCGCGGCTGGCGCTGTCACGAGCCCGATGTGTTAAAGGGACCGCGGCGACCCCCCCCCGAACCCTGCAGCCGGCGCGGCGGCGCCATGGCCTACCAGGGCTTCGCGCAGGAGTACATGGGCATCCCGGCCGTGACGCGCGCCTACACCACGGCCTGCGTGCTCACCACCGCCGCCGTGGTAAGGGTGCGGGCGGGGTGGGGAGGGGAGGGGAGGGGAGGGGAGCGGGCTGACCCGACCCGACCCGACCCATGTGCCTCTTGCAGCAGCTGGAGCTGATCACGCCCTTCCAGCTCTACTTCAACCCCGAGCTCATCTTCCGCCGCTTCCAGGTGAGCCCCACACCCCGCCCCTGGTCCGGGTCCGGGTCCTGCCCCGCCCGTGCTGGGGCCTGGCGAGGAGGGGCCCCAGCTCCAGCTGCCTCTGCCTCTTCTCTTGCAGGTCTGGAGGCTCATCACCAACTTCCTCTTTTTTGGGCCCCTGGGATTCAGTTTCTTTTTCAACATGATCTTTCTGTATCCTTTTGTGTCCGGAGCTCTCTCCTGCCTCGCCCGCCCTGCTGTCCTGAGGACCTGCTTGCCAGCCGGGCTCACCTGCCCCTGGTGGTCTTCCCTGCCCCCGCGCAGGGGGCTGGGCCGATGATCTGCAAGGTCCTGTCCAGCCCTGACAGCTGTGACGCTATGATGCTCCTCTAGGAGCAGCGGGTGCAGCGGTGAGGGGGGCTGTAAGGCCGTGTTGACCAGGTCACTTGCCGTCTGCCTGCGGACTGGTCAGTTGAGGCAAAAGATGGATGGCGACGCCTGGCTCTGGGGGTGGGCGTCTGGCTGGCAGCTCCCTTGGTGAAATCGCTTCCGTGGCGGGCTCGTCGACGGCCGGGCGCGCAGGGCACCCAGCTGTTAATTTCCTATACTGCAACCCCTCCCTTGTCCCCTGCTCCCAGGTACAGGTACTGTCGCATGCTAGAAGAAGGCTCCTTCCGGGGAAGGACGGCGGACTTTGTCTTCATGTTTCTCTTCGGGGGATTTCTCATGACAGTATCCTTTGAGCTGGTGGAGGCCCTCTGGTCCTGTCTCCTCTGAGACTGTATAAATAGGCCACTTGGCCACTCGTTTCTTTCACTCAAAACTCTCCTGAGCTGTCTGGTAGCCTGAGCCCCTGCCCAGAGCCTGGCTTCCTGGAGAGAACAGGGGCCAAAACTCTGACTGCAGCTTGCCGGTTTCCTTGTGGTCTGAGGCCTGGTGTCACTTCCGTCCGACACATGCTCTGTGTGCCTGGGAGGGCTCTTCTGTACCGAGGCTGCAGGATGTCGGGCTGCCACCAGCAGATGGGCAGCCCCGGTGGCTAATTCCTTTGGCCGTGCTGTGCCCCTGAAGGGGCTTGTCTGCGTATCAAGCAAAAGATAAAGGGGGAAACTATTTCCTTGAACTGACAGCAGGGGTGCTGATGTATGTGACTGGGGATAAAAATGATGCGTGATCTTGGGGGCAGGAAACAAGCAGTTTAGTAGGCTTAGCATGAAAGAAAGCCATCCCAAGATCATCATTAGGTGAAACCAGTGAGTTCTTGTTCTTGAGTTTCCATCTCGGGGGGGGGGGACAGTTACTGCACGATAATGGCATGTTAGTGTCTCCAGGCGATTGGCACGTGGGGACTTGGCAGCACTCAAAACAGAGAACACTTAGTGTTGAACTCTGAGTGAGTGGCAAAAACAAGAGGTGTTGTGTGTATGGATGGAGTTGAAAGCAGGTCCTGGTCCTGAATCTAGCAGACTGTGTGAGAAGCTTCTGCTGTACTGCTTATAACCGGTGTGTGATGGGGTACCTGTTATACGCAGTCTCCTTCAGCTTTGGAGCTATCTCAAAGCACAAGAAAAATGCCTTGAGAAGGGTGGGGACCCTGTTGTCTGGGGCTTGGTGAACCCACCATCCGGAAAGAGATTTCCCACACGATGCCCTCTTCCCATAGAGCTGTGCTTATCTTCACAGGCAAATGCTGCCTGAGCAGACACCTCCGCCTTGCTACAGAGGTGTTAAGAGCTTAGTCACTTGCCAACCCTCCTACAAGCTGCAGGGTGTGGCCCACACTTTGAAACTGTTTAAGCTTGGGTTTAAGTCTCAAGTGCAGAAGGGGGATGAGGCTGTGTAAAACCTTACTTCTGTAGACCTTTGCCTTAGGGTCACTGGGTATTCAGAGGTTTGTGGGTACCCGGGGAAAGGGCTCCAAGCAGCAGGAACTTTTGTTTATCTTCTACAAAACCTACTGCAAAAGTGTTGGCTGCTCCTTGGGACCTTGGAGGACTGTTCAGGAAGGTGCAGGCCTGGCTGGCTCCTGGCCATTGCAGTGAGGTACAGAATCTCTTTCTGCCATGGCTACAATTCAGACCTGGGGTGCTTGCTTCAGCCAGTCTG
>NW_017729001.1:14609540-14623047 GCF_001723915.1 Gavialis gangeticus
GACCTTGGAGGACTGTTCAGGAAGGTGCAGGCCTGGCTGGCTCCTGGCCATTGCAGTGAGGTACAGAATCTCTTTCTGCCATGGCTACAATTCAGACCTGGGGTGCTGGTGGCTGGAGTGAGAGAGCTGTCATCTCAGTTCAGGTCATAGCAGCCAGGAGCCCACTGTATTTTTGGTATGCTTGGCTCAGAGCAAGGATTGGTTTGGCAGGGGAACCAACTCTCTTCCTCCAGCAGCTTGCGAAGGCAGAGGGGGCGGAGTAGAGGGAGGTGGGGGGACACCATTATTTTTGGATCAAACACTGACTGACTCTTTGTGAGCCAAGGCAGTTAGCTGCTCCTTGCCAGTTTCCCCACAGGTAAAAAGGGAGCAGCTGAATTTAATCATTTCTGCAGACTGCTTTGAGATCACTAGATGTGCCAAGTGTCAGCGGTGCTAGAGCTGCTTCCTCAAGGGCAGTGGGTTAGGGCATCAGTGAACAGCTGGCTGCTGTTCCCTTAGTTTGGAGGATGTTGGTCCTCAGGCCCCTCTTGCCAGCACAAAGTTTCCATACTCTTGTATTGCAGGGCAAAAAGAGAGGGCTGTGGCGAGCCACGTGGGGCAAGGCTGGATGCTTGCTCTGCTGGCAGTGAGAGAATAAACATCACTGTGGGCAGTGGTCTGGACTGGCCAGATGGCTTCTGCAGGGAATAGCAGCTGTGCGGCACTGCCTGCCAAGAGCAGCAAGGACCGTTCCATACAGAGCGGGCACTGAATGACTGCTGGAAAACCTCACTGCCCTCTGCCAGTCTTATGGGAGGCTGGTCAGGGATGAGGGAGGGCCTCATGGCTGTCCCTGTTTCGTGGCTGAGAGGTGCAGGGTGTGGCTGGTAACGTGGGTAGCAGAGTGATCAAGTCACTGGCAGCTAAGACAGACCCTCTTGAGAGATTTGCACACCATCAGGTGTCCAGGCTCCATTGTCTGGAGTCTTCTGCAGCCCTAACTTGGCCAAGCCCCATAAACAAGGTGCCTGGGGCAGTAAGCCTTCCAGGCTAGGGAAAGCCCTGGCTTTTCTGTAAAGTGCCCAGTACAAGAATGCAGCTGCTGCCTCTGCAAAGAGGCTGGTGTCCTCAGCAACCAAAGTGATTGTGCTGCGGAGGAGAGATGCCTCCTCCCAGTGCCTCCTCTCAGTGCTCTCGAGGTGCCTGTAGCAGCTGCTTAGGGAGTGGCTGAAACATAAATGGTGCTGTGGGTGTACGCTGCTCACCTTCCTGTCCTGGGATGATGGACTGGTGTGAGGATGGTGAGGGGGCTTGATGTGCCTCCAGTTGCCTGGGAAGGGTTTGGAGTTGTGGGCACTGTATTGTACTTAGCTGCCTAGTATCTTCTGGGCCTGTTTGTCTCAAAGCTTCCTGCATGTGATGGGCCTTGTGGGTCTCTCCAGTTCTCCTGTAGCTCTGGTACATACCATGTGCTGAGCCTGCTTTTCTCCTTGACTCCATAGCTCTCAGCTCTTTGGTCTTTTTGCCAGCCTCTTCTTCCTGGGCCAGGCATTCACCATCATGCTGGTGTACGTGTGGAGCCGCAGGAACCCCTACATCCGCATGAACTTCTTTGGGCTGCTTAACTTCCAGGCCCCCTTCCTGCCCTGGGTTCTGATGGGCTTCTCACTGCTGCTGGGCAATTCCATTATCATTGACCTGCTGGGTAAGAAAAGGGCCCTTCCTGTGTGTGTACCGCTACCTGATGGATCACGCTGTAGCCTTAGTGGGTTGTCTCAGCTGACACAGTGGCCCTGTAATGAGGACCATTGGCTAGCTTGGCTTGTGAATAAGTTGTCACTGGGGAGAGCACCTCTGTGTTGTGCTGGTCAACACTGGCAGAGCCTCCAGCTGTCTGCAGTTGGCAGCAGTGCCAGCTGGCAGTCCACTTCTGGCTCATAGCTGTTGGGGTCAAGAGAGAAAACGGGCTGATGCTCCTATCCTGTTCCTGCAGTTCTCCCAGCAGTGCAGTATTCCACTAGTATTGCTCCAACCCCAGTAATTTGTTACCTGCCTGAGACCTCCAGGGAGCAGGCTTTTGGATTATAAGCTGCATGCATATGGCAATAGGTGACATGGGCTTCTGCCATGGGGTGCACATAGTATTGTGGCTGGTGGGAGGAGTGCCGATTCCTCAGATCTTCCTGGAGATCACAATGAAATTTGTCTCTCACTGAAGAAGAGGCCTACCTAAGGGTCACCCCATGCCTTCCTTTCTCTACAGGAATTGCAGTGGGCCACATCTATTACTTCCTTGAGGACGTCTTTCCCAACCAGCCGGGAGGGAAGAAACTGCTCCTAACACCAGGCTTCCTGTAAGCAGAACTCAAGGTTTTTCCTGCTTTTTGAGCCCTAGTGTGACACCACCCGCCCATGTCATCTGCAGAGCAGGAGCCAGCTAGTCTGCCTTTTACCTCAGGGGCTGTTCCTGCCACCTGCTCCTGGCAAGACCCAGTATCTGAATGCATGCCCGCGGTCTCAATCCAGGGTGTCACAGCTGTGGAAAGCACCGCAGCTGTGGAAAGCACCACATCTGTGCACCTTGCTGCCTTTGTGCCTGGCTCGTTCCTTTTGTTAGCAGGAGTTGAGGTTTCTTATTTCCTGCAGTGGCCCTTAGCGTCCTCCCATGTGCATGTTTTAAGTCAGGGAAGCCTTCCTGAGTTCAGTTCTAAGGAAGGTTCCTGGAGCTTGTGAACAGTAAGATGCTTTTGCATGTTGGGGGAGTAGCTAGTTATTTGATTATTTCACTGAGCCAGGGAAGCCCAGGGAGGGAGGGGGTCACAAGCCTCTGTGCTAAGTTGCTGCTTCCCTAAGACAGCAAGGGTTGAGTCTTGTTGTCTGGGTTGGGCAGATTCCTGAGAGGCTCGGGAGGTTTTTTCCCTGACAGGCCTTGGTCCAGATAGAAGGAACAGAGAGATCTTGCTAGCTGAAGATAGAGATATAAGCTGTTAGGAGCCAACCAGTAACACCCCTATGATTCTGTAGTCATGCAAATATAGCAAAACCACTACAGGATTAACCCTACTTCTGCCAGGGCAAAGGCAGGGTAGTATAGCTAACCTGTGTTGTCACAGAATTGTTTAGACTTACAAGAGCTGATCCATGCTCTTAAGTGGCAGCCTCTCCCCCCTCCCCCCCTTTAAAGTGCTTAGAAGGGGTGTATGCCTATGCCTTTGCTCAGCTTGCTCTTCTGGTGGGCCTGTTCTTGCCAGGAGGATGGTATTTGACACCCCTGAAGAGGATACCAACTACAACCCGCTTCCTGAGGACCGGCCAGAAACCCAGCCAGCAGGACATCAAGAAGAGGACCAGCAGCATCTGCAATAGTGGGGGAAGAAATCCCACGTGACCAGACTTTGCTTCCCCACTGGAGTAATGCTGCACCCTGCAGACAGCTCCTGTCTGAAGAATGGCCCTGGCCACCATTGTATTCTGTAACATTTTGCTCTCCATATGGGTAGCCTGTGCTCTCTGTTCTGAGTTGTTCTCTGGAGCACGGTGTGTTTGAACAGATGGAAGAGCATGAACTTGTTTAGGCAGGTGACTGTGAGAGAAGTGGGAGCTGTAGATATGGGCAAAAAAGCCCCAATAACTCACTCAACCCTGAGTAGGTAGCAACTGGCCTCAGAAGCCCCTTGCTCCTCCTCTAACTGTTACAGACTTCTTGTTTGACAAGACACCCCCTTCTGTCCAAGGACTTATCTGCCCTCCTTCCCAGGGATGCTGATCCTTCCTGGTTTGCTTTCCATCAATGTGCTACATTGTGTTACTCATTTCTGGCAAGATATAAGCACTGCCAAGACTGGAGAATCCTAAGCATCTCATTCCTTCTGATCTGCTTTCTCCTCCTTCCCTAGCCTTTGACCTTTTTTTGTTCCCAAAGATTCTTTACATTAAAATCTATATTTTTCAGCAGAATGCCTGTTGCTGCCAGGAGGCAGCTATGCCTCAGGTACAGAGACAAATGGGTTTTGATTTATGTCTGCTTGGCACCTTGATTCTTCACGGTCTGTGTGTCATATGAAGTGTTGGGAATGAACGGAGGAGGTCTTGAGTGCAGCACGAAGAGGAAATTAAGCTATGGGGCCCTGCAGATTGACTGTAGAGATTACAGGCTTGTTCTGGCCCTGTAACTAGGTCTGGCCATCTACTCGCTCTCCTCTGGCACTTATTGAATAGCAAGGCTGGCCTTTGTTCAGTACAGCAATCAAACTAAGCCTTTATCTACATACAGCAGTTGCCTGGGGGGAGAGAAAACAAGACAGACACATGCAGTTAATTGCATTCCTGGAAGGCACCTGGATATTCTGGCAGGGAGTCTAGAACAAGAATGTGTCCGTAAGTGGAA
The DNA here is from genome assembly GCF_001723915.1 of Gavialis gangeticus. Lineage (NCBI taxonomy): Eukaryota > Metazoa > Chordata > Crocodylia > Gavialidae > Gavialis > Gavialis gangeticus. The sequence continues at coordinate 14,613,910 of NW_017729001.1, forward strand.
GGTCTCGCTGTTGTCCCTAGTGCAGAGCTGGTGCAGGCTCTCTGAACCAGAGTGAACTCCCCACTGCAGACCTGCCTGAGACTGCTCTGGTTTCAAGTAGGAAGGTGGGGTCTGATTGTCAAACCCAGTAGCTGTCCTGTATGAAGGACCTTTCCTGTGGTTTTGCTTGTTGCACTTCCAAACTGCACAAGGGTTCTCAGGGTGGAAGAGCCTTCCTGATTTAAACAAGCCCTATAAAATTCAGCAGGAATAAGACCCAGACTGATCTCACTTCCACACTCAGACCAGGTCTCTGTTCTCACTTCCTGGAAAGAAGCCTGTGTCAAGGCTAGAGCTCATCTCTGGAATGGAGCAGTCAGGGATTTGCCAAACTGGACTAACACTCAGCTTCCTACAGCTTTACATATCTGGGGTCATTGGAGCTGTAAGTAACCCTACACACCTCAGCAATTGAAACAAATGCTACAATTACAGGTTTTAAGGCCACAGCAGTTTCACGTGCACTTGTCCCCTCAGCTGCAGTTTCACATACACTTCTCCCCTCAGCTGTTGGCTTGTCCTCAGGTGCTGTGGTTATGAGGGCATTAGCTTTAGGCCTAGTGCCCCAGCCGGACATGCATTTGCATCTCCCTTCTTCTCATCGATTTTTCTGGGCTTTGCCCTTTTACTTCTTGACCTCATTCCACATGAACCCAGTTTTTGGCTGTGGGCAGATAAGCCAGGATCTTTTTTAAATGAAGATTTTATGCTGTAAGAGCAGATGAATAATTTGACTCTTGGGGATGGATCAGCCTCTACTGGCTGCCCAGCAGCATAGAATCCCAACATGAAAGTATTAAGGAACTGGAGAACACACACTCTTATTTGCCTTGGGTTAGTTATCAGGATTAGTTTCTTTACCACCAGCAAGGACCTGACTGCTCTAGAACCAATCTGATTAGTGACCAGGGGCAAAGCTTCTTGCTGAAGGAAAAATATAGTTTTAACAATTGACATGCACATTCCCTTTGTGTCCTTCGTGCTCATTTGAGGGGCTGGGGTTGCCATGTTCTCCATAACCTGGGATTCCAGCCATTTAGTCTGAGAAGAGCCAACTCCAGAGCTGACATTACACAGAGACAACTTTACATCTTAAACAGGAGCTGTGACCTGTACCATGGTAACCCAGCAGGCCAGCCAAGTACCCCTCCCTGAAGGTTCAATTTAGCCAGGGCTGGTTTAGACTCTAATAATGCTCCAGTCTTTCACAATGCAGACTACACTGTCAGTCTTCATTACTTTCATGGTTTATGAGCCTCACTAGTCCCAGCCCAGTCTTACAACACAGGACTGGAATCTATTAGAGCCCTGACAAAAGGGGCCAGTAGAGGAGAGGACCCCACCAAAGCAGCTCTTCAGCTCTGCATCCAGTAGCACTAGAGGTAGGCCAGGAACTTGCTCAATAACCATGGCACCAAGGAACGTGCTTTGAACTCCCATGCACCCACAATACTGAGCTCACACCAGGTGTTACGCATTCCTTTTATTTAAAAAGTTATCCTAACAGTGCACACTGCACCTATACAAAAGATCCTTACACAGTCCACACAGAGGTACAGGAGGGCTCTGACAGCTGCCACAGGTCTCAGCTGGCTGACGTGCTACCGCAACCTTCTTGGCACATGGCATGAAAGCAAACAGGTGGGGGCAGAAGCCGGCAGTACAATGGACTACTCGGCAAGTGGAATGTGAATCCCTGCTCTGAGACAAAAAGATGCGAGACGAACCCTTGCCAGTCCCAGTTCCTTCCAGGGACAGGAGGAGGGATAGAACCTGTAGGATGAGCACCATAGTCATGCTGGGGGAGATTACCAGGCTGGAGCAGTGTTGGCCAAACGTCTCATACGCCTGTAAGGAGAGAGAGAGAGAGAGGAAAGGGCACAGTAAGTGATGGGGAAAAAACTGATGCTGCAGAAGAAGCGTACCAATCCAGCTCACATAAATACTCAAGGGCAAGATCCTCCATACGCTTATGGGGTATTAAACTTGCTGCTTGCTGGTCAGCATCCTAGGCTGATGGAAGAATTGGTGTGTACTAAGAGATCCTTATCCCCACAGCCCCAGGAGGGCTTGGTGTATCTGCCACTGGCAGAACCAAAGGAGGTACTAAGGATGCTACTAGGAGATGCCTTAGCAGACACACTGTCCAAGGTCCTGTTAATCTTCTGTCATCTGTATTGCTAACACTTTAGATTTCCCCTCATCTGACTACCCTTAGATTGCTGCTTTGTAGCTCCTTCCCTAAATGAGGCAGAACTGCTTTTGCAACCCACAGTGCTCCTATCTGTGCCAACAAAGAGACAGGCTAATCAGGCTGGAGCCTGCAACGTGTCCACTCCTCCTTCAAGCAGTACAAGGGAGGTGTTGGATTCTCTCTCGCTGGCATCACAGCATGGCAAGCTTGGCTATTTTTAAATTAACGCTTTCCCGCAGCAGCAGATCTCAGTGCATGAGGGGGCAGCACTAGGAAAAGCTCACTTCAAGCAGGAGAGGGTTAAATTAACATGTGAAGACACTTGTGAGTGATGTGATAACAGTTTAATATCCTGAAGCAGGAAAGACCCAACAGCTTCTTTTGGCACAGGAGTTTGAACTCCTGCCAGTTGGCAGGAAAAAGGAAACATCAAAGCTCTTAAGCTCCAGCCCCGGGTGGGGCCAGAATGAAGCCGGTGGAGCGGGCAGTGGCACCTTGTATTTCTGTCCTGGTCCCTGATCTTCTTCTCCATCTCTGCATCTGTCAGGGTCTCAAGCAGGGGGCACCACTGATCAGCGTCGCCGGTGTTGCGAATGGCGATCTCCACGGTCGGCAGTGGGTTCTCGCTGAAACACAGAGACAGAGATCAGCAAAGCCCACTCTGCACCTCACTACAGAACCACAAGCCCTTCCACTGTTTGGCACTGACCCAGACACTGGAGAGAGGCATAAAAGCAGGGAGTGGCATTTAATGGCTCTCAGCCCTGTCTGGGCACTCACTCCTCAGCCTGCTTGATTCAATCTAGTTCCTGACAGCACCCCATTGGCAGGCTTCACATGGCGCCTGCAATTCCCCAGAATCCAGCTACTTCAAAGCGAACATCTCCTTTCAGCACTGGCAAGAGGGGATTCTTCAAAGCAGATGGAACAATTCTCCCTCGCTTCATGAAGGGCTGGGGTGGGGGGAGGAGAAATGACTAATGCCAACAATCATCAGACAAGGGCTGCAGCAACAGCCTGGTTTAGTCTCCCTCTATGGCCAAGCAACTGACCAGCTTCAACCCTTCCCTTCCTGTCAACGGCTTGTCCTGCAACTGGCTGGTGGAAAGGCTGAGGAAGGGTCATAGCAGCTCAGGGACTTCAGAGCTCTGGGACCTCCAGCAAGTGCTTATGAACAGGGATCACCCGGCTCCTCAGCTGCCAGTGACAATGCTGAGTGGCCTGGCACACCAAGAGGATCCTGTCCCTTGGCAGCCCCTGTTACCTCCTTCAGTTCAAATGACTGAGCCATGATGACAGTGCAGCCTGCTTACTCTGGCCCACTGCATGGCCACCAGTCATGCAGCCGTTTTGTGAGGCCGTGGCCTCAGGCCCGTTTAAGCTGGGCACTGTCCGAGCAGTCCCTGTCCCCACCCCGGGCACAAGGAGCGGCACGCAGGCAAGGTCCTGCCGTGTACTCTCCATTCCTGCGCCTTGCCAGGGGCTTCCTGAGCAGTGGCAGCTGGGCTGGAAACACAACAGGGCTCACAGCGCAAACGCCTCCCCCAAGTTCCAGCAGCAAGCACTGCCACAGGACATGTGCGGGCAAGGCATCTTTCCTGCAGGTGCAGCTGGCTGCTGGGGGCACATTGCTGTGCCAGGTCAGGCCCACACACTTGGCCAATCCCAGCCCATGGAGCCACAGGAAGGAGCCAAACTGCTGAATGCTAGGGAAACAGGGTCTGGCACCACTGAAGGCCTCTTGTATCTACTCCCAATGGATGTCTAGGTCACAGGTACTTTCAGTCCCTCTGCCATCTACTCAAGCCATTCACATGAACAGCCCTCTCTCAACTCAGAGCAGGCTGTAGTCCAGAGCCAACTGCTGCCTCCTAGCTGGTGAAGCAGTCCCTGCCTTTCCACCACCCAGCCCTGTGGTGCCCAGAAGACACTGGTGGAGCTACGAGGTGGGACCAAAGGATTTATGGTTTCAGCACCAATCTTGTGTTGGCCTCTGTGTTTTCCTAGACTAGCTGAGGCAGAGGGGAGGGGGTCTTTAACAACACCCTGGCCTTCCACACGCTTCACTCCATGGCCAGGGCTGCTAACACCCCGGAGGAAGGACCATGTAGTGCACCAACTACCACAGGCACTCAGAGTGAGCCGCAGAGCTCTGACCTCTCTCTGCCTGGGCAGCATTGACACAGCCAGCCAGGGAGAGGCCTGAGTGTCTGAGGCAGACAGAACCAGCTCCCCCAGCAAGATAAGAAAGGGCAGAGAACATGTTTAAAGGCAGTAGGGGTGGGGATGGGGGTGGGGGACCAGAGAAGTTCCTGGGTCTCATTCCAACCTCACCTCTCTAGCTGCCTGAAAACACAGGCTGGAACAGCTCTGCCTGAGGGCTCCTAGGTCTGTCCTGTTACACTGAGCTTCCAGACTCTGCCCTTGTTTTGCACAAACAGAGCTGACCAGCAAAAGTGGAATCCCACTGGAGGTCGCACAACAAGACAGCTTCACCTCTCCCCCTGATGACTAAGGCCCGCGTGATTCCCCCAACTCCGTCCCTGGAGGTAAAGGCTGTTGCTTTGATACTGCTGAGGCAGCCCCTTTCCCTACATCCGTGGAATGTCTCTCCTGCAGACACCAACAATGTGGTTTAGGAAATCAGGAACAAACTGACCACAGAACCCAAACAACATTAATCACAGAATCTCAGAAAAATAGGGTTGTGAGGTTTCAAAGCTACTCGAGAAGCGGAAGGAAAGGATGCAGCAACAAAGGAAAACCAGGTTTTAATTAGGGATCTTCCAACAAGAGCCAAGAGTTCAGACACTGATGATTCTTCTGTTCATGGGGCTGCCCATCTCCCTGTTTGCTGTACAGGTTGTCTTCTCTTTGAAGAACGTGCTGTCTACAAACTGGACTCGTCATCTATCTGCAAACCCTCTGTAATAGGTCAGGCCAGACAGTGTTCTGGGTAGAACAGGCTGATGGTAAACTATTGCCCCTGACTGCCTGAACATGGGCAAGTAGAACCATATCTGAAATAGGCTAGGATGACTGAAAAGGAGCGATGGTTTTGTACTGGGCAAGCTGCCCCCTGGGGAGAGCTGCCAATCAACCTGCGAGTGGTTGGCATCCAAACCAGAGCTGCAGGCAGAGCTGGGGGGAGAGCAGCTTTCTGTGCTTACTCCAGCACAGCCTGAGCCAAGTGCCAAGAAATGCGGCACTCCACAGGTATGGGATCTGCTGTTACAGGGAATCGCAGAGCAGCTAAACTGAGCAGAATGGTTCCTTGCCTGTGCAGAAGAGTCCCTGCCCAGTGTGCTGATAGGGCAGCGTGGTGTATCTTATTGTGAGCACTGTCACAAACATGAACTAGGAGGGGAAGCCAGAGAAGGAAGCTCCAGCCCCCAGGTGTGCTCACCCACAGCCACTGGTTTGTTCTCCATCAGTGCTGCAGAAGGGTTTGCTTCCCAGTGAGGCTAGGATTCCCACCTCTTCTACCACAGACAAGGCCAGAAGTACCATTTGCACCAGTGGTTCTCAATCTTTTTGGGCTTGAGGCACCCCTCACTGGACTTGAGGCATCCCCCCTATAACTTCTGTGAATTGAGTGGTTTCCAATTTCAAAGGCAAAATTACGTATTATAGTGCTCACCTCCTTACACAGGGGCTGGGCAGTAGTGGGGGTGGGGAGGTTGAACCTGGGTTATCTGCTCATCTCTTCACACCTTGTAGCACCTTCAAAGGATCTGGCAGTACCCAAGGTGCCCTGGTTGAGAATCAGTGATCTGCACTGTGATTCAGTCCCCAACTGCATCAGCAGACATGAGCCAGCCTTCACCAGCTGCAGGTGTGGTAACAAGAGACAAGACATCCCTGGGGCAGGCATACAGCCAAGAAACGAGGTTTACTCTTGCTTAAACCCAGAACTCCTCTCAGGAGACTGTTCTTCAAACTTCGGGTATACCCAGTCCTCTTGCGGCTGATCTCGGTATACATGGAGACTCCTTCCATTTTCTAATACTATATATTGCTTTGGAGAGGACTGCAGAATTCCACTGTGAAGTGGAGATGGAGGCTCTGATATAATTTTGAGGGAAAGCAGAGTGCCAAGAGGGACACGGGGAGCACTTGGGTGCCTATTTTCCAATGCAGCTGTGGCAGCCTGGGACTACAGAACAGCCCACAAGGACTGGGAGAAGCAAAGGACAATGGTACATTGATCAAGACCAGTTCTGTGAAAAGCCAGTGTTGGCTGGCTGGGGCTCTTCAAAACCAGTAAGCTGACCAAAAACCTTTTAGTCCAGAGCAGATGGCAGTAACCACTCTCTGAGCGGTTGCTGGTTCTGTGCTACGCCTAATGATAGACTCAGTAAGTACCAGGACCTGGTTGTTGTTGTTTGCTCCATTATGAAGCATCTTTCTATGGAGAAGCCTCTTGTGCCATGAGCGAACCCAGAGGAAACCCCCTTCTTTATTTCTGCACACTCCTGTTTCCCAATGAAGTCCATGTGGGGCCCCCCCGCCCTTATAGGAGAAGGGCTGGATGTGGTTCTCCTCCAAGCACTGGGGGGATGCTATTCTGACAGCTTGACTTTGCCACAGGGAATTATAAAAAAACAAAAGAAAGCACTTCCTTTCCCCCAGCCTCTGCAGAGCCAAGGTGCTGAACTCCAATCTTTCAGTTAATATAATATAATGCACCAAGATCAAACACCAGGCCAAGCCAGAGACCACCTCATAAATACATGTTCAGAACCTGCACGCTCAGCAATGTAACTCACCAGGGCCCTTCGTAATACAACTGGAAACTATTATCACCAGAGATGAGTTAGGAATCCTGACAATAAATCAATGTTGAACTTGCTGTACCCCAGCCATGAAAAAGGTTTGGATTCATGACAGCTTCAAGTCTGGCCAGTGAACAGAACTGCAGTTGCTATTTTAGTCAGAGCTTTGTGTCTGAAGAAGATTGTAAGATATCTGAGTTAGTGAGTCAGTCATGGCAGAGGCAACACAAATGTGTGGGAAGCAGACAGAAACAGCCAGCAGTACTCACTGTAAAAAGAGAGCATGACTGACAGATCTGCATCGCCTCTAATCACCAAGATGAAACAGAAACCGTTGCTGCTTGGGTAACCCAGAATTTGGTCAGATGTCAGCAACACAGCACTTGTATTAGGAGTATCTGTAGACTGGATGTAGCACACACACAGGCCAAAACGAGGCTCTCAACCCAAATGGCGCTTTGTACACTGGCTGGCGTTTAAGGCAACACATTTGCTATTTTAGATAATGCAAAACAGATTCCAGAGCTGATAACAGTCTTGGATTCTGCATGGGTCTGGGGTGCAGCATTCAAAGTCAGGTTTTCCCCAAGTACTGCCCTGACACAGCTAAGTTGTGCCATGCCAATCGGGGCCTGCACATTTCATACAAGTCAGGGTATGCTCAACTTCTCCAAACTGGGCACCACATCTGAAATGAATTACATCAGCAAGGACTGCACGGAAACAGCATCTCTCCAAAGTAAGCTTGGCATTTTGGTTCTGCAGAACAAGGTGTCCACTTCCCAGACAGACTGTGGCAGCAGACATTTTAAGCCAGTGAACCATACAAGACAATGAAGAAAAGAGATGCGTCTGTAGGGTTTGCAGTGAGGCACTCTAGGAAGCTGCCAACACTGCCTCGGATATGGCCAATGCATAACACTGGCTTTACTGAATGTGCAAGAGGAGATATTTGAGTGAAAGAGGTCTTTACTACTTGGGGATTCATGTACCTCCCTCCTGCTTATCCCTCAGCTGATCAGCATCCCTATAGGGACCAGATGTCTCATGAAGAGAGGGTTTCACATGCTGAAAAAGAACCCAGGAGTTTAAACCAATATCCTGTTACCAAGCAAAAATTATTTGGAAGAACAGAACAGGAGTCAGGGCACAATACACCTGAATAGCCTCCAAAGCTGATTTCCTATAGAAGATGCTCTCTATTTAACACATTCACCAAGGGTTGCAGAAACACAGAAAAAGGAGACTTAAGCGCCCCAGCCACCCCACCTCCCCAACAGCTCTGTAGAGGCCATATGCCTAATGAGGTTGTTCTGTACCTGAAGGCATAAGTCTTCTGATGCCAGCTCAGCTGTCCTCGAATGCTGTAGGCGATGGTGGTGACAAACTCCCCGCCCAGCCCGAGCTCTGAACACAGCTTCAGTGCAAACTTCTCTGGTGAATTCTCCTTCTCCGACATGTCCCATTCAAACTGGTCTACCAGAGAGATATTCCCTACATGGATATTTAGCTGGACACAATACCAGAGACTAAGTCAGACTCTGCTTCTTAAACCCCCACTTTTTTTTTAAATTTATCCCACCAAAGTTGCACTCATTTAGAGGGGAAGTAAAGATAACCAAAAGGAAGAGCAATGGGCAAAAAAGATGGTTGTCTGTGCCTCAAACTCCTGTATCTGGGCTCTTTCCTGCCACAATGTGAAGAGTCCCAGCTCTCCCCTGCACAAGATGCAGCTGTGTTCCTTCCTTTGGGACCACAGCATTCTGTATATTAAAGGAAACTGAGCTCTTTGTTATCAGTTCCTGGCACAGACCAGCAGCATTCACCAATCTGCCACCAGGGCCTTGACACAAAAGGCTAGAGATAAAATCTAGACACAGGAGTGGGAGGCAGCAAATCCCTGGCTCTCCAACCCCACATGCTTTTCCTTCCAGCACACCAGACTGCTGCTACAAAGTAATCCAGCTCTGGTCAAGTCTCCTTCCCTTCTTACCTTAATAATAACTCGTTGATCTGACTGGTCCTCTAGGATACTGTCAGTTGGGTAAGACTCAATCTGCTGTCGGATTGCAGAGGCAATGGCAGGGACAAAGGTCAGTGGGTTCAAATCCAGGTCATCACAGAGGATCT
>NW_017729001.1:14628047-14634482 GCF_001723915.1 Gavialis gangeticus
TCGTTGATCTGACTGGTCCTCTAGGATACTGTCAGTTGGGTAAGACTCAATCTGCTGTCGGATTGCAGAGGCAATGGCAGGGACAAAGGTCAGTGGGTTCAAATCCAGGTCATCACAGAGGATCTCTGAGAACATTTCTGGAGTCATGAGCTTTTCTGAGGGCAATGGAGAAAGAAAAAACACATATTCACTTACTTCACTGCGAGCAGTCACCATTTGGGTGTTTCCCATTTGTTCATTGATTCTAAGTCATGAGGCCTGTTCTGTACAGAGGGCTATTTAACCAGGTTCTCACCTCTCTCTTGTGAAGGGCATTTAGACTCTGCCATGTTAAACAATGAATGTACTTAAGCAACTATCAACTTCTTGTATTTGTTCAATGGGAATAATTGCTGCAATCAAGTAAAGGATACCTAGGAATGAGAATAGAGCAGGGGTTTTCAACCTTTTTTAAAGAGTGTACCCCTTCTGATGGCAGCAACCAGATGTGGAGCAGGGCAGGGGTGGCGGCTGGATGCAGAGTGGGAGGGGGCTTGCACGCGGCAGTGGCACGGGGTGGTGGATGGCGGCAGTGGCCACTGCGTGCAAGCTCCCCCAGCACCTGCTCCCAGAAGGCACGGGGTGGTGGGGGGCGGCTCTCAATCCTGCCCGCCTGTGCGTACCCCCTAACACCTTTCCAAGTACCCCCAGGGGTACCCGTACCCCTGGTTGACAACCCCTGGACTAGAGGAATCTATTGTCATGCTTTTGTGTGCAGGCCTCTGAAGGTTGGAGGAGACTGTCACATCAAGGTGGGCAGTCACTGTGCATGACTCAGGGCAGGGAAAACAGACCCGTTACAAAAGATAGTGTTAGGTTACAAGCATTTTCCCAGTGATAACTACAATCAGCTGGAATGACATGTGGACCGGAAGGGATGTGACAAGAAAATGAGACCCCAGTGAAACATGATGCCTTTAAAGCTGTGCCTATATTCTGCAAGAGTGCACTCTGTGTCTCAAAAGCCACTTTAGAATGGATGCTGCCCGCTTCCTTCAAGTGCCTTAGATAAAGCTCAGCCTCCTACCTACCATTCATGTTCCACGTAAATGCATCTCTGAGCTTCTGCCCATCGATCTCCATGTCCAGCCGGATTGGAACCAGAACCTCTGGCTGCGACGCATTCTCATGGATCACTGCTGGGTCATGGTCATCAAAGCTGAACACAAAAGATAACGACACAGAGCATATGAAACACTGAACTGGCATTCATGGGAGAGGAAAGAATTTAGAGGAGCATCCCCCCCACCCCCTTGCAGTCAGCCTTTATGCAAACTCTGCAACTATGGCTTACAGGCATAGGACGAAAGCAGATGCCTTTGCTTTATGGTTAATAGATGCATCACTATGACAATGAATACAATGAGGAAGTCCTTCCTGGGTTAGTAGGTTTGCCTCCCTCAATGCTTGGGTCAAGCTTTCTCTGAGATAAAACAATTGCAACACATTTGCCAGCCACAGAGAAAGTAGGTAAGATGTTACTAGAACACATGCACCAAGGCAGGAGGTACAGTGGGACCACAATTCAGCTTGTTCCAGAATCTGAGGTGACTGACACTGATGCAAGTGTAATTGTTTCAGAGAATACACAGCTCTTCTCCGATGGGGTGTTGTGCAGTGAGTGGCTTACCAGAGTGGAAAGGTCCGTTTCTTGTCCCTGCCCATGCGGTTTCTGTTAATGGTGGTTGAGCACGGCACAGCATCAAGGTGATGAGAGCTGTTGGGCAGGGTGGGCACCCACTGGTTATTCCTCTTGGCCTTCTGCTCTCTGAGGAAGGAGACAGTAAGTTAAAAAGTGGCAAATGCTCAAGCACGGAACACCACTGTTTATAGCATGCAGGTCTACGCAGCTCTACACCAGCATGGGGGCTCCCACAATGGGACTGGGGAAGCTAAGTGGTGCACGGTTCCTTTCAGAAATCTCCCTTTGGTAAGGAAGAGAACACTTATCCAGTTAGGAGTGATGGTCTAGTGATCTTGAAAATTTATCTGAGCCAGCTGTAACAGGCATCACTATACCATCTCAGAAGTTTACTTAGCATATATCTTAGTTCCATTTCACCAGCCAGTTCTTCCTTCTCCCCTTCACCTCTTCATTTCCTCTTGTTTTACTTTGTTTCAGGCACTCACCTATCCCTACCAGTCCCTGCAAGGAATGAAGGATCCAAATGACAACTAATGCCACTTGGTCATTCTGTACTGCCTCTTCCCCAAAGTTCCCAAAATTCTTCATAAGCTACCCATGACAGACTTAGCCCAATCATGCATGACCCTCCATTTGCAGACAGGAAAACCCAAGCAAAGAAATTTTAAGAGAACTGTCTGAGGTCAGGTAGTATTAAGACTAGAAGCTGAAGTCCCACATCTGTCTTCCACTCTATTCAGGAGGCACTCTCTCTCTTCATCACATCAGGATCATTGCCTACTTTGTCTTCCCTACCAAAAGGGATATACACCCATACAACTGATTTTAAAAACCAGATTAACATTTGGGTTCTGTTCCTGTATGTGGCAAAAGGACCACTGAGAAAACAAAAACAGCTTCAGAGTATGGCCAAACAGTGCAGAATACGTGTATTTCACATATGTCGCATGTTAGAATTGAGTGAGAATAACCAATGTCACCAAGTATCAAGGTTTTCCAGCTGACCAGATCTGTTCACACAAGCAGACAAATCCTTGCCTATCAACAGATCTCCATGTAATGAAACCTATTACCATTAACCATGTTGAACAATGCAAAGTTGCAATAGCCCTTTAAATAACATCGTGGCTTGATGCTAGTTCCAAAAGGGTAGGTCAGCTCTTCCAAAGTACTCCCAGTGATCCTACCCTCAGCAACAGTCATTACCTGAGGTAGGTGGGAGGCTCTGTGCTGATAGACACTGCCTTATATTTCTCATCATTTCCGTCCAAGATCTCTTCCACTTCAGATGCTTTCAAGAGTGTCACACTAGTGGCTAATGTTGTATAACCGTGATCTGTAACCAGAAAGCATGGGAATGGTTAGCATGAGAAACACTGGCAAGCAGAAAACTTGTTCTAATGGGCTTCTCCTGCATTCTGGGGTACTCAACCTTCACTCCTACTGGCAACCTATTTCAGACTCTAGACAGCTTCTAGCAGCTTGGATTCCCTCATCTCATCCCTTTAAGAACAGCTCCATTTTAAAGCAGATTTTTGATCTGTCACTTGTGTATGCAGTGTATCCCGTTCCTCTCCCTTTCAGCCACTGTGCAACATGGGATACTGGGCAAGATGGACCTATAGTCTGCCCCAGTAAATGACAATTCTTATGTTCTTATGCAGGGCACACATGAAACATTCATACTACAGCAACTCCAAAATAATCCAGCCCAACTGCCTCATGCCCTACCCAAGTGCAAGGGACTGCCTCTGCTCTAAAACTTTCATTCTAATTCTGGTGTCAAGTGAGTCAAAATTGTTTCTTTAGTGGTTATATTATGGCACCCTGCTCAATACCTTGAAGCAACAGGGAGGAGTAGGATGTAGACCCCATGCAAAAACTCTGAATGCTGGTGATTGAACAACATTTGCAAATGGCAGAACATCTACTCTTTATTTGACTGCGTTTTGGTATGCTAAAACCTGCCTGACAAAAATACTGCTATTTTGCTGCTGGGTAGGGACAAGGAGAGATTCCCGCATCTGTCCTTACAAATGTAATTAATTGACCTTATGCTGTAACCTTGCTGTGCAGCACTAGGCCTGTTGCAAAAGACAGTGGAGACCTCTGCTGTGATATCAGTATATCAAACAAGAGTTCAGAGTGCCAGAATGAAACTTTTCCACAGGTCAGCTATGAACCCAGTGCTTCTAGAGCAGAAGGCTAAGGCCTATTATTAGATAATCAAGCACCACTCTTTGTAAGGACAAAAGGAATATCTTGAGCTATTTAATAACAAACCTTAATATTCCTGCAAGAAAATGACTGGAAATGTCCAAGTCCTCATTAAATATTAAATCTAACGTGCATCAGATGAAAATGTCTTTTATCCTGGAGTTCCCACTGTAGATATATAAAAAACATCTTCTTAATCTGCTTACCTGGGACCACACCTCAGCAACAAGTTAAAGACCACTCTCTTTGTTCCTTCTTTTGAACATAAAATGACTACAAACAGGAAAATGAGCTGACACCTAGCTTTACTCCTGTACCACAAATCCACAAGTGCCATCATGGACTTAAGACCTGATGCTCATGTAGCATCCTTTAATGAGGTGCTTGATTGCTCCCACTGCAGGAGAGACATCCTAACAACTAATGAGGCCTGAATGGATGCACAAAGGTCTGGAGGGTGGGCTAGAAAGGAGACAGAAAGCTAAATGCAGAATAGAGGATGGAACAATCCCACGCACCAGTACAGGCTGGGGGCTGACTGGCTGGGCAGCAGCTCTGCAGAAAAGGACCTGGGGGTTACAGTGGACAGTAAGCTGAATATGAGCCAGCAGTGTGCCCTTGTTGCACACACTAATCAAGAGCATTAGGCTGCATACACTAATCAAAAGCATTAGTCAAAGCTAGGCTCCACTGCAGACAGGACAAGTGCCTGAAAAACCAGGTAAAAACAAGAACTGGGAGACTGGTTGGCAGCCCCCCTCATATCTGGAGACAGCCCACAAAACCCACACATAAGATGAGTAAAGCTTGCGAACAAACACAGTCAGTACGACCACTAAGAAAAATACATCCTTCTTCAACACAGAAAGAGCCAAAATAGAGGGCAAATGAGTCCAATGACCCAGAGGAGGCGAATATGCTTGTACAGCAGTAGGGGTCAGAGCAGGGATTCGTTGTCCAGCAAAACTAAGAATAACATAGGCTGATAAGACTTACATCTTCTGGGACTGTGAGACCGCTGTGACTCTATTGGAAAAAAAACAGAAAGCGACAAGTCAGCAGGAACCTCAGAGGAGGAAGGAGACAGAAGCTTGTTATGCTCCAGGCCTGTTGTTTCTAAAAGGTTATGTTTCTTTTTTCCAAAAAAACAAAAAACCCAAGTAGCTTGTTCTCCTTCATGAGAGAAACAAGGAAACAAACGCCCAAGACCGCAAAATTTTGACTTTGCTTTGTTTCTATCGGTGCAGTTCTCGCATTACAACAGCTCTAGAAGCTGCGACCATTCACACTGATCTTCCTGTCTCACATGGGGAGATCCCAGAGAGGAGACAAAGCAGGGGGATATCTTTTTTTCCCCCGAACAAGCACCATGACCCTCCTGCCCTGTTACCACAGGGGCAGCGAGCAAGCAGACCAGATCACATGCCTGCTACAGCAAATGAAATTCACCTGAGAAAAGTCAGAAAAGCCTCAGTCTCCTGTCATTCAACGAGAGCTCCCTCAGGGGCGAGGGGTGATTAGACAGTTTTTGCCCAGTCCCAGTCCCATTCCCAGACACTCCTTCTGTGCATGAGGTGTTAGGACGAGATGCTTGGGGCCTTACCATGAGAAGATGCCACGATTTTCTTCCTCTCTTCCACGGTGGCCAGCCGCCTCCACAGCGAGGGGTACCGCTTGTACAGGGAGCCCCGGAACATGCGCAGGTAGTTCCCCACCTAGAGCCCAGAGCGTGGAGGTTCGGTCCGGGGGATGCCGCGAGCCAAGCGAGGCCCTGCCCCTGCCCCGCCCCGGTAGTGGGGTTGGGGTGGGGGGCAGCTCTTTCACCCCCATCCAGCCTTGTTCATCAGGCCCCGAGCCCCGTGGGGCAGGTGGCCTGTCTGCCAGGCCCAGCAGGGGCTGCTAACGGCTCCGAGTGCCCAGAGACCAGGTGCTGTCGTGGGGAGTCTCCCTGCTTGTCTATCCTCACTCAGGGGTCAGTGGGTCAGGTTGTGTGACCAAAGTGTGCGCGCGCAAGAGAGTGTGTGTGAGCAGCATGACCCCTGCCCCAATCGGGGGGTGTGTGCCCATCGTGACCCCCTGCCCCAATCAGGGTGTGTGCGTGTCCGTCATGACCCCCCGCCCCAATCGGGGTGGGGTGTGTGTGTGTGTGTGTGTGTACCCACCGTGACCCCCTGCCCCAATCAGGGTGTGTGCGTCCGTCGTAACCCCCTACCCCAATCGGGGTGGGGGTGTGTACCCACCGTGACCCCCTGCCCCAATCGGGTGTGTCTGGGAGGGGGCGGGGGCGGGGCACGAGCCCACACGGGCCAGGGGCTCACACAGTCCCTCTCCCCCCACCGCAGGGCGCTTCCCGGCCCCGGCGGTACCTCGGAGCCGATCATGTAGAATTCGCCGTCCTCCTCCAGCTGGAACTTGACGGGCTTCTGCCCGAACGTCTTGCTGAGCGCCATCATCATCATCGTGGCGGCGAGGACGGGACGGGACGGGACGCGGCGGCGACGGCGACTCGGGCTGGGCTGGGCGGGCTGCGGCCT
>NW_017729001.1:14634493-14634881 GCF_001723915.1 Gavialis gangeticus
GGCGGGGCGCGGGGTGGGGCACAAGCCGGCGCCGGCGCCCGGTCGCGCTGTCACTCGCCTCCACAGCGCGTCCCTGGGCGCTTGGCAGGGCCCCCCCGGCCTCGTGTAGTCCCTGCCGGCTTTCGCGGGCCGAGACCCTGTGCATGCGGTGTTTGCCTGGCTCGTCTGGCGCCAGCCGGCAGCGGGGGCGGGCATCTGCAGCGCTGAGGGGTCACTTCGTTACTGCCGCAGACACCGGGGGCTGGGAGGACCTGAAGGGACCGCATCGAGTCCAGCCCCCTGCTCGGAGCAGGGCCGTCCCCAGCGAGATCACCCCAGCTAAAGCTTTGCCAAGCAGGTCCTTAAAAGCCTCCCAGGATGGAGACACCCCCCCCCCCCCCCCCCCCCC
>NW_017729001.1:14635047-14640743 GCF_001723915.1 Gavialis gangeticus
CCCCCCCCCCCCCCCCCCCCGTCTCCTGGTAGCCTGTCCCAGGGCTTCGCCACCCTCCTCGGGAGAAGTTTTTCCTAATATTCAACCTCAACTTGCTGCGACTAGAGACCATTGCTCCTTCTCCTGTCACCTGCCACCGCTGGGGACAGTCTGGCTCTGTCCTCCTCGCAGCCCCCCTGCAGGTGGTTGAAGGCTGCCCTCAAATCCCCCTCAGTCTTCTCTTCTGTGACTAAATGAGCCCCGTTCCCTCGGCCCCTCCTCGTATGTCGTGTGCCCCAGCCCCTGAGCCATTTTCTTTGCCCTCTGCTGGGCTCTCTCCAATCTGTCCACATCCTTTTGGGTGTGGGGGGGGGAGCAAAACTGGACACAGTCCTCCAGATGTGGCTTCCTCAGTGCTGAATATAGGGGAATAATTATCTCCCTGGATCTGCTGGCAATGAGCAATTACTAGCAGCTCTCTGCAGGGTTTCCTCAGGCTTTGCCTGTCCTCAGTGTTTGCTATAGTTTTCCTTCACTTTTTTCTTCAGCACAAGGGCATAGTTTCCTGCCTACATCCTGATCAAAGGCCTCTAAACACTACTGCAATGATACATATTAGGTGAGGATAATTGGTAGCCACAACTCTGCATTCGATGAAACTGGGTCAGCTGAGCATGTTGAGACCTGGTTACAAAAATACCACTTGCGTTTCCAGCTCCGTCACTGCCTAAGGTCTCGAGTTGGGACCAGTTTTAAAGCTGTTGTTGATGTTAAGCGACTCAGACCAGGCAGAGCATAGAAAAGAGATCACATTCATTGATACAGCACAGCATATAAATATATACACAGTATATATAAAAAGGGTTTATACACATTTTACAAACATTTACATATAGAATAAGAACGGCTGTAGACATGGGTACTGAGAAGTCAAAAACCTTGACCTGAAAAATGAATGAGGTAAATTTTTAGTGCTTAGGCAGACCATGCAGGCTAGGGGTGGTACAGGCCATGTAGCCACATCCATTATTTGCTGTGGATAGGTTTAAATCCCACTTGTCTCTGCTGACTAGCTGTGAAGGAAAGCTGACACATGGAAAGGATAACTGAGTAGGTCTTAACCCCTTCTGGACTACCCTTCCCAGGACGGTTGGGAAGAGCAGTAATGGGACGTTGTCATGCTACCTGGGACTGTAACCAGGAAAAGTTTGTTTTGTTGATTTCTTTTTTAGATCTGTACCAAGCATCAGAAACAATGAGATTGGGAAGCAGATGCAACGGGAATGAACTGGAGAGATGGGGGGAGGGCTAGGAATGGCATGGATGAGAGAGGCAGAAAGAGGGAGGAACAAAAAAGAACAAAACCGTTGTCATTTGCACAGTGATTTGCAGTGATATGGAGAGAACAAAGAGCTGAACCGAGACCTGGACATTGGCCAAGTGCAGTTCTGAAACTGGTGATGAAGTTTCAGACCCTCTGCAGGTCATGTGGTGATCTAGTGTCCTACTGAGACCCCAGAGTTAGTAACAATACATGGAGATACAAGGCAGTGTCCAGCACTGAAACCTAACATCTTTTTTTTTTCCTTAAAAAAGTACGTAGTATTTTCACAAATCCATATAAAATGAAAATACATACTTAAAACGCAATACAAAAACAGAAGTATCATTAGACGTGGAACAAGATGCTGAAATTCAGGAGCCCACCCCCTCTTGTTGAAGTAACCCTGGCAACATGGGCACATATCTGAATTTCTCAACACATAGTCAACTGACTGTTAAAACTCCCAGCCAAGGCTAAGGAAAGGATTATCGATGGAATCTGTTCTCACCGATGCCAACATCAGTAAGTGAAGCCCCGCTGTACACAATGTAAACAAAAGAAATACCAGTGGAATCCCTTTTCTAAGTGGATGGTGTCCAGATAATTATGGAAGCAGACCCCATTCCAAGTTGGCTTCTTGTCTTTAGGATGTCAGTGCCAAAAAAATATTGGAGCAGCCACTCAACCCTTAATGCAGGCAGCTGGTAGTCATCAAGGCTGCAGTCATCTTTAATGTCTATACCAAGCTGTGAGTACAAACTCCTGGAATCTAAGGTTTCCACCTTAGGCCAACAGCTGCCTCAAGCCACTTGTGCCACCTATGGTGTTAAGTGATGAGCATGACAGGAGTGGGGTTTCTTTGTCAGAGTGTGGGACATCTCTTGAGGTGACTGGTGGTGATATGTGAAGGCAGGAGAAGAATCTGGGGGCCATTAGCACCCCTTTCTTCATCGGAAGGAGTTGGAGGAAGGCGTACAGCTGAAGAAGTCCTGGCTGATCTGGCGTGGGTAACCCTCTAGCACTTTCACCTGAACTGGGTCGAACTTCCAGTAATGTCGGCCTCTCAGGAAATAGGCAAAACCTGTGGAGATAGAGTGTTGACGTGTCAAAGGAGACAGAATATATACTACTGATGAGACCTTTCATTTTTTTCAGAGGATGAAGAGCCACACCAAAGGCCAGGACACTAAACAGCAAAGGAGGGTGAGCAGAAAGCTGTACGTGTCAGTTGTGTCACCCAGAAATGTTCTTCCCATTGTTTTGCTTCACTAGGGTAGCAAATCAGGCTGCCTTTTTTAAGTGTGGTACAAATATGGGAGGGAGGTGAGGAGAGAAATACAGCCTGAGTGGGAGATAAGGGCTCAGAATTAGACCTTTACTCGATATGCAAGTAGGTGTAGGATGCTGGTGATGGGAATCTATTACCACTGAGAGATGCCCTTCCCTTGAGATTCAAGCCACTACTGCGAGTTCAGGCATAATGCTGATTATGAAGGACTCCCTTGGAAGGAAAAGATGTTAGGGTTAATGCATCTCTTGTAAAGTTTTCCTTGTGTTAGTCTGTAACCTTGTTAAGAGTACGGATTAATACAAGCATTGATCAGCGCATAGACAGCTTATATAAACTAAGTCACATAAACTCACGTGACTAAGAGAATGGAGGGCAGTATTGATGTGGAGTCTCTCTAACCAAAAAAAACTGTCTACATGGTTCTCCTTGCATTTTCTCCCAAAGGATGCTAATATCCAGGAGGCCACAGATGCTTAATTACTTGGTCTTCTGCAAAGCTTATTACAAATGCATCAGTCACATACACATTGGACACTGATTGCACGCTCAGTAGACATAGTGTTAATATGTGTGCATTCATGTTTCTTTTATGAATGCTAATTTACACATGATCCTTACACTCCAAATCCTGCTGATTCCCTTCCCACTGAAGAG
Source organism: Gavialis gangeticus (assembly GCF_001723915.1). Taxonomy (NCBI): domain Eukaryota; kingdom Metazoa; phylum Chordata; order Crocodylia; family Gavialidae; genus Gavialis; species Gavialis gangeticus. Next base: position 14,638,296 of record NW_017729001.1, read on the forward strand.
GCAGGACTAGATGAGAACACACATGCAGGGATATGTGTCTCCACCTTTCTGTACTCACCAGACTCATCCTGGAAAGCAGCATCAATCTCCTGAGGGATGCCACGCCAGTCAGCCATTGTGCGTGGGTAGACATTGTCCACCTGGCGGGCGCTAGGGTTGAAGCGCCAATAATTGCCTCCCTTGAAGAAGTAAATCTTATTCTTTTCAGTCCCCCACATCAAGGCTGCCTGGACGGGAGAAGTAGAAAGGCCTAGCTCCATGATAGGTGCAGGGCCAGAGACACGTCTCTCACCATCATAAATCCAGTACTGAGGGCCTGATGAGGAGAAAAAGGAAGAACATGTCAGGGCAGGCATGATTGAAAGGAATGTCCTGTCTAATGTCTGTGCGGTGGGATGTGCCAGCATGTCAGCCCAGTCGAGGGAAAGCTGTCCATGGCAGGGAAACCACTGCCACCACCACCACAGGCCCCTTTGCTGATAGTGATTGGGATGCTGGGCATCAAAGGGACAGGGATAAGAAACATTCATCTTACCCCTACAAAAGGCTGAGGTTGTGTCAGGGGGTGATGTGGAGAGAACTTGCCTACCTGCTGCCTTTCCTTTGCCACTTTTGAGAATTAAGGGAGGATTTCAGTCTCCAGTACTTTCTGTTTACACTGTCACATGGTGCCCACCCCAATGGGGTCAGAGTCTGAAGTAATGAATATGTGTAACATGAAAATAAGTTTCTCTCTCCCCTTCCAGTTGGTAAAGACTTGGCTGCTGGTTATTGTTCTGAAGTGGCTATTGTGGGCAGGCTGCTCAAAGGAGCATGGTTAGGATTTTGCTGTGTGTGTGCTGAGAGGTATTTAGTACCCACTGCATTATCCCAGCTAGTCTGATGATATAGAGAAATGGGGAATCAATGACGTATTGTTGCCAGGAATAAACGCCAACTCATCCACACCTTGGTATATTTTATTCTCCCTGCCTATGGACCTGAGGCTGCCAGGTGTGGGGAGAGAAGGAAAATGAACTAAGCTCTGACTGATGTGGAAGAGAGAATTTAGAGAGGAGGTGGGTTCCTCATGCCTTCAAGTCTGGCTCTGAAGTCTAAGCCTCAAGCTTGAAGCAAAATGTACATGCACCTGCATATGCAAAAAATGCATAGTGAAAGAAAGAAGAACTAGACTGTTGTGCATGTGGTTTCATTGACATTCTACAGGAGCTAACAAGCAATAGCCCAAATGAAACAGTGGGAGAATATTTTGAGTCTAGATTACATGTGTAATCTCCACAACGACTCGTAGGCATGTAACACCTTCTCAAGTTCTCATTTTAGCAACACTCCATAGCACTGCTGTAGGTAAGAGTCGTCTGCCAGTTGTAGCATAAACCCTTGTCTGCAGGTCAGGTTACAAGTAATATCCACGTACAGAAAGGCTGGCTGCTGAGCCACTTGATGCACTGAGACTCGGTCTGATGAAGCAGAGACCAGGCATATAAAAATAGGCACCGATATAACAACTGCTTTCAGTCTTGTCTCTTAGAAAGGGCATTAAGGCAGTGCCTGCTCTGCCAGATGAAACAGGAAACGATCATTCTTAGTTCCAGGATCATCATGAGCAAACAGTGCATACACCATTGTTCTTAAAAGTCATGGCACCCACTGCAGAATACAGTAGGTATGGCTCTAGGCAGTGGTGGCAGGAATGACAGCATCTTCTTTGATCTTTGAGTTTTCTTCTGGCTGTTGGACTGCAAGCCCCACCTGGGAATAAGGAAGAAGGGCGCAGGCACGCCACCACACTTTCAGTGTTGCCAGGGGTGTGAAGGCTGTGACTCCCTTTGAGAGATCACCCACCATGAGCCCTCTTCTGATGGCTGGTGCAGGACCATGGCCTGACTATTGTTAGAATTCTAGTAAATCAGGAGCAACTCCTGGAAGCCAGAGGAGTTACATCTGTTGAGACGTACAGTCAGTGAGAATGCAGAAATGGATAAATAGCTACAAACACCAGGACATAAATGAGCTTGCTAGAACTCTTTTGGCTCAGTAGGGTCAATCAGTGAAACTCTTCTGATTTGGAGTAACTGAAACAAGGATGTTTGTCAGTTTGTCAGTGCCATTTTATAAAAAGCTGCCTGGTCCACTTCACCAATTTTCATCTAAAAGATGATAGAAAGGAAGTGCTGCCTTCACCCCTCACAGCTCTACTGTACATGGTTTCAGGCCTGTTAGGCAGAGCCTTTCACCCAATAACTGCTTGTGTTCTAGAGCAGTGGTCTCCAAACTTTTCTGATTGTGCACCCCATCAGTAAAAAATTTTTGAGCATGCACCCCCAATATATGTATATTTATATAAATATAAATAGAAGTTCTAATATTTTCTTCCCACACCCCAATGGATTGTCTTGCACACCCCACTTTGGAGACCACTGGTCTAGATTAGGAAAATATGGTATC
>NW_017729001.1:14645743-14648588 GCF_001723915.1 Gavialis gangeticus
CATGCACCCCCAATATATGTATATTTATATAAATATAAATAGAAGTTCTAATATTTTCTTCCCACACCCCAATGGATTGTCTTGCACACCCCACTTTGGAGACCACTGTTCTAGAGGAGGAAAATATGGTATCTTGGCGTTATCTCATGTAAAAGCACCCCTTCCCCACAGCTAAAGAGAGGGAGGTAAAGGGACCATCCTATTAGGACCTTTCCTCAAAGCTGCCAAGAATGTCTGGATCCCCAGAAACCCGTTAAGTCTGCATTTCCCCATTCTACAGACTCTCATCCTTTCTTCTGCTCCAAACTTGCTCTGCTCTTGCTTACCTTGGAAGAACCAGATATTTCCTAGAGGATCCTCGAAGGCTGCGTCGACAGAGCTTGGGATCCCCTGCCAGTGGCGGGAAGCCAGGGCGGGGTAGCCGGCTTGCAGCTTTCCCCCCCGGAGCCGCCACACGTAGCGAGACTTGAAAAAGAACAGCTCCCCCCTGATGGTAGAAACGGCGTCGAAATCTGTGTCGCAGGCATCTGGGTGCACAGACTGAGAACACCGCAGGTTGGTCAGGTGTTGGGCATAGTGGGTGCGCCACACCCTGCCTGGTGTCTCAGCAGGGGAAGCTTGGAGATACTCTATCATATGCAGTGACTTTCCTCAGCATTTTTTAAATCTATCCTGTTCTGCACTGATAAAGTGCTTGGATGAAGCATCTTGGGAGCGAGCAGGCAGGAGGAGCTCTTAACAGCAGGAGCTCTTCCTATTTGTGGTGTGACTTACTGAATTGCCTGTTGAAGGACCTGGAAGCTAGTTTATTAAAGCAACCAGTCAATAGCCCTAGCTATAGCCAGGCACTGCCTGGCCAGGTGCTATGTAAGCTTAACCACACAGATCTGCCACTGTGCCCCAATCTGGATCACTGCTGCGCTCCTCAGCTCCCTACTCAGCTCTGTTAAAACCCTCCTGCCCTGACCTCTATTGCTTCTGCAGGGAAGGTCTTTGAGCTCTCTTCACCAACTTGTTCCAAGCTTGGGTGGTGGCAGGGGACCAACTACAGCCCTCAGACATACTTTACTTGTCATCTAACCTCAGGCTGCCTGTATAAGAGGAAGCCTCATATAACCAGGCCCCAATGAAGTGAGAATCCTTAATGGGTCCCCTGCTCCCCAGCTCCTCTACGATTGTTGTGGCTGCCCCAGTGCCTTACTAGGGGAGGATTCAGCAGGATGCAGAGAAAGAAACTGATGCTGATTCTGTATTCTCTGGGGTTTTGGTACATGCATTGCTATTCACTCACCTCCTCATTGGTGATCTCATTTGTTTCAATGTCTGGCTGGGGTGGCTCTGTTGTTGGGGTTGGGGTTGGGGTTGGGGCTGGTTCTGGCTCAAGCTCTGGTTTCCCATAGAGGTACTGAATGCCTTGCTTGTCATCCTCACTCAGGCTCAGTGGGTAGCGGAAGATGTAGAAGGGGGACATCAGTGACTTGGAGACAGCTGTGTGCTGGAGGCCCAGGACATGGCCGAATTCATGAGCAGCCACTTGCAGAAGGTCAGTCCCTGCAAAGGGAGGAGGAGGAGGAAGGTGTTCTTCAGTGTCCAGGAAGGGGGTGAGGCACCCAAGATGGGCAGAGGCCTCTCTGCTTATCTACTCTGGTGGGCCCGGGAACAGGCAGGCAGAGGGGGAACCTGCTTCTCAGGAGGGTTTCTGTTTCTTTCTTAGATTTCTCGATAGGGTAATAGTTGTCCACAGGAGTCTACTGATGTGCTTCATGGTTTATAGATGGCAAGCATCTCCAGAGAGGATTGAATTTAGTAGACCCTGAGACCGCTCTTTAAAAAGGCAGTTCTAGCAAACCTACAAAGGCTGTTGGTGAAAGGGGTGGGCTGGGATTTCCTTCCTGAATGTTGTAGCTGCGTGAGGGAGTCAGTGCATGTGCAACTCATTTTCTTATGTTTGGGTGAACACACACGTGTATATCAGCTTTTTTCAGTTCTGCCTTCAGTGGGTTGCACATGACCAGCTACAGGGATGAATGGTCCCAGCTCCCAGGAGAATCTCACACCTGCCAGTGGATGGATGGCTCTGCTTTTGACACACGTGGGAATTTGTCTGGTAGGAAGCAGGTAGAAGGATGCTAACATTGTCTCCAGGTAGATTGAACTTTGCAAGGGAGGCCTCTTTCCTTGATGGTTAAATGCAACCTGACAGGTCACATTTAGATCACATCTGCTGTGACAGCTGCAGGGAAGCAGAACTGCAGCCTCAGCTGCTATGAAGAAATAACTCTGAGAATAGCTTGTGCTCAGGATGGCTACTGCACAGACAGCAGGGGGAGCTTACACATTGCTTTGCAGTAGACTGTAACAAGAAATTCTAAAGGAACTGGCTGAGGTCATTGCAAGTCCCCTGGCAAGGCTTTACGAACACTCGTGGTGCTCTGGAGAGGTACCGGAGGACTGGAAGTGGGCCAACGTGGTTCCCATCTTCAAAAAAGGGAGGAAGGAGGACCCGGGAAACTACAGGCCAGTTAGTCTTACCTCGATCCTAGGCAAGCTGTTTGAGAAAATTATTCTGGCACACATCCACGAGGGGCCAGCAGGGAACTGCATGCTTAGGGGCAACCAACACGGGTTCACCAGTGGCAGGTCCTGTCAGACCAACCTGGTGGCCTTTTACGATCAGATCACCAGATCATTAGATGCAGGGGTAGCAGTGGACATAGTCTTCCTGGACTTCTGGAAGGCTTTTGACACTGTCTCTCTCCCCGTTCTTATTAAGAAACTGCGGGGCTGTGGCGTAGACACCCACACAGTCAAATGGGTCACCAACTGGCTGGAGGGCTGCACCCAG
>NW_017729001.1:14648733-14659765 GCF_001723915.1 Gavialis gangeticus
GTGGTGCAGGCTCCTACCCTGGGGGTTTTTAAGAGGAGGTTAGATGAACACCTTGCTGGGGTCGTTTGACCCCAGTACTCTTTCCTGCCATGGCAGGGGGTCGGACTAGATGATCTGCTAAGGTCCCTTCCAACCCTAGAAACTATGAAACTATAAGAACATGACATTAAAGATAAATAAAGGCTCATCTGCTTCTTCCTTGCTAAACTCAGAGAATTCAGGGAGTAACCTTCAAGTAGGCATAAGGGAATAACTTTCAAGTAAGCATAAACTACTTGAAAGCATCTTTAAAAGGAGAATAAAGATGGGATCCAGGAGACCTCAGGTAGCTCCCAGCTGACCAGTTTCAGGTTCTAAATTCTAGGAGAGAAGCAAACTAAGTTACAAGGCTTATTTGTTTCTGACCACAGGCATGCACCTGGTTTCAGTCAGAAAGCCTCCACGTTGCAATCTGAGAGGAAAGAGGAGAGTCAGGGTCAGAGTCAACCACAAGAGCTGTTATATTTAGTCCATCCACTACTGCCTATAGGGGAGAGGGTCAGCTCCCAAGGGGTATGGCCATGCGGTGGAATATTCCATGCAGTAGGAACACCTGCATAGGTCTGGGAGACGTGCAGCATTGGCTTTATCTTCCTATTAGCAGTACAAAGACATGAATAAATTTTGCTCAGCGGTGACACCATGAACCTAAACACATTGAGGTTAGCTGAGGCTGCGGGATTTCTACACCAGTGGCTTATTAAAAACTTTCAAACAATGCTTTTTAGCTTGGCAGACTCCTCGCACTCTGCTTTCCAGGACTGGCAGACCTCCTGTACTGTGGTCAGATTTGTCACATCTGAAAAAATCTGTGCTAGGGAAGTGCCATCACATTCATCACAGAGGCAGCAGGGAACCAGCAACTCCCAAGGTCAAATCCTGTTGTTGACCATGACTTGCTATGAGACACTTGGGCAAATCATTGAAACCTCTCTATGATTCTGTGTCCTTGTTTGCAAAAATGAAGGATGAGATTTCTCTACCTCCCAAAGGGCTTGCAAGGATTAATGAGGGCTTGGCAAGCTCTTTTAGGCTATGAAATGGTGAGGACATACACAATGTTCCTGCTAATTATTTCTGAAGCCACATGAGAAAAGGTGGTAAGAACTGGGCTCTGTTACGAGGATGGATACTGGTATGGTCTGATTTAGCAAATTTCCAGGCTGTCCTCAAACATTGGCTTCAGTGAGACTGGCACACAAGGCAATTCTTCATATAGCACACTGAAACCTGGGAAGCGTGGTGAAAATTCTGGGTGTTTCCTAGACTGCCCCACTGCAGGTGGCAGGAAGTATCTTTGTAATGTTGCAAAAGGTACTGGAGTGAGTTAGTACAACAAAAATAAGGACAGTCTCTGCTCCAGGGGGTGTACAGATGAAGGCCTAATCCTGCTTTCAGAGTCAATGGGGAAAATGCCCTGGAGTTCAGTGGGCGCAGGACTGGATTTGTGAGTGCTAAAACCATAACAGAAATGAGACGAGATGGATGCTGAGGCCCAGAAAGAGGTGTTAATTTAGTATTTTTTAAATCCTTTCTTCATTTCCTTCTCCCTGATGATCATGGAGGGCTGGGGGAGGGGGACAGTGTCTGATGCAGGTTATTTTCTGTAGATCTTGCTGGAGAAGCCAGGCTTTAAGGAATAATCCTGCTGGGTCCCAAGATCCTGTAACCTATCTTGTGAGATAGGACATGAAGACATTGGCCTTGCTTTATTATTAGCCCCATGGTTTTTACTTGATCTGGAACTGAAGTCACCCCCTCCCCCATGCTAGCAGGGAGATGTTGTTTACCGCCAGACTATTCCCAGGCCAAATGGCAGATTTGCAGTTGTTCTGTATTGTTTCCCTTTATGGACTGTTTCAAGAAAAGAATTTTGGGAACGGACTGAGAGAAATGCTCAGGGGACCTGGGACTGATCCCAGCCTACTACATGGGACTGTGACAAAGGAGCTCTTCACCTGGCATCTGTGCCTTAGTTTCCCTTCATTTCTCCTGTTTTATTTCTAGCTGTGGGTGTTCAGGTGACCTGGTGTTAGAACTGGACTTCACTGCAGCTGCAATGTGACAAGAGCCTGTAAGGTACGAGGTTGCAGGGGGCAGGGCATGATCCACGTGCTGTGCTGTGTGTGGGGAGCCTGCTGTCACTGCTCCTTTAGGCTCCTCATCAGGAGTCATTGCCCCTCACAACTCATCTGCATCAGCAACGTACCCAAGTTGTTCCCAATGGTCCAGGTCTCGTCATAGTCGAAATGGACATCTCCCTCACGATGGGTCTTGGGGAAGAACGCATGGGCCAGGATCCCTCCTGGCCCATCAAAAGGCAGGTTATCACCATGCCAGTACCTGGAAAGGATGCACGTATCCGGGTCAGTTAAGCAGCATTTAAATAAAGCTACAGACCTGAGAAAAGCTGAGGACTAACTACTGAGCCCTCAGAATTAAGGCGAAGACTCATCAAACCATGAGTTAAGGCAGCCTAGGTGAAATGAGGGTAAAAGGAGTGGCAGACAGCTAAATACAGGGGCCAAATCCTCAAGGCCTCACCCAGGCCCAGCTCCTGTCAACTGGGGAAGCCCGAGGGAGATGTGAACACTTTGGCAAAGCACAAACATACTGACTGCAACCCGCATCATCCCTTGAACAGTCTCCACAATCCCTTGTATTAGCTCTGTGCAAACATTCATTAGAGTGAAGATTTGCTCCCGTAAATATGTTGTAGAAAGTGAATCTCAAGGCCTGGAGCCGAGATTAATTTAACCAAGAAACTATATTTGTTTTGGGGAAAAAGGTTAGGTAGTCTCTCAAAGGGCAGAGACTAAGTAGCTGAAGACAGACAAGGCAAATGCTTTGTGGAAGACCCAACAGCTGAACAAGTATTGGCATAAATTAATGGGCAAATGGTTTTCAATGGCACATGAACTGATCAAATAAAACATTTGTGAGGCAGTGATGTAGAGAGCTCTCAGCCAGGAATCCAGGTCCCATTGTGTGAGGTGCTACACAAGCATGGGACAAAATAATGGCTTGTCCTTGAACAGCCAAGGCGAATGCTTGGGAACAGAAAATGGAACTAAATTCAGTGAATAAGTAAATTGCTGCTGACGGTTTGTTCAGCTTTTGTGAACAGTTTGGACTCTGGCCCTGTCCTGTTAGGCCCACTGGAAGAAGATGACCACCCCCTTCTGGACTAGAGCTTCCTTTCCTTCCATGCTCACCTTGTGAAATCAATGACTATGTCGGCTCGGCCCTCCTGCACTTCAGTGAAGGTCAGTGGTGTCACATCGCTCCATACTTTCAAGGCTTCTGCAACTGTGCGTCTCACTTTACTTTTCACCAGTTGCCAAGGGAATCTGATTATCCTAAAAAGCAGCAAGAGTCACCCAATGTCCTGCAGCCATTGCTGAGGTACCAGCACTTCAGGTAGGATCAGTGCATTCGAGGCAGCAGCTGCAGCAGCTCAAGTGTCATTAGCATTGTGGAAAGAGCTGCTGCTCCTCTGTTAATGTCAAAACATTGTGGGATCAACATCTCATGGCAACCCCCATCCCAGTCAGAAAATGATACCAGATCTCCCCTGTAAATAACTTAATCACCACTAGCATCCTTTTCACTGCATTAACTGTCAATGTAGCCACCATTAATGCAAGTGCCACAGTATCCAGTATCATCAGTCACCAGTACCCTCCACACTCACTTCATCTAGGAGTCTTTTCTGTATCAGTTTTCTGTCACTTTTCTACAGCCTATAAATCATATGTTCTCTAGGTCACATTGATCATTCCCCTCAGAAAAGTCACCATCCGCTTTCCATTATTATGAGTGATCTAACAAACAACATTGCTTGGCTTGCTGTTGTCCAACCCCAATAACATGCCAGGAAGAGGACTTGAGTCTGGGTCCAGATTGAGGGCTTCGAGCATTGAATACACTGGGTAGTCTGCATACTGTGTAGAGCACTTACTGACACCTAGCACGCAGGGTGCAGTATAACTCTGAGGTGGCCCATGAAATCTCACGCAAGTCGTCTATGAAAGCCTTTGCAGAAGCTTGAGATCCTTTCAAGGGTGCCTTGTGTGTCACACAACCTTAGCACTGCTAGGTGCAAACACGATTCACAGGATAAACCCAGAGATTTCAAATAGGAATCCACAGTATTAAAACCATTCTGACCTGTTTTGGTCTTGCTGAGTTCTTTGCTACAGAAGAATTGCTCTAGTATGTCTCTGTAGTCAAAACGAGTTGAAACTAAGAGTTGGCATTTTCCAAGAGGTGCCTTGAGGCTAAGAAGATTGAGAACTGGTATAGAGGGATAGACACATTGTGAGTGTGAGTGGGGAAGTACACCCTGGTTAAACCAGTAAACTACAACTTTGTCTCTAGGAATAGCGCACCCTGCTTCTTGCATAAGCCCCCCAGCCTTTACAGGCCCATGCTGGTAGAGGCCCAGCCCAGCTCAGCCTCTGTTGCTCAGGAGAGCAGTGAATGGAGAGGTCCTGTTAGTGGGAAGAAGCCACTGAGAACTCTCGTCCTGCTCCAGACCCGTCTTACTTGTAGGTGAGGTCCGTCTTGTCCCAGCGCCCTCCAGACAAGACAAACCGCTTTTGTCGGTTCCGCCCGTTCTGGCCATCTGGCAGGATGGGCACATCGGGCACGCCGCAGCGGGGTGGGTTCCAGTGCGCCGCCTGTCCCTCGGTGCTCTGGGAGAAGCCCTTGGAGGGGACTCCTGACTCCAAGGTGTTAACTGAGGGGGAAACCCAGGGGTTCTGTTCTTTCCAGGTGTGGTGTTTTCGAGCCCCATCCTAGGCAAAAGAGGAGCAGGGCTGTTATGGCAGGACACAGCAGGAGAAATCAAGCCATGTGGTAAGACAACCCTTCCTCTCACCTGCACCACAGCGGTCTCTCAGCTCTGCCTCCCCACTAGGCCATGTGACCTACCCTGAGCCAACACCATCTCCCCTGGGAAGCTTGTCCTCCATCCTGTCCAGCCAACACTCATGTCTGTGGTATGATCCATCTGCTGGGCTCCACTGCTCTCCAGCACAGGAGGGCTCTGATGCCATGTGAACTACAGCAGTGTCTTGGCCCCGGGTTATTATGGTCTGCTTTTCCCAGGCAGCTGGTCTGCAGGAAATAATTTTGCAACTATGGGCGGGAGCCAGACCCTCAAAGCCAGACACAAAAATCTCTGGGCAGTGAATTGCCTCCTGTTTGCTGTTTTTGTTTTTTTTTTTTTCCCAGTTGGCTGCTTGTTGTCATTAACCCCTGGTGCACAGTGCTCGGGGAGTAGTTTAATCAGGCATTTCATTCTCCCTAATGGTAGACATAGACACATCTAGGTACTTGGTGTGACCCTCCCTGAAAGTTGTGCCCCCTAGGCCGAGAACCCAGAGCAAAGCTAGGAGCACTTCATTAAGATCACCAGGGCAGTGCGCAACTCACACCAAGTACCTAGGGGTATCAAGAACACCATCACAACTGATGTGGCTAAGCCTGAGAGGGCTCCTTCCCATGGTACTATTATCACTACATAGGCCAAACCTCTCCCCCAAAACAGCTCAATCAGGATTATGATTTCCTACCTTACAGCTGCTACACAGAAAGCTAAAAAGGCAATGTTTCCAACTTGGGGGGAGGAGAGGAACACATTCAGATCCTCATAAGTTTGTGGGCACACTTCAAGGAACTGTTTCCCTGATGGGAGCTCTTCCTTACCAGCACATCCTCATAGTGGCAGAGCCTTTCCAACCCCCTGGTAACAAAGCAACACCCAGCAGACTCCTTTGCAGGGAAGTATCTAAAGTGCCTATAGAGCTAAGGGCCATGCTCGTGTGTGAGAGATGCTTCTAGCCATGTCCCCTGGCCAGGAAGGACAAACAGGGCAAGCTGTGGAGTCAGGGAAGCTGCCCATGTTCCTAAATGAATTGGGGCCAGTTGAGTGCCCCCTCCCACCTGGGTTCCAGGTTTGGCCCCACATGCTCGTTACGTCTCATTTTGTAGCTTGTGGTGACTTGGGGGTGAAAGGAGACCCCTATACCTCCCCCCACCCAACGGCCGGCACATTCCAGTCTCTGAGGTGCACTCAGACAGACTGTCCTCCCACCATCATCCCACTAGGGGCCTTAAGGTCAATTTGGCACAGTGCCAGTTGGTTTCCTATGGGCAGAGCTGCTGTTTAATCCTGACTTGCCATCTCTCTGTTCCAGGACAATAGTTCCATTCATGTGGGCTGTAATGAAGTGTGAAGCCCTTGGCATTAATTCTGCTATCACGGCTAACATCTATGTATCGGTCCTGTGCCTTTGAGCGAGGCTGCAGGGACCAACCCAGGGGTTGGGAGGTCATGCGAGGCACCAGGTAATCACCCACTCTCGCTGCTGTCATTACTCCACTCACCTGTCCTGCCCTTTCCCAGCTGGACAGTCCTCAGGCTCAACAGCCATCACCCACTGCCACCCATGCCTGAGAATCGTTGCAGTGAACTAACCCACCTGCATCCCAAGGCCCTCTGAAAGTTGTAGGAACCTGCGGAGGACCTGGCACCTGCCAAGAGACACACAGCAATGCTGGATGGATACAGCACCAAGTCCAGACCCTCAAGAGCTTCCATCTGGCTGGTAACATAGAGAAGGTGCAGAGCTGTGGGTCTTTCCTTTGTGAGAAGGGGCTGGTATTAAGCCATCCTTTGCTGCTGCTCTTGGGATTACAGGTCTGCAGTGAGAGGTACCCTGACTTCCATGGGACGGGTCTCCCAACTGTGGCTGTGCTGTTGCTTGGGCTGGGAGCTGCTGATGGCTCCAAGGCACTTCTGAAGAGAGCAGTAGATAAGCCTGGCATCCTGGCTGTCCCCCACCTCCATCCCCCCTGTCTCGGCAAACAGGCTCTAGCATTCAATCAAACCCTTTGCTGAGCACAGAACCGCTGCTGTTTACCCACACTTGTCACCTGAGACAGTCCCAGACTGAAGGGGGCTCGTCTGCACAGGCTGAAAGGCGCTCACCTGTGACTCAGGGCAGGACCTGGTACTCCACGGAAACAGGCAGTGATAAATGTGTCTGCATTCCACCTGTGCAGGGACAGCCCCATGGCAACAGCTAGCGTGGGTGAAAGGCGGGGGGAAGGTGGATGGATCCTACATATGAGCCCTCCCATGGGCACAGGAACCCTCATTACTGCAGGGCAGTTGGCGGTGCAGTGTGCACCTTCCCAATTCAGGGGCTGGTCTGAGTCACTGGTGCTCCCCTTGCACCGGGTCACTGCAAGCAGCCAGAGCCTGTGGCACTTCATGTCACGCTAGCTGTACCCTGCCGCCGACGTGTCCCTATACTGCCATGGAGGCTCAGATTGAGAAGGCTCAGGACAAGCGTAGTGGCTTCTTAACTTGGCAGGGGAAATACCATGTACCTGTGTCCATGAAGGCAGTTTTCCTGAACTGCACCACAGGAGAACTGCTCTTTTGGTGTGGTTCAGTATCTGCTGAGGTGTAGCAGCTTTAAGCCCAGTTTATGGAAATGGGAGTCTCCTTCCTTGCTTGCTCTAAGGGCCTTATGGCTAAGGGCAAGTAAAACTCGGGGGCATCCAAACCAAGCCCCCAGGCTCGGGCCTGCAAATAGGATGCCCGCCAAAGGATTTGGAAACACCTGAAGCCCCAGGTGTGGGTGGAGGATGTTTGCTGGTAGTAGGGCCACTTATGGTTCTGGACTCTTGGACTGGGAATTAGTTTTGGCTAAATTTGGCCTTGGATACAAATTTATTAAAAAACAAGCAAACAAAACAACAACTTCCAGTGAAGAGCATTGCACTTGTCTCTGGGTCACCTATGTGCAAGCTGGTGGAAAATACCTGTACTGCAATGAGCCTCCCACCCCCGTTGCTGCAGGTGGGGCTACCTGGACACAACAGAAAACTCCCTGACAATTGCTGGTGTGGACACAGCCAGATGTGCAAAGCTGGAGAGAGAGAAATATCTGACAGACTGGTACCACTCACCAAGGAATTCTCTAGAGACTCTTCTGTCCCAAGACACGTACCAGTTGAACAGGCCTCTGAGTAACTGTACACTCAGCTCCCCCAGAGGCACTCCTGTCTTGGCGAGACAGGCAGCTCCAGTAACACGCCCTCCTTACCAGTGGCAGATCCCAACCCCAGCTGCAACGAGTGGTGGGCAGTGTGGGGTAAGAAAAGGCTTGCTTTGCCCACCAGAGCTGAGACACAGTGGAAGCTCAAGCTGTTTGCAAGTCTCTTGCAAGCCATAAGGCCAGAATGCTACTGCTCAGGACCTTCCCCCAGCAGATTTGTTTTGGCTAAGAAAAGCATTAACCACTTAAGGCCAGGCTTCCCTGCCCATCCCCTCCTCCGATCTGGAGGAAGATAAAATTCCAGGGGGCCAAAAGCCTTGCAGCTGGGGAGCAAGAGTTCGTTACTCTGAGAGACTGGGAACAGAACTGAGCTAGTGACGAGGGACAGCAGAGCCTCCCCCCTCCACCTCCCTGCCCCCTGGTGCCAAGGGGATATGGGAAATCAGCACAGTCTTGGGAAAAGAATGCTTTACATCACTCTCAAGCAATCCCCTCCAGCCAACAAAGCAGGGAGATGAGAACAGATCAGTGCAGCATTGGCTTTTCATAGGGGGAAAAAGAGGCAGGGTTCCAGAGAACACCCCTTCGTCCTGCAAACTCAGGAGCTGAGGGGCGAGCTCCTGCCAGCCTCACTCACCCCAGGCATCACCTTACTCCCCGGACACTGCTCAAAGAGGCAGGGACTGTGAGACCCCGACTCATGCCTGCAGCAACATCTTCCTCTGCAAAAAACCCCAGTGACCTTGCATGAGAAGGCTGCTACTAGCTGGGAGGAAGGGCAACTCAGAGTCTATCCCACTCAAGATGGGGAGGATGGAGCGGCTTTTGAAGGACTCCCACACTAGTGAACGGAGATGAGCAACGAAGGTGAGAGGAACAGTCACCATTTGGGGGTTGATGTCTCTCGACTAAGGAAAGAAGCAAATCATTTCCAGTGTGGCGACTTGGAGACTCAAAGGTACATGAGTGAAAGCCCCCAGGGAGAGCTCTGGTGACAGTTTTGGGGGCAGGCTGTGATGGTCTGCAAGCAGGATTAGGCAGCACATTTGGCAGGGTGTCCTGTGAGGAAAGAGTGGCTTCCCAGCAGGTGGCTGTGAAAGTCCAGGCAGGAATGAAAGAAGGAAAAGGCCAGGTCTCAGGGGAGAGAAAAACCATAGCAGACACACAGAGACTGCCTGCTACGTTCTTCCAGGCGCTGCAGGGCTTTGTCATCACTCGTGCTTTGGTACATCTCAGAGCAGAACAGACTCCACTTTCCAGCCTGCAGAGGCCACCTGAGAAGCAGCCAAGCTCCTCAAGACCTGCCCCAGGCAGTGGCAGGAGGTTGGGGGCACTTCTAGCCTCAAAGATTAGAGGCCTGGGGAACTGGTCTCTGGGTGGGTCCCTGTCCGGCAGGGCTCCTCTCTGAAGAGCTGCCTGCATGCTGGAGACAGAGCCCGAACAGAGATGGGGTAGGAGGTGGCAGGCAGAGCAGAAAAGCCACAGGCAGAAAGAAGCATCAACCAACCAAGACACTTTTTGGGTATAAAGAACGTGACAAGAGCTGGGCATAGTCTCTTGGTGCTCCCCTGTTTGTCCATTGCCACTTTTCTCACACTTAAAGGATACTCTTTGGGCCAGGTACCATCATCTTTATGTTCTGTGTTTCTACCCACCTGACACATGGTTTGTGACTGGGGCTCCCAGGAGCTGCCACCATGCAATAAATAAATAATGTCCATGACAATGCAGATACCTGTTCCCAGTCAGCCAGAGTGGCCAGCTACTTGCCTCAGCTCAGGCTAAGGATGGAGGTCTCCCATACTGGTGAGGTTTTGTCCTGCCCTGGAGGGCAGGGCCTCAGTAGTGTTGTCCCCAGCACCCTGCTACCTATGCTTGTGACTGTATTCAAGGTGCAACTCCATGATCCAGCCTCCCACTAGGGACTCAAGAGCTCTCCTGCAGCCTGACTTCCTTGACAGCCCTAGATCCCCTTCCAGACATGGTCAGCATACAGAGGATGCCTAGCCGCTTGGCTGTAGCTTTACTCCTCTGTGCAGAGCTGTCCTTACAGAACTGTGAGAAAGCAACATCTGAGCATGCCCTTAGGTATATCCAGCCCTTCTGTCATTTCACTCCTCCTAAGCTGGGCTTTGAGGAATAAAGGTTGCTCGCTATCATGGTTACAAGATCTTTGCAGGTCCTCGATCCACTTCCACAAGTCCAGATCGCCTGCTCTCCAGAAACAGTCTCAGTTGGGGATGTGGGAGGTGGAACTATAGCTGCCCTTGGACAGGACAAGGGAAAGCAGAGTGTCCCCGGTCCCAGGGTGAGAAGGAAAATCAATTGGAACAGGGAAAGGGAGAGCCTTGCACCGGTCTCAGGCCAGCCCCCCGGCTAACCTAACAGGGAGGCTATAGAAAAAAAGGGCTGCTTCAACACAGATACGTACAGAGGGAAACAGGTTCTCAGAGAACGTCGCCACTGACAGGTCTTCATCAGAGGAAGCCACATCCTCACTGATGCCGTGAGACAGTTGAGGCACCAGGCCATGTGGAAGAGATGTGGTCCCAGACAGCATTCAAAGGGGATAATAATACCGACACTTCTCAGCTGGAAGGACTCATGAGTCTGCAAACCAGTCTGACCCCTGCTTGTGTGAACAGGACTCCACGATCTCACTCTGTCCAGTGGGACCTGTCAACAGCTAATGAAAAATGCAGTGTAAAGGAAGCCACATGAGCCTCTGAAACCCCAGAGCCATTCTTGAGCACCACCTACTGTCTCTCTATCTATGGGAACTTTACAGACACTGAACTTTCCTGTAACAGGACTGGCCCCTGTCCTCCTGTGTGCTGGGCTCAAGTGGGAGCTATGAAAAGTGTGACGTCAGGAGGGTTGAGGTAGGGGAAGATGACGGAGGCGGGGTTGGCTTCTAG
>NW_017729001.1:14664765-14670468 GCF_001723915.1 Gavialis gangeticus
TGGGCTCAAGTGGGAGCTATGAAAAGTGTGACGTCAGGAGGGTTGAGGTAGGGGAAGATGACGGAGGCGGGGTTGGCTTCTAGTAGGCATTGGCCCGGGTCCCTTTTCTGCTCTTTCACATTCTCCCTCGCAATCATCCAGTGCAAGCTCCCTGTGACCAGACTTTGTTTCCGGATTATTTGGTGGCGGTTGTTGCTGGCAACAGAGAAAGAAAATGTTTATTTTTCCTAAGCAATGTGGAACATGAAACACTGAGAAAGGCATATGTTTATGACCAGGGATGGAGCAAGAAGACACAGGCTGCTAAAAGAGGGAAGGCAAATGAATAAACACCACTGGGTTATTTTCCTTCAAAGACATTTTAATTATGTGACAGTTCAAGGCTTCACACTGTCAGTGGCACCACCCCGGAGCTGTCAGTGCAGGGGAAGCGGCAGCTGACCAGAGGCCAGTGTAGTTGCAAGGCACAAGGCAAATAAACCCTGGGAGGCCTGGCAGCATGAGATCTCAAGAGCCCCATGTGTGATGACTCTGGAGTCCTCTTGAGACCAAGGGACCCTCTCTGGGATTCAGCATGTTCCAGCCATAGAAGGGATTTCATATTCCCTTGCATATTCAAAATGAGTCGGCTATCAGCAAACACCCACTTGGGCCTCCTACAGCATAGGGATCATGGTCCTTGGCCATCTCCCTCAGGTTGTGGACTGGGTCCTCAAAAGATACACACCTTGGTGCACTGGGATGGGGATAGCCCAACTGTACAAAGACATATGCCTGCTATAGCCTGGGACTGGGGACCCTGACCTAGGGGAGTATGGTCCTACCTGGGGAAGGGACCAAGATTCCCTGACACTCCCTTCCCAACCCTTTGGTAGGCACCCAAATCTGGAGATCCTCACACAATGATTTTAAGAGGTTCTTCTGGAAAGACTCAGGTCTCCGTGTCCCTTTTGTTATGGAAACTCCGTGGAGTGCAGCAAGTGTGTCATACAACCAAGTGGATTAACATTACGGTATCTGGTCACATGCACATGTACAAACACGGAGTGTGGAAGTGTAGGCTGACATGCAGAGGCATAAAAGCCCAGCAGCCTTCACACGCAGTGACAGACTGTCAACCCCATGGGCTCCACACAAGCCTGATCATTCCCTCATTTAGTTTGGACAGAGGAAAGTCCTTTGATGGGTTCTCCAGGGAATCCACCATTTGCCATCCCACGACACCACCTGTCCCATCTGCTCTTCAGTAACCAAAGCAGCGAGGCATGAGAATGCGATTGGAATGCTTTGGCTTCGCATCTTCTCTCTAAACTTGAACTGAACCCAAACCGAAGCCTGCAAATGCTCAGCTGATTTTCGTGCACTCTTTCATTTCCATGTACTCCTGCTTTCTTGTTTCAGCCAGGCTTGCAGCACAGACAGGCAGGTATCGCAAGAACACAACCCATGGCAACTGCTTTGGCCAGAACCACATTGAGCAGAATCTGCAGAGAGCTTGTTCTTGTGAAATTTCCAGCCCCATCTCTAGAACAATGGGGTATTGCTAAGCCCATAAGATTCAGATACAATTCTTTGTTGTTCACCATCCTCCCAGGCACATTCCTTAGGCCTATACTGCAGACAGGGGATGATGAGGCATTTATTTGGATGCTGGCCAATAAAACCTCCATGGCCAGAAACATGAGGCTGGATAGCCTTAGTATTTTTAATGTTCTTAGTACATCTGCAGAGCTATTCCTCATCCACATAAGAATATAACAGTTAAATCTGTACCTGATTTCCTATGTGGTCTTTGATGCCCTGCAGCAGTGAGTTTCACAAATTAACTACACATTGGTTAAAGACAGCACCACCCTGTATTTTTTTAATCATGTATTGCCATTTCATGCATTACAGTTGTTCTTCCCTCATGGGACAAGGCAACTAAGAACACTTTATTTCCCTATCCATGTCTGCCCTGGCCAGGTGGCAGATGTGGGCAGCTAAGGGTCAGCCTTTTACTTTCTTGCATAGGGCTATAAAGGAAAAAAAAGAAAAAAAGAAAAAAAAAAATCAAGGGAAGAACCCTCTCATTTCACATGCGGAGACACACATAGTCTCAATGCCCCTTGTTAAATATAACTAGACTAGTGATTCTCAACTTGTTGGACTCCAGGCACCCCACAGAAAATGCAAGCTCTTGGCTTTCACTTGTTTTTTTGACTATGGGAGAATATTAGAGCAATTCTGTTGCAAAAGAACTCCAAAAGCCCACAAAAGGTCAAAATGGTTTTGACACTATGGATTCCTGTTTGCAGTCTCTGGGTTTATCTTGTGAATTACATGGAGGTGTTTGCCCAACTGTGCTAATTTTGAGCGGGAGCCAAACCAGAGTGCCTTGTAACAGGCGCCATGGCACTTTGGTTGAGAATCACTGCGTCCTTGGAAAGCCGAGTATAATGGCTGGAGGTAGGGCATTGGGGCCCAGGCCTGAGTGACCTAGAGTGTGGGACACAGCCTCTGAATACACCAGCTTGCTCTCTGATCCCTGCTCTCTCTAGCCCCCACCCTATCCACTTTGCCAGAGCCCAGGTGCTAACATTAAGCCTTCAGTAACAACAGCTTGTGGCTAGTGCGCATGTATGAGAAGGAAGGATGGACATTACCAAAGCCAACGACAGAGTAAATGTTTACGTGGGCTCTTGATCTGCTGCTGAAGCTGAAGATAAACATTCTGAAATTACCCCGGACACCCAATTCAATATTTAAAGAATGAAAACAAACAGCATAGATCAAATCCTCCATGTACACGCCAAGGAGCCTGACTACTCCCTCCGCTCCTCTCCCCAAGAGCAGTTCATTCCAGGTAGGACCTGCTGGCTTTGGAGAGGAGCAGAGTTTTAGGCAAGGACCTACACCAGCCAGCTGAGCATGAGGCCACCCATCCCCCTATGGTTAGTGTCTCAGTAAGGTACATTGACTTCCATTTCCCATAGAAGCCTAAGCCAGGCCATCTCCAGGAACAACATTTGTGTGTGCAAGGCCCAGAGGATTAAAGAGCTTTGTTCAGGGTGTTTGTGGGAGACACTGGAGACAGCAAAAGCTAAAAACTTGACTTTTTGCTTTCTGCAGCTGTTAACAGCAGAGATGAAGCCTCCATTGACCACAGCTCTGAGAACTCCACGGTAACAGACTTCAGCCTCAGAGCTAATAAACTAATGTTACTTCTATTATCATTATCATGACATGCTTCACCGAAGTCATGAGCCAAGGCCCGGTTGTGCTAGGTGCTGTACAAACACAAAACGAAATGACAAGCCCTGCCCAACATCTGGTATTGGTGCAGAGCTCTAGGTGATCAAGGGTTATCAGTCCTCAAGCTTCTGATCACCAGTCAGGAGGAAATCCATCAGCCCTCTCTTGCCCCATCATGGTATGGTACTGTATGCAAGCAAAGAACATTTAGGTCACTGCTAACTGCAGAGCCCTTGGGTCCTAAATCCGAGCGCTCACAGGCAGCACCCAACAGTTGATGGCTCAAGTCGTGGCTTTTACCACGGAACTGGGAACTCCAGCCAGGGGGCTCTTCCCTGACCCCTCAGCACCTTTCTCACCCATCCGCAGTGAGCAAGAGGTCCAGAGAAAGGACAATGACAACTATTAACAAGCATGGGGAGAGGCTCCAAACATTCAGATGAATTCGTTTCCAGAGGAGATGAACACGAGGGAGAAGTATACAGTTGGCTGCATCTGTTTTTTCCCCCCGGACCTGAAGAATGGCACTCTGCCTCCAGACCAACTATACAGTTGGTCCAATAAAGCTGTTATCTTAGACCCTTGCCTGCCAAATGGTGTAGAGACACTCAATCCCTAAAGTCTGCGCAGCCCGGTCCTAACGCAGGAAAAAGCACTTGCACACATTTCAGTTAAAACAGCAATGAAAGTAGAGGAGGGATGTCATCAACCTGCAAATCATATTTCTCTGAAGGACTAACTCCATTTACAAGCCTACAATGACAGAAGAGTGGCTAGTAGGGAAAAGCAGCATCTGTCATTTCAGTTTGTTTATTCGAGGCGTCTGAGAGCAACTTCTGCACGGTCCATTTCATTACTTGTACTGAATAGATATTTCCTCTGTTGTAGAGAAGATCCTTGTAAACAGAGACAGATCAGGAAAACTCATGACAGGAAGGGCACACTATTAGTTACCGAGAGTCAAGAGAAAAGGATTTTGATCAAATGAACTAACCTAAAGAAGAAAAAAAAAAAATGAAGCTGATGATGTCCCTGTGGAAACTGTCATCCCCCGCCCCCATTACCATGACCAGCAGAGCTCCCCGCCTCAAGGAACTCATGAACAAAATGCTCATTAGGATGTAGAAAAAGGATTAGACATTTGTTAGGAATAATACTGACATAATCCAGAGGTATTCTAGCAAGGATAAAAACATATCAGGCATGTTAGCACTCATGATTCAGAACGCAAGCCAAAAGCTAACTGCTTGGTGTTAAAGAGGAATTTTCCTCTTAGGCGGGTGGCTGTACAGATAACGCCAATGGTAGTGGGGTGCCTTCCTCTGATCTGGGCCGGTGGCAGAGATAGGCGTCTGGACTGGAGAGTCTGAGTGGTATGGCAATCCCCGTGTCCCACAAAACCTTTTTTTAAACTCTCTGTATTCTGCTCCAAGGGTGGTGGCCAGCTTGTATAATCCTCAGTAACCTTTTTCACTTGGCATCTGTGAGGTGGGGATCATGGGCAGCAGGGGTGCAGGAGGGGTCCTAGTCTCAGCCGGGCAAGGAGCTACAAAGGGATCTTACTTTGTAGTGTTTGCACACAAATCCAGGGCTGGCACAATCTTCCAACCTAGTGTCCAGCACAGGCTGCCATGGATGACTAGATGCACTGCTGGGCTGTTCAAAAACAGCAACCGTCGTGTTCCCGGCTGTAGCGAGGTTTGGGGTGACTGGGAACCTCTCTCCCCTCACCCCCACTTGAGTGCATGTCTCTTCAGGAATGCGCCTTGCTCCATGTTTATAAATTGCTAATTCTGGCTGGGCGGAATAGGGATCAGCCAGGCGCTAAATTTAGCTGCGAGTGAAAAGCTGAGGCTGTGCCATGGCTGGGGTGTGTGTGAAGAAACGCATCCCCATTCAGCAGGAGCGCTGGGCCTGCCCCACGGCGGGGGCACAGCTGTGCTGGGGTCAATGACATCTTGCTTCGAATAATGAAAGCACTTTGGAGGCCAAGAGCATTTTCGCCAAGTTCCAGCCCACGGCAGATTTAACAGCCCAGTTATAAACTTCTCAGATGACAGCATGATGATAAAAACATCGGCAGAACCCAGCTAATCCCCACCAGCGCTACCGGGCACAGTTGTGTCGCTATGGTGTGGCGTGCCAGAGAAGCACATGTATATAATAACCCAGTTACACACAGGCGCATCCACCGCACAGAGACCTCTCTGTCCTCTCCAAACCCCCGACTTCTCACAGGCCACTGATCCTCTCTGGCAGCAGCACCTCCTGCTGCTCCCAGCCCCATCCCAGGTGAGAGGATTTGGCAGGCATGTCTGCAGAGAAAGCCCTGCTGCTTCCCTCCTGCCTGCATGTTTTATTCATCTATTTACTTTTGTATCCCCTTAACGCTTGCTTTCATCCGGGAAGTGCCAGCTCAGCATGAGGGTTGCATTACCTTTAAAGAGAAGGGGGGGGGGGGGTCCCTTG
>NW_017729001.1:14670488-14671254 GCF_001723915.1 Gavialis gangeticus
CCTGCTGCTCCCAGCCCCATCCCAGGTGAGAGGATTTGGCAGGCATGTCTGCAGAGAAAGCCCTGCTGCTTCCCTCCTGCCTGCATGTTTTATTCATCTATTTACTTTTGTATCCCCTTAACGCTTGCTTTCATCCGGGAAGTGCCAGCTCAGCATGAGGGTTGCATTACCTTTAAAGAGAAGGGGGGGGGGGGCTCCCTTGTCATCTTGGAAACAGTAATTACAGTCATCTCTCCCCCCTTTCCTTTTCACCAGCACTGTTGCTGTTTTGCTCTCCACAGAGGAGCATGGTTTTTAAGTGTATCCCCACATGCAAAAGGCCAGCGTGCAGAGTCCCCTGCCCAACAAGCCAGGAGGCAGCTGACACCGCAGAAAACACCAGCCCTAAAACAAACAGGTCTGCTGGGGGGGCTGGAGCTTCCCGGGCTGAAACCAGAGGGGTCTGGAGTCCCCCCTGCAGGAGGAAGAGAGTTGCCAGAGCTCATTTCTGGACCAGGGAGGGGTTTTGCTCTAAGGGAATGGGAAGTAAGCGCGCAAAAGGCGAGTCCCGCGGGGACGACAGGGGCAAAGCGGCGGGGGACGGGACACCGGTCCCGGGCAGAGGGGAGGACAGCGGGCTGGCAGCATCCCTCCGGGGGTGTCCGGGAAGGCGAAGGCGGGAGAGGGCAGGGCCCCCAGCCCTCGTACTCACCAGCGCCTTGTGGCGGCGGGGGCCCGGGGGCGCGGGGGCGCCGAGCAGGCAGGGCAGGAGCAGGGCGGCGAGCAG
>NW_017729001.1:14671791-14674907 GCF_001723915.1 Gavialis gangeticus
CCGGGCCGGGCCGGTGCGCGCCCACGTGGCCGCCAGCAGCGGCAGGGGTGAGCCCGGGCCCCGGTGGCCGCGTTGCTGGTGACTTCAGTGGGGCCGGGAGTCCGCCTGCGGCCCGAGCTGCCCCTTCGCCCACGGCTCCTGATGGCAGGATCTGGGCCGCGGCTGTTAGAGGCGGGGGCTGCCCGTTTGATCGCTTTCCTCAAGCCCGTGCCACGCTGGCCGGCCGCCTGCGAGCCGCCCCCGCGGGTTCACCGGCTCCCCAGGGAAGGAGGCTTCCGGCACGGCCCCTGGGGGACCCGAGGAGCGGCTCCCCTCATTGCCGTGGTCCCGCTGGGCGAGCCAGGCTCTCATCCACCCTGCGCCTACCTTCCTGAAGGTCACCCCTTGCTCCTGCCTTCATTCCCCCTTTGTGCCACCCCCTCCCCTCTTCGCTTAGGTGTAAGCTGTGGGGTTTCGCATCCGGGCAGAGGGGCAGCGTGGGTGAAGGCCCGTGGAGCGGCCTGCAGGATCGGGGCCGGAGTCACTGCTGAGCCAGGCTGGGCACGTTTCGCCCCTTCACCTCCCACCCGTGTGGGCTAGGGCTTTTGGGTGAGCAGGGACCCCCCAGAAGTGAACGTGATACGCCGAGCTGGACGGAGAAGCAACCAGGCCCTTGTCTCCACATTGGGCTGCAAAGGCCTTTCTGTTCAGCTTCTCCCAAAGTATGTTTATCCTTGAGTTTCATTAGCTGTTTATTCCTCCTTCCTGCCACGGAGGAGGATGTTAGCTAGAACTGGACAAGAGCATCGTATCTTATTGGACCTCTTCCCCACTCGGGTTAACGTGTTGCCTTCTGCTTGGAGTTCGCCGGATGTGTTTCTGAGTGTGCCGGTGGTGCCCCTTGATGGGCACACTGCATAACTTCAGCAAATCCGGGGAATTAGCTTGGGCTTCTGGCTCTTGCGCTAAGCTTCAGTCCACATCACGACAGACTGGGAACGGACAGCTAGAGCTGTGACAGAACCTATCAGATGCTTTACTAAAATCTTAGCATGTCATACCCTGCTCGCTTTCTGGTGATATGAGATTGAGCCAGGATTGTTCCAGAGCAGGATTAGACACGGCAGCAAAGCCACATAGTCCTGTCTATGCCATAACGCACCGCGATGCTCCTGCTGCCATCCAGGTCCTCACTTGGTCACTGGCAATGCAGACTCAGTGGGTGAGGGTGAAGGCATTAGATTACGTTTCTAATGCCTATGACAGCCAGCCACGTGGGATAATCCCATTGTGGTCATTACTGAGCATGTGCCTATCTTTAAACATGGGAGTTATCCCTGCTGAGTTTCACTGAAGTCAAAAGAGCTACAGAAAGCATCTTTCTGAATCAGGGCGCACTGTGGGGTGTTTCTAAAAAAGACCCTCTTGTGCAATTGCTAATGTCTCTCAGCAGAGTTAGAACATAGTCCATTTTGTAGTGTAGACAGGACCTCACCCCTATACCAAGCCAAATTCATGAAGGGGTGAGGTCCTGAAGGGGTGGGATTAATAATTCTGTACATCTGTATGTAACGTACTATTTATTACTCTTGGGTCATCTTCAGCTACATGCAATATATATCGAGGTTTCCTTCATAAAGTAAAAATTGTGCTTTCCTGTCTCATGTCCCCGCCCCAGGACAGTGGGAGATGGGAGATGTCCTGGGCTTTATCAACAGCCCCTAAGAGTGACCAATGAGTTTAACTACAAATTGTTTCAAGAAATGTATGTGAGTAATAAAGCTTTTTGGTCTGCCTCCACTGGCTGCTGCTAGAGAGTAAAGCTTCTGTGATCTATTATTATTCATATTTTGTTTTATGTGAAACACATTTAGAATGTAAATACTAAATATGCTTAACAGATGCAGAAGGCAGAAATAAAATTTCGACAATACATGCATCCTGTTTTTCACTCCCAAATCCTCCAGCACCACAAGGGATGAGAATTATTCAGACAGGAGAAACAAAGGCAGAGAGGTGAAATAATCTGGCACAGTCAAGAGTCAAACTCAGGGCTCCTGACATCACATACAGATCATGGCATCGCAGATACATCTAAAAGTGATAACTTTTTAACTGGAAAGATGAGTGCCCTGATATGGAGAACAAGTCTGTCATTTTTGCCTCTAAATTGTAGCTTGCCTTTCTCACGAGGGGGTGGATTTCATCCCTGCATCAGAACATCCCGAAGTGAGTAACTACAGGAGATGCCAGATGGATGGATGGAGGGATGGAAGGAGCCAATTTTCAAAGGGTTTAGAGTTTCAGCAACAGGGTCGAGGCTTCTCTTACTATCTGGCTCTGGCCATGGTGTAGAAAAATGAGTTTCCCCTATGTGCAGAGACATTCCTATTTTCTTTTCTGGATTATGTTAGTGGATTGCAGGTAGCAGTTATGGAGGCAGTAAAGAGGAAACTCTTGCTTGGCCCTTACCTAGAGATCCATGAGCTTGGCTCACAGGGAGCCCTTCTGACTCTGGCTGAACATCTTTCCTTTCGTCGGCTGCTCTCCCTATTCTCTGTGCACTGCTTGTCTAGCCCACACCTTCCCTCTGAAGGAGTTTTCTAAGCCTCTGACAAGACCGTTGCATGTACAGGGACAGAAATTTCTTGAAGTGGTGCAGAACAGTGGCAGTGCAGATGTACCCCTTTAAAAAAGTAAGACCTTTCTTGCATGTTTGAGACATACAGTGATTATATCCAATGTGTTTCTGGTTCAGAGGGGCTCACATTCCTGCACAGATGCAAGATACTGCATCTTTCATAGTATTTTCTAACTAATGCCGGAATCCCCACCAGTGTGACAGTGAGTTACTCTTTACCAGTAAGAAGATGACTTTTTAGCTGACAAGGCCTCATCACAGCTGCCAGGGTGCTCCAGTATTGCTACAACAGGACTATGGATGTGTAGGGAGCAGGCAGGCCTCAAAAGGAAATCGACTCCTCCACTGATCAGACTGACAGATGGGGTTCAGCAAATTATCTGGGCAATGCATGCAATTCAGCTGTTTGGCCTGATGAGTATAATCAAGCTGGTGGCAGCTCAGGTCAGTGGCTTGGAGCCACGCGGATACTAACGGCTTGGTACCAATGCAAAGG
>NW_017729001.1:14679907-14684657 GCF_001723915.1 Gavialis gangeticus
ATCCTCCACTGATCAGACTGACAGATGGGGTTCAGCAAATTATCTGGGCAATGCATGCAATTCAGCTGTTTGGCCTGATGAGTATAATCAAGCTGGTGGCAGCTCAGGTCAGTGGCTTGGAGCCACGCGGATACTAACGGCTTGGTACCAATGCAAAGGGTCTGTTCAGCATTTCCCACGAGGCCTGCTTGTTGTCAAATGGCCAGGAGGCTTGAGAGAGTGCTGCTCCCACTGCTTGCTGCCAACTGGTTGGCTGAGTCCTCGCAGCCCCTTCTGATCCAGAATCACTGACGTCAGCAATATGGCAACCTCCGCACCTGGCCCCCTGGCTTTGCTGCTGTCTTGACATGTTCCTGTCCTAACAAGTTACTGAGTTGCCAGTGTTATCCTGGTCCTCCCACCCAACTCTCTCCTGTGAGTTCCTAAAGGAGTTGGGGTTGTTCATGAGTTCAAGTACTGCAGCAAGCTGGTGTTCGTCTCTGCCAAGAGAAATCAGATGATATTTATCTCCCATTTCCTCTTCTCCAAGCTCCAAGAGACCGTCTGGCTACTGAGGTGCAACAATATGCATATTAATCCGAGCCTGAAGAAGACACAGCCATCTAGATTCACTGCTGGATTCTACCTGGGCTCTGCACACAAGCTCTGAGTACAGAGGAGCCATGAATCATAACCACAGCCTCCTTTGTTTAACTGATCTATCTTCCTCTGTACAAGCCTAATGGACTTCTCACTCGGGATCATTGTTACCATCTTGTCTTTCTCATTCTGCTGAATCAGAGGGGGGTCCTGCCTAGATCCCACATAGATGGGAGAGGGGCCCTGGTATGGCAACGGCCATGGGAAAGGGGTCTGAGCTTGGAGAAAACCAAGAGCCACTGCAGTGTAATATCCACAGTCACTAAACTGTTCAGCTGAGGGCAATATTTCTGTGCTGTGCCTTGCATCATCAGTACTGTCATGTAGTACACCATACTTATATTATATGTGCAAGCTCCATGGGACAAGGACCATGCCTTGTAATTGCCTGTGAACTGCCATGCAACACCTATAGTGGTATACAAATAAAAAGGACTTCTGTAGGGTAAGGCATGCTTGGGTGTCTCCATTTCCACTCTGTCGTATTCGCTTTAGTGGGCTTAAATTCACCAGGGCTCTTTGCAGACAATTTGATGCCATTGACCTCCAATGAAAAAGATTCAAAGATATTGAGGCAGAAGTGGTAAAAAAGGGGGAGCAGTTTGCTGCACTGTCACCCATCAGCATGACTCAGTTACTGTGCAACTCTGTAAAAAGAGTGAGTTGTCTGTCCCCCTCTATTTAGGGAGGCAGCCAGTGGGTGGGGGGGTATAAGCATCTAGGAAAACCTGAGTTTGAGCCTGTTGCAGCAAGGCACATGCAAAATAAATGGTGTTGGCTCAGCATGGTCCTTAGCAGGATGGAAAGCATGTGCACACATGCTGGACTGGAGGATTTCCCTCTTGCCAGATCATGACAGACTTCTCCTGCTCTCCTTCCTCAGCCATTGTATGAACTCTTCTGCATAATCCCCGTTTGGCTAAAACTTGAGCATGATTCACAGGATTCCAGCCTCTGACTGGATATTGTCCAGGAACGTTTCATCTTTTACCATGTCACATACTGCATCAATGACAACAATGTAGAAGTTACTCTGCTCTGCGTGAGTCCCAAATTCCAGCCTCATCACATGGGTCTTTGTAATGACTATTGGCCTGGCCTCTACTGTGTCAACAGGTCCTTAACATCAGACAGTATGTGAAGACAGGCTGTTTCATCCCGTAATGCCATGTGCTTCATTTGGCTGCATAGTCAGGACTGATCAAGGAAAAACCTCACCCCACCCCAATGAGTACACTTTCCAAATGCCAGTCTCCATCTCCCACCCCTTTCCTCCCTTCGCAGGTCTGAGTGAAGGTCTGCTTAGATGGGGCTTAGTAGCAATATGCATAGACAGCTAAAAGCTGTTGGAAGTGACAGATTGGTGTGGCTGCTTCAGAGGATGATGCCTTGAGGGAAGGTGCTCTCAGCCCTCTCTGTAATGTAGATACTGAAGAAGAGAAGGTAGAAGCAGAGAGGATACAAGGCAGGAACCTGTTCTCACAAAGTGGGAGTGGATGCCTCTTCCCTCCTCCGGAGGGCCACGTCACTGAAGATGGTGTCAGTCCAAGCAGAATCGGCCCATTACATTTCAGGCAGAAGTTATGTGGTACAATTGGTGGTGGCAGAAAAGTAGAAGCAGGGAAATGATGGCTAATTCATCAAATTAAAATTGATCATCCTGTCTGGAGTCAGAAGACTTTTCCAGGTCTTGTCACCTGATAGTGTGACTTTCACAACTTTCCTCTCTGCTGGTGGTTTCAAACTCTGCATTGGGCTCCGTGCCCCAGGTGGCAATCTGTTTCCTGGGCAGATGTGGGGTGAGCAGCTCAGGACCTCAGGACAGGTGTGCTTCTGTCCTATGTGCGTCTCTGCATTACCCTATTTCTTGTTCTCTCAGCAGTGCCCCGTGGATTGATCTTTCCAAGATCGTTCCCCAGTGTGTGAAGATGGGAATGATGCCTCAGCTAGGCTGGATCTCTGTACAGCTACACCAACAGCACTGCTTTGGAGCTGGCTGGTGCCTCAAAGGAGAGGGTGGCTTTCCCCACGGTGCACAAACCACTGTTTAGCTTGTGGCTTGCTGCATGGGAAAGGTAGGCTGCAAACTCAGGTGGGCCACAACTGCCCTGTGTTGTCTAATCAGCTCCTTCTCTAGTGCCAGGAGCAGAGTGCGCCCAAACACTGCACAGCTCCACTGACAAACACTGCCTGCAAGATAAGCCAGCAAAAGAAAACACATTCATCTTCAAGTCTTTTGGCTTGCAATGGAGTTTCATCTTCCGGCACTTTCCTGGCACAAGCTTAGCACACACCACAATTTCCCTCGGGAGCCAGACGCCTGGGAGCCGGTTCTTATTTCTGGCAAGATGCTTTAGCCTGGACTTGTGCTGAGAGAGAAGTTTGTCAGAGGTGGTGTCCAAGGCCCTGTTTAGTACATGCTGGTCTCACTTCTATCAGAAGAGTCCTTCAGCTGGGCTGAACCCCGGTGTCAACCAGGCACACATAGGCATCTATGGAAACCATTGTATTTTATACCTGGGAAGCTTATTTCATGAAATCCATGGTCAGTGGCCCCACTGCTACCTTGTGGCCCTGCGGTCTCCCCAACCGGACGTCACCAGCACAGTCATTGCTGAGATGCTTTCAAAGCACAATTTGGACAAGACCTAAAGACCTGATCTATGAGAGGGAACAGAAGAGGAAAAGTAGGGAGTGTATGACAAGGTGCACGCTTCAGAGCCTCAGCTCCAGCCTACGGCTCAAGCCTCCAGTAAGAAGAGTGCTAGTGCAGTCTTGTAGCACTTGCAACCTGCCAGTTTTCCACAAAAGAAACCTGTGTTGGTGAAACGCCCCCACCCTGCGCTGCCCCCTCCCCGCTCTCCGATCCCCTCCGAAGGCAGAGCTTAGAAAGGAATGTCTCCTGGGATAGGATTCCTTCTCGCCTCCGGGGAGCTACCTTAATAAAATCCAGGTCAGGGTGAAAGGGGAGGGGGCGTAGCAGGCTCTGGTAGGCTGTCTTTATGAACACGAGTCACGGTCTGCTAGAAAAGTCCCCGGCTCTCCTCTCACCATACCTCATGTCCCAGAGGTGAGGTAGCGGATTTAGCAGGGCAGGGGACTGGGGCGGTCTTCCTTTGGATTGATAATCTGCACTGCAGCTCATCCTTCCTCTGGAATCTCCTCCAAATCCTCCTCGGCAAAGCTGGCACAGTTCTCCCTGCAGCGGTGTGGTTGCCTAAGCTCCTTTCCCTTCTGCAGTGCAAGGTCTTCCTCACTTCCCCCCCAGGACCTCGGTTGGTCTTTCATCACTGGAAGGTACAAAGGCCTTGTGATGTACAGGCCAGCCCTGAAATCCTAGGTCATTAGTAGAAACTGCTGAAGTGCCCTGGCCTAGCGCCAGGCATCCAAGCCCTGTTCTCATTGGGAAGTTGCTGCACTGATTGATGCCAGGTGGGTGGAAACAGGCAAACTCATCAAAGCTTCCTATGTCATTTCAGTGGTGGGTTGTGTTTTGGTTTAAATGAAGCCACATGAAAGCAGCAGAAACATGAGCCAGTGGGACAAGCAGAAACAGCAGGGAGGGGAGATAAGACTAGGGACTAATTCAGAAAAACAGGGAGATAATGCACATAGGTTGTGGGGAACTGAGAGCAACCCAGGCAAGGAGGGTGAGGAAGCATAGGGGGCATTATGCTTTTATGGCTCCCATGCGGTTCTCTGTATGCCCATCATGCTATTTAATTAGCTAGCACAACAGTTCTGCAATGGTGTGCAATGTGCAACTCAACCCTTCCACAAAAATCTTAATGGGAAGAGATAAGCATTGCAACATCTCCACCAGCATAACCACTCCAGGACCAAGGTCACCAAAAATGAGATGTCACAGCAATGAATTCACCACCCAAGGGATCCAGGGGCTCCCTGACCACCTAGTCTACTTCTCAGCCTGTTGGTAAGCTGAACCCCACAGGATGAGCCAACAGTGTGCCCTAGTTGCAAAGAAGGCGAACAGCATGCTGGGCTGCAACACTGTAGGAGTGTTGTCAGCAGATCAAGGGAAGTGATTATTCCTCTCTATTGGGCACTGGTGAGACCACATCTGGAGTACTGTGTCCAGTTTGCCCCCCCA
>NW_017729001.1:14684754-14685237 GCF_001723915.1 Gavialis gangeticus
GAAAGGATATGGACAAATTAGAGAGAGTCCAGTGGAGGGGAACAAAAATGTTTCGAGGGCTAGGGCACATGACTTAAGAGCGGCTGAGGGAACTGGTCTTAAAAGTAGGGCTGCTGCCTTGCTGTAGGCCTTTGCCACCTTGCGCTGGATGGTGAATCCCAGCAGGTGATAGGTCTTATTCGACCTGGAGGGATGAGGGCAGTGGGGTCCCCCAGGGCTCGGTCCTTGGGCCCGCACTGTTCAACATCTTCATCAGTGACTTGAACGAGGGGGTAAAAAGCACCCTGTTCAAATTTGCTGATGACACTAAGATGTGGGGGGATGTGGGCACGCTAGAAGAGAGGAATAGGTTGTAATCAGACCTAGACAGGTTACAGGGGTGGGCGGACAAGAACAGGATGGGTTTCAACACTGACAAGTGCAAGGTGATGCACCTGGGGAGGAAGAACCAGCACCATCCCTACAGGCTGGGGAACTCCCTTC
>NW_017729001.1:14690237-14702975 GCF_001723915.1 Gavialis gangeticus
CTACTCTACCAGCTATGAAACTATGAAACTCCCTGCCTGAGACTCTGGCACGCAGCCAGCTCTGCACCGCTAAGGGGAAAATGGGTGCAATAATTGCTTCCGCAAGAATGAAATCCCAAAGCCCTTATTTAGATTTTTATCAGTCTAAAATCATGCAACCCCCTACCTGCCCTTCCTGACTTTCCTCTTCATTGACCACAGTGGATGTCAACTTGAGTTAAAAATGAACACCACAGTTTTGCCACTTCCATTCACAGTGGGGGGAACAATTCACAGTCCAGGACACCAGCTCTGGGTGATCTTCATAACACATTATATAATCAGAAAAACTTCAAATGTCCCTTTCCTAGACTGGCAGCTGATCAGCGAGTCTCACAGAGAAACTATGGGGGGAAATCAGCACAGTTCTTTGAACAACAGGCGTAGATCTCGCTCTGTTGCATATCATACTATTGCTGTATAAAATTATTGCATTGGATTAACTAATTTTAAATACTAAAAGTCCCCCGATCATCACCTGTTAGAGTTATCCATAGTGTCTGTACATGCAGGTCATGGCGAACTCTGAGGCAGAACACTACAGGCCTTCACAAGTCCAAAGGAAAAACTGGTTCTTCCCCACCATTTTGCCTTCTTGTTCCAGAAGCTGGGTTACAGCAATGGATTTCAGTAGGTTTAATAGATTTTGAATAAGGCCATGGAAAAACCCTTTCAGAAGTGCAGTTTTCTCTCTGTAATGCCTCTGGGCTTTGCTGAAAAAAAGTTTGATTTTGGGAGGGGTAAGGAGGTCTTCAGAAGAAATAGAGTGTTACTCTGGTCAGTGATAGAATCTGAGAATAAAACACAAAGCTGTCTGCTCTGGGAATCAATTCTTGTGCCTAAACATGAAACAAAGGTCACATATTTCATTTCAAATCAATCACCAAGGGAAAACAATTTTGAGACTTCAAAATGGGTTTACATGAATGGGTTAAAAGCCCTTTCATTTGCCTTATGAAATGTATTGAAAACTGCATTGTTCATCTGCTGAAACTTCCCAGCTGTTGAGTTTGCCCTAAGGGAAAACCACATCCAAGACATGGCATGTAAAACTTGGGAGCACAAGTCTTTAAATGCTGAAATACTGCTCTCCATTTGCTGCCTTCTTACCCACTGCACTCATTCCTTCTCAGTCATGCCCAGTGCCCACCTGTCTGTGTCTGCCTGTTTACCATCCCTCCTTCTTTTCTTGGTAGTTTTCTCTTCATTTTTACTAATATCTCTAATTCCTGTCCTTTTACAGTAAAACCCTCAAATGAGATGTGGTCCAGGTAATGGGTAATTTGTGAGTTGAGAAAGTATATTTCACAGAATCTGTACTACAACTATCACAGGCCTCCATATTACTATCACCATGCTATCTAATGTCAAAACCCCCCCTGCTGCTAAATCACTTAAGTGATGTGAAAGAAGAAAGCCAAGCTGCCAATGTCTGTGAGATGAAAGAAACCCATGAAGGAAGGGATACTCCCTGCCCCTCTTCCAAATGTGTTCCAATTCCTCTCTTTCTATGGGCACATGTGCATAAAGGAAGGGATTTAAGGCCCATCCACACAAGCAGTAACTCAGGAATGTACCTTTCTGTATAGCTCCATGTGTAAAAACTCATATTCCAGATTTATTCAGAAATAGCTGCTGTTCCTCAGATTCACACACTAACTTAATCCACATGAGCTCAAGAACAGATAAGCCCTAACACTGAAATTTATGGAGAGAAACCAATTTGACAGGGTGGAGCAAGTGGGTGTACACAAGAGTAATCCAAATTTGGTCTTCAAAAAAGACCAATTTCAGGGTAAAAATAAGAACCATATCCTGATCCTGAAATTTGTTAGGTGGTGAACCAGTTTTGCAAGGGAAGTGGTGAAAGCCTCACCATAGGCAGTTAGAATCAATATCAGTAGGAACTAGGGTAAAAACCCAAGCAGGATTTTTAAATAGTTGTCCATAGTCAAATAATATGCGGTAGGAGCAACTTTATTTTGGCAGGGCTCTGGAAAGGATGACCAGATCCAGCCAGTTCCATC
Source organism: Gavialis gangeticus (assembly GCF_001723915.1). Classification (NCBI taxonomy): domain Eukaryota; kingdom Metazoa; phylum Chordata; order Crocodylia; family Gavialidae; genus Gavialis; species Gavialis gangeticus. The sequence continues at coordinate 14,692,304 of NW_017729001.1, forward strand.
ACTGGGGGTCTATGGACGGGAGAAATACGAGTGCAGTCCTAGCGGTTAGCTTGTGTGCGTGTTAAGAGCTGTATGCTAAGGACGTTTTCACATACTCATAATAAACTGTCTTGCAAGTATTCTGGCAGCAGCTCTGCTCCTCAGTACAGGGTTTTTCACTTGTAGCTTCTGGCAGATCCAACTGCCTACAGTCAAGTGAAAACCTTGGCTCCTAATAAATCCAATTAAGGAGTCACACAGACACACCTTAAAGGGATGCTCCTAGCTTGAAAAGCCATCAATCTTAACAGAAAATGGTTTTTCAGTAGTGTGGGGTGCTGCCCCTGTCAACCGTTTGGGGTTTTGCCATTGCAATTTTTTGGTTTTGCATATTTTTTTCTCCTCTCTACTGTGGGGTAAAACACCGTGGTAAACTCTGAAATGTGAACCTCTGCCTTTTTGGGGAGGGGTGTATTTAAACTCACTTAGTGCTTGTGTAAACATAGCAGAAGATGCAGGGTAATAGAGAAATGGGTTCTCTAGATGGCAGGAAGAGGAACGAAGTGGATGATGTTTCTGGAAATTAATTCTACATGGAAAAGTGAGGCAGAAAGTTAAGAAGGCTGATCCTCTTTGGAGGTGAAGGTCTTGTCTCAAGAAATGTAAGAGCCCCATCTCTTACCCTTTTGTATCAATCCATCCCAGTTTTGCAATTAATGGAGCATTTTGTTTTTATGGACTTTTCTTTCTTTCCCTCATTGAAAAAAAGTCAGCTCTGCAAGGACACTTATGCAATAGTTAACTGCCAAACCAGCACTAGCTTAGCGCTTTAATTCCTGCCAGTCACTGAAGCCAGCCAAAGGAGGAGTTTTCATAAGTTATTGAACACATGAACACAGCCCTGGAGCCATCACATAGTTGAGATTTTTTTTTAGGTTGGGCAACCTTCTAATTCCTGTCCATTTTTTAAAACTGCTTTTACTCCACAGAGTAGAGGAAGCTAGATACGGGCACTGAAGACAAAATGGGCAATAAACTCTGCCCCTCTGGTTCTCAAGGCAGGCATATCATCACAAGTAAGTTCAGAAATCCAGGTCAGGCTCCTGGAATTGTACACACCTTTTCCACCTCTATTTACAATGATTTTGATTTGACTCAGGCCTTTTTCTGGGTCCTCACATCCAAGCTTTACCTTAGCCTTGCAGACCTTTTCTATATCTCATCTCTACCATCTGGCCTTTCCTGCTAAATCTCAGCCAGGCTTTCACCTTCTTGCATCTCAGCTACTATAATATCCTTTTCTCTGGTTTTCATTAATATCATCTTGACCCACTGATGTCCACCTTGGAGGCTGCAGCAAAGATCATTTTCCTAACTTCTTCCTTTAACCACACACACTTTTTTTACGCATCCTGCCATGGCTTTCCCTTTTCTGCCAGTGAAACCCAAGCTGCTTGTCTCCAATACCAAAGCCCTTCACTGGGTATCTTGACCTGGCCATTCATTCCCCATTTGGTAGCACAGGGCGATATGTACAGAGGGGGTCTCCAAATGTATGTGAGGATTCATTGATCTCAGGAATTATTTCTGCAGGGGGCTGAATGGAAACTGATCAGGGAGGGTGGCTGGCATGGGGAGATTCCTGTCTCTATGCCAGTGAAAAGTGCAAAAGCAAGGGCAAGAGAATGAGAAAAGGATCAAAGAAGGAAAGAGGCACAGCAGAACAGGTGCTTACCCTCAGGAGAATCTGCTTAGGGGAACGCTTACTGCAACAGGTATCTTACAAATAAATTAAGATGTTTCTAATCCCATGTAAATCAAAAGCTGTGTTTTATATATACCTTACCTGCATTTCTTTAAAACAAGGGTGACTGTGTTCTCAGACTGCAGAGCCTTGCTTTAGACTAAACTGCTTTTTGAGTAACTATGGGACTGGTGGCAGATGCCCTGGAGACGGAAGTTTTGGATTTAGTCACAGAATAAAGCAGAGCGACACAGGCAGCAGTACCACAAACTACTCATTGCCTTGCCAGTAGGCTTCAGCCTGGATCTGGAAATGTTCCTTACCATGGAGAGTTGTTGTGAAGATAGACCCATACATACTGTGGTCACCAAGGCTCCTAAAACAGATAATTACTAGGGCTGTGCAAGGCTTCGGGCCATGCTTCAGATCCGGAGAAGATTCTGACACTTTGGACGCTGAAGTAGCACGTCCAGATCGAAGCGCTGGCTTCTTTAGGCTTTCTGAAGCAGTTCGGAGAGCTTTGGAGCCGCTTCGGAGATCCGGCCATAGGGTATAATGGAGAATCAATGAAATATCTATAACTTTGTTGTTTTTTGTCTGATTTGGATGAAACTTGCAAGAATGGTAGCCTCTGCTGAGAGCATGAAGTCTGCCAAGTTTCAAGAAGTTCGGTGTAGGGGTTTGGGGAGAACTGCACCCCAAATTCTTGAAAGCAAAACTCATGTCACGTGTATGTGGTACCTGGCTGCTAGTAGCTACTAGATAATGAGTTAATTAGCAAGGATTAACACATCTGCAAAACCACAGACTAAGGAGAGAAAATAATCAATACAAACAATCAACTGCCCCAAGACAGAGACAGTCAGTTGCACAAGCACTCATGGCATGAGTTTTCCCTGCAGTTTTCAGCCCGCTGTGCTTTAACACACACAGGGTCATCTATGTCATGAGTTTTGCCTGTCAGCAGCTTGAGGTGCAGTTCCCCCCCAAACCCCTGCACAAGTCTTCTTGAAGCTTGGCAGGCTTCGTGGCCTCATCGGGGCCACCACCCCTGCAAGTTTCATCCAAATCAGACAAGAAACAACAAAGTTATAGATATTTCATTGATTCCCCATTATACCCTATGGCTGGATCTCCGAGGTGGCTCCGAAGCTTCAGAGCCACTTCAGCTGAATCGAAGTGGGAAACTGATCTGGAGCTCCGGATCGGACCCCTGGCATCCGAAGCAGCCGGATCCAAAGCCGAATCGAATAGCTGCCTATTCGCACAGGCCTAATAATTACCATATAGCACATTCATTTCTGGGGGGGTTCTGGGATTTGTAACTTGTTACCCAGACACCTGTCCAGTAGGAAGTGAAGCTGCCAACTAATTGTATAACATCTATCAAACAGTAATGAGTTTTGTTTATTACTGCTATGACTGGAACTTCAGCTAATGACCTACAGAAGGAAGTCTAAGTATGCATTAACAATCCCCAGCATCAGCCCTCTCCCTGGGAGGTGCTTTTTTACTTTGTAGTGAATTTTAGTTCTCCAGAAAGATGGCTAGCAGTGCTTTGAAACAGCTGTAGTTCAGAAAAGCAATGTTCCCAGCCTACAGAGTTTCCTCCATGCACCTCATTTCTGACCTGTTGTACTCCTTTTATTCCTGTCCTCAGCTTCTGAACAGATAGGAAATACTATCCAATTCCAGGACCCTTTTTTTGTGGGGGAAGAAGTCAAAAAAAAAAGTGTTTGAAGATTTTAAGATTATGTTTTGCACTCTAAAAGTTTTGCAGTGTCTCTGTCAGGCAGTTCTGTGCTGTAGGTACCGAAGTGCAAATTCAAAACAGACCTCACAATGCAACCTGCATAGTCATTTGCCTTTCCTTCTTAGAGCTGGTTGCCTAATAAGAAGGTAGAGGCAATTAATGGAGACAGAGGAAAAGCCATATCATCTCACGGTTGAATTTTACAACTACTGAGATGCTATTTGAAGTACTTTGTGGCAAGGGAGTCAGATAAGCAAAAGGAGTTCATACGTGTGAAGGAGGTACTCAGGTGGTGGGAAGTGGGGTAGACACAACAAAGTTCCCTTTCTGGTTTCTCTAGCAATGTTTGAAGTTGCAGGTGGCCATGACTAGCTCTGACCCTCTGTTCCTGCAGGTAACAATGTATGCAGTATTTGTGATGTGATCTGAGAAAACCATACTAATTGAGAGATAAGGCACAGGACATTTAAAAAACCCCCTAAGAAACACTTCAACATCAGAAGAACTAAGATTCAGAGCCCCTTTCAGCTCAGCCCCCACTGATAAGAACAGGGACCAGCTAATTTGTCACCAGAGAGCGAGTATTCAGTGCCCTGAGAGGAGTTTGTGACTCAATCCAGTTCCCAGTGTGCACATTTTTCGGCATTAGCATTTAGTTTGAGGGTATCACCAGCTAACCCAGTGTTGTGGTTTGGTGGTAGACTCCTCCTCTGCCACATCGGAGACCTAGGTTTGATTCCCAGATGAGCATGTCACTACAGACTTTGAGAAGTCTGCCTCAAAGGCCTAAACCGGGGATGGAGGGTCTGGGCAACTTCCACTTCTCTGTGCTCCTGCGTGTGTGTGTGTCAAAGATCCTGCTGACATCTCAGGTATACACCATGATTCAGGACTGATGGTTGCCTGCTACTCTATACATCACCAACTGGGTTGTGAGGCAGGAAAGCTTGTGTGCTCACTGCTGGGGCAATGATACATTTCTTAGCATTAAATTCACCTTGGAGATGTTAGAGACAAAACAGCCACCAAACAATGGGCATCTTACAGGAAAAGTGGTCTGACATAGCAGGGCAATGGGGCACTGTCATTATCATTCTCAGGCATTACAGATCACGTACAAGATTTGACAAGTACAAACTTCCATGCTGATCTGAGCCATAGATTTGCCAATGTGACTCCTTTTGATGAATATCAGACACCAGTTTAAGACCTTATGTACACAACAGAGGTTCCTAAAAGACCCTTGAATGTTTTACTACCTTGCCAGGTATCCAGGTTGTAGCCGTATTGGTCTAGAGGCAAAAGGAATCAAAACTTGTAGAAGAGGTGATATCTTTTATTAGCCCCACTAAATATTTGCAAACACATTCTTTTATTTATTTGCAAGCTTTTGGGCACACCAGGCATAGGAGAGAGCAGAGATTGTAAAAGTTCTCATATATGAATTTTAATTTCTACCTAGCAGAACTTTTACAATCTCTGTTCTCTCCTATGTCTGCTGAAGGGTGTGCGCGCCCAAACGATTACAAATAAATAAAAATAATTTGTTTGCAAATATCTAGTTGGTTCACTAACTTGCCTGGCTGTTTGCTATTTGGGCTAACCTGAGGCTGCTTCAGCTGCCTCTCTGCAGACAACTTTAGCTCCTGGGCAAGAAACAACAAAAGCCCTTTGCAAAGATCCTCTCTTAATGGTGCATGCAATGATGGAAAGGGTGGGGGTGGGGGGTGATTTCCAGACAATAGGGTAGGGGGTATGGAACTCCTCTAATTGGCTTCCAGCTGATGCTGTCTCTTTTCACCTTTCTCTGTTACACTTTGAGGCTCCTATACCTGAATAAAGTCAGGCTGTCTGCACTGGCTTTGTGTGCACCCACCGTCATGAACCTGCAGCTGTGCTTACAGTACCACCATTTTTTTGCCATGGTGAACAAGCTCTCTGGAATTTTGTGGTGGAGGTGGTGAGGTTTCATACAGTCCTTCGGTTCTGGTGCCTTCTTTTCATCCCCTCCCACAATAAAAAGGGTTTTGCTTTCAATACAAATACCTTGATGTCTGCTGCATTTCATTGTCAAAGAGGATGAAGGTGGTTGCGTGGGCTTTGAGATGAAAAGTGGAACACAAATATGCATGGGGCATATTTCATTGTTATTAACCTCTTTGGTGTGTCAGCTCTTCAGCAAGGAGTGGCATCTCATATGCCAGCAGTGGGGAGAAGTTAGGGCAGGAAAGCTGTCTTTCCTCTTCAAAATGGATCTGAAGTAATACCTACTTATCACTTCTGGAAACAATAGCTTAATTTATGACAAAAAATATGGAATTGAGATAGAAACAGATAGAAGTGCCAAAACAGAGAGGAAAAGGGGGAAGATGCTTTCCAGGAGTTTGTCTCTAGCTATTTAGACATACAAAAAACTAGAACTCTTGGTTCCAAAATGATACCTTTTATTAGACCAACTGGAAAATGACAAGAAAATTGTCCTTTTCTGCAAGCTTTTGGGATCAAAGATAAGGCCTGTGGCCCATTCTTGCAATTTGTGAGAGCAAGTTGCATAGGCAAGACTAGTTCCTGTGTGCATCGTTTCTCTTGCACTCATGAGCCTCTCATTTTGTTGGGAGGTCAGAAAATTGGTGTGGGGGGAGAGGGAGCGAGGGCTAGTCCCTTGGAAGCATCAGAGTATGAAAGCAGAAAAGCTGATCCCTCTGTTCACTGGAGAGTTAATACAGAGTAGGGGGCTTCAGAAGGCCTTTGAGGATACATCTGTTGGAGCAGCTGTGTCATCACTGATTCTAGGACAAAGCACCAGCTGTCATAAGGTTTGTCTACATGGAGACACTAAGTATGATGAGCAGATATCTGTACAATTATACTCTCAGAGTAAGGTAACCAGGTTAGGCCATACCTCACAGAAAACCCTGCCCTTATGCAAACCCATTTTACAATAGCGATACCAGGAAGATTCAGGTGAAACAACTAACAGTGTGAAGTCAAAGCACATGACACAAAGCTAAATTGCATGAAAATCGAGGGAGTTAGTTAATTCGCCATAACTTTCCTGAGTATCGCTGCAGAGGAAAGCCCTAGTACATGTGTAGCTCCTGTTGCTGTGAACAGTTTGCTGTCTCTAATAACTTAACAACATCCCTTTGAGGGAAGACAGTATGGTTACCTTCAATTTACAGGTGAAGTCTTAGGTCAAGGAGCAACTATATGACTTGCTCTAGGGCTCTTGCCACACATTACATATGTTGTGCAATTGGCTGGTTAATCACAGAACACATTTAGACCAGCCACATGTGCAAAGTAATTATCACATAAAACTTACTACCCAGCTATAAAAAAGTCAATCAGCTATAAAGTTAGTGCTTAAAAATGTGTAACACCCCCAGTCACCCTCTCCCTCAACACACACAACCCCCCCACACACCCCCATCCCCCCCACAAACCCACCTACTCCCACACATCCCTACAAACACCCCCACAAACCCCACACATACACCCACAGTCCCCCACAAACCCCACACCTACCCACACATACATCCCTACAAACACCCCCCACATACACCCACAGCCTTCCACAAACCTCATACCCACCTACACCCACACCCACTGCATACCCCCTCACCCCCACCCCACACAATATTCAAGAGTAAGACGTCATTTTGAGCTGTTATGCAATCTCCTCTATGTACCCGAGGCAAACACATGCAAATCAGGACAAAAATATTTTTTGAAATAAAATGTGTTATTGTAGATGTTTGATTTTTAGTATATACTTTGGGTATTTTTCCAGTCTCAAGATGGCAAACTCCCTTCTGAAAAGGAATACTTCTGGGGGCAAGGGGAGGGACTTCTGGGGGCAAAGGCTGGGGGTTGGGACCAGACGTGCTGTCCCTAAGATGGCGAGCAGGGGGCGGGGCACCTGTCAAGGGGCAGGGCTGCCCATGTAGTCCTCAACAGCTCACCAAAACTTGTTAAGCCGCCCTCCAATATTTGGTCTAGTTCCATCCTCTTTGGAACCCCCTTCAGATAGCTAAAGGCTGCTATTAAATCCCTACTGTTTTCTCTTCTCCAGACTCAGTAAGCCCAGTTTCTTCAGCCTCTTCTCTTAAGTCATGTCCCGCAGCTCCCAAACCATTTTTGTTGCCCTCCGCTTGACTCTTTCCAATTCACCCACATCTTTTCTGGGGGGCCCAAAACTGAACACAGTACTCTAAATGTGGCCTCACCAGTGCAGAATAGAGGGGAATAATCACATTCCTCGATGTGCTGACAACACTCCTACCAGTGCAGCCCAGGATGCTGTTAGCTTTCTTTGCAATGAGGGCACACTTCTGGCTCATATCCAGCTTATTGTCCCCTGTAACCCCCTTGAATTGTGTGAGATGCACACTGATTGTGCACTAAATCTGCACATGACAGATTTAGTTCCTTTAGGAACACCCAGAGCAGACCGAGCTGTGCTAGTGACACTGTCAAAAAATGGTTTTACTGGATACAAAAAATTATTTGTTTTTTGGCATGTTAGAAGAGACAATGGAAAGGTTGCAGCATCCTGGGGGTGGGTGGGTACAGGACACTTTCACTGTACTAAAGCCATGGGCCTGTTGCTAAAAGAGATCCGGCAGCACCCTCTGGCGGGGACTGGGCTGTGGATCCATGCCTGCCTGCAGTGCCTTTTGAGAGAACTTTTGCTCCTTTATTAGGCAGACATCCAGAGGCACTTTAAGGTGTACTGGGGCCCTGGCCAAGCCCAAAATTGGAGACCCCCCTCCCATCATGGGAGCTGATCTGCAGGAGTGGGGGGGAGAAGAAAAGGAGCCTCTTCCTCTCCTAGTGCTGGCAAGGGAGGCTGGGTAGACCCTGCTGGGCTGGGGGGCACATGCTTGCCTCTTCTACCTGTTCCCTGGCCCTGCTATGACCAAATGTACCCCCCCACACACACACATGCGCGTGTGCGCGGCAGACAAGGTCCTTTGTGTAAATCTGATATCTTTTATTAGATCAACTAAATAGTTGGAAAAATGTTTCTTAGCAAGCTTTTGGGTTTAAAAGCTCTTTGTCAGGCTGAGGAAGCATCTGCAGTTGGTGTGTGCACACTCTTCCTGGATGGAATGAATAGTAAAGAAGCCAGAGGCTGGTCTGCATGCAAGACAGGCAGTCAGTGAAGACGTAAATTGAGTAGTCAGTAGGTGAGAGAATCAGTGGGTGAGAGTCAGTAGATTTTGTGGAAGCAATCCTTAAACCACTTGTCACCCAAAGAGTGAGTTTTGTCCAAGACACTACAGATTTCCTATGAAAACTTTAAAACACAGACCACCTTCCCAGCGACACCCTCCTAGACACCATGGATGTTATCATCTTATATACCAACATCCCACACCAGGACAGCATCCAAGTCTGCTTTACATACCTACAAGAGTAAGATGACAACTCTGAGTATAGACCCAAAGATATTAGTGACCTTATACACTTCATCCTCACACACAACAACTTCACTTTCAATAACCTACACTTCCTCCAGACCATGGGCACAGCTATGGGCACCAAAATGTCCCCACAGTATACCAACCTTTTTATAAGCCACCTGGAAGAAGAATTCCTCAAAGACTCTGCCAGCAAACCACTGCTATACTTAAGATAGATCAATGACATCTTCATCATTTGGACTGAAAACCTGCAATCTCTGATTGAGTTCCATCAGAAATTCAACAATCATCACCCCTCCATCCGACTATTTTTTCAGTACTCCAGCACCAACATTTCCTTTTTAGACATGATGATCAGTATCCAGAATGGTAAATTACAGACCACATTATATGAGAAACCCACAGACCAACAAACATATCTATATAGAACCAGCAATCACCCCAAACACACCAGTAAAGCTATGATATACAACCAAGCCTCAGATACCACTGAATTTAGTAGTGGTGGATGGGTCGTACTCAACCTGGCAAGATGTGAGCAGTGGGGTCCCCCAGGCCTCGGTCCTCGGGCCCACACTGTTTAACATCTTCATCAGTGACTTGGACGAGGGGGTGGAAAGCACATTGTCCAAGTTTGCTGGTGACACTAAGATGTGGGGCGAGGTGGACACACTTGTAGGGACAGAGAGGCTGCAACTAGATTTAGACAGACTACAAAAGTGGGCAGATGAGAATAGCATGGGGTTCAGCGTAGACAAATGCAGGGTGCTGCACCTTGGGAGAAGGAATCCACAACATACATACAGGCTGGGGAGTTCCCCTCTTGAAAGCACAGAGGCGGAAAGGGATCTTGGGAGTCATTATTAACTCCAAGATGAACATGAGTTGCCAATGTCAGACCACAGCCAGCAAGGCCAGCCATACCTTGTTGCATACCAAAGATGCATCTCAAGCCGGTCCAGAGAGGTGATACTCCCCCTCCATGCGACTTTGGTCAGGCTGCAATTGGAGTACTTTGGCCAGTACTGGGCACCGCACTTTAAAAAGGATGTGGCCAGCCTGGAGAGGGTTCAGAGGACAGCCACTCACTTGGTGAGAGGGCAGCAGGACAGGCCCTTTGAGGAGAGACTGAGGGACATGAACCTATTCAGCCTTGGCAAGAGGAGGCTGAGGGGGGACCTGGTGGCTGCCTATAAACTCATCAGGGGAGGTCAACAGCAAATAGGAAGAGCCCTTTTCTCCCTAGCACCACCTGGGGTGATGAGGAACAATGGTAATAAGCTGATGGAGAATAGGTTTAGGTTAGAGATCAGAAGGCAATACTTTACAGTTAGGGTGGCCAAAATCTGGAACAAGCTTCCCAGGAAAGTGGTCCTCACCCCTACCTTGGGCAAATTCAAAAAGAGGTTAGATCACCTGTCTGGGGTCTTGTGAACCCAGCATTTATTCCTGCCTGTGGCAGGGAGTCAGGCTAGATGATCTGTTCAGGTCCCTCCTGACCCTAGCTACTGTGAAACTATGAATTTGCATTGAGAACACCCGGGATCGCCACCTCACAAGTTTTAAAAAGGCTTTCCTGCAACAAGGACACTCCTCTAGAGAGACAGATGCACATTTGAAAGAGCCCCCTGCATACCACGTGAAGACTGCAGTACAGAAGGAAAACCCCCATGAATCACATGCCACTGGTTATGACATATTCCCCCTCCCTTGAACCTATACAGAAAAATCCTCAAACAATTGCAACCCATACTAGAAGAAGACCCA
>NW_017729001.1:14707975-14708403 GCF_001723915.1 Gavialis gangeticus
ATGTCCCCACAGTATACCAACCTTTTTATAAGCCACCTGGAAGAAGAATTCCTCAAAGACTCTGCCAGCAAACCACTGCTATACTTAAGATAGATCAATGACATCTTCATCATTTGGACTGAAAACCTGCAATCTCTGATTGAGTTCCATCAGAAATTCAACAATCATCACCCCTCCATCCGACTATTTTTTCAGTACTCCAGCACCAACATTTCCTTTTTAGACATGATGATCAGTATCCAGAATGGTAAATTACAGACCACATTATATGAGAAACCCACAGACCAACAAACATATCTATATAGAACCAGCAATCACCCCAAACACACCAGTAAAGCTATGATATACAACCAAGCCTCAGATACCACTGAATTTAGTAGTGGTGGATGGGTCGTACTCAACCTGGCAAGATGTGAGCAGTGGGGTCC
>NW_017729001.1:14713403-14719629 GCF_001723915.1 Gavialis gangeticus
CTGGGCACCAGAATAAGCACACACTGGAAATCTGTTAAAGACAAGAATACCCAATTACCTGTGGCACATTTCTGACAAGAAAACCACTCTTTCCAATCTCTCAGTTCTAATACTCAAAGGGAATTCACAAAACGCTTTTCACAGATGAGCATATGAACGTCACGTCACTTCATCAACCTCCTGGATACAAAAAATCATGGACTATAGACATCAGATTTATGAAACATTATAACCTGCCTGACATCTGACTCCCCAGGTACCTCTCCACTATTTACCTGCTACATTCATCCTGCTCTCTTCCTGCCACCCCCAGTCTGTCTCACCCACTGAGTCCTCAATTTACATTTTCACTGACTGACTTGTACGCAGCCCAGCCTTCAGCTACTTTACTATTCAGTCCATCAGGAAGAGCACGCACGCACCAACTGAAGATGCTTCCTCAGCCTGACAGAGGGTTTTTAAACCTGAAAGCTTGCTAAGAATTTAGCAACTACAAGCAGTCCTCAGACTTAGGACACAACTGGTTCCTGAAAACAGTGTCTTAAGTTGAAACGTTGCAACTTGGAACCGATTTTCCCATAGGAAACAATGTTATAAATGAGGGGTTGGTTCCTGAACCAAGGCCCGATACCCTATTTTCACCAAAAATAACCCAGAACTTTGTACTCAATCAATTATAGATGAGTAATATAGCTACATTTATGTATTTATATATAATATATTTATACGTATAATGTAAATAGCAATCATATTGATTTGGAAGGACTTTGAGGTGACTGGGCTGGACTTTTTGAAGGGCTCCTGGTTGGACTTTCTGAAGGGTTGTTGGCTGGAGTCTTGTCTGCTTTATTAAAGAAAGTGTCCAAGCAAATGCTGTAAAGACAAAAGTGAGGTCAGAAAGTTGAAACAGGGTGTCAATTTATAAACGTTGTAAGTGTCAAATGTTGCAACTCTTAAGTTGGGGACTGCCTGTATTTAGCTGGTCTGATAAAAGATACCAGATTTATCCAAATAACCTTGTCCTCCCATGTCCTTAGACCAACACGGTCACAACCTACCTCCCCCCCGCGCCCCATGCACACACACAGGTGCACGCACTCTACTCACACTCTCTGCACAGATCCCCCAAATCTAATGACAAGGTGGAGATTACAAACAACGGGGGAGTTGACTTGGGGGGGCCTCAAGGGGCACAGCCGTGTCCTCCCCCCTGCCGCCCCGCGCGCATCAGGAAACGGACGCAGCCGCTCCGTTTCTCCCCGCCCGGGAGGGGGAGGCGGAGCGGGGCCCGTTTCCCGTAGCAACGGGCAGAAGCCAGCGCGGCTTCCGGAAAGTGCTCGAAGGGCAAACGCCGGCGGCGGAGGACACGGGCCAGCGCCGCGCCTGCGCAGAGAGGCGGCCGACTGCTGGCTTCGCTAAGGGCAGCGGTGTTCGCAGCTGGGACTGAGCAGGCGCGCAACGCCGCGCATGCCCAGTGGGGGCCAGCCGTGCGCCGTGAGGGGGTGACAGTCGGTGAGCTCAAGGAGAGTTCGGGCGACGCGGCTCAGCCATGCCGAGGGGCAGCAGGAGCAGGGCCGCGGCCCGGCCGGCCGCAGCCAGGTAGGGGCGGGGGGCACGCGTGGGGCTTGCCCGTTCCCGTGGGGTCCCCGGCTCAGGAGCCTGTGTCCTGCCCTGGCCCCTGTTGCTCCCTGGCTCCTCAGCGGCTTCGGGGCGGACGATGCTGCTCGCGGCTTGGCCGAGGGCTGCTCCAAGGGGGCGGGGGGTTATCCCTTGAATGCGCCCCGTTGGATCGTCGGCTGGAAGTGGGAAGACCGCCCTGTCCCCTCCGGGGCCACTTGTGAAAGCTGCCTTGCACACTTAGCCTTGCTCGTAGGCCCACGACGGGATCCGTGCCTGGCTTCCTGGGCTGGCAGACTTGCATCATAATGAAGATGCCCTGGATGGATTTGTGCTAAAACCTGCTTGGCTGGCTGGATCCTTGCTTCATGAGCTGTTAAACTGGATGCTGCTCTGTCTGAATGCGTCTCGCAGCAGCTCTCAGCCTTACCCCTATGAGGAATGGGCGTAGGAGGCGTGGTGGGAGGGCCGGCTCCTGGGTTGCAGAGCTCCCCTGGTAGCTATGTCTAATGTGATGGTCTTACTTTTTTTATTATCAGCCTCTTTCTTCGCACCCTCTCTTTTTCTTGTACTTGACAGCGCGGCTCCATCTGCTCAGCCACCCGCTCATGCTCCACCTTCAGCTGTTGGGGCCCCGGCCCAGCCTCAGCAGCCTGGCTTGATGGCCCAGATGGCTACCACTGCTGCAGGGGTTGCTGTTGGATCTGCAGTAGGCCATGTGGTTGGCAGTGCTCTCACCGGGGCATTCAGTGGAGATAGCTCTGAGCCAGCAAAACCAGCTAGTACCACCCAGGTAAGGCTGCTTTGATGTTCCTTAGAAAACTATCTTTTGAGATTTTGGGGGGTCTATGAGGCAGGGATGGTTGTCTGAGGTTGGGGCAGGCTTTTAAGACCCCAAAATAGTGAAACCAAGGCCCACCTCAAGACTTGTTGATGGTCAGAAGGGCTCCTCAAATTGAGGGGTGTGCAGTGTTTCTGTACATACCAGGCTAAGCCTAGCAAGAGAACACGTGATATAAAGTACCCTTGGTGGGAAGGAAAATACAGCATGGCTTAAGTCCTATAAACACCTCCCCTGCAACATTGCTGGACTTGAACTGGGGATCTCCTGAACTCTAGCAGAGTACTGCTCGCAACTTAATGTGATGCCTGTGTTCCATAGTAGAAATGCTTGTTTCAGACTTAGAAAAAATTAAAATCAGGTGTAGGTATCTTGAAACTAAAATTCCAATTCTGAAAGTTGAACTTTGGCTTTTAAAAAGCCACGTAGTATAAAGCAGTTGAAACTAGCATGTGTTTTCTGTCCCTTATAGCTGAACAAGGTGACCCTTGGCTTGGCTGGGGTACAAGACCAGTTTACTTTTTCATTAGGTTTAACAGAGATTCTCCAACTGCTGCTTAATTGAAGCAAATAACCAGCCTAAGCCCACAGAGTCCCAGGCATGTTCTCTCTTCTCAGATTCCTGCACTTGGGACTGGAATATGCTAGATTTTGGCCCTTGCAGCTTTGAGGAAGGGCAAACAAATGACTTTGCAGGACACCATATTTGCTTGAACTGGCCTCAAATCCAAACTGGGAGGCAAGAGGTCTGTTTCTAATCCTGGCCTAGGCAGTGCTCTCTCTGGCATTGTTGAGCTGTTCTGCCTGTATATTGTGTCATGTATGAATTGGAAGCTATGGTAATACTGACATCTTGCTGGTGTGTTGAGGTGTTTAAAGACCTTGTGGAGATGGAAACACACAAGGATTTTGTTTCTTTTAGCTTAGAAGGAATCTCCTCTATGGGTCACAGAGTAGAAATCGTTAACACAATGCAGCTTGGTGTATGACTATTAGATAAAGCAGAATGTGCCCTGAAGATTAGCTAAAACTTAAGGTGCTGGGAAGGCAGGCTGTGATCCTGTCGCTATATATGTAACCTTGGAATCACCTTTTAAAAGGCTTTACCTGCAATGCTGCATACTCTTAAGGATGTATCAGTCCTGGGGAATATTCAGCTACTTCCTCAGTGGTCCATGATGGCTGTTGTTGGAGATGTTGATGCATAATTTTATCTGTGAAGCAAAGAGGCAATGGCATATTTGACCTCTCTGGAGCCTTTAACAATGCCTTTCTCTTGTGGTAGCAATTAAGTGTTGCAAATAAGGGCAAGTGGGCCATAATCCCTGAAACTGAACAAATAAACAGCAGTCCCTGGCCCAGTTAGATGCAAGCTGCAAGACCAAAGTCAAGTAGCTTTAAAATTCCAACTGTTCCACAGGAAGTTGGTATGACTCAACTTCATGGTAGAGCTGGCATTGTAGGCCTCTGAGCTGTAGGTAACTTAAATTGCTCAGTATTGGTGTTCCTATACAAAGGATATGTTGTCAGAACAGCTTGTATAGAGAGGACAGCGACTATGGTATGGGGAAGCATTTGTTGTAGGCGTTCCCTTTTGTTATATTGTCACACTGATGCAGTTTAGGACCATAATTTTGAAAACCATGCAAGACGTATCTCAGTTCAGAGTTCATGCATGTTTTGGTCAAGCAAATAGAGACAGTACAAGCAGAATGCATTTGCTTGTTGTCTTGGTGGTTTAACTTCCTAAAATGGGGTGCTTTTCTTCCTGGTGTTCATAGGAGACACGACAGCCTGCATACCAGCAGCTGCAGTATGGACCTTGCCACTATGAGATGAAGCAGTTCCTGGAATGTGCTACCAATCAGACTGACCTGACCTTGTGTGAGGGCTTCAATGAGGCTCTTAAGCAATGCAAATATAACAATGGTAAGTAATGCACTTAAGCAATGTAAATATAACAGGCTTGGCCTTGGGGTGTCAAGATGACTGGAAAAAAGTGTTTAGAGGCAGCAGGGTCTCCTGTGTTAGGAGGGGCAGGGAAGCTTGGAACAGCAGCCTGCCTGTTGTTGCTCTGAAGAAATGTGACAGTACAGATCTGGAAGAGGCTGCTGTTTCTCTCCCCTCCATAGTGCCCTAGAAGTCTAGCGCCTCTGCTGTTCCCACAGCATAATCTTCTCTTACGGGATCGGGGATTTCAGAGAGGGCAAGCAGGATGCCCTGATTCTAATCGGTGGTGAATGCAATGGCTGATGTAAATGGTGCCCTTGGGGAACCTCTCCAGGGACAGGATTCCCAACTACATGGCTCCTTTGGACAGCCTGCTGCTTCCTCCAAACATGCCAGCCATTTCCTTTTGTCCCTTATTCATTTGCCAAAGGGAGACTTCCCTGTCCTGGAGCCGTGTATTAAAATAACTGGTGATGCACAGTTAGAATAGCACTATGTGCTTGCATGTTTCTGCCAGCCATGAGGAACTAGTTCTGCTCTTCCTAATGCTGAACTCTGATTTTTGTGGTGTTTTAACCTTCTTCCACTTGTAGGTGTTGCTTCCCTCTTGTGAAGAAATCCAGCACTAATGAAGGGAAAACAAGAAGCTGCAGTAGAGCCATGAACCAGAGGGGATGGAAAGAAGTGCTTGTCTGACCTGTCAGAGGAGCTCTTAGTACTAGTTTGCTTCTAGACTAGTAGAAAGGGAGAACAGTGATTGGCATTCTGTGGGACTTTTGGAATGCAGATATTAAAATAAATGCATCCCTTTTATTTTCATCTGTAACTAGTTTGTACGTTTCTTCTTTTTATTTCAACTTTAGCTTCACTTATATAAGGGGGAGGGGTGCTCAAATTAAGTTACCCAAGCTGCTTTTTACCCCAAGTCTTACCTCTGCTTATATGGGATAGAAATTTCCCTTGATTCTTGCACCCTGGCAACCACAGCACATGCACTATAACTTTGAAATTAATTTTGCCTGAATGACTCAGCAAAACAAAGCCAAGGCTAGGCCTGGGCTTCCCTGTGTGTATACACTGTCCCTATTTTACTATTGTTGGCTTGGAAGGCTAGAGCAGAGAATTCTGATGATAACTTTGTCCTGCAAGTGCTCCAGCAACCTGGATTCTTGTAAATCTCTATCCTCTCAGCGCACAGACATAGAGAGGCGTGGGAAGAAAATGACCTGCTCAGTGCGTGACTTGTAATACATCAGTCTGTTCTTATTTTAGATCTTACTGGCTTATGTAACATGCTGAAGGTCATTAGCACTGGGTTAAGTTCATTGGTACCATCTGCAGCTCCATCCTTACATTAGGGATGAGAGGCCTCATTTGCAACTTAATGAAATACATTAGAGAAACTGGAAACATTGTGCAAAGCCCTGGCTTTAGCAGAAGACCAACACCTCCACGCTTTGTTGGCTTTGGAATAATTGGTTACCTTGCACAATCAAAGCTAACACGGAGGTAACAGCCAGAAGGGTCAGCCGGAGATCTCTTGCTAGCAGCACAGCAGGCAAAGAATAAAAACAAAAAATATCTTTTATGGAAACAAAAGGTCCATTTAAATTCAGGCTTTAGTTGCCACAGCTCTCAGCTGCTTCTGCTCAATATTAGACAACAGTGTCTCTTCCCATTTCTTGTCTGTATTTGTGAGGAAGGCACTAAAACTCTTCCCCCTTTCCTTTCTCCCATTAGAACTTTGAATTTTATCATTTTGTGGTTGCTGTCACCCAAGTTTTTGAATACCTTGTTTGTGAGCATCAAGTCAAGAGG
>NW_017729001.1:14724629-14736846 GCF_001723915.1 Gavialis gangeticus
CCTACCCCCTTTCTAGGAAAAAAGAGAATTCTTCCTAGAAGGAAGGGGGTATTGTAGATCTCTTCAAATGTTCATGATGTTAATGTTTGGCAGTAGTGTCTCCTCAACTGTGCATGGCTTAGAGCAGGGGTGGCCAAAATGTGGGTCGGACGTGGCCTTCCAGGCCATTGTATCCAGCTTGTGGAGCCCCTAAAAAAATTTAGAAAATCAATATTAATCTGCCCCTGGCTGCCTGTCATGTGGCCCTCGATGGCTTGCCAAAACTCAGTAAGCGGCCCTCCACCCAAAATAATTGCCCACCTCTGGCCTAGAGCCAGGTTGTCTTTTGCTATGTCCAGGCAAAGACTGCTAAGGAAAAGCTAGCCACTAAAGGCAGTGTGTCCCACCAGAGAGAGATTCTGATCTTGGCTTCAGCTGTGTTAATTTCAGGTAACTACGTGTCAGAGCTATGCCAAACTTTTCAAGTATGAACTAGATCAAAACTGGACTAATGGTTTATATGTGGACTAGACCATCTGTGAAAGAAACTACTTTCCTGCTGAGTCAAATTACATATGGCAAAATCTCTTGACAAACTTTGTTTTATTGGGGATAGATGCAGCATTCTATAAAAAGGGTTTTGTTAGTCTGGAAAATATTTTTTTTTTTTTAGAAACTGCTGTGCTTAATCAGTTGCTGTTGGTCTGGTTTATTATAATCTTGATCACAGCTATGCAATGGCAACCTGTTCCTGACTGGTGTTGGGGATGTTGAGAGCGTTTCTGTAAAGGCTGTTCATAATATACTGTGCAAAAAGGCACTGAGTTTCCTGTTTTTTTTGGATCCAACCTCCTTAGTACATGGGACCTTGCAATAGAGAGAGAGAACGTATCTTGCAGTTGAGTTCAAAAGTCGGGTGGAGTGTCTCCTATATTGTGCATCATCAAGAAATAGGATTTTTTTTTACTAGAATGTAAATAATACTTTGGATGAATTGGAAGAGAAACCCCCTGCTTCCCAGACCCCATAATCAATTTTACTCTCTCAGATGTTTACTTGTGATGGTAGCAAAGTAAAACAATGGACTTGGTACCACACATTGCATTTTAAGAGTTTGATTTGCTCTGATTTGAAAGAGAAGAGCCAGATTTCAGATTACAAGAGTAATATGTTTGTTTAGTATACATCAGTTCTGTGTACTCTCACAGATCAGAAAACCTTTAACCCTTTTCACTGGGGATAGTTAGAATATGCTACTCTTTGTAAAACATGCTTCATTTCAGATTAAATGTCTCTTGTTTCAGTGCATTCTGTAGCAAAGACTATAGATGTGGCCCCTTCTTGCAGAAGGAACCTGCTCCACCGTAATACTAAACTTTTTTTTTTTTAGCATTAGCTTCTGTCCCACTGGATGGCAGTTGAGGCTCAAAGTTCAGTGGTTCAGAGGACAGTGTGATGCTGGACACTTTAAGGAGGTTGCAGAGTGTTTCTGGCTGTGATGAGGATGTTGTGTGGGGTTGATGAGCTTTCACCTCTAACTCTGCAGGCTGACTGCTCACCAACAGTACTTCACTTTCTTCCTGCATAGGGTCTCTTCCAAATGAGATGAGACTTCCCCAGCCCTTGTTCCTGCAGGGGAGATAACTTATCTGTGTGTCCCTGATACAGCAGAGCCCTTCTTACTCTGTGGGGTGCTTCTGAACCTGGCTGGGGAGGCCACAAGGGGTTCCTTGAGTGGTCGAATCTTTCTCTGTATGGAACTCTTCCTCCCGTTGTCTTTCAGCTGAGGGTTCACTGACAACTTGTGCAGTCGTTCTGTGAAGCAGACCAGGAAACACCTGCGTTACTTCCTTTTCATTCTCCTCTCCACAAACCAAGGATTCTGCCAGCTAGCCCTCACCCACTTAGGCCTGTAGCCTAAGAGTCTAAGGGCAAAGTATGAAGACAGAAGTTCCTGAGTTTTCTAATCTCACTTTTGACCCTTTCTCCTCCTCTCTTTTGGCATAAAACATTTCCTCTCTTCCTCTCTCTTATCTCACACATGCAGTGGGCTTCATGACTCATCCACCTGCAGGTAGTACATGATTGTCTATAGTAATCAATATAGTATCATTATGGAAATACTTTCTGATTTACACTAGATATATTTTGGCTCTTCCTCAGTCCTGCTCAATCTTTCACTGGAATTCTTGTTTTATTATCCAGAATAATTGCCACTTCTACCCAGATCAGATGCTGAAAAGCTGCACTAAACAAACTTAAGAGGAAATTTTACAAAAGCTTTGTGAAAGGCAAAAAGTGGTATAATGGCCAAGACAGAGGGACAGGGACTTTCTTGAAAGAAGGTGATGTTCTAAGCCTCCCTCTTTGGGTCTCTAGGCTCCCATTTCTGTTATCCCAGTTCTTACCTGGTAGCTCAGGGTGGTATTTTCCCAGGTTTTCCAGCAAGGATTCATAGTAGATAGGTTCAGAATGATCTCCTCCTGCCAACAAGTCGGGATAATCAAATTAGCCTGTTTCTCATCAGAAAGACAGAGATAGGATTAAAGACTCATTAACTGAGACATGCACCAAATAACTCCAAGGAAGTGCTGCCATCTCAGTATGTAATGTTCAAACTGTGGCATCTGGTCTCCAGGTTGGTATGTCATGAGATGTACCTGCTACATGGGACTCTATCTCCCTGCATTAAACTTTGCTGACTGGACTCAAGATTTTTTTTCCTTGTACTGTCTGTCCCTTGGGAATTCCTTACTGGGATGATTTCTGTGGTTTAACTGTTCATGAACCCAAATCCCATGGAATAAAATGATGGAGATTCCCTTCTTAATAGGGGCATGTTGCCTGAATGGAGGCACAGCAGCATTGCTGCAGAGGGGCTTGGTTAGTCACTTACAGCAGGCCTGTGCAAATAGGGAAGTATTTGATTCAGATTTGGATTTGGCCGACAGCGATTCGATTCGGATCACCGTCCTGAATCAGTTGGCCGAATCAGCTTCAGAAGATTTGGCGCTGATTTGGAGAGATTTGGTGATTCAGCCATAGACTATAATGGGGAACCACTGAAATACCTATAATTTTGTCATTTTTCGGCTGATTTGGATAAAAATTGCAGGGATGGTAGCCCCTTCTGAGGGCATGAGGCCTGCCAAGTTTCAAGGAGATAGGTGCAGGGGTCTTACTGCCAGGGAAAACATAGCTTTCTTTTTAGAAAGCGTGGAGGAAAGAAACCAAGACCAAATATAAATTGAAAGAAATGGATTGGATAGGGATAACTAGAGGGATTCTAGTTCATAAGCTTATATCCAATCCTTTCCGAGAACAGAAAGTAGCAGGAGACTGACTAGGTAGGAAGCCAAGCCAGTCCAGTACCTTTCTGACACTGTTGCTCCGGAAGAAGCAGCTCACATATGGCACAGAAAGCCTGCAGACAGAGGCTTGAATGCTGTTTCTATGTCCCCCCCAGACACTGTGATTGGATGGGGACTCAAGGAAAGATCACAGCCACTGGCCAGTTACAGATGTTATTCCCCCCCACCCCTTTTCCCCTGAAAGCTTGCCTTCCGAATCTCTGAATCTTTTTGAATCAATTAGGAGTTTTTTTCCTTCTCCTGATTCGATGCAGATTTGGTGATTCGGCCTTCGAATCAGGCCGAATCTTCTCCAAATTGAATTGTGGACCAAAGCTTTGCAAACCCCTAACTTACGGATTACTCTGATGAGGATATAGCACTGCCTTTCTCGGAGGTATTTACTGGCCAGTTCAGATGCAGGATTTTCCACCTCACTCAGGTTCATCAGGATCCCTGCTTCATCCAGAAGGTCAATGCAATCTGGAGAGAGACAGGCTGAATCAAGGGTGTAGCCGTGTTGGTCTTCTGGCTCCCTTCCATGCCTACCAGGCTCTGGCTTCTTGACTATTCATTCCATCCAGGAAGAGCACACACCAACTGCAGGTGCTTCCCCAGTCTGATTAAGGGTTTTTAAACTGTAAAGCTTGCTCAGAAAAAAATGTCCAACTATTCAGTTGGTCTAATAAATAATATCAGATTTACCCAGACTGAATCAAGAAACTTCCATGTACCTGCAGGTGTAAAACTTATACAGACTTAATTCACACTGTATCTGTGCAGCACACAACTGTGGCCTGGTGCTGCTTCTATTTCATTGAGCTGCTCAGATTGTGTCCCCTGTGGGTCACTTCCCTGAGACAGGTGGCATGGAGCTTCTACTTCTTGCATGGGATGCTTACACCAGCACATGCCATGTCAACATTTTTATTTTAAAAGATTAAAAAGCCCAACAAATCATTACTGTCTAGTTTGTCTATTGATTAGTAAAAGACTTGGGACAACACAGGGTGTTATCCTTAGAGTGGATTCAAGATGGGTGGGGCTTTAAGGGAGATGGAGTGACCTCAGCTGCTCCCTTTTTTGCTACTTCTTTAATCCCCTTTTGACTCATCTTTCACTCTTCTGCCTGCTCCTCTAAGAGCAGTGAAGGCTTCCCCTCAGCAGGTGCCCTCTGCTTCTGTGTTGGAGGAGGTAGGCCTGGTACCTTCTTGCCTGCACTGGCACTTCCTCTTCAGGTGCGCGGTGAGGTTCAGGATCCGGCAGCGCAAATTGAAAATTGCTTGGCAATCAGCTGTGAAGAAGGGAAAGGGAGATGAGACAGGCTGATGGTTGCCCCAAGCCCAGGGAGCTGTTCAGCTGAGCAGAGAGTAGCAGCTGGTAGTCCAAGTATAAAGGAGAGAGAGACATTAACTGGTGAATTGGAGGACTGGGCAAACAAAAGGGAGGGTCATTTTACAGCACAAAGGAATGCACTAGCTGGACTGGGAGCTACAGACATGTGCTTCTCCTTTCTTTGTCCTTGGAGCTCGAAAACACTCCAAACTGGACTGCATCCAAAGTATTTTGGTGGCTTTGGCAGCAGGCTTGCTGCTTCCTAAGAGGCCTATCTGTTCTTTTGAAATTTATTTTAAAAAAAGCGAAAAATAAAGAAGAAAATTCAGGTCTCTGATCCTCCTTTTCTGCAAACTTATTTCAGTCACAGGTGACGGGAGTTTGGGAGCCTCTGCTTAATCACCAGTGGATATATTGTCTTGTAGGCAAATATCACTTTATTTAGTGTGATGGGAAAGGCCCAGGTACATGAATTGCCGGGGTAGGAATACTAGCAGTTGTCTGAGGAGGGGGCCAAAAAATAGGAGGGCAGAAGGAGCCACAGTTTAGGACTCTTTGGCAGAGATAACTGAGGGCTTAAAGAGTTTGAACAGCAGAGCTGCAAGTTAGTACATTTCCTTAATCTAGAAGATATTTGGGGGAGCCCCTACAATGTGGGCTAGCTAGCTGGGGCAGTCTGTAGTAGCTCTCTACAGTGGAAAATTGTCTCTTACTATTACTTCCAATGAACTGTACTGCATTGTATTACAGTTCACAGACTCTAGATCCTTGACTTGTGGGTCAAGTTATCAAATAGTGCAGTGGCAGTGCTTGTATAATATCTGTTCAGGAAAGCTCCGGCGCACAGCAGAGCTTGTCAGCCCTTCATTTTAAAAGCCTTCAAAACATTACACTATCTGAATGATCATTAAATATCACTTTTTAAAGGGAGCCATTCTCATACCATGCCAGCTACTCAGAACAGACTGCACTACAGTCAGGGGGTCCAGTCACCCGGCTGCTGGAGCTCAGGGTTTTGGGTTCTGGTTCTCAGAAACCTCCCTTGTCTGGAGTTGTAGAGGTACGAAGTGGGGAAACAAGACCAAGGTGTTACTGTGTAAGTTATCAGATGTGACACTCACAAAGCTATTGCAAACCGTTGACTGTTCTACATGGCCACTTTTCTGAAGGTCTAGGGTCACACTTTCAATAAGCAGAGACCCCTCCACCCCCCTCGATTGAATAGGGTTAGTGAAAAGCATGAAACTGTGGTTTTCACGTAGTGTTTTTGTTCCAAATGGTCCACAGCCTGAAAACACATAACAGAGTCTGCAAGAGCATGGATGGGAGGAAAGGTCTTTAATGAGCAGGTGGGAATGATTGCAATAGACCCCAGTAACAGCCCCACCCATTGCCTTGTCTCAGGTCTAGCTTTACAAATGATATTAGCTTTTAGCTAATTTTTAGATGTGATACAGTAGTTTTTGTTTCTGTTTTATCTCTAGGTTTTTTACAAAGAAGGTTAAATTGCCTCTCCCTTTCACAGCTGGGGAAACTGAAGTGCAGAGAGCTCACGCAGCTAGCCAGGGGTCTGCTGACTTTCCTATTCCCTGCCCAGGAGATGCACTATCTCCCAAAGAGCAATATCCCCTGCTAGGAGAAGGCCGAACAGTGGAAGTGCTGTAAGGTAGTAAGAGAAATGCACAGTACATGGCAAGAAAAGCTAGCTGAGAGACTGAGCCAGACAGGCAGTCAGGATCCCCCTCACTTACCTCCATATCTCACCGTGAAGAACATGGGCCAGACCTTCTTCACAGATCTCTTTGCCAGGATCTCTGCTCTTCTCTGCAGCTCAAACCCCTTTACTGATTTAAGGTTGAAGCGCTCTGGCTACTTACTGTTTTGGGGCAGACTTGCTGGCAGTTTTGATGACAGAGAGCCTGTTGTTAAGACGGGTATAATTCAGTAAGGAGGAGGGGTATGCAGTCCCCTGGCTCAGGCCCTCATTGGCTTCAACAACCAGATTTCCCAGCAACGGGGAAATAACTCCTGTGGCTTCCCAAGCCTCTCAAAGGAGCTAGGCAGGGGGTGGAGCAAGGTCTGTGCTGAAATGAACAAGCTGAAGCATTTTGTTCCATCGTTTTAGCATCACAGCTGGTTTCAGGGATGAGCAGCCAGGGCTACTGCCTGGGGTCAAAGGGACCCTGCTATGCTAAGTTAGTGCAAGATGTCAGTAGATGAAGGGAGCAGACCACATCTTTGTCTCTGCTCTCAAAAGCCTGATGTTGGTTCTGTTGGCACCATATATCAGTCTTAGGTCTTTGCAGACCACAGCACTGTCCTGTTTGCTCCAGCTCCTGCCTAGGTGACCTGACACTGGAAGCCAGCAGTGCCGCAGAACCAGGCTGAGTGCAGAAGAGGGATGTCTGGTTTCTCAGCATATCATGAGTGCCTTCCTGACTCCACTGTCTTTGTTTACTGATGCCAGTAAACGCCAGTGAAACAGCAACTCCTTCACCATCAGAGAAGGTGCTGAGCAGCTGACCTGGTGCTGAGGGCAGGCTTGTTTAGTGGGGCAGGGAGGTCCAAGAGACACTGCACTGCCTGAGAACTTAGGGGGGGGGTCTAGTCTGAGCTCTGCTACTGTCATGCTGGGTAACCTTGGGCAAATCACTTGGTACCTCAGTGTCTTTATATGCCTAATGAGGATATTCACACTTATATCCAGTGTAAACTGCTTAGAGATCTGTGCATGGAGCATGCTGTATTTGAGCTAGATACTAGTACTGCAAGCTGGGCCTATAGGATATTTGAATGGCAGGGAGGGTAAATCTCGCAAAGCAAGATGACTACAGGATGTTAGTGTGTCAGGTTAATATTTCTCCCCCTCCACTTAAAATGGCAATCATTGCCACCTACATAGCAGGTTGCATCTCCCAAGGAATATCCCACCATCATCAAATGTAAACTTCTTCCCAACCACCTGTGCAGTCCATCAGCAAAGTGTCACCACTCCCATTTTGCTGAAGTGATGCTGAGGCACAGAGTTGCTGGCCAGTGGCCACTTAGGGGTCTCATGGGGGAGCACAGATTAGGATGGAGGAGTTCCTGCACGCAGATCTGGTTAATTAGGACTTCTCATCAGGCTCTTTTTAATTCTATCTGTTCACTGATCTATTCCTCTTGTCTCAGTTTTTTCTACTGAAATGCTAGTGGCCCCTCGCCATCCCTCCCATGGGCCTAGTTATTGTGTTGCTGTTACTGTGGTGTTGTTGTCATGGTGACACAAAATTGGAAGAAATCTGAACTGGAATATTACCCTACATCCAACATTTTCTGCTGCAAACTGTCTCCATAGAGATGGTTGCCAGGCAAGCTGTGAGGTATTCATAGTTTGGTCCCCTGGAACCTTTTAGATAATGTGTTTCTGGCGTCACCCCCTTGCAGACTTGGTCACCGTATATGCAGGCCCATAGGTCTCAACTTCAGGTTTGAAATGTTTTCAGGTCCATGTGTTAGGGGTGGATTTGGGTATGTTGAGAGTCTGGATGCAAAAACCCATGTTAGGCCAACTCCGCTTGCTTTCAGACTGAGCATCAGTGATGGTGAAACAGGCAGAGATGATGGAGACATCTCATCTTGCCAAGCATCCTCTTAGGGGCTATTACAAGCCTTGATATGGTGGGCAACATGCTTGTAAAACAGGAGTGTTGATTAGGTATCTGGGGATATCATAGACTTCCATAACTTATCCTAGGACCAGGAACAAAGGACAGTTAATTTAAGAGAAAAATAGTCTCAACCTCAGACATTAAAATCGAAGGAAATCATGAGCTACGATCACATGTAGCACACTCTGATATCAGCATCCTCATGAACAACTAATTCACACACACCCCATAAAAGACACATTTTTCAGCAATTATAACCTAAAAAGCCTGAATTCTGCCGCTATGTTTGTATTAACATTTTAGTGAATGAGACAACTCCCTCTCATCACAGTGGTTTTCTCAGATGCAGAAGCATAAATCCCCTAAGCCACCACAGGAGGGTAATATCTGTTTATGGTTAAATGAGAGCCTCACAGGCTATGTACAGACACTCAAAAAGGTCGAAGCAGAATGGATGTAAGTTATGCTATTTTCTCTAAGTGACTTAATGTAGATTGGTAGTGAGCAAAACACGCATTCGCCCTTTGCAGGGGGTGCAAATCTAAGACCAGTTTTCTCCATTTTAAACATAGTCTGCGTGTGCCAGACTTCTGTTCTGTTATGGGTATAGACCAATTTCTGATCACTTATTCTGGTTAAAGTGTAATGTCTGACCCTAGCGACAGACAGCTGCTTGTGGTATGATCTGGGCAGTCATCACAGGTATTTTAATTTGAGGGAACTGGGAGTGCTTCAAGAAGAGGGATCTGTAACTCTGAAGGGGACATGGTTTCCATAGAGTTAGCACCAAAGCCCTTGTTCCAGCATGGCATCAGCAAGCAGTGACCTGTGAGGAGTGTGGGATCTCTGATTGAGGTCTTTAGCACCTGTGCTATTAGAAAATCTCCCCAATACTTTTTGTAGGAACAGGATTGCTAATGCCTGAATCAGGGTCAAATTTCAGAGGTTTGTATCCTTGCATGTGTGCCCTCTTCCTGGCCTGTTCCCTTCTGCTCGTGTCCAGGCTCTGTTGCTCCTAGGCTCTGTTACTGGTGTCTCCCCTCTGTTGTCTGGACCGGCCTCCTGTACCTTTGTCTGCTGCCTGTTCTGACTACTTCACCCATTGCTACCCATTATTCTGCTTGTTAGGCTCTTGCATTTATCAGGCACATTTCAACTGTTCACCCAATGCTTAATATTCTGACTTATCTAACTGCATTGGTTTACTGTCTCTTTGGTGAATCTCCTATGCCAGTGTTAGGCAACCAGAATGACCCACATCAGGTTAGAGGTGGGTAGACAGGTGGGTGCTAGGACCTGGCTGCTGCTGCTACTTCTCCCCACCACCAAGAAACCCATATCCACAGGCCGGATCCAGCTCGTGGGCCATAGGTTCCTCACCTCTGCCCTATATGACTGCCCTATATGACTGCCTCTTTCCTCTTTTCACCTCCTTGCCCACAGGAGGGTTTGGTCTCTACCTTATCTCCCACCCCGCTCAACCTCAGATGCTCACGGAGGCCTGGCTCTCACTGCTTCCACAGCTCCCCTGAGTGTAGTGACCTTAGCTACAGCATTATCCCATCATGACGCTCTCATCTACCAAGAAAAGAGGAGAGGGTTAGGCTGGGCTATCACTGTCCAGGCCTGCCACTTCTGTCCTTCTTCTTATCCCACTCCCTTCTCCTTCATCAGAGTCTCTTCTGGGTAATTTCAGTATCTCTATCATTTACTTGACAGTGGTAATAAGACTCTCACACTTCAAATTGTAAGAGTATTGCTTCCTAGCTAAGGTAAATGTACAAGAGGGGGCCTGGGCCTCCATCCTTAGAGCGTAACCCAAACATTTGCTGTGTAGGCTGAGAAAGGCACAACCGTCTGCCATATCTGTGAGTGAGACAACTGGACCAACTCTTGAGGCTGATGGGGAGGAGATGGGAGGCTGCTGAGTGAGATGACCATCAGTGTGGTAGTTGAAGGCATGGACAACAGTGACAAGAGACTGTGAAAAAGGGAGAGGAAGAGTCACGGGTCAAGCCAAGAAGAGCGGGGAAATACTTCCAGGGGAATCTGCCATTTTTAAGAGAGGCATCCAAAATGCTTGAGGAAAAGGTGATATCTTTTATTAGACCAACTAGATAGTTGCAAAAAAAATATTTGTTTATTTATTGATTGTTAATAGAGGAATCCTATCTGGGAAACAGGTGTTCCCTTTCCGTTTGGGGGAAGCAGGAACAGGAGCCTTACATTCAGGTAATTGTTCTTTCTTAAAAGGTCAGGGTGCTGGGTTTGCACTGATGTGGGACATGTCTCGTCTGAAGCACGTCGTCTTTTCTCTGAGACTAGGGGGCAGAACAGGGTCCTAATTAGGTTACTATTAGGCACACTCTTTCACACCACGTGTCTGGCTGAGGTGAGAGAATCAGCCTCTCACATTGGCTGCATCCTCTGGTGTCAATTATTGGTGTTTGCAGACCCTGCTAGCAATGTGAGGCTTTGGAGGAGAACACGAGTTAACCATGGCTGTCTCTATTTTGGTGATGATGATTTCCTCTTTACTGGGGGAATTCCTTTCCCTAGGTAAGCAGAGTTATACTATCCAATTATTTTTCTGCTTTAGTCTTTTGGGAATGTTGCTCAGTAAAGGAGGTAGATGGGAACCTGCTGTAATGGAGTTGGGGTAGCAGAGATGGGGAAACTGAGAAAGACAAAATATTGTAGATGGTCTTGCAACAGAGTGACAGAAAAAAATCTTCTTTGACCCTTGGAGAGGCGCAGAATTCACAGAACACATCTGTATGCACCATGAGAGTCAAATACCCCCAGGGCTCTGAGGAGCTTAAAACTGGGTTTGAAATGGCCTTTTTGGCTTGTTTCTGTCTCTGTTCATTAAGAAGGTGCTAGTCACACATTGTTCACACATTGTTTGACTAAATTATTTCTGATGTGCCAATGGAGAGCTTTTAAAATGTTGTTTTCTATGGAATTTGACATACACACTATAACAAATCCAGATTAGGAATAAAATATTTGCTAACAAAGAACCTGTGCTGAAATTCATGGCAGCAAGGAAGGAAAAATTGCTAATCTGAGGAATAACAAACTGACTTTTATTCTGCCTTGTACTCATATGTACTGTTTTTGTTAATGGCTATCAAAGTGTGTTTTAGTATTCAAATATAACTAATGCTTGCAGAATTAACTGCAATATTAACATTGAGTATGGATTGGACCTGCTTTCTTTTAAATGTAAAAAAAATCTTTTCTTTTACCAAAAGGAAACGAATTTATTGTCTTTAAATATTTTTTTCAGTAGCATTTCCTTCTGGGGTTCTCCAGAAAGATGAAATTACTTTTTGGCCTGTATAATACTAGGAGATTGAATAGTACAATGGATAACTAAATCTTATCTAAGTAGCATTCAACATTTGGGTAAGCTGGTTTAATAGCTTGGGGGAGTATTGTATAATAAAATATATTGTATTGATCTCCAGAAATTTAATAAAAAAGTTTCCAAGTTATTTGACAGTTCCCCTGAGATGAAATATATATTATAGTAGAAATACTGTTTATTGTTATGACTACTGTATATAAAGATATTATATAGAAAACACAGCTAGCATCAGATGGAGGAGTTTTCAATATACTTCATGATATGACTAACTCTATGGATAAAAGTCAAAACCACTGTAATGGGATTATGTAATAATGCTGAACTTCCAAAGAACTATTTTTGGGCTATGTGGGGATTAGTTGAAGTCAGGGTTGAGGTACATTGTAAGTGGATTTGCTAGAAACTTGTAAGCCTGGAAGTGTGTTTATGCTGTGGCTGCTCTGTTGATGAAGAGACATCTGTTCCCGAGGGTGGTCAATCTTTTACTAGAGTTTAAATTAATAAACATAACAATATTAAAACCAAATAAA
>NW_017729001.1:14736857-14738587 GCF_001723915.1 Gavialis gangeticus
TGGAGAAATGAAAGGGTGAGGTGGAACGGGGAATGGTTTAAAGAACCTGTTCCCCTCCAGCTGTGACTCTAGGGAAGAGAGGCCCTGCCAGCAGCTCTGGAAAGGCTGGATGACTCTGTATAGTCATGTAATGGGAATGACAAGCTCAAAAGACAGGGAAGGGGATGCTAGGCTGAGCACAGGCCAATGCCAGTTAAAATAAAAGCCAGAAGATCTGAAGAGAGCTCAAGGAGCCTGGACTCATTAGGTCAGGCTTGAGGTTTGAGCTGTGTTTGCTCAAACCACCTTGAGTTTGCTTTCACCTATCAATAGTACAAGACGTGGTGTCATGTGCCTGTGGTACACATGGCCCCAAAGAGGTCAGTGAAACCCTTGAGGGAGAAAAGAGGAGGCAGCAAGGGTAAGGGCATCCAGGTAAACAGGCATATGCCCAATTCAATAAGCAGTACCTAAGATTGCTAGAATGATGGAAGCGTAGTTATACTCCCTTACGCAACGGGGGTTTTCTTCAGTATTACTCATCTTTCATTACTGTTATATTTAAATCTCAGTTAAGGTCACAAAAGCACCTTGGGAACAGGCATGAATGTTACAAGAAGTGTCCCGACTCTTGATATGGTGCCATGACTGTAACAATATTATGACTCTTTAGCAGCACTCTTCATCAGTGGATCTCAAGGCACTTCACAGAAGAGATTGGTACCATTAGCCTTAATATAGAGATGGGGAAATAGAGATGCAGAGGGTGAAATGCATTCTTCAGGGTTACTCAAAGCCTTGGAAAGGACCCATCTTTCTTAAGATCCAGTCCAGAGCTCAAGCCACTTAGACATATTTCTCCCCACCAATGATTTGCTCATAAAATCCAATTGACCAAAAAAATTATGGGAGACCGAGACTGCTACATACTATAGATGTGACAAGCTGATACGCTGCATCGGCACCTTCTGGATTTGAGTTAACTAACAGGACAGCCAAACGCCTCTCCTACTGTCCACCTTTTCCCTCCATCCTCCGAAGAGCTCAGCACCAAGAGCAAGGCCACGCTGGTGTGTCTGATGGACAGCTTTTATCCCGGCTCGGTCCAGGTCACCTGGAAAGCTGATAGCACCACCATCTCCAGTGGAGTGGAGACCACCAAGGCGTCCAAACAGAGCAACAACCAGTACATGGCCAGCAGCTACCTGACGCTGAGCGCCTCCGACTGGGAGAGCCACAAGATCTACACCTGTCAGGTGACGCACGATGGGAAGAGCATCAACAAGACCCTGAACAGATCAGAGTGCTCTTAATCTCAACCACAGCAAGAGGAAAGGATTCTCCAAAGGAGTCAGGATTATTAATTTTTTTCCCCTAGAAATTCTTCACCCTATTTTCTTTGGGTGATTTTTGCAGATACCTTTTGATATCTATGCCCTGTGTCCCCACTGGCCCCACCTCTCTGAATTCCCTGCAAATGTGCTTCCTTCCTTAGTATCTAATGCAACTTCAGTCTAAATCCAGCTACCTTTACCTCTTGCCACATTGATGAACAGCTACAGCTCTGTGCCTCTAACCCATAGTGTACTAACTTCAATATTCACGTTATCTCATAAAATAAACTTACCTTTTATCAACAACTATGCTTTTGTTGGGGCATCTCTCTTGCTGGTGGTTTTTATATTCCAATGAAGATATGTGGTTCTGTGTTAAGTTTAATACTGGGGGCAGGAGTTGTAATTTTAGTTCAA
>NW_017729001.1:14743587-14774180 GCF_001723915.1 Gavialis gangeticus
TCCTTCCTTAGTATCTAATGCAACTTCAGTCTAAATCCAGCTACCTTTACCTCTTGCCACATTGATGAACAGCTACAGCTCTGTGCCTCTAACCCATAGTGTACTAACTTCAATATTCACGTTATCTCATAAAATAAACTTACCTTTTATCAACAACTATGCTTTTGTTGGGGCATCTCTCTTGCTGGTGGTTTTTATATTCCAATGAAGATATGTGGTTCTGTGTTAAGTTTAATACTGGGGGCAGGAGTTGTAATTTTAGTTCAATCTCCTAGAGATTGAGAGAAAGAGGAACCACTGGCTTGGCAAGCTGTAACCATCTTTGTCCCAAGAATTACCACTCTGCCTCTCAGACAGACCATAATAAGGTACAATTAAGGCATCTGTGTGACACTCCTCCTTTGTGTGAATCCTTGAGGGATTAGGGTCACACTGACTGGCCATGTATTTCTGTGGTCATGGCTCCTGTTGGCAACTGGCAGCAGAGGCAAGAGTTGGTTAATACTTAGATGGGACAGCAACCCTGCAGGCAGATGTCTTAAGAGAAGCCATGTTACTTATATGAGACTTATAATGAGCATTAACCCCTTGACCGCTCTCAAGCATAGGACAGGTTTCTAACTGGTGCTGCTGTAGGTATTGAATCAACATGACCCAAGCACTAGATGGTAAGGCAGTTTGGCTACAGGAAGGCTGGAACCGCACCATTTCAAAGAGCTGGTGCGTAGTATGGGCTAACTGGTGTGGTTGGAGTCGCAGCCTGGAGGTACTCTCTTTGGAACTGAGTTTTGCCCATGGGTGACAGGAGCAAATCTCCTTTTGTAAAGATAGAGCAAATGGCTTCCTCTCCCGCCTCCCCCATCTTGTGCCAGTGGCATTCCAGCACGTCCTGCTGCCCCCACCTCACCATGGGCCTGTGCCCTGCTCTGCCCAAAGAAGCTGGGGTAGGGGAGGAAAAGGAGACAGGAGTGAAGGGAGAGGAGTTCTGTCAAAATCCAGGCCTATGCAAAGCTCAACTTTCCTGTTAATAAGTTGGAGACATATAACTACCACCCTGTGGGGGATTTGCAGATGAGTCAGAACTGAAACATTGTGCAGAGGTGATCTGATTCCCTTGAAGCTGCAATGGAAATCCAGATGGCAGGGGTTGGAGTGGATCTGGGTTATCAGACCCCTTACTAAACAGCCTTACAGGTAGAGAGCTAAGACCTTCCACAACCCACAACTATAAGGCAATTTCTGTATGCCCTGCCCAGAATCACAGCTTTATCCCCTTTCTTGGGGAATTTTGAAACTGTTGGTTTTCACCTCCTGTTGAAACAAAACCCAAATTTCAGTCTGTCAAAATCCTTTGCATCAGGGTATTGCCTTGCACCCCTAGGCTCATACTGGGGCTCTGGTCCTCTATACACACAGAGCCAGCAGCCACCCTCTCTCCAAAACTGGTAGTGAAATGGGATTCCCATATTGCCGAGCTGAGTGTGCACATTAGCCATGCATTGCCTTGAGCTTTGGTCTCAGAATAGTGCAGTATCTGGTGATGCAGTACTGCAGTTTGCTGGGATATCTTCAGCCAACTATAACATTAATGAGGGATTTCAAAAGGCTGATGAAGGGTTGGCTCCAAGACCAAATTAACTTTGTTCCACGCTGGGCTCTCCTCAGCACTGAGGGGAGACACTGAACATGGAAATCAGTACTTCTTTTTATAATGTCGGCTTCTAAGCCACCCTTAGCAAGCAGAGCTGGGAAGCGCATCACACATTTATTCATCATTTGGGGACCAACAGCAGAAAAGGCCTCCTGATGTTATGTCGGAGGAAGAGGTTGGTATAGTATTGGGTTTTTCCTGAAGCGTTACATGCTCCAGTCAATTAAGGATGTATAAGCCTGGTGCTTGTCTTCCCCCCTGCAGGTTGCCTCACCTCTGCATCTTTCTAAAGCTTTAGAAATAAATTACCTCTGAATTCATACCACCATCAAGCATCACAGAGAGGCTCTCTCTGTTGGGACTGCAAACTCCCCTGGCCTGACAGCTTGAGAAGAGAAAACATTGCAATAAGGAGTAGATTACCCTGATGAAGAAATGAGTGCAGCCACAGGGCGTAGCTAATTCAGTACCACCCCTTAGGCTTCCCAAAGCTTCAGCCTGAGGGAAAGCCACCACCCTGGCAGGAAACCCAAGGAAAAGTGGCCAATTAATTCCCCTTACACCCTCCACTCCACCCCACCTTCTGATGGGATGAATTCCTCTACACAACACTCCCCTTTGTGCAAGTGATAAATTATTCCAGATGATGGAATAATTCATGCAGATCAGTAATATTTTAATTGATAGAGGCCTATGACACCACCCTTGGGAGATAAATATGGTTAATTTGCTTAGCCTAATTAATACTCAGGATAGCATCCCTGTTAGCCAAGGAGCTGATTCCCAGAGCAACATAAGTGCTTGTTCCTTTGCAATTCACTGAACTTGCCAAGGGATGCAGGTTCCTTTGGCAGTCATCTCCCAGCCTGTGCCAGGTCCCCCCAGGCTGCCCTGAGTGCATCTACATGACTGACCTCAGATGACAGGATGACAGTTCCTAACACTAGGACATTGCATGAGCTTCCCTTTCAAATCAATAAGTACATTAATTAATGCAACTTTAAGAGTGCTTTTAGTTGGACTTGCCAGGCTGGCATAGAAGATAGAGCTCTATAGACACCAAAGAAAGAGAAAGGTTCACATTTCTGGCCTGAGGTATGGTAGACTACAATGGAAGCAGAGATGTAACGCACTGGGTAGAGAGAGATGTCCCCATTGAGGCCTTCACACCTGATGGCTCGAGTGGGAGAGGGTTAGCATCACCACTGAGTCCACTAGGTACCAGGAAACCAGTGGGCCCCAAGGATCTTTGGAGGACATAAAAGCTCAAGAGTGCTGCAAATTTAACATGAAGATCTTTAAGACGAGGCTCCTGGTGTGGCAGACAAAAAGACTGAGGTACAGATACAGTGTGAAAGTAATTCAGTCTATGGGCTGCTTCCAAACTGCTGTGTCCTATTGACTCTGCCATATGCTGTTTCATAAGGATATTACTGGATGACCAGCATATACTGGTACCAAACAGAGACTTGGGGGAAATTCAGTTTATCGCAGACAGGTACAGCTTTGCTAGTCACAAAAAAAAGCCTAGAGCACTTGGCTGGCTTTTAGCTACCAACAGCAGTCTGGAACTACTGAAACTTTTGCTTGGGTCTGATAAATGCAGACTAAGTCCATATGCACAGGGTCTCTCTCTCATAGCTCCAGATGCATCTTGAACTAGACACCCTTATTGCTAATGGCCAGTAGAGCAATATGTCTAGGAGATATGAGATTGAGCATATCCTAACAACTCTTGAAGAGCTAATCAGGTAAGGCATGAGCAAATTCTCCCATAGGATAACAACAGTAGCTACCAAGACCAAATTTTCACTTGCTGCAGTGATACAGCCCCAACCCTCACTCATCATTTCCAGCATACTGTGTTGTGCATTCATTCACGATAACTCCTGTTCTGGTTCTTTTTATGTGGGACTGTTTAGAGAACAGAACAGGTATGAGATAGGTAGATTCCCTTGGGGACTGAAGGGCAGCAACTGCAACACACAACATGAAGTCAGTGGGACTGTGTGAAATATAAGGTGACTGAATGCAAAATTTGTCGCATGGCATTCAGGTCTAGACGTGCTCAGGCACTCCAAGGAGGTACCCATCTCATCTGTGAACATCTCTGTATCAGTGAAGGGTCTGCTCTTCTCTCCAGGTATTTTTCACCCAGAAGACTTTACTTACAGCATTTACAACAAAAACAACACAGCACAGTGATGGGTATCAGGCGTGGGAACTATAATGTGTTTTTTCCCTGGATAATCAAAGAAAAGATGGTGGCACCTACTGGTGTGAAGGCGGGAAATTGCTTGTTCTAGAAGCGGTGTCTGCACAGAAGCCCCTTGCCATGCTAATTCCCAACTATCCTTTTCATTTCATTCATTGGATACCCGAATCCCCACAAGAGAAAGATTTTGATCCTGGTCACTGGAATCCTGGAAATGATACCACAGGAGTTGGTCAGCTCCTGATCCATTAGATGCGTGAGATTTTTTTCTCTCCTTGGAGGTTTTTGCACAGCGATGCAACACTGTGCTTGTCTTCGGTGGAGGAACCCAGCTGACTGTCCTTGGTAAGTAGCCAAAACATTCTTGTATAACCATTTTCCAACTATTTTTCTTTTGTTCCCATTTTTTTTTTCTTTTTCTTTAAGTTTGCATCTTTCTATCTAGGCCAGATGGTTTAATGCATCGCATTGACATAATGTTCTTTCCTTTTGCTTTGTCAGACAAGAGGCTTGTAATTTTAGCTGTAGGTTTTTAACAATATTGGGTTTATACCAGGAGTGAAGTTTCTGAGCTTCATGGTGAAAGTTTGTTCAGTTATTTGGATTCTAGATTACAGGAGGCTTAGAAAAAAAATATTGATCGAGCCATATGGATTTCTGTTGCTTTCTGCATCAAGATTGGTTTTGTTTTTTGGGGGTTTTTTTGCTGTTGTGGTTGATGGGGTGGGACAAAGTCATATCGAACTGGAGTGTTAAGCACTCAGAAATACAGGCAGTATATTTTGTAGAAGATTATTGTGTCCCCCAGGCAAATCACCACATTGTTTCTTAGGCACTAATTTCATTTGCTTTTCTGTTCTACTTCAAATGTGACGTGATATGCCATAAAGTGCAGGTAGATTGAAATTTAGCAATAATTGGCCATGGGAAATGAGAAAAAAAAAAAAGTGTCTTAATACGAGCGATCTGTTGCTGGAGGCTTCCCTACTGGAGCATTGGCATTTGTTCTGCCCTGGTTTTGCATGCAGATTTCCCATCAACATTGATGGGAGCTTCATGTGAAAATCAAAGCAAGAATGAGCTTTCGGTTAAGTTCCTTTATAACCTACCTACATAGCTAAACTTACTTAGAGGAAATAAGTCAAGAAATAAGTCAATAATGACAGGTCTAAGCCATGTGAATCCCTGTATTGATGGAAACAGGAAGAATAGCATTAGTCCTGACTACTCAGTAGAGTACATTAGGCGAAATCCTGGCTCCAATGAAAGATCTCTCCTTTTCTTTGCCAAGGAACCCAAAGTATGTTACAGCAGCCTGGATCAACATTATTAGCAAAGTGTCATCCCAACCTGCTCAGGGCTAACAAAGCTGAAGCATCAGTCAGTAATAGATATAACAACCTAAAAGAGTGATGTAAAGGCTTCTGGCATTTTTCTCTGTTTTGTACTTAAGTCAGGCAGAAGGCAAGACAGGGCAGGGTGGCACCTTATAGACTAATTCATTCAGAAATGCATAAGCTGTCATAAGCAACAGCCTACTTCATCAGATGTTATAAACAGCCCATTCACAGAGCCTGATGAAGAAGTTGTCCTCAGAAGCTCAGGCATTTCTGAACAAGTTGGTCTATGAGGTGCCACCCTGCCCTGTGCCTTCTGCCTCACTTCAGATTAACACAGCTAACTATAACTACCCCTCTCTATTGTATCTCAGTGCCCTTGCTTAAAAAGGAGATCTTGCTTTAGCAGGCGGCTTCCTCAAACTGGTAATGATACAGGCTATATATTATAGGGACTGGACAAGCAGGACTTGATCTGAATTTGCCCCCAAAATGTTTAGGATTCAAAGCTTGTAGAAGTTTGAAAGGGGGGAAAATACTCTCATTGCTTGACCCAGTGTGCATCTTGAAAGGACTTTGACCCTACATGCTAGAAATTAAGCACTACAAGATTTGGGGGGTTGGGTGTCTTCCCTTCTCTAATACATTTAGTTAATGCTTATTCTATATTGCTCTAATCCAAAACACTTGTAAATCAATGGATCGGGCTAAGTATGAATTTTATACTGATTCTGAAGGAAAACAAGTTCAGTTCTAGGTATCTTTCAGCACTCGGGGAGAACGCCTCTAAGAAGGTTCATTTCCTTACAATACTGAATATTTTATGTTCCTGCCTTGTTTAGCAGCCTTCATCATTACTCCAGCAAGATCAATACTTGATTTTTTTTTAATTCTTTCATATAAGACTATCTTTAGAATGTGCAAAAATATATCAAAGGGTTGAAACAATGTTCAGCACAGATCCTCTTTAGTTTTGGGAAAGGAAGCCTCACTAATTATTGATTAAAGTGTTTGCTAAATGGTGCCTTTAAGCTGTAATTTAGAATGCAATAATCAATGAATAATACATTAATGGATCACATAGGAGACTGGAATAGTCTGGACGACTTTTTTTTTACTTTATGAAGCTCTGTGAATTGTAATGGTAGTATCTCAGGGATTTTTCCCTGCCTGTCTTCTTATTAGTGACAGGTCTGTTACGTAAAACATGAAATTAGTTTTTGAATATGCATCTAGTCGATGCATCATGAAATGTTTCATGTCATTTAGGACTGGGTTAGATCCTAACCGCGTCTTCCCCAATGTAAATTCGGAACGCTGATGAAATCCTTGGAGTCTTTAGTTTTGTGAGGCATCAGGGTCTGATCCAAACCTGACAGAAATCAGTGAGAATCGCTATTGCAAGTGCATTCATTGCCACTTATTTTTTAGTTTAAACAAAGATCTAATAATAAATATCCTGCAACAGGAAGAAGCTAAAAAAGAGGCTAGTATACAGTAGACCAAATGTATAATATTTGATAAGCTACTGGAAATGTTTTTTAAAAACACCCACAGAGTTAACAATGTTCATAATATTGGAAATTATTTATAGAAAGGATTAGTCAAAATGACTATCTGCACATTGTCTGGGAGTTCATTCCTGACAGATAAGGCACTGAAAGGGGCTAATAGTTATATAAAGTAATTCAAGGGAAGCGATTTTTAAGTAGAACTGGCATGCGATTTTCTCTTAACTTCAGCAAAATAAGCAACCACAAGCCTTCTCAACTGATAGCTGCAGGTCAGACTAAGACCGAGGCAGGGCACAAAGGTGGCTAACCCAGGCAATAACCTCAGGCAGCAACTCTCTGATTGTAAAAGAGCCATGTACAGCACTGGGCAGAGTAGCTGCCAGTATTAGCAAGGAGGTAGCTGTGTGAATTTAGTGCAGTCGCACTGGCTGATGACTCTAGGTCTCAGCAAGTAATTTGGCCATGATGTGGCTTTCATCTATTCAGCCTTAATTAAGGTCTAACTGCTCTGTCAATCATCCTCACACAGGCAGTCCCATAGTAACATTATTAAAGTCATTCCCCATTTCTTCAGTAATAACTATTCACTGGAATAAGGATTGCAGATTGGCCTCTCAACTTCTACACATGAGGAAAAAACACAAAAATGTATAAAAATTGGGGATTTTTTATGGCTTGGATCAGAAATGGGTAATTTCATAGTTCCAGCATTTTCATTTTTTGGTATCCCATATGATTACAATTCAATTCTAACGCTGAACCCCCTTGTTCCCTTGCAGGACAGCCAAAAGCCTCTCCTACCGTCCACCTCTTCCCTCCATCCTCCGAAGAGCTCAGCACCAACAGCAAGGCCACGCTGGTGTGTCTGATGGACAGCTTTTACCCCGGCTCAGTCCAGGTCACCTGGAAAGCTGATGGCACCACCATCTCCAGGGGAGTGGAGACCACCAAGCCGTCCAAA
The DNA here is from genome assembly GCF_001723915.1 of Gavialis gangeticus. Taxonomy (NCBI): domain Eukaryota; kingdom Metazoa; phylum Chordata; order Crocodylia; family Gavialidae; genus Gavialis; species Gavialis gangeticus. Next base: position 14,751,266 of record NW_017729001.1, read on the forward strand.
CAGAGCAACAACCAGTACATGGCCAGCAGCTACCTGACGCTGAGCGCCTCCGACTGGAAGAGCCACGAGACCTACGCCTGTCAGGTGACGCACGACGGGAAGAGCGTCGACAAGACCCTGAAGAGATCGGAGTGCTCTTAACCCGCAGCCCCAGAGGGCTCGGCCGGTTCCTGTCTCAGTCTGTGGAGAGCTGGGATCCCCCGGGATCGTCCTAATGCTGATTTCCAGCAACTCCCCTTCCTGTTTTATTTGGGGCCGCTTTGTAGATGTCTCTGATCCCTGCTTTGTATCCACTGCTCTCCCCACTCCACATTCCCTACAAATACTTTTCTTGCTTTAGTCTCTGATGCAGACTTGGTACAATATTAATAAAACCAGAAGCTGTTAAATATTACAGTGTCTATAAAGAGTTGAATTTCTTCTGTCCCTTTCACCAGGAGTGACTTTATTTTAGCTACTTACATTACCTACCAATAAAACATATACTTTTACCTTCCAAGCCTTCATCAGTTTGCACACAAATCTCTGCATTACTCTCTTAGCTGTTCAACAAAAGTAATTCTATAAGAATCCTAAAACCATTGCATTGGGATATCATTCTTTGCAAGGCATACAGGAGCCAACATTGAACTGAACTGAGACTGAATCCAGACCTAGCTTTTTAATATCCTCCTAGATACACTACCTGCCAAGAAGTACTGTTGCTTAACTGCCCAAGGCCAAATTTTGCTCTTCTTCATCATATTGCTGAGGTTGAAGGAACTAAGCCCCAAGGGAGGGGGCACCTCCTCCATACAAGCAAGGGTAGGAGAACAAACCTCTGCATGTACCTGATTATACAACACAAACAAAATCTATAACATCATCATCTGTTTAAATTATCTAATGTTTGTACCTCTCAGTCACTTATTTCTGAAGAGTCCGGCTACACTGTTGGGGGGGGTTCAGAAAAACTCTCTAGTCTTCCACTAAAAGTGCATGTAACCCTTGTTGAGAAATGAATCAATGGAGGTGTTATGATACCTAGACATACAACACAACAGAGCTCATCGCATTTGTTGACAGCTAGGAATCAAATTGTCCGTAGGAATCTATCAAGGTCTCCGAGGTCCTGAGTTGGATCCAGCTGAGGAGATAACTATTCAAGTGGTGACTTACATGGTGATGTACACTATAAAATAATACATTGAGGAGCTCAAGATAATGAATGGGCTTGAGCCTATAACAGTTTTTGGGGATTTATTAGTGCCTTGTTCTAACATCAGCCCTTAGGAGGCACCTCCCTGGAGGAGAAGTTATATTCCCCCACCTGATCATGAAGGGATTTAGGGATAAGAGTTTCTTCAATCATTACCTCTCCCCTTAGTTCACTTACCAGATGCATTCAGTGGACACTGGTGTGTACTGGGAAGGTGGAAGGAGAAATTGAGAGCTGTCACAAGAGCCAAGGAGTGTGCCTGAATATTTTAAGATGTTTATTTCTTAGAACAAAGCTGGACACATTTATTTTTGTTATAATATTGCTTCACCTGCATTGAAATACAAGGTTGACCCCAGCACCTTATTCCCACCAGTCCTGTTCTAGATTTCAAACATCTTGAAGTTCAGAGGTTGCTCAGGTTTGGTTTGGGTTTGACCCAGTACAAGGAGAGGGGATATTTATAATGTCTGAAAGGTTTAGGTTTGGGCTCGGAGGCAAGGAGTCTCTCTGCCTGGACCAGAATCCACAGGTCTCCAACCAAATGGCTGAAATGCCCCTTGTATTGGTTGTACCTTTGGCAGGTGCTGCATTCACCAGCTGCTTTGTACCTTCTCAGGCTCACTGCCTCATGGTGAACAGCAGAAGCACCAACCCAGGCACGTGGCTGAGGCTGCAATCAGGTGCACCTAGGAGTGTGAGCAGCGCACTCTCTGGGGCTCCAGTTCTGGTCTCAGCTAGAAAATGGCTTGAAAATTATTGTGTGCTGGTCCCTACACCACCCCTGTAGTCCCACTGTTTTTGCCTTCCCCAATCTTTCTCATATCTCCTGACCTAGACCTACACTACCCCATGTAATGCCCCACCACTGACCTCTTTTCAATGGTTGTAAGGTAGGAGATATGGGGCTATTACTTCTGCTCTCAGCTTTGTACCTCTACATTGAGGCAAGAATCCCCAACTGTTCAGAGTTCACAGCACCAACTCCACAGCCCCTTAGAGAAAGACAGCCCAGTTCTCCCAGTGACACCAGCTAAGTTGGACTCCAGTGTCATGTCCCCTACTTTACACCAGTGAAAACCAGGGGACTCAGGCCATGAAAATTTCATCTTTCTTCAGTTATACAAGTCAGTGGTCCATGTTGCCATCACTGACACCTCTCTCTTGGCTTCCTACCTTACCACCCTCCCTTAAGAGCTAGAATAACTCCATAAAAAGGTGAAGAAGTGAAGCTCGCACAGCTCATGGTGGATAAATAAGGTTTCCACATAACACAAATACTACCCCAGATAGACCCATGATTGGCCATTACAGCAAAAAGGCTATGAACTGAATCAGTATGGACATAGATGCACCAAACTACAGCAACTTTTCACTCTAGAATTGGCCTTACATTAAATCAGACTTCGAGGCAAGTGTGGGGAAGGGAGTTGAGCAGTAGCTAGTGTTAGAGCTGTCTTTTGGATGAAGGGAAGATTTCAGAAAAGAGGCTGGATCAGTACAACTAAAGACTGAGTCAACAGGTTTTAGCCTTAGTAAGTCACTTGAGTCTCAGAGGTGCTGAGAAGTGCAGTCTTGGTTGAAGTCAAGACAAAAATAATTAGCCTAAAAAACTGAAAAGAAGAATGCTAAAAAAATTGAAGTTTTCAAGAGTTTCCACACTTGGATTAGGGCAGAACCAAGTTATAACATGAGCTATGAGTAAGAATCATAGAAAATTAGGGTTGGAAGGGACTTGAGGAGGTCATGTTGTCCAACCCCCTGCTCAAACCAGGACCATCCCCTACTGCCAATGAGATATCCCAAGAAAAAGGTGGCTTCTTCTGAACAAGATAAAAGCCAACAGCATAGCCAGGCCCAGTCATTCAACTGTGGAAAGGTGAAGGCAGGTCCTGGCCAAATTTCCTGAAGGGCAGCAAGCACTGAGATTCCCAGTCCTGCTCTATCCAAGTCAATGGGAGCTATTCCATTCGTTTCAGTTGGGTGTACAATCATGCCCCGGGCTCCCCAAAACTGCATCTGTGCAGAAGCATCACTTGTTTCCTGGCAAGTGTGACCTTCCTAACTGGACCCCACACAGGGCCTGTATCTGGGGCCAATGAATGTTCAGGGTGACAAGGGAGTGGGATCAGGGGCATCAAGGAGCCACTCCGTTCCATGATTCTCAGCCTGATCCAAACTCCATACAAGCCATTATGAGTCTTTCTGTTGCATTCTCTATGACCAACTGGTCCCAGCCAGGTCAGGGAAATGGGGCAGACCTGGAGCCCCCAGCCCCCTAAACATGCTTAGTTTGAATTCAATTCTATAAATGGGCAAAGGGTGGAGGTAGGGGGGATATTTTATTCAAACCACCTTGCCCATCTCTGGTACTAAGCTAGGATCACTCCACTGGGCTTGCTCCCATTAAACTTGAATGTCACCCATTGTGCCAACAGCTCCTTCAGAAAGAGGAAACCTCATCCAGTTCTTTAGCCTCAGTGACATAATCCCAGAGGGGGCTCTCCAGGACACAACAATCACACATGTGGAATCCTCCTTTTCCCCAGTGCAAGGTTTTTGCACAGCCATGTATCACAGTGCTGGACTTCAGGGGAGGAACCCAGCTGATCATCCTCTGTAAGTAATATGTCCTCTGTTAGTAAATAATGTCCTTGTTTCCAGTGGGATAAGTTTTCCTTCCAAGCCATTTGGAATCTTCTTTTATTCAGGGCAGATGCTTTTTCAAAGGTAAAGTGTTCAGAGACTGTGCTGTTTTGCTCTATTAAATAATACTGGAAGGAGCAGGTAAGCTAGGATTGGTCTGGGGTCTTCCAAAACACCTTTGGATTCTTTCCAGAATCTGTTTGCTAAGCATCCAGAACGTTTTTATATTAGTTATGGGGAAATTATTGTCAATTATCCCAAAAATGAACAGGACTGTAGGATATGGTTGGATCCTACAATTTAGAAATCAACTCCTCCCAAACGATGAATCTGGGATTCCTCTTTTTCAGTTATTTACTGCATTGTTTATATACTATGGCCAAATGTTTCAAATACGGTCAGTGATTTGGAGCATCGGGGAACCCCCTGACTAAATGCCCTTATTTTCAGTTGTGGAGTCCTAATGTCTCCCCACTGATTCTGACTTGAGTTTCAGGTGTCCCACACCCCTGGAAGTCAGAACTAAGCTGTCTGTACTATAAAAAAGCTGCTAGTTTTTTTTTGTTTGTTTGTTTTTTTTAATACCCCAGACTACTAAGCTGTCTGGGATATAATAAATGGGCCATCCAAAATCAGTGTCCCCCTTGGAAAATGTGGCTTCAAATACTTACACTCCAGCCCAATAAGTGTGCTGGACTCCCCATTCAAGTTCCTGCCTCACCGGCATACGTAATATACTACCATCCTAGATCTAACAGTCCTGTTGCACTTGGGGCATCTTCAAAAGGTGCAGAGAAGCTAAATTCTTAATCAGAAAGTTCTAGTTTTTTTTGAGAAGATTAAGTCACTAACTGCAATGTCCATGCACAACAACTTGAAAGGAAATAATCCAGTCAAAATCCTGGAGATCAGAGTATTCTTAACCACCAAGAAAGGAAAAAGGAATCATGATTGTTTTGCAATGTCATCATAAACACTCATGTCCAGAAACATTGCTCCCTGCTTTATTTAGAGGAGTTTTTCAAATGCCTTTGATCCCCACCTTTGTTCTCATGTACCCTCTATGGTCTCTTTGCATTCCCTACAAATGTCCTACAAGTTTTAGCCCTGGGTGATAAGTGGCCTGAGTCTCACAGGTGCTGAGACGTGCAGTCTTGGCTGAAGGCTGCCTCTAATGCAGCCTTGGTACAACGTTTATAAAACCAGAAACATTCAGCTCTCATTGCGACTCTATAGAGCTTAATTTCTGTGCTCTCCCCACTGGGTGGTTGAATTCTCAGTAAGCATATTTCCTAGTAAAATTACTTTTTAGCAGACATGGTTTCCTCTTTGTTTTCTTTTTAATATCAGTTTTTTCTAATAGTTTTATTGGTTTGAAATAATTTCAGCTTGAACAGGTGATTCATACAGCTTAGTAATGGTTAAACTAACTGCTAATGTAGATAGTACATCACGCCGTGTGAGGTCAAGCCCTGGAGCCCTCTCTTTATAAGGGAAATTAAAGCATCCATAGGCATTGCTTTTTATTTGCCTTGGCCTGTAAATCCTCTATACCACGATGCTCATTGTGCAAAGGAAGGGAGAGAAATATTAACTCTGAAGTATTTGCAAGTGGTGAATGGCCAGCCAGGACTGAAAACAAATGGCTGGACACAGTTATAAAAGCTTCCTGGTCCAGTTCCCCTATACAAGACAACTAGGGTGGCCATTACAGAGGACGGTCTGGTTGTCCTCTGTCCTGTGTTGATATGAAACCCGACGCCTTTATGTCTTCAAGAGAAAAATAGAGGACATTAAGGCGTCGGGTTTCATATCAATTGAGGACAGAGTAGCAGAAAACCAGAATGCCCTCTATGATGGTCACCCTAAAGACAACCGGTGTTTTCACACCCAGTGACTCAGCTCCCAGAGATCACTGTCCTGAGCTGCTCCCGTGGTGACACCACATTCAGGGAAGTAGGAGACTGCCATCTTGGCAGCACCAGCACCACCTCTGAATCAAAACAGCCACTATTTGAAAGCTACCCAGGAGGTGGGCTGGGAGGTAGGCTGCCCTCAGACGAGACCGGGCAGCACTCAGACAGGGAGTAAGGAATTCAGCTGCACAAAATAAAGGCCTGTTTTTGCAAGTTGTAACGCATGCACGCAGTCCCACCAAGTTCAGCTGGGCTTTTTGTGGGAGTAGGAGTTCATCAGGTCCAGTCCTCATGGCGTATATAGGGGCTGATCACGGCCCCGTGTAGAAGTTGTTGAGCACTGATGTGCTCACAGAGGTGATGAGGAAGGAGAATGGTGCAGGGGAAATGTATGACTAACTGGGGATTTCCTGTTCTCGTATGAACTGTGAAGATAGAAACCCAAAGAGCAGCATTTCCTGGCTTCATGCTTCCTTGGTGTATTGTATGGCCCTTTCCCCTCCTGTCTGTAAGCTTCCCAGATCCCTAAAAATGGCTCTTTCACCATCCCCCACCATGTGCCCCTCCACCTCCTACCATACTTTCATGCTCCATAAAGCCAGTCTTCTACCCACCCAGGCCCTACCAACTTCAGCATCAAGTATTTCAAGTGACAAAGAGCTGCAAAAGAGCAAGGGTGTTTCCACAGTGCCTGAAGTCCAACAGGCCATGAAAGTCAACCCTGAATTCCCCAAGCTCCTAGCACTGGGCTTCAGCTAACCTATTCCTGTGTGTCCTTCAACTCCTACCTGATGCTGTACTTTGTTTTTACTCAGAACTGGGGGCTAAAGCAAAGGTGAACATGGCTGAAATACCAGAATAAGCCTAGAGGACTTTTCTGGACTACACACCACTCCTGAATGGAGGCAGGACAACTTCAGTAGCAAAAGACATGGGACTGGAGAGCACAAAAGTTTACAAAGGTATAAGAGAGCATAAAGGAGAAGAGGGAGTGGGGAACCATACACAGACAAGGCAGAGGAAAGGAGGCGGCGGCTGGTGTGGAAGGCACAGAGCTGGGAAGTGCTGCTGTCTGCTCCTGTTTGCGTGTGATGCTGCCTGCCCATATCACACTTGGAAATCAAGGTGCCTATAGATATGCGCTCATTTGCGTTCCAATTAGACCGCTCCAGTGTCACCTCACCATTGCATGCATCAAGCCCCCAAGCATTTCAAAATGGCCACAGGGGCGCTTTATCTAAATTTCATTGAATAAGCTTTAGATAAAGCATCCCAAGGCCATTTTGAAATGCTCAGGGGCTTAATAAATGTGACAGTGAGCCATTTTAATTAGAGCAGCTGTCTAGGAACCACTCATTAAAATGTACCCTCCAACCCCGAGCATATGCATAGGCAGCCCAATGGTCCCCAATCAGAGCCCCCACCAGGTTGAAGACCAACCTGAACATACAGAGAAGGGGGCAGTTGGCTTCTTACTGTGTTGGACTGGCTGCTGGTAGCTGGGCCAGCTCCCCTGAAGGCAATAGATCGTTGCTAATTAATGCCTCCTGAGGGTCTGGTACTAATTTGCAAGACTGCTCTAAAAGTCAGGTTTCACATAAGCTGTGCATGCGGTTCACCAAGGAGTCCTGCAACTGTAACTGTGGGTATTTCAGAGAGAACGACTGTGGTTCCAGAGAGAACCGCACATTCTGGCCAGACTTTCGAAACTGTCTTCTCTTCGCTCGTGTCTCTCGCAGCACACAGAGGCAAGGCACTCTCAGAAAGCAACTTGAAGCCCTGTCTACAAATAGCATGGGTGTCTGCACAAAGCAGGCGGTTAGTCATCTAACTCCCCCACCCAGCCAGTGAATGCAGCTTCTCTCTTGCAGTCACAAATAACCAGGCATAGAAAATTGCAGGCACAAATATTAGAACTGGCTTTGGACTGGAGCAGAAACCCTGGAGCAGGCTGAGCCCACCCATCAGTGTCCCAGCAACAGCAGTGTACGGACAGTGGGGTAGACAAGGGCTTTGGGGAGGACATTTTTAAAAAATTCTTCATTTCCATTTTCAAACATCGATCTACAAATGCTAAGACTAGACCCTGGCCACTGCTGCTTCTGGTGAAAAAGGGAATCTCTCCTCCTCTAGGGCACTCCTGCTGCCAGTACCCAAAACAGGATCTGCTTGGGGGTGATGGATCTATGCCAGGGTCTTCCATTTCCAGCAGAAACCCATGCTGGAGAGGACTGACATACAGTATCTATTTAAAGCTAAAGCATTTCTGACTGGTGTGTACTGATGTTCTGGCCAGTATTCAGAAAGTCCAGAGGCTCCTTGCTCTTCTGCTCAGGGTCACACTGATCACCAAATCTGGGGTCAGAAAGGAATTTCTCCTGGGTCTGATGGGCCTGAACGGTGGGGTTTTTCCTCCCCCAGGCACCACAGGGCATGGTACTTTTCCAAGGTATTCTGAGAACATGTTAACCCACCACTTCCTTGACGGGGCAGTGCCAGTACTTCAGCTCACTTGTGCTTGTCTATAGCACGCTAGAAGGTGTTCCTGGCATTTCAGTAGTTGTGGGTGAGGGGTGGAGGTGGCAGCTCTGGGAAGTTCTTCAGCTAACGAATACCTGCAAGGGCAGAGAGGCGACGCAGTGGCCCAGGAGGCCTGTTCCAGCCCTTCCTTCCATTTGGTGCATGCGAAAAGGTTCCCAGCACCCTGCAGGATGGCTTGCAAAGCCACGGTCCAGCCACTACTGTCTCGTAACCAGCAGCCAAGACAAATATTCACACATAGCCAGTCTCACCCCAAATCGCATTCATTCTCTCTTTTTCAACCCCTTCAAGGTAGTCTCTCCTTCAGAAGAGCTTCTCTCCATTGACAGATGAGAAGCCCACAGGGATCAAAACTAAACTAGCATGGTCATGGGGAGATTTTACACAGTTCAGTCCAAGTCACGTGGAAAGCAGACAGCACACAGATCAAGTGGAACAGAAATGATGGAGCCATTCAAACAGTGTGACAACCTCTACGTGGCCAGCAGTTACCTGCCCGAGTACATCAGAGCTGAATGGCTGTAACACCTACACCCGTTAAGTGATTCAACCAAGCCACTTCAGGAAGCAATCAGAATCCAGTTCCTTCGGAAATCTGACGTCAGAAAGGACTTTGGGAATCATTGCGCTAGACAGACTACAAACTGCATGCACAAGGGAAGCCTGGTGACCTTCTAGGGCTTCTCGGTGGTTGTGATGCTGTGTGGTCTCACTGATAAGAGGTTGGCTCCTGGTCTACAGATCCTGGTAAAAACAAGTGTGGAAACACACATCTAGACCTTTCTATTCTGCAAAGCTGCTTTATAAAACACCTCACAAGATGCCATGTTTGTTGCATCTCCAGGACTCCTTGGGGAAGTAACCAGATGTACTTTGGGGTGCCAGGCTCGTGAGTTCAGCCGGGACCCACTCGGCTAGATTTTTAAAAGGGATTGGGACCGAGGCATGGAGCCAAGTTTTCACAATTTCTCAAGTCCTTTGTGTCACTTCCAGACAGGTTTTCCCAAAGCCCAACACACTGGGCTACTTGAAAAACTGACCCTCAGGGTGAAGCTGGGTTATTTCTCTTTTACACACATCACCAGAAACAATATAGTTTTTGCAGGCCAAACACAGCCCTCAGAGACATCCAAGCAGCCCTACTATCTCCACAAGGACACCTGCTCAACTCCACCATCTTCCCATTATCTCCTGTGCAGTCTCGTGGCCTTCAGAGCACAGGTGCGATCAACTGGGACTGCTGCTGACACCCCAGGAGGATGGGAATGCCGCTCTCGTCATGGCTGGTTGTGCTTTGCAGGGCCAATAGGCTCAAAGAGCAATTAAGAAACAAAACAAAAGCACATGTCCTGTGACAACCCAGAACCCCACACATTAATCCAGATAAAGAGGGTCATATTGAAGGGGAAGAGGGAACAGTGACTTATGCTCTCCTGTGCAGTTTCACACACTGGATGCTCTTCGGGGCTGAAGTATGCTCCTATTCCAGATTTCCCATTGCCCAAAATGCACCCCACATGCTGAGCTCCTCAAGCATTGTGCTGTAATGTATTTGATTTTGTCAATGAGAACCGCACAAGGCCCTGTGAAGAGTCCCATTCAAGTCAATGGCACTTCTCATGGGCAAAAGGGCCCGTGTACATAGATTTCATGGATTTGATTACAGGATCAAGACCACATGTAGGTGATGTGCTCGTGTTTAAAAAAGGACAGTAGACTTCCATAATGACCCCGAAATCCACACTAACTGCCCTCTGAGTAGTAGCAGGTGTGGCTTGGACTATCATAACAGCAGATATAGTCATGCTTAATACTCATGTACAAGGCCAGAGTAGCAGAAGCAGAAAGGCATCAGGAGGTTATATCCTAATACCTATTCCAGGGATACCTGACTTCTGAGCATCCCACTCCCAGTGAGCGAGTGAATACCATGAAGCGAGCCCAAACCTGACTCTAAATAATCAAGCCGAGAACACCCCAACTCTGTAAGCAGGCCTTTTCACTTCAATGAAATGACTCATGAGACGCTACTCAGCGCAAGGGAGGCACACTCTAGCCCTAAACCTCTCCCTTCGAGGGCTGCCACCCGACACCAGGTTGGACAGCACCACAAACCCTGAGAAGACCCACTCTAATGGTTAGGGCTCCTTGCAAAGCAAGGTGGTGCTCAGGTACAGGCTGGTAGAGTCCAGCCCCAAGTCAGTATGGCTGTTACCAGCTTTGGTTCCTATGTGTTAGTAATGTGGTCTCCCTTGCAGTTTCTGTAGATATGGATCTGATTTCTGTATATAAAATTTATCTCTGAGTCTCTTCTAGGAACAAGCCTGTAATGCTGATGTGGACAAATGAAGCACAGCGACGTGGCTGTCGGAGGTGACAGATAAAGTAGAGTGAGGAGAGGCTGATGAAGCGTTCCTGGCCCAGTCGGAAAGTATCGTCTACGTTGGCTAACGGAAAGGGGGTTTCCAGTGGCAGCTGTAAGGCACAAAAAATAGCTCTTAATTTCCTGGAGGCAGTGGGGCTGAAATTCGAAAGCAAAGCCTGGGTCCTAAGAATAGCTCCAGCCATTGAGAGCCAGGAGACGTGGCCAGGAGGGGTCTAACGGTTAACAGAACGAGATACATTGAGGAACCAGAAAGGCCAGGTGCAACGCAAGCAAAAAGAAACAGGGAGGGTAGGGTCTCCAGCTTGGTGAGGTCCAGCTCATCTCCGTCTTTTGGCAGATGGTGCAAGGCTATTCTGGGAAGGCCAACACAGGCGTCACTGCAAATAGTTTTACGCACCAGGTGCTGACACAGAAACCAGACAGGCCCCAACCCATCACCTTCAGGGATTGCTCCCTTCTGTAACATAACCATAGTTGTTATCCAAGGGTAAAACTGCCCCCCCCCCGCACAAGGCCTAGAAGGAGACAAACAGGATTGGGTTAGGCCATAGGCCTTGTGAAGCCAGTTGCACAGAGATTAATTTAAATTTGGTCTAATAAAGTCATACGGTCACGAGACACTTGGAGAGTGAGGAACAGGCATGGGGGACTAAGTCCAATGGGCCACACAAATTAGGTAGAGGCAAAATACCTCTACCATCTTAAATGTCTTCAAGAATCCCTGGCACTTTCTACTGATCGACCTATGCACTCTCCATCCAGGCCTCCCTGCTGCAGCCCTCTATGCACTTCTGGCCTGGAGATAGTGCATGGGAATCCATTGAGAAGAGGCACATCCTACACCAGCAGTGCTGCATGATGGGGCAGCTTTGTTCCTCAAGCCTGGGCTGTACTTCAAAGTTTTGCTTTGTAGGTTTGGAGTCCAACCTCATCCCCCTCCCTCAGGCCTCTCCAACCTAGCTGTGCTGGCAGAGGCACTGGCATGGAGGCAACAAAAAGACATCTTTTGGCTGATACAGCTTATTCTGTTTGGGATTAGGGATCAGCTGTACAGATACGAGCTGCACCACTATCACCTGGGTCTGCCTGTACAGTTATTGTGGCCAGCCCTTTCTATTGCAGGAAAGGCCACAGACCCTTCCATTGCCTGCCCCACCCTGCAACAGAGGAACTGAGGCAAGTTTTATAGTCACAAAAAAAGTGCTCCCACCCTCTCCTCCATGCAATAAATACATCAGGGAACGACGAGGAGCCAAAGTCCAACTTTCATTCTCCTCCACCTTATTCCCAGTTATAATCAGGCAGAGTGACTATGAGGACTGGCTAATGTCCGATTCATTCCCACGTCCTGTCCTTTATAGTGGTCGTGGTCATAAATGTTTATTTGGCAGGTCCTCATAGTGCCTTAAAAAGGGATGCTGGAAAACACACACAACAATAGTTCACCCTAGCAAATCACTAAGGGCCAACTTTGCAAAGGCTCTTCAATAATGAGCTGCTCACATGTGCCAAGGACCAGCAGTGGAGGCAGAACAAACTCATACAGGTGGTTTTCAACCTCCAAATTGGACTGGCAGAGCTGTCTCTCCATAGAGTTACCATCAAAGGAAACTCCAGAGCTGAAGCTGGTGCAGAAGAGGGCACACAGTTCTCTTAACTGCATTAGCTTGGGGAGTATAATATAATACTGCTGCCTATATCCTTCCAGATACCAACTCACTGAGAAACCCTCTCTTCCTACAAGCTCCCAGGAGAGATCAGGACAAGTTAAGTCCTCAGGTTGAGATGAGTACTGCCCATGCTTTCTCATGCACCCTTGACTCTTGCATGTCTTCTTCCACTGGTTCAACAGTGTCCAAACCTGATGGGCATCCAGGGCAAAGTCCATCTGTTAATACAGACTGTGGCCTTACTTGGGGAGGGTTGTGTGTTTCCATTTAATTTCTGGTGGGGAGGATGAATTAATTCTTCAGGTTACTTAAACTGGTGTCCACTCACTTCTGCTACTGTTAGTTCTACCTGGCTACCCATGCACCCAAAATACTACAAAACAGCAGAAGTGGACAACAGGGGAATAAAATACATAAGACAACACATAGGCTGTAAGCTCCTTAAGGCAAGGAGCATCCTGTTGCTCTCTTTTTGTACAGCTCCTGACACAATGAGGTCCTGACCCAGGGCTGAGACTCATAAGCACTACTTCAATCACAGAAGCACAGAAAACAGAGCTAGAAGGGATGCCACGAGGCCACCTAGTTCAAACCCCTGCCCCAGGCCAGGCTCAACTAAGCCTAAACCACTCCTGGCAGATCTTTGTCTAATCTACTCCAATGATGACTATTCCTCAGCCTCACTGGGTAATCTATTCCAGTGCTCAACTGTCCTGATGGGGGAAAGCTTTTCCTGGCATCTAAACTAAAACTTCCCTTGATTCAATTTAAGCCCATTATTTTTTGCCTTATGACCAATTGACAGAGACCAGTTTATGACCATTTTACATGCATGACAACTTACATTTACCCTCAGTCTGCTCTTTAAACTGAAGAAACCCATTTTTCCATTTTCCTCCTAAATAATGGGAGGGTTTCTGCTCTCTGGACTCTCTTCAACTGGTTCACATCCTTCTAGGATCATGGTGCCCAAGAGTGAATTTCTCCACTTGATGCCACAGTGGTAAAGCCTCAGTTGGAGCATCGTGTTCACTCTTAGAGACATAAGTAATACAGGCAACAGCAGAATTTCCTGCCCCGGTGCTCACTGATGTGGGCAAATGCAAGGCTTTGCATGTGCTGAGTGTAGACACTTGCAAGGTATTTCACTCATCTCTGCAGGCCCCACTGAAAGCCTGGCTCACAATCACTGCATAGCTCAGGAATCATCATTACTGGTCAGCTCTACCATGCTTGGTCCATAAATAATCCCAGTATAATCAGTGAGACACAGAAAGTGGTAAGGTATCACTTCACAGGAGTACGGGCAGAGAGAAATGCCCTGTGGAAGTATATGGTGGTTTTTAAAGAACAAATGGCCAATGATGTTTTGCAAGATGCATTATGAACATTAACACACACACACACACACACCATCTTGCCCCAGGATCCTGCAATGATCTCAAGGAAGACTAGGCAACACCCAATACCTCTGCCACACCTGCTGCTGTTAGAAGCAAACGAGAGACTTCTCTGGTGGCCTCCTTACCATAATCAGACCTTGGCCTTGCAATGGAACCCACCAGCACACACCCCTGCAAGCCTAAGGGTTTCCTTGAGACTCCCCGCAGATGCCAGGGCCTGTTGTCACTGACCCTCAGATTAAAAAAAAAAAAAAAAAAAAATTCAATCAAGGCTTTACTAGATGCATACACATGTGCGCTGCTTCACTAATCAAAGGCAGCCCCTCGCAAAGGTCATCCTGACAGCAATTCCCGAGCAGCATTCCTCAAGTAAACGCCTTCCCCTGGTTTGCCTTTCACAGCGTGAACATTAACATGCCAGGGGCTCTCTTCTGACTTTTGATTACCAGACATTAACATTTCTGGCCCAAATCCTTCTCTCCACATTAAAGCAAAACTCTTACAGTTAGCAATGGGATCGCTGCTGGCATGAAAGCATTGGAATTGGGCCCATCGGACACAAAGGGGGATAAGTTGCACGCACTTGAATGCAACCCTATGGAGTTTTTTCCAGGGAAGTTCCTACTAAAAATGTTCATACTATTGATTATTTTTTCCCAGCACAGCTGCAAGTGAAAAGGCATTAACACATGCAGTTCAAGCGACTGGTACATAGGCAATATACTGGAGTTCAGGCCTATTCGAATTCTTTCAGGAACACATAGGACTATAGTTCCATGATTAAGATCTGTAGCAACATAGTGGAGAAAGAAAAACCCAGCCCCAGAGCCCTCCCCACACCTGGGCGTCACTGTGCAGCTGCCCTGCTGCAGGGGACTCCCCGCTCTAAAATTAACCCCTTTCTGTCCTAAATGACCAATCAGAAACTAGAACACGCCTGCCCGAGAACTCCAAAAAAGGGAAGTGAAACCGTCTCCAGAGGCCAGTGACACATGAAAGAGAGAAACACAAACAAGCTGCCACGTAGCACAGCCAAAAACACACGCCTTTCATTTCTGAGTTGGTCAAAATTCACATTTGCCAATTTGATGGATTAAACAATGTATTGGGCCTAAAAGGAAGTCTCCTCTACAGTCACTTTAAAGCCCCTTCTTCATGGCGTCATGGTGCAAATGACATAGATGATGTGCGCACTCAATTAATGGCGGCGTGCAGCTTGAAATCAGTCAGAAGCACCATTGCTAGTGCTTTGAGACGGGCAACTGCGTTGAGAATGCATCATCAGTCATGACTGGGAAATACACAGCTTGGGCCAGATTCTCAGCGAGTGGAATCCAGTCAATTGCATGGACTTCAATGCTGCTCCCACCTGGATCAGCTGAAGATCTGGCCCCTGGGAGGATGGGATGCAGGGGTTTATTCACATTGAGAAATGTCTCTAAGAATGAAAAAGCACTCTTCTTACTGGAGGCCCTGGATAGTGGATACTCAGGGTGGGACAGTGCAGAGACGAGTACTGAGGGGCTGTACCCCACTTGTGGGGCATCTTGGAACCACTGAACCAGGCAAATATCAAACCAGGGTGATCTGATTAATACCTTTCTTCTCTGTGACAACAGTGTTGCAGAAGGGACTGCAGCAAACACGAGTGGGAGCAAATACACACGTTATTGGTGTTGAGGCAGAATACTCCAGCACCCAGGTTGTAAGTGATTATGTGGTAAATATTACAGGCACTTAAGCATTACTGTGATGGAGGCCTAGTAGGATGTAGCTAGCATACATGTCAGAAACTACACACTTCTTTTGGTATATACACACACCATTGGTGTATACTCTTTGATCTCTGTTAAGTACCTGTATGGTCATTTACTGTACTGCCCTGAACAACCTCAGAAACAGTAGGAGCAGTAAAGTATTATTATTCCCATTTACAAAGGGGAGAAACCTGAAGTAAAGGACTGTCAGCGAGTAGGCAACTTGCTCAGGGTGAAACAGGAAGTGCAATTACCCCACATATCCCCAGTCCCAGTGCTGTAAGCCCAAGGTCCCCCTCCCACAACACTTGTGCCCTCTAAGAGCAAGCAAAAGGACCCCCTGGTGCAGAGTGTGCTCCTAAGCATGAGGGCGCTGAGGCTGGGGTTAGGGTCCATCTGGGGGCTGAGGCTCCACTCTGTAAAAGTGTTCTCCATGGGGCGGACGCTGTGAACAGGGAGGCTTGAGAGCCACTGCATTTCTATGCAGCCATTTTAACCATCAAGGCCTTTGCCTGCCTGGGAACCACAATTACCCGGTGGTTTAAAGTCTTCAAGATGAAGCTAAACTCATAGCAACACCCGATTCATTAATGCAAGAGTTCCCATTCTCAGAAAGTTACTGAGGAAATCCCTTTACTGTGCCTACAAACTGTCAGATCCAGAAGGAGACTTTCTCCCTGCATTCATATTCCAAGTCTATCAGATCTAAGGCAAATGGTTTCCCTGGACTTGCCCCTGGTTCATGAGCCTTAGGAGAGCTGGGGAAAGCTTCAAAACCCTCCCTGGGAAGCCAGACTCACTTGCCTTTTTCCCTTCTATCAGCTTCTGAGGAGTCACTGAAAAACATAAATGAACCACAACCCCAGTAAGCATCAACTCAGGTAACTTTATGGACTTCAGTGGAGAAATGTGGATTTATGTTAGCTGAGGACTTGGCCCATCAACCTTATCAATAATGAGTTAAGTGTAAGAGGGACCTGAGGTAAGAAACGAATGGAAATGCACTCGGCGTTTCTTATAACGAAGTTACACTTTTTAAGCTGTTTTTGGTTAAAAGCACTCCCTCGCATACAAGATAATTGCCCAGATAGGTTATTTTGCTGCTAAGGAAAATTGAAACTCGTCCAGCACTCAATTCAGGCTGTCTGAACTAGATTGAGGGCCTGACCTAGCCCGGGGCTGCTGCTCCTCTCCAGCTGGAGACTCTCTGCCCTCAATTCCCATACACTTCAGCAGACCTCAGTGCTCAGCACTTTAGCTCAGCTCAACCCCAAGCACGTCTGGACCCCGCATTGCCCTGAAGCTGGAGTTTTCTCCGTGAGAGAAAGCAGCAGTGTAATACAGCAGCATCTGCAGCCAATACTTAACCTTTTCCTGCACATGAAATGTTGGTAGAGAGTCTTAGACTTACAAATGCAGAGCTTGATCCCAAGGTCACTGAAGTCATTGCAAGTCTCTCTCCAGACTTTGGTGGTCCTTAGGCAAGGCACCTAATAAGTGATCACTTTAAACCAAATCCTGTAGGACTTACTCTGGGGTCAGTTTTTCCCCCCGGCAGCCTGAGTCTGCCTACCCAAAGGAGATCACAATATACAGACTAGGTCAAAGCCCACTGAAATCAGTGAAAAGATTTCCATTTTGGATCAGGAGGGCTTCAATCTCCACTGCCTTTTGTAGGTTAAATAGTGGTAAATAGATACACCGAACCATGTTAGTAGCCGGATCAAAATAGCGTAGAGTATACTCCATTGAAAGCCAAAAGATTTCCTGATGTACATCATACAGACTGAAGAATTCATGTCTTATGAATAGATGACTTCACTTTTATTGAACATTACAAAATAATAATGCTTCAACTGTCATTTTGTACCTCAAGCTCATTTGGTAGTACAGTATTCTGGTCACGTATATAAATGGTAGCTCCCATGTTACCACATGAACCATTTTATTGTGATATAATACAACATACAAGTACACAAGGCAGTTATCTGTAGCAACGCATGCAATTTTGGAGTGTAATAGAAAATATACTTTCAGGTCCAACATGGAGAGAAAAAAAACAACATTTTCTGGGGCAGGGGGTTATTTTATTTATTTAACTTACAGGGAAGTTTTTACTTGGGCCTGAGAAATGAGATTTGCCTCTTATAATGAAACCTTGATTTTTAAAATGATAAATCCAGTGCAGTGCTGTTGATAAAATTTACCCCTGGACACGGAGCTAAGACAAAGCTTTCACAAAGTGTCGATCTAATAAAGCATTTAAGTAAATGCTTCAGGTCTTGCTGCATAGGAATAAATTTGTAAATCCTAACTCTTCCAAATAGCGTTTGGAAGAATTAGGATTCACAAATGTATTCCTGTTCAGTCCCAGGCGGACGTCAATAGGAATGGGTGGGTCTCAGCACCTCACGCCAGCAGGTCTGACCATGCAGGAAAAGCAAAGATTAAATCTTCATTAAACTAAGTCATTTTAATGTACTTTTCTTGTGGCGGGACTTCACTCAGCCCGAGTCATTGGTAAAATTCTGTTTCATTTGGTCTAGAAAATAAGTACCAGAAAGCCGAGTCTGGCTGAATCAGAAATAAGTACAAGAAAGGTTCCCAAAATTAAAACTAAGCAAACAAACAAGGCCAGAGCAGATGCATGAAATGAAAGCTAAACATAAATGATACACAGAATCTAAAGTAGTGAGAATAGCATTGTTTTTATTGTGCAGGACAAAGCAAGAGAATTCAGTGAAATAAATAAATGTTTAACATGAGTACACTTAATTGACCAATATAGCACACATTTGCATAACTTGTGTTCAAAATTGCAACTGAGTAGTTTCAGAGTCGAAGAGCTGAAACATACTGCTAACAGAGTGAAGCCACAAAATAAATTATTTGCGAGTAATTACAAGTGGCGTGCAAATACATAAATAAATTAAATACAGCCGCGCACACACGCACATGTACACAGCGGCATGGAGCACAAGGGCTGAAAGCTGTAAACAAGTTCTAGATAAACTGATTCAATTCAAGCAAAATAACCTTTTCATTTTATAGCACAAACACCACCATCAACAGGAAAAAAAAAATCTTAATTTTGGTTCATGTCTCCTCAGGCAATTAGAAAACTATTTGTTTCTGCTATGGAAACAAGAGTGGTAGCATAAAAGAAACCAAGTTCACTTTTTCGCAGTGCAAATATCCGAATACAGAAATAAATTCTCTCTTTGGGTTGATTATCCTCTCTCTTCTGAGAAAAAGGATTAGTGTTTTAGCCATATAAACACAGACTGTTGTCTCAGAGTTTAAAGCACAAGAATAATTTTTGCAAAATGTGAAAAGTCTCTTAGCTAGAAAATGTCACTGATAAAGAATTAAGCTAAAAAATTAGAGAGGAATAAATAAGAGGGTGAAGATTGGAGCCCAGGTCAGCATTTTAGCAAAAGTTAATTCACAATGCTGAAATTACAGACACAGAGTCAAGTAGAGGTCATGTCCTGCAGTCCCATTCAATGAGCATCATGTTCAGGCCTTCACAGGTTGTTCTGGAGCATGTGTTGGTATTTTCTCCCCTTCCACCTGCAAAGCTGAGGTGTCTTAGTGCCATGGGCCTTGCTTTGCTTGTGAAGGAGAGAGAAAAATTGGTTGTACAAATCCAGGCATGACACAGTGAGTGGCTTGTCAGGGCTAGTGATGAGAGCTGTCCTACATCAAACCCTGCTTCTTACTGGAAGATCACAGGTTCAGACCGGGCTCAGTAATGGCTGTTCTGACCTGATCTCTCTTGCCTGTGGCCAGGTTCAGTGAAAGGTTGTGGGGTGGAGAGGAAAGACATTTTGTGTTGGTTTCTTTATAATCAAAATGGTGACTGTTTGAGAGCTACTCTAGGGACTGGGTTGGCAAACATATCCTCCAGAGACTGCTGAATAGATCCAATGCAGGCAAGGCAAGCAACAGAGCAAAATAAGAACATAATCCTACAAACCTACGGGCATACACTTAGTCCTGCCGCCTGCAGGTATCACATAAAAAAGCAAAGTTTGTCAAGGCCAGCTTGGAGCACAGCTTACTCCACAGCATACGCAAGCACGCTCCATAGTGATCATATCCACGTGGGGTATTATCACACACAAAAGCCTGCTCCATGGCCACCTCATCAGTAGAGGCTGCAGCAAGGAGGCACCTTTGTTAATGCACCTAAAGCCACCTGTACAATTCTCCCCCTCCATCCAGCTATCTGGTGTACAGCTAGCTTTGGGCCTCCTAGCCAAAGGCAGTTCTTGGGCACCTGGCACTACGGTTCCCTCCAGGAATACTTGCTATTGCAAAAGTTGGCACTTGCCTTTGGTAAATCTGGCCACTCTGCCAACATCCCACATTCATGGAAGAGGACAGTGCATTACAGCAGGCCTTCTCCACTCTGCAAGTATCCCTTCCCCTCTGGCTCTAGAGTGTCCCAGCTCTCTCAAATTCACATGAAAGACCTGTATAAAAACTGCTAGAGCAGGGTCCATGTTTTGGAGTTGTACTCTCCCTGCCCGTTTCAGTGCCACACATGAAAAGGGAGAATCTGGCACCATCCATTACAGAGCTGACCCGTTCTGGATAGGTCTTCCCAGAGCTTTAAGAAAGCCATTTACTCTGCCAGCTAGTACCCTGGGCTCTTGAGTTCCCTGCTGGTAAACCTTCAAGGTTTTATGACTTCGCAGCACATTTAGGGCCCGCAAGAAAGGCAAAAGACTGTCCAGTTCAGCCTGAAGGGCTCTCAGCCCAACTTCATCCCCAACCAGGACTGTCCTAGTATTGAAGAGAAATGGAAGAATTCCCACCAATTTCTAGGCCAGCCTTTGCCTGCAATTTTCTGAGAATCTCTTTTTCCATATGACACTTCTTTAGAAATAAAAGCTGTCTCTGCTCAGCCATCACCTGCTGTAGCTGAACTACAACAACCAACACGGGGCATTGCCAAACCTACCGAGGTCCGCTCTGCCATTGCTGCTGTGGAGAGCCTAAGCATAAGGGTTTTAAAATGATGCCTAAAGGATTTAGGTCCTAAAATTCTGGAGTCAAGTCCCAGCTTCTTTAAGACCTGTTGAAAAGTCTCAGGCCCAGGGGTTAACGACTGAATGCTAAATGGCAGGTGTATGTTAAAGGACAGATTCCTTCTGAACACCGAGCTACCAACAAACACAGAACAACAGCTGTAGTCTTTGAGCAGCTATTTTCAGGCAAATGCTGCAAATCTTTAGTTGTGTAAATAATTCTTACTCAAGCAAGCAATACTGTTCAGCTGAATACGCACTCGCGGCTCAACTCTTCTACCTGTTCCTAAGAATATCCGATATGCTCACCAGCTTTATTTGTTCATTCAACATAATATTTGTTCAAGTTCAGCCAGCGTAACAAACCTAAAATCACAGCCCATACCTTACTTAGTAGAACTACTCACAAGGGATCACGTTACTGAGAATCTGCCGCAAGTTTAGACACGGAGAAATCTTCAGAGTATGTTACATTAGAAAACATGGCAAATGACATAGTCCAAACACCCCTGCTTGTTAAACTCACCAACAGCCATTAAAGAAATGTTTCCCCTGAAAATCTGGTGGACTGATCAATTTTGCACTTGCCTGGCACTTTGTATGAGAAATGAGAACAAAAGGAAGATGTGATAAATGAGAAAGACCTTTCTTTCTTTCTTAAAGGTATTTCAGCCTTTTGACAATAAAGCAGCCTGCAGTAGATCATGGACAAACTCAGCATCCTAATAGATACACCGCTAATCAATGACCAATCATTAATAAAAGTACAGCAAATTACTTTTAACTCCTTGATTTTATTCTAGTAGAGCAAGAAATGAGGAGGTGGCTCAGTATGGAGTTTTTCACCATAAAACTATGCTCTTTGGTGCCACAAAGAAGAATATCATCACAATGTAGTTAAACTCACGCTGTATTTCAGCAAGTCATGAAGGTAAAGTCCCCATAGGACTGGGATAATCCATTGTACGTGGTACATTGTAGCAGCAATATACCAAAAACCAAACAAGTGGATTTAAGGACACTGACATTCAAAAAAGAGTCACCCTCAAAGGTGACATCCTTTCAGGGGTTCAGAGTATAGTGTCACCAGCTTTTAACAAATCTAGAAAGAGCAATCTCATTGTTACAGTATTCGCAGGCACCGAAGCAAGTGTCTCATTTATTCCTAGTTACTCAGAACACCGTGCACGTTTAAATTATACAAGAAGCAGGAACTAATGAATTCCTATGGTAGCTGTGTGCCGTTATCTGGCAGTGCAGCGGGTTCCCTAAAATCATCATTTTTAAGTGTGCATTTAAATGAAGTAAAATATGTTTTGATATTTTAGGGCATGTTTTCAATCCTGAAAAATATCACCTTGCCTAGACAGAAGGGCGTACAGTGCTGTCAGCCTGGGTAACAGATGGTCTCACAAATAAGTCAGGGATAGGTGCCCTGTAGGAGAACAAACCAGAGATGAAATTCATCTGTCAAAACTACAGGGGACTCCACTTCCCTCTGGCCCAACATGAGCCCGGCCCAGTTCCAACACAGTACCGGAGGGCTTCGTTGGCTTGAATCCACCCAAAGACCCTGCCATGCTTAACTGAAATCACAAACATCTTGCTTTCACCCTTATCACGTAGTACAGATGTTCCAACCACAACTCAAAATGGCCCTCAGGGTTGTTTTCAAACACCTTATCTTTGCTATAATTACATCCCAGCAGGAAACAAAAGGGTAGCTTGGGCGAACACCAGCTGGGCTCTAAAAATAAGCCAGCGAGCCCTTGTTTCCACAAAGCCGATGATTGTGTGTCAACAAGTTCCCTGGCCAGGGGCAAAGTACGTGGCGCTGGGCAGCAGTGCCTATCCCCTACCCTCCTCGGAGCCCAGTGCCAAGAGCGGTCACAGAAGGGCCCTGCTTCAATTCAGCTTTCAGAACCTGCTCCTTCAATGCCTATGGTCATTATCTTTGTGACAAAAGCATCGGGCTGCTTTAGTGACAGCCACTGCAGAGTACGTGGCAATTACCATGTCCGGGCTCTCCCCAGAGCTCCTTACCCACAGTTTTTTCCTCCAACACACTTTAGCAATTAAATGATATGTGGGTTGGATCCTGCAAACCTCTGGGCAAGTCGTGCTTTGCAAGGACAAGGCCCCATACAGACCCCAGGATCACTTCAGCCCATCACTAAAAAGCAGCCACCTCTGGGTGGAACAGGAGACAGTCTCTAAACTGCAAATAACGGGGGTCATTCTCTGCCGCCACATACCCCTTGTTCCCTTGCATTGCAATCAACCTGGGCTAAAACATGAAACAAAATGGAGACTGACCCAACCATGCTGCAGGACAATTAAGGGGGGGGGGGGGGGGGGGGGG
>NW_017729001.1:14774475-14782748 GCF_001723915.1 Gavialis gangeticus
AGGGGGGGGGGGGGGGGGGGGGTAGTGTATGCGTGAAGGTGTCTCTGTCACTTAAAACAATTCCATGTTCCTTTTTCTTTTCTGAAGTTGCAGCCTCTGATCCAGTCTTTTCATTGCTAGTTGTTGGGCTCTCTGGATTTTGAAGGTTTGCAACCATGGCCCCAAAGTGAGTGCACACTGCAAAAGGTGTTGTGTTTGGATGGCATAGATCCTATGGCTGATACTTTGCTTTTTTTTTTTTCCCCATTATTTTTATTAGAAAAAAGACTTACAAAAGGAATCTGAAAAGATGGGGTGCCGTCAAAGGCTGGAGTCGAAACAGGGCTTCCATCACCTCCAACTTACTGCCATAAACTCTACAGTAATCCTGAATAACCAGGGTCTTGTTTTCATATCTCATCTGAATATCTAGATGTAGGAGCCTCCATGAGACTGTATCATTACATTTATTCCCCACAGTTTGCTAATAAACCCTCTCTCAGAGCAAATGTGCCAGCACTGACCTTCAGGGCACTGAATAACAAATAAGTTACAGGGGGTCGATAGCAGTTGGATGATAAATGCAGCTGTAACCAACTCAGAAGCAAGACAAATGCAAAAAGGGGAAACTACAGGAATCAGCAATGATCTTGATCGGCAAACATCAAATTTTCAGAGCCGGAGCACAAGGCAAAGGGGGAGACTGGCTCCCAATCAATAAATAATCCCTGGATCACTCATGGAGATATACTCTCTCCACAGGTGGCTGAAAGGCTCCAAAAGAAACAGTAAACAGAAGCCAGAGGCCCAGAGCCCAGACTCTTGTATTGCCAGCAAATGAACAGACTTAAGGAATTCAGAGCCGGTCTCCTAAGAGCTCAGACCTGTAACAAACAGCTCTGGTAAAGGTAACTAGCCCTGGCTTTGTCTCTCTGACTCCAGGCACCAAGTACTGCTCAGGCAGACCTTTTCCCCAAGGAATGTTTCTTTCACTGGCTGCCGCTAGCAAGAAGGTTGCCAAAGTCATTTGAGCAGCTCTCTGGAGAGCACGCGCAAGCACTCAGCCCCAGTACTAGAGCCGTTCAGGTGCATTCAGCCCCACTTGCCTGGGAAGAAGAAGCTCTTTAGCAAATCTAGTCCAGTCCCAGATCCATATCCCCAACTGCTCGAGGCCAGGGCCCACGCACAGCACTGAGAAGGGACTCCAGTCCCGACCTGCAGCATCAGCTGCTGTTCTCCTCTGTGTTTGGAGATGCTCACAAACTATGCCGCTATGCTACTTCCTACCAGATGATGTGTGCATGGGTTTTCCGAGGTGGAGCATTGCCCAGCATAGATATCAGCCAAGTAACCCATGCATTCAGTATTAATGACTCTCTCTACATCCATTCCTACACCCAGCTGATATACTTCTAAGGGCATTTAATCCTAGTAGTAACTAATGTGAGCCATAGCAATTCTGATCCTCAGATGCGACTGAAAGACTCCGCTAAAGCCCTCTCCCCTGGGACCTGTCAGGGGACACTTTCATGAATTCAGCTCTCCTTAAGAACAAGGATCTCTCCTGCTACTCTCACAAACTCCTAAACAAGTGCATTTAGATGGGGTTTTGAGGTGATGTTAAATAGTGGTTAAAGGGAAACTCTACCCCTCCTGGATTGAGCAGGAGTATTGTAAATGAGAGGGATCATGAATATCTGTAAACCAAACAAATATATATCTGCTCTATATTGGTTGTGCCCTACAATGCCAGAAAGCCTGACCCTGGCAACCTAGTACCACTTCAGATCCTGCCTCTTCTCTTTCCCATCAATGTCTAATTCCCCCACCTAGACCCCCCCCACACACACACCCCTCTGCCATTCACTGTACCAGGTTTTCCTCCTGTCTGGCTCAGACTAGCATTGTTTTCCAGACAAACACAAGCACCTGCAATTCTTAACCATGCACAAGCCACCCAAAGCAGACCCCAAAGCTTTTGGTGATGCTGACTGGAAAAGGTTTGGCTTTCCTGTTTAGTTTGGCTAAGAAGCTGGAGGTGTAGGTGCATCTCAATTATCTGAAATTACTGAGTCTTCACCCTTATGTCTGGGATATCTGCGAGATTTTAGCTATGTGGTGCTACTAGACAAACAGGCCATGACTGGCTTTTCTTGTTATAGGTTAACTTTTCTGCTTCCAGTCTCAGCCTGGAGTCACCGAGATGCTCCTGTGAAAACTGGGGAAAGGGCATTTTTATTGCTGCTCAGTCTGTTTTTTTCTAACCCTAATCCGCATGAGACACAGAGGTTACTGCTCTTTCCAACACAGGGCACACAAAAGATGAAACCTCAGGGGTGGGAGCTTCCTTAGTCACCAGCAGATCAATTCCAAGGTTTATTAGCCCATTTGTACTTTGGTGGCACCACAGAGTCCCAGTCATGGCCCAGGACCCCGCTGCAATAGGCACTGCACAAATACAGACAAGATGACTCCTGCTGCAACCAACTTACACATTTTTGGAAACAGATGAAAAGCAGGTTGAGATCACACGGTGATCTATTTCTACAGTTAGCACTTATCAGCACTGGTGCCATAGCGAACAGGTCTGTGATGAACAGACCCTCTTCCCCTTCTTCATGACTATTGAGTCCCATCTGATCCACTCAAATGCTGCAAGCAGGTGAGTTTGGAGTACAAGAATAGCCATGTTAAAAGGGAAAGGTGTAAAGCTGTTTGAATCTTTGAGCTGGTTTGTGGGCTGGAGATAAAGGGGTAATAAGCAGCATCTCTTCGCTTAGAGGGAGATCTCCACACACTGCCCTGTGGTGCCTTGAAGCTGACAGCAAGCGGTACTCTTCTGGGTTACACAGCCCCCTTGTGGCTCTGCTCCAATTCTGCACACCCACATACTGAGCGCTGCGCTCGACCGGCATGAAGAGACTGCCCTGCCTGGCTTTTTCAAACACAAGGCAGGTGCTTGTTACTTTCCCAAAGCAAGTTTAATTCTCCCAGCTCAGTCAAGGCATACGCTCAAAAGGAGACAGATGAAGTGCTTCAAGGACATCTTCAAAGCCCACTTGAAAAAAATACAACATCAACTCATGGGAGACTATCATCCAGGACTGTCCGAAACGGAGGAAGAGTCCACTGCAAGGATCCCAGTCCCTTGAAACCTCACAACGACAACAGGAGATGCAAGAGTGTGAGTGGTTGAAACAGCATGTTGTGGACCGAATCAAGGATCCAGAGCCACCCACCCCACATGGAAATACGTGCCCGTGTTGCAACAGGCTCTGCTGATCCCACATCAGCCTTGGCAGGCATATTCAGATCCACAGATTGTCTTCTGTGATTGTCCTATCATCCTTGACTGCAAGGGATTGCCGAAGAAGTACTTAACCTCAGAAGGGGGAGCAGGGCTCTGGTTCTTTAGCTGAAGTATATGAAGGACTTACACTTAGGAGGCAGCCTAATGTAGGGGTCTGAATACTACCACAGGATGCATAAGATAGGGCTTGCGCAAAGTCCTTTATAGGCACAAGTCCCAAACTCCCATTAAAATCAATGGAAGACCCTTATCCTAGTTTCACTCAAACCTCATGAAAGACAAAAATCGCCCACTGAGTTCAAGAGAAGTGCAAGGGCCCTAGGTTTATTCTTAATTGCAGCAGCAGTAATTTCACTTATGGCAAATCTGTTTCATTTGGCAAACAGAGAGGTTGCTTTTGAATTTTTATGGGTGCCATATCTGATCCTCCCTGACAGAAAATACTCAGTTAGGCACTGAGCTGCACATGGATCCACACAAAGGCAGCAGTAGTAGTGATTTGCAGAGATAGCAAAGGAATGGCCAGAGAAGTGAGAGAGAAAGGATTTGGCCTCTGATAACAGCTTCCCGGACAAGGGGCACCTGCAGCACCCTCAGGCACCACAAACTTCATATTTTATAGACGTTAGGGGCTGGAAGGGACCTTGTGAGATTGAGTCCGGCTCCCCCGCCATAGGCAGGAAGTCAAATATTTTAGACTGCAGAGACTTAAAGCGTAGGCCCTGCTCCCCCCTTCCCAAGGCAGATTTCCCAACCCAAGCACTTCTCTCCCTTGGCCCAGTCCAGGTCTCTTCGGCTCCCACCTTTGCTTATGCACCTCCTTTCTCAGACAGCCAAAGCTCTGAGCTTTCTGGGGTAAAACGTAACCCCCCTGGAAGTCCACACAAGGTATAAGCAAGTACAAAAAGGCTGCGCAGAACATCTGAGCACACCCTTGTTTGACTGCAAAATGGAGAGAAAGGAAACACTCCCCCCACCTCTGCTTAACTCCTAGTTTCACTTATCCTGGCTGGCCTTGTAAGCTGGGAGGGAGTTTTCCCCCTATATTTCATGGGGGTCCTGATATGAGCAACTCCCCTTGCTCTAGGGTGCTGAACACAACACTAGGGAATGGACTGCTCAGCTCCTGCTCCTTCATAACCCTCATCTTCATCACGTGACTTCCCGAGCTGCTTCCAGATCAGGATAATTGCCACATCATTGCCAAGTGGGATCCGCGAGCCCTGAGGCACTAATCCTCCAGAAGGAAAAGCAGCACGTTGTTCTGGACAATACTTTAATAGGATGACACCGAACACACCACCTTTCTACCGTCAGCACAGAGCTAATGCACCTCAGGATTTCGGCCAACGCAGAAGGCTGCGCTCCAAGATGGGATTGGCCATGTGGTCCCCATGCACAGACTGTTCATAACCTTACACAAAACAGGCTGCTTCTCCTCCTCAGAGGGGGAAGGACACATGTTCACCCTGTGAGAAGTGTCAAGTGACAGCCAGCAGCTGTCGACATTTTGGGGTCCTTATTGCACAGGTTGTACAGAATCCCTCGGCCTTGCATTGCTACGCTCAAACGAGAGCCTTTTGAACACTAATTTTGGACATAAGGAATTACCAGCAGGTAACGTTCCCATCCAGCTGGGGATGAAAACCTCACTCAGGAAATAGCATCTAAACTAAACAAGACTCACACTTTTGTGCTGGTTAGCTAATACATCACGATAGAGCTGTTTTTCTGTCTCTGCTGCTCCTGGTATAGTTGCACTATTAAAAGAAGGGCCGATTTTCAACCAAGCTGCTTCCCTTCCAGACTGGAGTTTGTTTTTTCTCTTTTAATGAAATCATCTACCCTCAGTAATGATAGGCACTACAAAAGCTAATGAACCAGGCTGACATTTCTAAATCAATGCTGAAATGAAGCCTGCCCTTAATACTTTGGGATAGAAGAAATGTTTCGAGAAGGAAGTCTCTTGTTCATTCATTCTGTACAAGTGTTTGCAGGTCTGGGAGCTTAAGGGACTGTTGCTAAGCACTGCACACAATGACAAGTGATACTAGTCACTCTCCTGGGAGCTCATTACCACAATTTTCAGGCCTGGTTCAGCCTAACTTTTCCTGGAGGTGAAATCAATATGTGGCAATCATGATGCATATTTACCCTGTGGCAATGGTCCACAGCTTCCAAAATCAGTCTGCAAAGTGGAAAGGCTGATCATAAAAGTATATCGACTCCAACCTACAATTATACTTAGATTTGGAAAAATAGATATAACTCTCTCACACAACAGACTCCCCCATGGAGTGAGGGGTTAACTTCCGTTTGTGTAACAAGGCCTGCAGGAAGGGTATAAAAAGGGGTAGGAGCAACAGTTTCCATACATCTATATTAGCCTAGGTAGAGAGGTGCCATGGGACAACCTACTTTATTAAAATATTCTCCTATTTCGTTTCTTGCTCAGCTTCTAAGTTGAGAGTAAAGCTCTGAACTTTTAGGTTACAGAGACATCTTGTGGTCACTTCACAATTTAGCACTATTCAGGATTTTAACATGAGGACAGAAATGAAACAGCTTGCCAATGAAAAGATAAAGATCAAAGTATAGAAATGAGGTAGTTGAAGGATGAGATCTGACATGAGAGGCCAAACAAGGAAAGAAGAAATCCATTTGAAGTTTACACGAAGATTAGACACAGGAAAGGAAGAGGACAAGATGGCCTACAGAGCTGATAATACTATTATAGTACGATTAGGAGAACAAGTGACCCTCAGCTGGACTGGCAAAATGCAAAAATAACTGGATATAGGTTGCACCAAAAATGGAGACATTTCAGTTGCTCAAAAAAAAAGTCTCCACAAAGATTGTTGTGTTGAAAAAAAGACACTTTTTTCACCCAAAATGAACATTTTCTTTTTAAGAAAATGAAGCATTCATGACAAGTACAGCTCATTCTGGCCTGTCCCTCTTTACATGTTAACCAAGAATAGACCAGTAGGTGACCAGAGTTCAAGTCTGCACTTTACTTGAGAGGATTTAAACCTTCATAACCTACAGAGCTCAGGGAAGTGCCCTGACCATCAGGGAATAGGGTATTCTCTCTCCCCCCTATTGAGACTGACTTTACACAGGAAGCTTCAATATTCATGGATCCAAAGAGAATAATGCTTTAAGCCTGGTGATTAGTACTTACCTCAGTGCTGAGACACCTGCCTGCCAGTATCTTTGCTCCAGTAACTAGTCTTGCTACAAAGAGAATCAGACAGGAGGATGCCAAGAGCCCCCAAATACCTTACAGCGTGGTGGTTAGAGCGCCCACCGGAGGAGGATAGGATTGACAGAGCCAAAGGGTTACCTGATTCCGTCTCTCCCATACCCTGAAATGCAGTGACCAAACCGTCGAGCAATAAAATAAGCACAAGGAAGAGGGGAACAAGAACCACATCTTTGGGAACCTACCCCTGTTTTTTTTAAGATGTCAGCAGTATTTCTTCCCAGCCATTCCTCCCCTAGAGGAGCCCAGGACATGGGCTACAAGGCCTTCCTCATTATCAATGTGCAGCTTAGTGATAATCTTTAGCAATAAGAACTTCCAACCACTGACCAAGATGAGAAAACATGCTTTTGAATCCTGCCCGACAGGTCTTACCCTGCCCAGGCTGTCACCTAACGCGCCAATAGGCAAAAAGGGAAAGAAAGGCCCAGAGGATGTGTGTCCAAGTCTGCTCATAACAAAAAGCAAATACTCAAGTTATAGGCCCCAAAAGAATTGCCCAAAGCAAGATGGACTTGGCAAACAGAATCCAATGGACAAGTTTTGCAAAGCACTATTATGTTCGCTAGATTCCCAGTACGGTGCAACCGTGACTCAAGGCACTGGCCTCATCCAGAGACCTACATTAAAACCAAGCCCAGGAGATACTGCGGAAATTGTATTTACAGAGATGCAAACTCTGCTGAAAATACTACTATTCAACACCTTGACACTGCTTTTCTACAAAGGTTTTCAATGGTCACATTGTCTGTTAGCTGCTCTCACCACCACCACTGGCAGTCTCAAACCATTGCATTGGAAAATCTGTAGAGCGTTGTAACGGCCAACTCCTAAGGGAAGCAGGGATGGACCTCCAGCATCTCCCATTCGGGTCCGTTAGCCTGAAGGCCACCTGCGGTACCCAAGGGGATCAGACAATACTTCAAATTAGCCTGAGGCTCACCCAGCCCCAACATCGTCCACAGCTGGCTCTCCTTTGTGGTTTTTCCGTTTTCTCATTATGACAAAGGTTGCTGCTTGACTAGTCACTGAGGTTAGTGCACACTCAAAACAAGAACTCTCACTGCTCCATTCTCTCCCTGAAACTTTTCTATCAGACCACATGGAAATAAGCCCCTGACAGAAAGCTCTAGTGCTGGAGCTCAGACTGAGGAAAGTAAACTCTACTCTTCTTTAGCACCTGATGAAGTAGGCCGTTTCCTATGGCAGCTCATGCTGGTCTGAGCCAGTTAGTCTCTAAGGTGCTACCCTACCCTGCCTTCTGCCCAACTTCTGATGGACACAGCTAATGACCCCTCTCTACTCTTCTTTGGGGCACTTTGGGGTTCTCCAGGATCTTTAGTGAGCCAAAATACACACTCCTCTATCTCCCTTTCTTCACTCATCTTGAAAAAGAATATAGAAAAGCAATTAATGAGAACAGCAACTGGCCACTGCTCAGAAGTTATCAAAGAAATGCTTTTGTACGAGAAAAAAAGGCCAATGCAAGGGAAGACAGGCAAGCTAGACAGCCAGAGGCTTACCTTCTTACTTCCTGCAAGCCCAAATTCCCTAGACTCCTGTCTCCCCCTGCTGTCCAACACCACAGCACACAGGCAGCCTGGGGAACTGATGGTCATGGGCAAGCTGAAAGTTTCATTTTGTTTTTCAAAAAAAGTAGAATTTGAGATTCCCCCCCCCCCCACCACACACACCCAACCCCAACCAACCACACCCCCG
>NW_017729001.1:14782867-14791217 GCF_001723915.1 Gavialis gangeticus
GCCCTGGCTGTGCAGCGCCTGCCTCTGCCCCAGCCACACACACACACACACACACACACACACACACAGAGAGGGGAAAACATGTATGAATCTGACTTTTCAATCTACTTTAAAGCAAATGTTTCCAACACAATGTTTTGCAGAAAAATTTCATTTCCTGACCAGCTCTACTAACTCATCAGGGAGGACAGGGATTTTCAGGAAAGTAGACAGTAAGAGGGCAACTTCCTTAGCCTTACTATGCCTTCACACATTTCCTGGGTTTCCCTTCCAGATTTGTGGGTTTTATTTCCACAATTATGAAGGGAGAAGGGGACAGAGAAGGGGGTAAAACCTAAGTTTTTCAGGCAAAAACTAGATAGTCAAAGAGACTGGGGAAAGTTTTAGTTTTCAACAGAGAATACTTCAGGAAGGCTCAGTCATGAATTTAGTTTTATTGAAAGCCCATTTTTCCCCCCTGCAGTCAACAGAAAGTTGACTGCCTTGCTAAAACAGTTCCTTCCTGGATACGAAGGAGCTTACTTGCAAGTGTTATGAGTGCCCAGATCTGGAGGGTGGAAGACAAACGCAGAAGAAGTTGCAGCGCACAGGTTCTCTATAGTTTCTCTCTTTCTTCAGCGGATGGAAAATAGCTAAATAGCTACTTATATTGAAAGCAGAGTGTCATTTTGGGCGGAGTGGGGGTATTCAATGTCTTGCCCAATGAGCGCCCCACCCCTGATTGGTATGCAAAAGGTGTCATTGTAATACTCAGGTATTTAAAGAAAGGATTAGGAAGAAGGCATGCCCCACCTGGTACAAATTACATTTTCAAAGACCAGTCTCCATGCCCAGTTGTATTTGGTAGATGACAGTATCATACATTGATTTACGCGTCTGGTTTTACATCCACAAAAGACAAAGAACCACTAGTTAAAGAAACAGGGTGGAGACATTACTGGTTTTAACCAGAAGATGGTGGCATCACACCTCAGGAAAGCAAGACACATCTTTAACAAGAAAACCCATTATGAAAAAACCAAGGGCCTGGAAAGGATCAACAGTTTGCCCCGTTTGGAAAGAACAGGATTTACTGTGGAAGAAAAAGTCAAGGGCAAAGCTCCCATTCAGAAGTGACCCTAGGTGATAGGAGGCATCAGCAAGATTCGGGTGAGCTGTAAGCTCACCAACAGCTGCAAATGCTGTTTTTATTCTGTTGGTTTTGGAAGAATTATAACTGCACCTCCGTACCCGATAGGCCGTTCTGCGCCTAGAGGAAGGAGGAAGAGCCAGATGAAGACACATTACAAGAGGTGAGTGCACAGGTTACATCTCTGATAAATCCCAAACACAAAAGTAGAGGGAAAGTCCCCCTTCTCCCATGGGAAACCCCCATCTCTTTCATCCTCGTGATGGCCAAGTATGGTCAGTTTATGTTCCCTTCTCTTCAAGACAGAGGAAAGTAAACATGGGTTTGACCAGCCTTTGTACCAATTTGATGGAAAGGAAAGCTTGAGCATGAATGGCTCTGCTCACCGATCTCCTTACATGCATGTTCAGAGATCCAAGGTAGGTGGGGATTATATACTGCCCAGCTTCCCCCTGGATTGGTAGGAGCTGTTCCAGAGCCCACCACCACCTGTGAGATACTGCCCCAAAAGCAACCCCTGCTGGGGTCACCCTAGCATTGAACGCTGACCCCCAAAGGCCCCGGAGACGGTTTTCCCAGCGGTACAGTACCCAGACCTAGCACATTTCCACCAGCTCAGAGAAGCGAGGGGTTTGCCCCCAAGAACCTGCTCTTGCCCCTTCGGCCTCCTCCGAGGTGCCGAGTCTTGGGTTTGACCCAGCTCTCATTACGAACACACGAGAACTGGCTTGTTTAGTGTCTGATGCACCAAGCTCATAAATTGGGTCTCTAGAGCTCAGTGAGACTTCATTAACAACCTGCTATCACAGCCCAAATGGAACGGCCTGTCCTGGCACTTTATAAGCTAATAACTCACATCTGAGGTACGTGTGAGAAGGCCAGAGTTCACCTCCCCAGGAGCCTCCCTTGTAATAAAGGTAGATTTTTCCCCGATCTCCCCTGTTAGGTTTTAGATGAGGCAATTTTCACATGTTGACAGCCATGAGAAATGGAATTGGCTTCATGCATACGGGGCTCTTTGCCAAACTCTTCTGCTTCCTGTCAAGCATATGAGAGAAGGGAGCTGGCTTACAAGAAGGTCATTCCCTAGGCAGACAAGCCTTTAGCACGGGACTGTTTCACAGGGAAAAGCCACCCACTTCTGGTCATGTCTGCGGGCGGCAGCATCGAACAGACAGCTGGGCTGGCCTCCGCACCGAAAGCAGACTAGCTACTGCTGAACGGGACTCCACTGGGGCTTATTTACCCTTTGGAGAAGTAGATAAATTAGCCCATGTTGAGCTCTGCGCTATCACAGCCAGACTGCATCCAACACCCAAACCAGCTCCTTTGCAGCTAGGTCTGATAATCTCCTCGCTGCAGCCTGCAACATAGACGTGATCCTCAGCGCTCAGCCCTCCTCTCAACCAGCAGCAGCGCCTCCCAAGCAGGTCTTCCCCGCATCTCCATGGCTGTGGGTCAGGCCCGAAGCATCCAAAGCAAGCAGAAAGACTCCTATTGATCTCAGTGGGCTTCGGTCCTGAAGGGCCACGCACCGGGCCAAAGGAACAGGAGGTGAAAAAAGGAGGAAGGAGCTGCTCACAGGAATGTCTTGACGATTCCTCCACCCCTGATTGTTTCTTTCCTTGCTATGACTGGAGTCACCTTACCACCACACAAATGCAGCTACCCCACACGCAGAAAGGAACAGTCTGAAGAGCAATACGTGCTGGGAAAGGATTCAGACCAGAGATGGATAGACATGTGCTAGGTAAACCTTGGCCTTATTTACCCAACTATAAGGCTGTGAGGGAAAAAGCCAGCCCCCTCGAGAGCTGCCTCCATAACTGAAACAGTTCATGTTTCAAGGCCAATACACTCATGTTCCAGCATGTTTCAGTGGCTATTGCTGAGCCTCAAGTCCCGTCTCATCTCCATAAGTGGCTTGCGTGGAAGTCGGAGGACAGGCCACCTCCAGCAGAGCTCTGAAGCAGGCCGGGGTCCAGGAGGCTGGCTTTTTCCATGCAGCACGCTGGATGCGCAGCGACACGTGTCTGTCCTTTTCTCTCTCTTGGCTGAGATCCTTGAGAGCCTTGGCTCGAGCTCCAGCATGAACACAGCAAGACGGCAATGTCTGAAAGTCAAACCGTCTGCACTAGTTCCTGGTCCACGAGCCTTACTCCAGGCAGCGAGACAGAGGCACTCATCTCAACGGCATGGGTCAGACGGTTCCCAAGGCCCGTGTGAAGCTCCTGGAAGCACGGATTCCATGCAGGGCAACCCTGGGAATCTGCTGTCGAGCCCCTTCTGTCTGCAGAGATGGCTGCCTGGGTCGTCTTCCCCCACAGCAAACACGTGACAGCAGATAAAGCTATGCTGCTCTGACAGCCTTGGATAACGTGTACCTAGCAATGCTTAGCGAGTCCCAGAGCATGGTAGCCAGGACTCGATCCCCAGAACGTAACACTGGCACTAGAGGAAACTGCATGCTGCTGTTTTTAGTGAACCACAGAAGGGGCCTCCGAGGCGCTCCCTTCTGGCCTTCCTGACCAAACCCTGCTCTGTATAAACATACCTCAATCCTCTGAACAGCCACTAACACACTCCTCTGTGCCTCCAGCTGCCAGGAACAGGGTCTTTAAAATGATTCACAGATCTCTCAGGCCAAAAAAAGTGGTCTTCCCTAATCTTGCAGAAATACAAACCAAAATCTTGGTTCTCTCTCTATGCATATAGCATGCTATTTGCATCTCCCTCCCTCTCTCCAGATGGGCTGTGGGCTACCTGCTCAGCGCTAACTCCAGCGAGGCTCTGACACCACTCACTAGCACCAAGATTTTGTTCTGTGGCAGCTGAACTTGGATGCAACGTCGGATTGGAATAGGCCACATATTGCATATCTGCTATGAGATGAGACCCAAGAGCCTTGATGTTCAGGGGGAGTGAGGAACAGGATGGACTCACCACCACCTCCTTGTGCTTCATGCTACGCAGCAATTTGAAGTGTCAGTCATATTCAGTGTTGGCTAGGAGTCCTTCAGCAGCTGTCACCACTCGGCTGCAAGTGCAGAACATCACACAAGTTATGGGAAGACTGAGGAATTCCCCTGCTTGAAGGAATCTACCCCAGAATGAGAAAGCAGCTCTGCCTGGTCAAGCCAGGCCTGGCTTCTGCAAAGTCCTTCTGAATGACGAGGAAGCCCTGCACAGAGACCTACACAGCCCAGGTAGGTCACTGGTGGGGAACTGGGAGCAGGTTCAGTTGTCACTTTAAGGCTGTCCAGTACAGAGACTGGACCAGGGTGCCTATCGTATAGGGCCTGGAGTCTCACCTCTCCTCTTGCAATACGTGGAAGGAAAACAAGAAGAAAGACGGGTCCAGGCAGCAGGAATCTCCAAAGGAGCAACACCCCATGTCATCACTAACCAGGCACAAGCCCAGGCTGCACCCCAAGGAGAAAAAAGGTCAGATACCGCCAAGCAGCTCAGCATAGATCATGGAAATGCAGGAGCAGCACCCTTAGCCCAGGCTAGGCTGGGTTACTGCTATCGATGGCTGGAGTAAGCCACGGCATTTCAGACAGTTTAACAGTCCTCCCCCAACACGGCAGCTGGGAGCCCTGCCTGCCGAAGCAACATAGAGGCTTTGTTTCTCTCCAGAGGCCAAAGAGCCAAGCTGTGCCTGGAAAGAGCCATTTGCACCTGAATGAGTTTCCCTGGAGCTGCAAGAAAGCTGCTCTGCAGGTCTGTCAGGCATCCCACAACCCCACGGTGAACCCGCTAGTAGCCGCGGGGCCAGCTGTCTAGTGAAGGAATGGCCAAAGCTCGTATTGTTTGCAGAACGGCTCAGTGCATTCCAGTTGTGCCATCCTTCTCAGGGAGCGCACGCAGCACTCGGGTGACTCGGCGTCTCTGTGACGCCCGTGGCTTTCTAGGCTTAGATAAATCTCAAGTAATTCACCGATTCCAGGGCCATTACTCAGCACCCCTTAATCCTCCTGCATCTCTGCTCCTTGGTACTTCAGTTGCCTTCACATTCCCTCCCTGGCTCACTTCTTACTGTTCTTCTTGCTGTTGTGTGCATTATTTCTGTGCTTTCCCAGACCAGGCCTTCAGCTGCAGGGGGGAGGGGGGACCATCTAAAAAAAATAAACCACCAGCTGAAAAGTCAAGCACCGGGTAGGCCTGCTACCGGCTCATCTGTTTACAGGCCAAATTCTTTGGGTAGTAGCCAAGGCCCCAGGACTTGCTTCACCCTGGAGAGGGGCACGCTGTAACCTGGGCATCCCCCCCAGCCTCACCTTGCTGGCCTCCTCCATAGAAAGGACAGTTGCAAAGGGAAGTCTCTGCACAGAACCAAGGAATACAAGACTGCTAGCCTGAACTGGCTCGCAGACTGGTCTCTTCATCCCCTTTCACATCAAGGGAGTGCCCAAGAAGTCTCCAGCCAACAATGCACACCAAGACCTCCTCGGGAGCCTGTGCCCTACACGACCCTTTGTGTAATGGACTGTTTTCCAAACTACAGCATTAAAGAATGAACATGAACAGGGCAAAGTTCATTACCTGCTCTAATGACATAATTAAAGAAAGGCCAAGCATGCAAATCCCCCCCAAGCAAGGTCACTTTTAGAAGCAGCAACCAGAGGTCCATGGTAATTACTCAGCTAAGTAATTATCAACACCCAGCCTGGGGGAGCGAAGGGGCAGGGGGACACGGTTTCACAGACCACCCCTTATAGTGTATTATTGTAACCTTTACCATGTAGCTGCCTGCAACCTGTAAATCAGGGATGCCGGGGGGCCTGTGGATGCATTCATCCATGATGCAAAAAGATAGGTCCGCTAAAATAAGAGCTTTCAAGTGAGCGGTCCCTAGAGAGGAGACGGCAGAGAACTGCTGCATTTCAGTTAATGCAGTGCACATCCCTTGAAGGTATAAGCGTGGCTGCCAGCTGGGCAAAGTTTAGGTGCTCTTGCAGTGGGCAGTGGGAAAATGGCAGCAATTAAAAGAAGGATAGTCTGTCACTCTCAGACAGGGATGATCAAAGAAACCTTCACCCCAGCCTGACATAACACCTGTATGCACAGTCCCACTCTGCCCCAAGGATAATAACAAAGCAAACATGTGCGTGCATTGAGCTTCCTGCCCATGGGATGAAGACAAAGGCAATGGTTATAACAACAAGTGAAACTGCTAACGAACCCTAGGCCCTCTACGATCACAGCTCACCTTGTCCCCAGCTTTCTATGAGGAGCTGCCAGAGGAGGCAGATCTTCCCAAAGGCAGAAGGCAAGGGACCTGCCCCCTAGGTATTCTCTCTCCTCAGAGGCCTTTCAGAGAAGAAGACACGGTAACCAGTTGCACAGACAGAGCAGACACGAGAGAACTGAGAACCCACAACGAGCTCTCTTCTCTAGCCTCTAGAAGCCACCTTGCTCCAGCCCGTTGCTGCTCCAGCCCTTTGGTTCCTTGTCCGAAAAGGAGCCAAAGCCCTTAAAAGAAGCATCAGACTCAGATGCCCCCCTCCCAACCGGGACACTGGGAAGAGGGGTGAAATAGGTGCCATCAGGAAAGGAGTGTCACTGATCCGCCTGGCTGACCCTACCTATAGCCACCCCCTTCCCCTCCCCTCATTTCCACTGAACATCAGCATCACCCACTCAGCACTGAGCAGAGAAAGACTCAGCAGCCACCTCATGTTAGCATCTAATAGGTCAGAGCACTCAGGTTTCATGTGGGCTTTCCAAGAAGCAAATATCTCATGAGAACAGCCCAGCCAGACAAGACCCAGTTCCTAGAAAATCTTTCTTTATCATCTTCCCTGGAGTACATGGCATCACAGCAACTGAGCACTTCAAATATGGCTGGAGCAAATCTCACGAGATCCCCCTTTACACCATGCACCTGACTAAAGCTGCCCTTTGAAAAAAGTAGGGTCTAGAGATTCTTAGAAACAGCTTTATATTAGGGGAGTCATCCTAGCTTTCACTTGAGATGATTACAGCTAGGAGGGACAAACTACAAGATATGTTCCAAAGGGTATGGGGACCACCAGGGTCATGAAGGTAAAACTCCATGGCTTTCTTGAATATATGATGATCCCAGTGATCATGAAGGCTTGTATATCTCACACAAACCCCAAAATACTCAAATTAAACCAGAGTACTGGCCTGTTTCTATATCATTCATGTACTAATCATATGTCCATCACCATAGCATTAGAGCACCTTCCAAGAATGGAAGGATATTAGTCATTTTATCTGGCTTTTGATTGTAATGATGAAGCCTCACACAACTTGACCAAAAAAGAGTTCTTCCTTGCCTCCATCATCAGATATCTTGCTACCCAAGAACCTTCCAAAGGAAGAGATGGGTCTGTCCTAACGGGAACAAGGCCAGCACTAGCCCCTCACAAGGACATCATAAGCAGTGCTTCAATCCAGACACTAGAACAGCTTGTTTACTTACACGGTGAAAAGTGAAAGAAGCTGGGATTAAATTAACAGAGTGGCCTTCAAATGCTCTTGGTTTATCCTTCTCCAGCTCTGAACAAGAGCATTGCCAAGCCAGTCTTGTCCAAACCAGCTCTGGATAGCCGGTTCTAGTCAGCCAGTCCCTTTGAGGGACTTTTTATCACTCTCTGAGGAGGTACAATTAACCATTTGTTGGGGTGGGAGGAGGGTTTTCTTGTGTGGTCATTCCCATAAAGTCCTCTCCAGACACTCCCTGTAGCAGCTGTGGCCCAAGGCAGTCTACAGCATCATAGCTTATGGAGAGCAGGTATACCACTAAGTGGTGCAGGCAAAGTTGTTGAGAAAGCACAAACCCTCCCTGTGGGTGGCCCCATTCTCCTGTTGTTCCTCTGGGGATCCACCAGGTTTTAACAGTGAGCAATAAGCCAACCCATGGCTTACCCCATGGGCAATAAGCTAACACTCAAAGGCCTCACACTTGTTCTACTCAGGCCTTCTGTAAGCAGCACTCCAAGGAGTTCAATGAGAACTCAGAAAACCCAAAGACTTTGGGGCACAGAAAACTAATATGTTCGGCACCAATACAGCACACAGCCTTCTGGTATCACAAAGCACTTCCTAAAGGAAGAAAATTAAAATGAGAGTCCCAGAATCACAGGGACGCAGGGCAAAGCCCAGCAAGCAGGTGGAGTGGTCTGTGCCCACACCTCTGACACTGCCTGCAGCAGTGCTGCTGACTAAGGGGTATGGGGGGGGGGGGGGGGG
>NW_017729001.1:14791384-14794208 GCF_001723915.1 Gavialis gangeticus
GGCGCGGCTAAGGGGGTGGGGGGGGGGGGGGGGGACAGTGTCCCAGATGTCCTTACGGTCACCCTAGTTATCACCAACCATTACCTTCAAAGGCTTCAAGAAGCAACTTCTTTACCCTCTACTCTCTCTAGGAGAAACAGGAGTAGTAGAATTTTGCCATAACCCATTGTTTTAAAGGCATCAGATAATCTCAAATAATTCATAGGTTCAGCTACCTTGGTTGAAAGAAAGGCCTTAATGAAAGGCATGCTATTCCATCAATGGTCTGTTAACCAAGTATAGGGAAAACACTGTCATTCCCCAGAGGCCAACATTGATTATAGCCTGTCCTTCCACTGCTTAACCCTCAGCACCACACACAACAATTAGCTCAGTGGATCCACCTTTTACTTCACCTTATAACAAAATCCAGCTTCCCAGGCACACTCAGGGAGTGACACGATAGAACTCAAGTGCTGAATCTGGGGAGCTGGGCCAAAGTTGAATGGCTCTCAGCTCAGTCCCTAGCACAAGAAAAACACATGTCACTCTCAGTTCAGAATAACACCAAGCCTCCTTTCTGGAAGGGCTGAGGAGCTACCCCATCCCAGACACTAAGGTGAAAGCAGGTGTTGATAGCAGTCGAGCTGCCCCTAATGGGGCCAGGGTTCAAATCTAGATGTTAGTGGCAGAATGAGCAAAGAGGCCTCTCTTCACAGAGGCACATGTGCTCATGCAGGGCGGAGGGTCCCCTGCTCTCGGCAATGTCTAAAGCAAATTTGTCAAGGACAAGATACTAGAAAATGAGCAGCCCCTGGTCCCTTTGTCACCAAAGCAGGGATTTTCTCCCACTGCCAAGGCAGATCAACAGCCAGTAGCCTACCTGTCCTAGCAGAGGCTGGGCTCTGATCCTACCCCTTTATAGGGTAACCAACCACCTTTTAAACTGGAAAGGCAGGACACAAGCCTGGCCACCCCGTCCCATCTCCCAGCAGCACGGCCAGAGCAGAGCAAAGCCAAGCCCATGGGGGGCAGGGGAGGATGTGGGCTGCCCGCTGCAGGCTCAGAGCTCCCCAGTCCTGCTGCCCTCTCCCCAGGAACCCCACACTGCCAGGGCAAGGGGCTCCCTGCCTACCCGGCAGTAGTGGAGGACACAATGGCCCCCACTGCTGCCAAGAGGGCAGGAGACACCTCACCATGGTGGCTCAGCCAGCGTGGGGCTCCTGGCAGCAGCAGCATTGAGCCTGTCTGCCCTTCCACACCGGGTCCCACCCACTGAGCCACAGAGGCCCCATGGGGAGGACAGCAGGACACAGAGCCCGCAGTAGGCAACCCACATCTGCCCAGTGCAAAAGTCTGGGGGGGCATTTGCCCCCCAAAAAACTCCCCTCCCTGGGAGTATGCACAGCAGCAGGGAGTCAGAACAGAGGGAGCCCCCCCCACCCCAGATGAGTCATCCTGCAACTGTTCTGCTCCCCAGTAGAGTCCCATTGCCACATGTTCCCACCCCCGCGCACTGCCTCAGCTGAGCAGCAACCCCAGCCCCATCTGCCAACCCTGCCCCACTCCCTCCCTCACCATGGGGGCCTCAATCTGCCACTTTTTCCCTCCCATCCCCGACCCACTGCCCTGCCATGTACCCTCCTTCCCCATAGACTTACTTGCAGAGAGCTGCTCTCCACACTGACTGGCTGTATCCACAGCCATGCACATGTGTATATGCACATGGTACCCCTTGCGTCCCACTCCCCCCAGCCCCAAGCAGCCCCTTGAAGGCTGGAACCATGCCAGCCTGCAAAGGGAAATCCTCCATTTCTCACAATTTTTTTTTTTTTTTTTTGCAGTGAACAGAAAACCTGGATCCCTGAACAATACTGGGAATCAGGGACAAATACCGTCTCAGAAACATGCAGCCCGAGACCAGGACTGAACCCCATTCCGGGATTGTCCCACCCAATTAGAGATGGGTGGGTCTTGTTGGTCATCCCCTTTTTCATCCCTAGTCTCAACAAACCAGTCAGGTCCAGCCTCTGGTGCTGACTGAGCAGCACAAAGCTCAGCAACACCCAGCTGCCACAGGCCTCCTCCTATCCCCTGTGAAAAGGATCCAGAGAGAATCCCCAGGCACTTAGGGCATGACCCTGCTCCCACTGCATCAGATCAACCATTTACCATTGCTTACAAGCGTCAGCAGGCTCACACTCAACAGGTTTCTGCACTCATGCTGTCCTTTAGCTGCACGCCAGGAAGCAGCAACTCCTGCCCCCATCCCTGGCTCCACTCCCACCACTTCTGCCCCAGCCCCTGCTACCACCCCTCCTCCCCCCCCTGGGCAGACAGCCATTTTGCTAACAAGCTAGCAAACACTGCTCCTGGTTCAGAGAAGTGTTTACACCAATTAAGAAAAAAAAACCCCCAAAAAAACAACTTATTTTATTAGTGGGAATTGTTTTAATTATGATTAAGCTGGGAATAAAG
Organism: Gavialis gangeticus; assembly: GCF_001723915.1. NCBI lineage: Eukaryota > Metazoa > Chordata > Crocodylia > Gavialidae > Gavialis > Gavialis gangeticus. The sequence goes on from NW_017729001.1 coordinate 14,793,842, forward strand.
CGGCCACCATAATTAACACTCAAGGGGAACAATATTACTGGCATAGCTGCGAGTCATCTCCAGCAGCCAGTGACTCAGCACGAGCCCACGCTCTGCAGGCTGTGTTGCGAGAGGGGAGCCGAATGCCCTGCTGCCTTATTCATGGCACCAGGTGGCATTGCTGCTGCTCAGTCTGGGGGCTGGCAAGGTCATGGGTGCTGAACAGGGAGTCACGAGCATGCTAGAGGCTTAAGCCACCTGTGAAACAGCAGGGGTGACACTGCGGAGCCTGGCACATTTCAGTCTTTACAGTCTCCCTACGTCTAACTCCTCCTTTCTAATTCTCCAGGGGGCTTGGGAGCAGCTGGCACCTCACTTGACTTTACTC
>NW_017729001.1:14794253-14799545 GCF_001723915.1 Gavialis gangeticus
CCCCCCCCCCCCCCCCCCCCAGTGCTGCTAATAAGGCAATGCTGGTTTCTTCAGCCACAAGAGATCTTGATCCACTGTCCTGGAACCAAGCTTCATGCAAACCTGAGTTCAAACAGTCCCAGCAGCGCTCCACGTTCAATGACTCCCTCAGACAAGCCCACACAAGAAGACCCTGCTGCTTCACCCATGCTGCCCTGTATCCCAACAACCCATCTACTGGAAGAAAGGTGACATTCATCTCTCTGCAAAGGTTGTACACCACCTAACCCCAAAACACAGACTAAAGGGACGCTCAGACCTAGAGAGACAGTCAGGCATGGTGAACCTAGAGTCCCAGCTTTGTATCTCGTTCATCAGGACTGCACTTTGCCTGGGGCTCGCTACAGCAGACAAAGAACTATAAGGGCTTGTCTGCCTGGGGTCACTTGGTAAAGTCAAACCAAATTAACTGAGAGCGTGAACTCTAAGTGGATGAGCTAGATGGCATTAAAAACATGTGGACACTTATTCAGAATTAAATGCAACCTTATTTCAAGTTAGCTCCTTTCCCTTTCTTAAGCAAACCAGGTTGAATAAAGGCCACTTTCAAGAAGGGTCCATCACAATGGATCTAATCTGATTTAAAAATCAATTCAGATGAACTCCCTAGTGTGCTCCAGACTGGATGGATATTACACTGCAACCAACTTTCTAGCATGGCTGAGAGCAGTGGGAACCCCGAGGCAGCCAGCTGTCCTACTGGTCACAAGCAAAATGTTGCCAGTGCCTCCCTCACTCCTCCCTGAGAGAGGCACTAAAAAACCCAAACAGACCAAGGAAAGTTGCAGAATCATTCAAGGCTCACTCTATGCATGATCTGAAACTTGCAGCTGCTCAGCCAGCCAGAGACAGGCCTGACAAGGTGCGAGCCGCACCTGATCAACTAGCAGAGTTTGTCAGAGAACAACTGCCTGACTTGCCAGCCAGCGTATCAAGAGCCAGGCTGCAGATCTGCTGAGCAGAGCACTGTGGTGTGAGCAATGCCTACCCCACACAGGTCTGAAACGGCAGCACCCAGGGAGAACACCTGCACTGTAATATCATGTGTGCACTGCCCACTCCTTCATCCCAGTCACTACTGCAGCCACTCATGGGGTTTAATTACTCTGACAGCCCACAGAGCATCATCTATTGCAGGTAAACTGCTGCCTCCCTACAATCCACCCTCACCTGCTAAGCATTTCCTTCATTCTTGGCTACAGAGATTATAAAGATAAATAAAATGCAAACAGAAAGGGCGGCTTACTCCTTCGCGAGACTCAAGCCAATTTCAAATTTGGATTTGTAGGACACAGCTTACTGCTACTATCCCTATTGGCTTTTGGAGGCTGGGCTGCAGAGGAGCTAGTGTCACCCAGCCCCAGTACAGCACAACAGCTCCATAGCTGGACAGGTGCCACCAGGGAAGGACGTTCTTGGCTGCACGTCCCTCACAGTGCCCAAGAACTCCTGGGCCAGGAGAAGACGCTCGACTGTAATTCCACCATCAGACGGGATTTATTTCTGGTATTTATCTGTATGAACTGAAGCAACAGTGATGCCCTGGGGGAGTTTGCCATGGGGCTCTTAATGAGCCCGCACGAGGGCAAGGAGGGAAAACAGCTCCAGAGCTCCCAATTAATGGCCTATACTTCAGGTACAAACACCTGACAGAGCAGGTAATGATTTTGTGTTCAGCCACAGAAGAGGCTGTAATTTGACGGCCCCTGCTCTCCACAGAGGCATGGAGGTCCCTCCAGGGCATCCTGGAAGAGACTCCAGTCTTTTTTGGCTCTCGCAGTGTGGAAAAGTCAGCCCTGAAGCACTGCCGCCTGGGTGGAGAGTGGGTAGGTCACAGTCAAGCCAGAAGTGAGAATGAATCAACTCCTCACGTAGGGGACTGTCCCCTCGCTCAGGGTTGAGACGCTGTTCTGCAGGTCATGCTGCCAGAAGAGATGTGAAGACAACACCATGGCCAGGAGCAGGCATCACTGGAGATCAGTCCCCACCTGCCATTTAGGGATGGCAAAGCCAGTGATGGAGCACAATGCAAAGGCAGCTGGAGAACTGGCAGTCATAGCTCCGTGGCATACACCAGGTCTGAACCTATGTGCTTGGCACAGGGCAGAAAGCCCTCTCCAGCTAGCGCAGGAGTTAGGAGGAATGAAGAAGAGGTTGCAGAGCAAACCATAGGCCTAGCGGCCAAGGGCCAAACTCAGCAGCTTTCCAAGGGGCTCCACAATGGTTCCTCACAGCCCTGTACTTGCAGCACTGGAGAAGCGTGTTCCCTCATGCCACAGACTGGGGGAGTCCTGCTGTGCCACTGAAGGCTGCGGGAGCACCTACCTATCCCCACTCCTTATGAGCTGGGGCAGGCAGACCAGAATGACGTGCACAGGGGACATGATGAAGACCCTCCATTAAGATGTTAAGAAGGCTGCTTAAGCACCAGGATACCTGGAAGGTTTGGACTGTAGCTCTTAACAGACCCTCTGGAAAAAAAGGCAAGAGTCTGGCTGCTGGGATACGGGCTGTGTGCGTTCCACTTCAAACCCCCCCGGTGCAAAGTCTAGCTAAGTTCTCCAACATCCCGACCCAGGACGCGCCGAGTCTCGTGGAAGCCAACACTACCTCTTCAGGCAGGTGTGCAGCCCTTTTTGGTACAAAAGGGGGCTGCTTCTTCCCAGGACACTGTAGAAAACAACCTACTAGTACTATTGTGCGCCCACCATGGCTATGTATCAGATGCCAGTCTCCAGATGGACAGGTCACTATTCTGCCAAGAATCACAATGCAGGGCAGGAAAGGGGATTTTGTTTCCAAACAGTGGCTCCCTGTCTGCACTGGTGGAAAATCCTAGGGCATAAGGTAGGGAGAAAGGAACTCCCCAGGCCAAACCTTTCATCTCTTCTACAGCACTAGGATGGAGTTTGTTACCATCTGCTCAACAGTAGCTATAGCACTGGCCTCATAGCACCTCCCCATTCTCCTCCTCCTCCCTATGGGATCCCCCGGCTCACAACATCTCAGCCTTCGTTAACACCAACGATCAGCTGCCTGCTCTCAAACACTCAGATGCCCAGGCACACGCAAGCAAACACCGTGCTTTCGGCAAGCAAAGAGCCCAAGCATGGCCTCAGAGTCTCACAGAGCATGGAGCAATGCTCGGCTCCTCTACACGGCCACCGAGACCCTACGGAAGGGGGGAGAGGCCATGGCCCATGCTGCCTCGACTCACAAGAGAGAGAGAAAGCAACACAGAAAGCCAGAGGAGACGGCCTCTGTGATCCCAGACACAGGGGAAGCCCAGGGCAATGAAGGCGAGCACCAAGAGGAGGCCCCTACACCTGGAGACTCTGGGGAAGAGAGCGTAGGCCAGGAGCGCCCAGCTCATCTCCGAAGCCAGCTGCAAGCCCAGCTGTCCAGGGAGCAGCAGGAAGACCACAGCCCTGGCAGCCGGATAATTGAGCTGGTGAAGAAAGTCGTTCATGGGGAGGTAGAAAATGGAGAGGCGCCTGAAGATGGCAGCGGTGACCCTGGAAGTACAGCCGGCAGCATCTGTGCCACATGCGGGCAACACAGCACCCCAGGGGGCTGCACCAACGGGGTCCCTTCAGAGCTAGAGAAGAAGCTGCACAAAGAGCTGACTGCACTAAGGGAAGAGGTGACCGCCAGCATTGAGGCCATGAGGAAGGCCATGGTTGAGGAGCTGAACAGCCTGCGTGAGGTCCTACAAGCCTCTAGTGGACATCCTGCACTGCAGACCTCAGAGCTGAGCCCACTGGAAGAGCAGGATGAGACCACGTCTGACCCTCTGAAGAGCCCTCGCTGCAGGGTCAGGCAGAGAGAAAAGTTCGGAGTCAAGCTTCCAGCCACTTTGGAGGAGAAGTACAAGTCCCGCTCGGTGCCCTCCCTCCACCCACTGCCTGGGCCCAGCCAAAACCAAGCCCTGCTCCGGGCAGTGACCACAATTACAGCTAAAAATGCCCTGACTGGCACCTTGGGGCCCAGATCCAACTCCGACCCTGTGGAGGCACTGCCGATAAAACACACCACTGTTCTGCCTCCAGCAAACCTCAAGCCCACACTCAAGAAGCACCCAAAGAAGGTCATGACACCTTCAGGGGCCAGGAGCCATCGGGAGAACGAGAAACGTGGTAACAAGATGACTGCCAGGATGGTGACCCCTCACCCACCACTTCACACTGATGGCAATCCTCACTGAGGAACCAGACAGCCAGGCTTTCACCCACCAAGGGAGACTGAAGCCAGAGCGCTAGGAATGACACCCCGTCAGTGAACTTCTCTTTTCCTGGAGAGACTGACAGCCTGCTTACAAATCACCCCCCAAATCCTGACCAACTGGAGCAGTCAGGAGGGGGAGATCTCCCAGGCACTGTCCTAATGGGAACACAGGAGCATCCTACACAACACGGATGCAAAAGCTGAGGCTCACCAGGCCAGCAGAGTTAAGATGCACCTGTTTCCACAGCCAACAGCACAGGAGGGGGTGTTGTGGCTCACTCCACATTAGACTGACTCCCCAGCCCAAACAGCCAGGTGCCTATTTACAGCTAGGTCAACTGGGACAACTTTTGGCACGAACGTGGAGCAAGCTCTGCTCGAACGCACGTACCTGCAGAGCCGTCTGGAAACACATTTACCACTCGCACCCCACTTACACACTTGTGCATGCCGTCTCCCCGACTGCCACGACCGCTGCAGAGCCAGAACTCGGGCAGCAGGAGAATGGGCACGATCTCGAGGACGCCAGCACAGCATGGCAATTTGGAGAGACAAGTCTCACAGGATTTGGTCACGGCTGCTTTGCGTCTGGTTGTAGTTCAGACAGATTTACTGCTGCCGGAACAAGAAATGCTGTAGCTTCAAGGGCTGCTTTCTCCAGCGTGGCAGTAAGTAATAACTCCGGTCAGACTGATTTTTTTGGGCAAAGCAGCGGCATCTCCGCTTCCTTCTCTAGATAGCTTGATGTATAAATATGTACTGTGTATTTGTTAATTAGCACCTGAAACGTGAACACCTTTCAGTAAAGACAAGCTGAGGCTGCAATAGCTGTTCAATGCACAGTAACGACATGGCACATTGCCAGGTGTTACAGGGACAGCAAAGTGCTGATATCTCATCTGTAAATATACTTCATTATACTACAGCAGCTTCCAGGCCCCCCTTGGGGTCAAATTCCTGAAAGGCGAGGGCTCACATGTACACCTGTAGCACACACAGCGCTGCATCGCACTACACCAGGACCACCAG
>NW_017729001.1:14804545-14807389 GCF_001723915.1 Gavialis gangeticus
AAAGACAAGCTGAGGCTGCAATAGCTGTTCAATGCACAGTAACGACATGGCACATTGCCAGGTGTTACAGGGACAGCAAAGTGCTGATATCTCATCTGTAAATATACTTCATTATACTACAGCAGCTTCCAGGCCCCCCTTGGGGTCAAATTCCTGAAAGGCGAGGGCTCACATGTACACCTGTAGCACACACAGCGCTGCATCGCACTACACCAGGACCACCGAAGGTTGTGTAAATGAAGCCTATGCTTGCCTGGTAGATTCTCAAGTCGCAGAGCTAGCGTTGTGGAAGGGAAGGTTTTGAGGCAACAGAACAGGTATCTATCCGCCTGCTTGGACACAGGCTGCAGGTAAGCAGAGACCCAAACCCTCAGATTGTAGCATCCATTTGAAGTGCAGGACACAGTCCAGATCTGACGTTGCCTCATTAATGGGCCAAATCCTGGATTGGTCAAACCCAATAGGTCCGACCAGAACCATGCTGAGGTCCCCAGGGGATAGCTTGATCCATACCCTGGGAACATCTGGAATCCGGACATGGATTCAAACCTTGTAGCCTAGCCCATCCCCAGTGTATATTGTTAATCACATGCACGTGGCGTTACCAGGGAAGGGAGCTGCTGAGCAGCAGGGTTCTGGCATTAATAACGTGCTCAGGGGATAGCCTGATTTCAGGGGCACTAAGTCTCTGCATCTTAGAGGGGAGAATGCTTTGGTGGCTGCTTATCAGGGGCAGATACACCTGGCCTATGGTTATAGGGGAAAGTAGTAGAGGGGTTTCAGACATCTTAAAGACAAGCAGTAAGGCAGGAAGAACTCCAGCTCAGCTATGAGGGGTGAGGGTAAACCATCCTCTTTAATTGCGAAACACTCCACAAGTCCTTTCTGACTAGGCAGGCACCATGCCCTGTAACATTTATTAATAAACCACTTGCTTTGGCTACAATACAATCCCATGTGCAGACCCTTCCTGGACTTGCAGTTCTCCGTGTGTAACATAAAACTACATGGAAACTTGCCTTTCATTTCACCTCTGACAGTTGACCCTTTAATGATATGCCTTTTCCTGGTCTAACCCCATTGCACTTGCTGCCCTATGACACCACCCGAAATCCTTTGCTTGCCTTACCAGAGACCAGGAGTCATCCGTCCCAATGCAGGACAAGCACAGAGGGACAACTGCCAGCAAGTGGGTTATCTGAGCTGTCTGGGAAGAGCTGGGGGGCTTTGGCCCAAGGCAGCATAGCCAAGGGCTGAGCCATTTTGAGGAGTTAGCTGAAGCAGCATGATCACAAAGCCATCAACAGAGAGGGTCAAACAAGCCTGAAGGCCACATGGGAAGGGGGAGGGAAATTACTTGAAAGCCCAGCTCTCAGAGGTGCATGTTATCCACAGCTCCCAGTGACCTCAGGCAGAGTCATGGCTGCTCCCCATCTCACAGTCAGAGTACATGTGCCTCTGCCCCTACCCAAGCATTTCATACAGCTATAGCCTGTGGACATGAGAAAGGAAGGTAAGTGAAGGCAGAGGATCACATTAATGACTGTAAGTCAAAGACCATTGCTGTCGCACTCTATTCAGGACTGATTTTTATAAGCACCCTCTAGGGCAGTGGTCTCCAAACTTTTTTGATTGCACACCCCATCAGTAAAAAAATTTTGAGCACGCACCCCCAATATATGTATATTTATATTCACGCACCCCTATCAGTAAAAAAATTTTTGAACACCCCCCCCAATATAAGTATATTTATATAAATATAAATAGAAGTTCTAATATTTTCTTCCCACACCCCAATGGATCATCTTGCACACCCCACTTTGGAGACCACTGCTCTAGGGCCCTAAGCCTGACAACTCTGGATGCTGCAAGTGCATGGCTCTTCTGCATATACCAACTCATGTGTATGTGGCAGGCAAAGCCTCATTCTAGTGCTGCGCCTGCTCTTGAAAGGGCCCAATACAGAGCCTTTTGAAAAATCAGCAACATCCTTTCCATTGGCTTTGATTGCCTTGGTGTGCTCTGATCAAAAGCCAGTCGCCACTGGATTTTTTTCCTGTTGCTGAAGGCACCTAACCCAGGAGTCAAGCATTTGTCAAGTAGAGTCCACTTGACCTCACCATAACTATACAAGGGGCATCACACTGGTGAGCGTAAGAAGGCCAGAAGGGCTCATAGTAAACTAAGTTTTTCCCTTCCAGGCACTGATCTAGCACTTGGCACCAAGCAGGGAATTTTAGTGCTGCAGTCCTTGTAGAGAGCATTTAATTATTTCCCCCTGTCAGCGTCGATATGTTTCTATTACAACAGGGAGAACAGGAGCTCTGTCTGGCAAATAAATGATCACGGGGGAATTTCTGACATCCTTGACAGAATGCTTTGTGCAGCCCTGTAAATCAGGCAGGCTGTCTCTGGGTCTGGGATCCTACTGCTCAGAGTCTCCTCACTCTAGGCTTTCATTAAGGAAACCAATATTTATATCAGCCCCTTCCTTTACTGACACATCCCTGATCCATACCATCTTAAGTGCATGGGGTTTGGGTTTTTGTTGGGTTTGGTTTTGGGGTTTTTTTGTTGGTTTTTTTTTTTTTTTTTTTAATATAACTACACCTGCATTGCTCATTCTCACCACTCCATTACTTCCTAAACCAAGTAACAAAGGGGTAGCAAATACCTGATCACAGAATGCCCTGGTGTTCCATCCTTCACCAAGGCGAAGGAGCACAGAGAGGCAAAAAAAACCGGCTACTTTTCTCCCCGAGTCACTGTCAATAACACATTGCACCATAAGTACAATTGGGATTTCCACCAACTCCCTCCCCCCTTCCCCTTACACAAACCCAA
>NW_017729001.1:14807705-14832440 GCF_001723915.1 Gavialis gangeticus
TTTTTTTTTTTTTTTTTTTGACTGCCTAGCCTCAGATGCTATATCTATATATCATTTTTTTTAAACAACTTGACCCCACTGCTTTGCTGTAGGCCTCCCTTCTCCATTTCATTAGAGAGAGGGAACATACACACAATAGCTGGAGGCACAATACCCAGGATAAACTCCAGTAGGATCTGGAGCAAGCCCTTTGGGTCATTGCCACCCTCCTCAACCCTTACCACTTAAAGAGCAAAACCAAGGACTGGAAATTGAATGTGGAACTGGTAGAGCTGACCCCAAAAAACCCTGTTTTTTGTTACTCATTCCAATAAAGAGGTTGACTTCACAACAGCTGTTCACACTTGTCTGATTTTTTCCCCCCTTTGCACTGATATTTTAGTTACACACATTCAACAGCAAACATAGTTGCAGAATACAGCAAGTTGTGCAAGCACTTGAAGATATTAACAGCAAGCAGATTTCAAGCTCAGCAGTGAAACATTTGCACTGGGATCCTGAACCTAATCATTACACTTAGCCAACCAAGAAAAGACATAACAATAGGAGGCCTATGCATCCAAACCACGCAAGCAAACCTGTCTTGAATTTGAGATAGTTACAGCAAAGTGCCCATGAAAAAAATCTATGTACCGAGACCCTTAGTAATTCAGTCCAAAAAATTACTCAGCTCCAGCAACAGGCAACCTGTAGCACTGAGTGCAGACTTTTAGGCTGCTGGGCCGAGTTTATGAATCACTATTAGAGCAACAGCATCAAGACCACAGTTCACCCTGGAGTATTAACTAGTCTTTGCCCCACCAGCCAATACTTTACATGTGCTTATACCTGGCAGGTATAAAGCGGTAAAAGCTGAAGTTCTCACAAGAAACTATAAACTACACTCGCAGATACAGGGACATGGCAGGGTCCTTAAATACACACACCTAACATCAAGTAGAGGCATGCAAGCAGTTAATCTCAGTAACAAAACTAGTACTTCCTAAGCACTCCTTTCTTCCCTAACAGACAACTCTCTTCCAAGCACCATTCCCCCAAGCGTTGTAAGGCACAGAACACAGCCAACCCCACTGGGCCTTTGCATCAGATTCCCAAAACAAACAGAAAAGCATTTCACCCAACCCACAGCCCATGCAGCCTTTGCATCCAGCCCTACCAATAAACTAAGCTCTTCACTTACCTGGGCCGGTTGCATTTTGGTCAGAGACTCTTACCCCATCGTTGCCCGTTGTTCTCAGCTCTCTCAGGAGCCCCAGAAAGGGCCTGCCCTCTTCCTCTGGTCCCTTTGCTTCCAGACACAGAACTCCACTTAGAATTTGTCCTGCTGTTAGGAACTGGCCGCTACTTTCCTTTGGCCTTTTATAGGGCCCAGCTGTCCGTCAGTAGGCCGGCTGAGCAGTGGCTAATGAGTCGCAGGTGAGCAGGGCCACTCTTACCTTTGCCTTAGCCTACTGATCTCACTCCTGCGTAGCGCACCCCATAGGATTTGGCATCAGAAATGATTAGAATCAGCCTCCTCGAGAACATAGTTGTTTCAGCGTTAAAAATACAGAAGCGGAGGAAAAAGTAGAATTTATTTCAGGTGCTCACAAAGTGAAAGCTTGAACCAATACCTACAAAAATACAACTCTTTTGATTAAGTAAAAGAGCTGTATTTGTGGAATAAAGTCATCAGCCCTGGGAGTCACAAAGCAAAGCCTCCTGACTCCCCGCAGAAGTCTATGATCCCCATGTTCTGCTCCATGATTACCAGTTTTCTCTTTCCCAATTATTAATGAGCTGTAATTGTTTTATCAGAGGCACAGGAGGGGCTCACAGGTCCCCCGTGTTCCCCAGCATTATCGATCTTCTGCAGTCTCTCATTCAGTGTCTTGTGCAAGTCCCTGTGGGGATGCCTGTAGAAGGGAGCTCTTAGGCAAAATACAGCTGTTCCTAACACAGGCAAACTGTATGCTGCAGACACCTTAGAGCTGCAATCCACATGTACTTGTCCTTGTGAGGGAATCCCAGCACTCTCTGACATTACTACAGCTCTCTCTCACACCAGGGCCTTGTTTGCTTTCCTGTGCAGATAGGTGGCATCTTTAGGAATAACCTCCAGCATCTCTGTAGACGATGAGCATTTTTCCTGACTTCATACCATGGCTGCTCTTTGACATACCATGGCAATCTGACAGATCTTCCAATCCAATCTGTCTGCCCCTGGCATGTGCAGGGCACCACCACTGTGCCAGACCCAAAACTTCTACTGTGATACATACGCCAGCCACTCTCTCTTGGTCTGCACCTGCCAGCTCCTGGAAACAAGGTAATACAGCAGCCTGAGAATGCAGCAGCCAGTGCCTCCAAGACAGGCAGCCGAAGGGCAGTTCTAGGATGCCGACACTGCCTCACTCTGGAGAGCTGGTAAGGGCAGAGCGGGAGCACGTGGGCCTGGTGAAAGCTTACCACACAGCATTGCTCCTGGGCACCGTGCATTGGCTGAATAGACACTACAGCTGTTGCCTTCCCTCACAGAAAAGCAGAAAAGCACGCTCCACCAAAGCAGTTTTATAATTACCAATACATTCGAGGGGTATAGGTTGTAGCCGTGTTGGTCTAAGGACATCAGCAGACAAGGTCCTTTGGGTAAATCGGATATCTTTTATTAAACCAACTCAAATAGTTGGTCTAATAAAAGAAGAATTTTTCCAACTATTTGAGTTGGTCTAATAAAAGGTATCAGATTTACCAATACATTCCAGATCATTTAACAGGGAAATCTAGATATATTTCTCCTCCACTGCATGCAAAAAGCTGTGAAAAGATGTAGGCCACAATTGACCCAATCTACAGGCAGGGTTGTTGCTGGAAAGTAAGTGAAGCATTAATCCTGTGCAGTAGCTCTCACCATACTTGAGGCTGATTCCTGTCTTCCCCTCCCAAGTCGCTCTGAACAGAAAACATTTTCTGAATCTTTGCTGCCCTCAGACTGTGCTCCAGCTCCTGTCTGCACTGTCATTAGGACATAATGTGCATACCTGTTGTTGCAGGTGGAATAATCCTGCAGTCTTATGGCTTAGTAGTTTTCCAGACTGTCAGAGAGAAAGAGTAACCCCAAGAGGACCTTTAAATGCTTATAAACTGGTAACAGCCTTGCAGGCCGAAGCAGGTGCAAGTACAGCGGGGCCTGCGGAGAATTTCTGATTCTGTAGAAGTGGAAAGAACGGCGTAGCCACAAATGAGACCAGTCTAAAGCCCAGAGAAGTCATTGAGAATTAGGTGGTGTAAGCAGGTGTAGAGTCGCATGAATCTGCCACCTCAGCACTCACACCTATCCCAGTGACACAGTCATGGAGGGGGACTGGATGGAGCAGGGTATTAGGGCCTTTCTCCTCTCAGTCACTGAATCAAATGCAATCGCAGCAAGTAGCTGCTGTGAGTTAGCATCCTCTGGTGCATGTTGACTGGCTGCGTGAATCAAGTTGCTGGCCTCAGGCCAGGTCCTCCAGCATGTATGACCCCCTGCTGAAATCCCAGCAGCGTGGGGCAGCTGGCACCATCCGTGGAAAATGGATTCTGCTCCCATCCTCACACGGGGTCACTGCTGTCTGGAGGTCAAATGCAGAGCTGCAAAGCTCAGCGCTGCTCCTGCCCTTGCTGAACCTGTCTTGGTGGCAAAGAACTTCACTTGCCCGAACTGTCACAGGAAAGCCGCTCTCCCCGGTGAGATCTGCTCACACTGGCAAATGGCTGCTCGTAGGTGCTCAGACACCACAGTGGTGAGCAGCAATATAGCTAAGGGGGGCGAGCAGTGAACCAAGTTGGAGGGAGCACAAAAATAGCAGCTGCTATCACCACCAGGCCAGCAGCTGTTGCCGCCCAATGTACCACCCCTGCCCAAAACTGCACCTCTGATGATGCACATGCTATAAGAGCCCATATCAGTTCCAACAGGAGCACCAGGAAGATCCAGCGGGTGATGCGACTGGACACGTGCATCAAAGCTGGACGGGGCTTTGCTTACATTTCTCATGAAATCCAGCAGGGTGATGACCCTCCACAGAGGCTACATGGGAAAGGTTCCCTGAGGAGAGAAAGCTCTTCATCAGGGCTTATTATTCTTTAGTTTCCCTTCATAGGAATGGAAAATGGGATCCTGGACTTTACAGTCTGGAAACCAAGATGGTTTTTCTGACTGGGTAGAGTGCGGCTTTTAAAAAAAAAAAAAACCACCCAGTGAACTAGGTCCTCTGGCGAGATCTGTCGACTTCACTGAAGATAACATATTCCAGGAAGCCTCCGACCTGCATGGAGTAAGTGTGCAAGTTTGGGACCACCGGGGGATCTCTGTATTAAGGGGAGTCTTCAGGGGCTGCCTTTGTACTCCAAGCCATTTCCAACACAGAGGGCCATTGTCCCTGATGGGATCCTCTCAGCACTGCATTAATAATAATTAATTATGATGGAAAAGTTTGGGCCACAACTATCCTCCTGCACTGGAGTCAACAGAAGTTCTTCCCAATAGGTACAATGGACCCAGGGGCCCGCAATGCCTGCTATCTATCGACCACGCACCAGTTCTTCCTGACTGGTGTTATTGCAAACTAGGCAGCTTTGCTTCTGAAGTCACTTGGTATCCAAAACAGACATCTGCCCCTCTGGCCTGCTGGGTTGGAAAGAAAGACCCACAGGAGACTGCGTAAGACATGATGAAAGGGCTTCCAATAAAAAGGCACAGACCCCTGCCCAAGCTACTTAAATCCAAGCGTCCCCTTTGTGGATGAAGGAAACCTCCCAAGAGATGTAATCCTTCCCTTTTATCAGAACCCCTGCAAAGCATCCCAGAGTCGTTTGAAGGATTAGCTGGGGTGTGTAAGAGAGTGGGGGGTTGAAAGGGGCGGACAGGACTTCTCTCTCGAGGCCTCAGGTTCTCTGAGTAAGCAGGACATCACAGTGCGAGAGCAATCCCCTCCTGCATCTACTCTGAAGAGCGCAGACTCTAAGCTGGGTTTTCAGGAGGGGACTTGTGAAGGGGCAGTGTCCTCTCGCTACCTCAAAATCTGCTTCTTCAGCCAATGCGTAAACAATGGCCCAAATGTTGAACAGCAGCTGAAGTAAGACTCCTGCCTACACTTGTACATAGGCAACTAAGTGCACCAATGTTCAGAAGTCCCTACTGTTCTGTGGATGCTCAGCATCGGTGCAAAAAAAGGCCACTTATTTACAGGTCCAACTATGGACAAAGCATCAGTCAACTGAGCGTGCAGCTCTTAGCCTTGACTGTGGTTGCTGGTACTTCCAGCATCATGCACAGGAGGATCTCAAAGTGTCCTTCACTCATCCATTCATTAATAAACCTGGTGCCTGGTTATTGTGCAGCTAAAGGTCTGGTGGGTTAGGATGAGGCCTACATGCTCCTTCCACCATGATTTAAGTAAGGTCTGGATCCCAACCACGGAAGGCGAAGAAGAAACCGAAACGAGCTGGGCCAACAAACTGCAGGCTGAGAGCTTTGGGGAACTCGATGATTCACACATTAAAGCAATGAAGCATTTCTCTGAAAACATGCCATTTTGTTGCTGGTGCCTGCCCCCACATAAACAGGGCAAGCCAGCGGACGTGCCTGCAGTTGAGAGGCAAGGAGGCAGAGAGAACCCCAGCTCTGAAGCAAAGGGCTCATTTGCAAGGACTGTGTAGGTGGAAGGGGTTGGGTTCCATGCACTGCAATTGCCTGGCCGTTTTCAGAGCTAACTTTAGTCTCCATTAATTTTTCTGCAGTTCTAAATTTAAACCTGTAATTACTCAAATGAAAAGGAAACACTCTGTTTCCCAGGATCAGGTTTGCTCTTTGCAAAAGAGCTCAGCACCTCGGCAGTGTGGGTCCTGCCCCCACATCCCTCTCCCCATGCGACGTTCAAGGAACGAAGGGGTTTTTAACTCAGCAGTGTGCTCCTGCTCAAACACATCTTACTTTTACATTATAGGGGGGACATGAAAGACAGGGATCTTGAGAATGTCAAGAGCCCCAGGAAAATTGGTCGTCTGATGTTTAGTGGCTGTGCCTTTGAGAAGAGGTTCAGGGATCTAGAAACCCAATGAAAATTATTGGGAACCCTTAGGTTCCCTTGGAAATCTGTCTTGGCCCCTTCCATCCTAACAGATCCTCAAGACACTTCTGGAAAGCCAACAAATTGATCTATGAACAGTGTCGGAGGTACATACAGCCACCTCTGGGGTGAAGCTCAGCAGCTGTTAGGCAGCTTGCAACACTACAACATGATCACTGAGCAGAAGAAATCAACAGAATAGCCGTTCATTCCTCTTTTCCTTTTCATTGCTCCCCTTCTCAGGAAGGTGCTGGAAGAGAGCCCGAAACTTCAGCACATCAATTATGAACAATCCCATTTGCCTTCACCTTGGCTTTGCCCCTTCCTTGCTCTCAGAGATAAAGGATGGCAGGGGAGGAAAGAATAGATCTAGCAGCAAGATCTATTTTTGCAGTCACTGTTTTATTGCATTTCAGTCACTTTCAGCCTAAAATTAGTTCTCTTTAAAGAGCCATCAATTTATTAGAGCTCTTCTGACCCAACAAATCATTCACTCGGTAGCAATGTTATTCCCTCAAGTCCTCAGAAGAAGGTAAAGACAAGGAGAAGGCTGAATGGACAACATGCTTATCCTACCAGCAGTGCCTTTATGGGACACTAAAAGGTTTGGTTCTCTTGCCCCTCATGTTTTTATAAACCAGGAGTGACTTTAAGAAAATCAATGGAGTTGGTGTAAACAGGAACTCTAAAACAGAGAGCCTGTTCTTTTATCACCCAAACTGAGCATTTAGCCCAGCCAGCACGGGGTAGTTACCCACCCAGTACGAACCCCATAGTGGAACAATGTAAAGAAGCTGCAGACCCCCCCCCCCCTTTTCTTCAATCCTGTCCTGTGAGAAACTTTTCAGTTTCACCAATGTTACGTTCTCATTATAAGATGCCTTTCAAAAAGGAATAACCAGGAGCAGATAACCCTCTACTCCATGTTTTGAAATTGGGACAGTTTCATGCAGCTGAGGTGGATAATTTCTCTAGTTCCCTAAGTGGCCCACATCCAGACTAGATAAATCAATAGAGTCTAGACTAGAAAGAGGGAAATTAATGAGCGGGAAACAAGCCCACCAACCAACCTAGAAAAAATACAGACGACCAGAGCAAAGGAGCGGCAAAGATTTTCCCTGGTTACACACACAAGTTTATTGGGTGTGCTGCCTGTGTGCGACAGCTGGGAAGAAGCAGTTGCGAGCATGATTCTGTGAGAAAGCAGACAATCAGAGATGCTTGCGCACAGAGCTCACTGCAAGCAGCTTTCTCCAGTCTTCACAGAAACTGGGCTTTGGGCACATTATTTGGAAATAACAAGATGACACTACGTGTATACCTAATTCATGTAACTGACTCCTTATCCTAATGGATGCAACCCTGCAAACTCCTGGATGTCTCCTAACCATTGAGACCAAAAGGGCAAACAACCATTTTTATCCCCTTTGCAAAATGCCATGGATGCAAGCACAGTATTAAAAAAAAAAAAAATAGAAACAAAAAGGCAGAGGATTCACATCCAAAATGTAAGAACCCTGGATTTATTAGAGTTTCATTCATACATAATTTAGACATGGCTAACTTGCATTCAGATAGAAAGTGCTCTGTGTCATACTGTCAGTCATCCCAAATACACTGCAGCTGGTAAAACCAAGGAGGTCCCATTTCTAACTATCCTGTGATTTGTTTTTAGGCTCCAATTCTGCAAAGCACATGCTTAACTTTAAGCACATGAGGAGTCTATGGGTTTCAAATGAAGCAGGGAGGGAAGTCTTGTATGACTGTGGGCTTAATGTTTTAGATGTTAACTAGCAATGAGCATTTCTCGTCCTACACCTTGCTAATTCATCCCTAATTACATCATTGCTTTCAGGCCTGTGGCTAAAAAATGATGACTGTGTAGCAGCACTGGTATGAAGACATAATAAAATTATCATGAATCACTGGTGGCAAAGGGCAACGGGTTGGGAGCAGGAAGAGATCGAGTTTAGGAGGGGCCTGAGAACCGGTCAATCAGAAGAGCCAAGAGTGGAGGGAGGAGAAAATGGATGCTGGGACTGCACTTGGGACTGTGGCTGACTGTGGCGTCTCTGGATGCGTAGACTTTGCGATTCTTGAGCGGCTGTGGGGATCGGAAGTTGTTGGTCATTTTCAGGAGAGTTGAGCCAGCGGCCGGGAAGTGAACTGTGGTCACAAATGCATTTAGCTGCAGCCAAGAAAGAGAGAGGAAGAGATCTCAAGTCATTGATATATGCTCAGTCAAAAACACATTTCAGAACCCTGACTTAGCCAAGATCTTAAGCTCATGCTCTTCATTAGACATTGGGCTTAATGTTAAGCCCAAAACAGAGATGGGCTTAACATTAAGGACTGGCTGAACCCCTCTGCTGAAATGAGGCCTGTGGGCTGGGATTCCCTCAACGAAGCAGACTTTACTCGGCAGCTCTGAGCGGGGGGAAGAGGACTCCACCCACCTGTGCACTGTCCTCCTGCAGTCAGGGACCAGCTGTGTACATGGAAACCATGGGAGATGATGCCTTTGTGCAGCACAACAGTGCATGCAGGGCAGGACTGGACGAGCTCTTGTTTCTGAACAACACCATTGGCAAGTGCTGCCTCTTTTCAGGAACTGCCCACTAGCTGATCCCCAAGTTACTAGATGTGAAAAGGCTGAAGAAAAACTCCTGGAGGGAATGTGCCAACACAGAGGAGTTTCTCTGCTGTTTTGATTTACTGAGTTAATTTGCCGCTGCTTCTGATTGCTGAATGCTGCCAGCAGGCTCTGGGTAAGAGCGCATGTACATGAGCACGTGCGTGTGTATATTCCATATATGATCCCTTAGAGCTGCCAGGTGGTCACGGTTTAATTATTTAATTGCTGCAAAAGTAATTAATTGTCAGTATGCCTAGGGCTTTTTCTTCAGGTGTTATCTGTTACACTATTATTAAAGTCTAAAGAAATAAAACAAAAAGAAAATTAGTTGCCTGAGTCACAGGAGATTGTTTCCACTCCTGTTCTGACTAACACAGCTGCATGAATAATGGCATCTCCAGGACCCACTCCACTTTGCACTCGGTTTGGGCAGCTAGGTTCTGCTAAGCCTGGCCCGGCATGTAGCAGACAGAGCTCTAGCGGGGGGCGAGCTCCAGTGGAGGTCCGTAGAAGCAGAAGGAGAACTCAGCTCCAGTTTGCGTTCTTTGAAAACACACCCATAGGGAATGGGGTGGCAACTGCCATTTTGGCCAACACCGAGGGTCTACCAAGAAACCTCAAGCTGTAGAGGCTCAAGCAAACAGCATCTACCAAAGGCTGTAGCTGAGAGACTCATCTCCTCTAGGTCAGGTACTGAGGGAGGCACAACATGCACCTGATGAGTGCCCAATGCTCACTGAACTACAAATGATGCTCATTTACTAATCAAAGCAGGGAAAGCTTGGTATTTTTATACTCAAAATATTCCCAGAGCTGAGGGCTCCTATTTCCCTCAGTCCAGGTCTAGAACAGAGCGTGGCAAGATGAGACCCACCAAAGCAGACTTCCACAGCCCCTGGGATTTGGATGCTGGCTGTTGCCCATTGGAGCATGTGTACCTGACACTATTTTCTGGGCTCACTTGGCATGCCCAGGGCACCTTCTAGTGGCTGCTCCTGGATAGGACTGGGCAGTCCTGCCTAAAGAAGAGACTATTTGCACAGGATCATCTGCTCCCTGAACTTGCTGCTGTGAGCTAGGCTTCTGGATACAGAAGACCTTCAAGACTCACCAAGGCAAGGGTAGGAGGGTGCAGTCTCAGGAAGCAGAGCTGATCTGAACCCTTACCTGAGACTGGCTGATAAGGATGGGCTCCTCAAACACCGTCCAAATGACAACTTCAGAGCAGTCAGGTGTGGTCAGGGAGCCCTTGTAGCGGTAGTATTTGGAGAGCTGGGCTGTATCGGGGAGAAGGTTATCCAAGCAAAACGTAGATGACAAGTCCACAAAATCCCCTTGAGAGACAGAAAGGCACAGTCATCATAAATATACGTGGGCTCCCTGGGGGACTCCCAGCTGACAGGAGGAACCCACTCATTACACCACCTCCACCACACAGTTCCCGGCTGCCCCTTATTTCACTGCTTCAGCACTGCTTTAAAGAACACTTCACAGTAAGCAAACATTAAACTGAAAACAGCCGATTCCCTGAAGTCCTGGGCTGACATTTTTGATGTTATGGAAGGCACTGCCCTACAACACCCCCCACCCCTCAATCCTCTCCCACCCCATCTGCCAGTAGAGTATGAAGTGCAACCGCGGCATCTCAGCTCCAACTGGCTCTGCCCAGGCCAACAGATCCAGCAAAACGTGCAGCAGGACAGTGCCTCTCAGCCAACACACTTTACTAATCCCCTCTCCCTAGCCTGAGGACACGTACACAATGTCCAATGGCCACGTATCAGACACAGACAGTCCCAAGGTGCCTCTGGAGGCTGTACCATGCATTGGCACGAGGGAGCCCAGTGCCACTAGCTCATGACAACAGCCGTGCACAGCAGATTGTTTTTGCATTGGGCAGGGAGCAGGCCAGATAGCTTGATGTTTCTACCATGCCCGTGTCCCATGCTGTGCTGATCCCATGGGAATTATCCACTTCCACTGGCACGCAGAACCCAACTGAAAGTCCTTAAAATCAGAAATCAACAATCCTGCTGCTCCTCATCTTCTCCTGCATCTGGGCTCTTCTCCCAATCTCTGTTCAACTTGCCTTGGCAGGAGTACTCACCTTCACGAGAAATGTTCTTCAGGCCAGCCACAATTGTGTTGTAATTGGAGTTATCAGTGTCCGATGCCTGCCAAGCATTAAAGAGGGAAAGCGAGTGAGCAGGCAGGACGAGTCTCCAGGACTCTGTCACCGTGGTCCAAGAACAGGAGTGGGCACAGCCCTGACTCCCAAAGCATCTACAGCTCTTTTAGAGAGTGCTGGGTGGCAGGAAGCCTCTGCACAAGCTCTGCTTCTTCACTTCAAGCAATGACAAAAACTTTTATAGAGAGAATCCCAAAGGGTCCCCAAGTCCTGTGGGGATGGTTTACCCACCCTGCAAAATGGTCTGAGATGTCCACGCAGTCTTGGGAATTTTTCACTGGGGAAAAAAAATTAAGACTTTTTCAAGAGAGATCACAGAATAGCTACAAGTCCCACCTAGGCAGTCATCCTAGGTGTAGAAGACATATGTGAGCCCCTTGAGCACCTGGTTATTGGCTATGTTTTTTCTCTCTCTCGGACTTTTCCCAACTGACATTGCATCAAAGCTGGAACACTCCCGTGGAAAGTCTCACTGTAACTTATCGTAAATTCTCAATGGCAAATCATTATTTTGAATAATATTTTAAATTCTCAATGGCAAATTACCAAAAAGTTTCTGGCCAATGCATCATGACTCATACAGTGAAATATGTTCACCCATCACTGAAATGCAGCCTCCCATTGGGTGCATGTGCCCACCACTCAGCAACACAGACCTGCACTGCACAGCAGTGAATAACATGTCCCACTGACACTACAGGCACTTTTAGGAGACAGAACGTACCTCCAGAGTTGGGACTTTGGCTGGGCATTGAATGAACATCCCATCCCTTATTTAAAAAGCCTGGAGATCTTTAATGAGCGATGACACTCAGTGCTTATGTTAGGCCACATTAACACTGTCCTTACAAGTCTGTTGTGAGTTTTGCTTCTGTTCTCTTGAAAGAGGTGAATGCCAAGCTGCTATTCTGCAAGGGAAAGAGGTGCTATTCAAAGCCAGTTGGCAATTTCATTTCTAAACCTGTGTTGAATGCCATTTACTTGAGCTGCCAATCAAAACTGCCCTGTGCTACCCCCAGGGAATAGCAGAATTTTTTTTCCCTTTAAATCTCAGAGAGTCGATTTGCTTTAGCGTGACAGCTTAACGCGGGAAAATTCCAGTTTCGGTGCATTGTGTTGGAGTGCAGGCAAGGCGACAATGGGATTAGGAGCCCCTTAGTAATCTTAGGGTGTCAAGACATTCCTTGGGGGCTAGGAGGGGCAGTCTTGCCCTCACATGCAAGGGAGTATCCAAGTCACCATCCTCTCTCAGTAAACTTCTTTGAAATGTCTAGGGACAGTCCTCATGCTGGCATGCTGCACTGTGTTGCCTGGCTGGCTCATGGGTTAACAGTGTTGAGAGAGGAAGGGCTGGTTGGACCACACTAACCACTTCTCTTTCAAATCAACATGCTTCCCAGCCAAATGCCTTGGGCTCACAGCTAAGCCAACAAGCCTGGGGGGAAGGATGGGTCTCATGGTTTTATGATGAGTCTAGCCCTATTTCTGGCTCTGCCACTGATTAATTAGGGGACCCTGGGCAAATCCCAACCCATATTTTTGCCTTCAAATTTTACCTGACTGGAAAATAGTCTGGAAAACTGGAAAATAATCCCCCTTCATCACAGGGTAGGGGTTTTGTTGAACTAGCATTTGCAAGTACTTTGACACCCTTAGATAGAAAGCATTATAGCAATGTAGGTTTAAGCATTAGGCATTCAGGCTGTACACAGGTTGTTACTCTCTGTATGTGGAAAAGTAAAACATATGCAGTTAATGGTCCTGAACTCAATAAGGTCAGCACTCAGATAAGCAAGCTCCCAAAATGTCCTCAGGCACTCCAGAGCCTGAAGAAAACAAAAGCAAGTGGTTCACATCTATTCTTTCCAGAAGAAAATCATAAGTAGGGGTCCCCTAGCACCATGACCTCATTCTACTTTCTGAATTTCTAAGTTTTTTTTCCATTTCAAGCACTTCAAACAGCAAAGAGCAAGAGGCTCTTTGGAGCTGCAATGCCAGCCAGAAAGGGACTGAGTGCTCCAGAAATGGAAATCTCCAACTCCCCACACAGCCATTGCCCTGGCCACTGCAATGCATAAGAGAGTAGCCCTCAGAAAAGGTTGACATCTAAAGCTGCACGCAGACATTGCATTTATCCCAGGATAAACCATTTCATCCTGGGACAAAGTGCAATTACACAGACATCCAACCCCATTGTCCAGGGATAAAATCCTAAAAAGGTTTCCCAGATTAGATGTAGTAACAGTTTAACCTGGGATACTGCAAAGTACATCTTTACTGTTATCCCAGGATTGCATCATCAACTCAATGGCAGAAAAGCAGCACTGCATTTAGCCCCCTGCTAAACCCTAATTAGAAGGGTGATGGATGGACATGCCAGTCCTAGGATATATTAGTTCTGGGACAACACATCCAGGAATAAATCCAACGTCTGCTCCTAGCCTAAGTGAAATGAAAACTTGGCTACATTTAGATCAGGCACAGTGGCATGATGGTAGCATCAAGATGGAGGAACAGCAGGGAGAGTACAGGCTGTTGAGTTAAGAATAAAAGGGACTCCAGGGTCCTTCTCAAGAAATGTGTGTTTATGCAACTAAAAAAAATTTAGTTACAGCTTCATGTAATGTAATCCTTTCAGGGAAGCAGAGGGACCAAAGTGACTATTGGCAGACAAACTGTGGCACTATTTTGCTCTGCTTCTGTGCTGTCACATGGTGAGCTGACATGTTAAGCAGAGATTAGACCATTAATCATGATTAAAATTAAGCAAAGAGTTAACAGACCATATAGATGTTTCTTGGGTCTTGAAGGAACATGGTCTGTGATCTGGGAACTCCCAACACACCTGAACTGACACCACAGCAGCTAGGCTGCAAATGTCCACATGGGCACCAGACAAAGACCAATGTTATTTCTGTAGGTCCCTTTTCCCTTTGAGAGTAAAGCTCTTGCTGTTTAGAATGATGGACTGGCAGCACCACAGAGACCCGGAACAGATGCTGTCTAGATAATGGCAACACAAATTTTCTTATGCTGCCCCAGTAGTGCCCTGCACTGCTCAGCAGTCTGTCTCTAGCGGTTGTAAAGGAGCTCAGTCCAGACTGATGACCATGATGTTGCTAACATGGTGCCCTGAAGTACAAAAGTAGGTGGGATCTCAAGGGAGGATTTTCTGCTTTTGAAGGGCTTTGCTTACAGATAACCCTCCAGCACATCCATGGGATTACTCAAAAGATTTGAGGCTCCAGGTCAAACCCCCAAAGGGAAGTTGGCATGCAGTGAAAGAGCAAACCCATGGCAGAACCATCGTGTGACTCACCTTGAACAAAAAGCTCAGAACAGCCAGCCCATTCGGGTGCCCCTTCGCTTCAGTGATAGATTTGTATTTGACATTCATGTGGACAATGTGCATCTAGAGAAGAAGAAACACATAACAATGGTGAAACCTGCCTCGGGGACCACTGCCAAGACTGGCTGCGAGAATTAGCCATGAGTTGTGCTAGTGGTGAGCAGACCTGCAGCTCTGTGTTTCCAGGGCAATTTCTGGAGGACGGCACATAGCTCCTCAATGTTAGTGGGATTCTCTGCATATGCCTGACGCTCATGGACCTGATTCTTACTTACACGTGGGGCCTGTGCCCCACCCAGGTAGTGCAACAGGGCATTACCAGGGTATATATTACAGTTATGCTCACAGTGAGGTTTCTGTACAATGCCAGAGCGGTGTAAAAGCGTGTTAGTGTATTTTAAGACTCCATTAAAATTACACTTCTTGTGAAAACAGGCAGAGACTATGGCAAACCTCTCAGACACTAGACATCATATTTACTCACTTAATAGCTACGCTTTTTTCTTCCTGAAAGGTTGCCACTAAAAGCTAGCATGCAGTCATGCTGAAATAAGACTGAGGAAGCATAGGCACCCAAAGATGGTTGTAATTCTCTGTTCCAACAGCCATCTGTACCTCTCCATCTTGCTCAATCTCACAAGCAAGACTGAATGAAGAGTGATGCTAATTGCGCCCTGCGGCATGGGTTTCCCACATGCGTGTATTCTACTCTTCAATAAATTGCAGTTTCTAAAGATCTGTCTTTTGAATCTGTTCTTTAGAAATTTGGTAAGTTATTTGGGTGTGACCACAACATGAGCAAGCATGGCTATTATGCAAGTAAATATATGGTAGGTATCCACCCTCCCTGGTTACATACTCCACCAATACATAGCCACACACAGTCATAGACACAGCCTGGCCACCTGAGATGAATAACCATATCCAGAACACAAATACCCTCCTTCTAAGTAATCCACTGGATCCCTGGTGGTTTGTAGAAGGCCAATCAGGCTAAATTGTATTCCCTGGGGCCCAAGCCCAGGACATCTAAATCTGCAGCTTGGGAGAACCCAAAGTGCCGCCCAAAAAGAGCATCCTTTGAAGAACAGGAGAGAACAGTGGGTGGGCAATCTCAGTTACAAATACTGATACTATGCATTAGCATCTGCTACCACAATGCTGCTATGCACAGTCAACCTCTTTTGCACCATGCTGTCTGCACCATAATAAATATTTTAAATGCACTTGAAATGACTTTTATGGAGGACAGGGGTTTTCAACCTTTTTGGATCAGTGTACTCCTGGCGGCTGGATGTGGCGGGGGGGGGGGGGGGAGGCCAAATGTAGAGCAGTGGCAGCCACCATGTGCAAGTTTCCCCTGCCTCCTGCATCGGCCAGGCAGGCAGCGCAGGATGGTGTGTAGCAGTGCTCCACCCCACCCACCTGCACGTACCCCATAGGACAGGGGCGGGCAAAATGCGGCCCGCGGGCCAGATGTGGCCCACCAAGCCATTCTATCCGGCCTCCAGCCCCCTAAAAAAATTTAGAAAATTAATATTAATCTGCCCTGGGCTGCCTGTCATGAGGCCCTCGATGGCTTGTCAAAACTCAGTAAGCGGCCCCCCACCCAAAATAACTGACCACCGCTGCCCTAGGGCCTTCTCAAGTACCCCCGGGGATACGACAACCTCTGATCTAGGAAGATCTCAAAGCATGTGGCAAAATACATAGATATATATATACACACACATGCGCCATGCAGGCTGTGGAAATGCAGATGCTTTCAGTATAGACAGCACACCTGGTGTGCAGCAATTTGGAACCAAGAATATGGGGGAAATCCTTTATTCGACTGAGATGTCAATACCTCTGCAACGACTAAGAGACGGGACCACTGGTTTGGAAGGCCAACTCCAATGTCCTTTACATAGTAACTGGTATTCTGCTTGTCACCAGCACACATGGGCTGCAGTGCCATCAAACCCATTACACATAAGCAGTACTCTGTTTACCAATGCACCTTTGCAGCACCATCATCAACAGACAAAAAGCTAGCTGGACTATGCCAGACTCAGATCTGCAGGTCTCAGGAAGCTAAATAGTCAAGTCACTCACTGAAAGGTGATGAGCATAAACTCAGACATTCCCATATTCTAAAGCCTTAGGAAGAAGTCAGACAAATCGCTGCGTGGATGGAACATTTGTCATCTGATGGCTTTTCCCTATTCAGAACTACGAGGTGAGCTAAAAAGTCATAGTTCTTAAAAAGAGCACGATTTAAATATATTCTGAATGCTCACGTGAACCATACTCCTAGCAGCATGGCCAGGTGCCCATTCAGAATACAGGTTCTGGCAGGAAGCAGTGTATCCTAATGGATATGCTGCAATTCCCTGAATGAGGAAGCTTCGGACCAAGTGAAAGACCACTGAATTAGCTAGTCTGACCTCCAGTGTTAGGCAGAGCATCTTACCTCTAAATCTTACCTGTGCAGAGCCCCACAGCTTATGTTTGGCTATGCTCAGCCCCCAGAAAGCCATCCAGCTGTCAATAAAAGACATTGAGAGCTATTCCTTTCTTTGCCAGATTTAAGAGTTATGTCATGTTTTCTCCTCGTGACGCTACTTATCCTTCATAGCCACATCACCCCCGAGATGAACAGGTGGAGCTATCCAAGTCTTTCACTGTATGGCATGTTCTCCTCAAACTTTTTTGTGCTTCTTTTCCTCATCCTCTCCAATTTTTCACCATCCCTTGAAAACATGGGCAGTATCAGTCTTACTGGCATTGCAGATCAGCCCCTGATCCACTCCCCTTTTTACACATCCCTTTATACCACAGCATCCCACTAAGAGCCCATGGGAAGCTTCATGGATACTCTGACCCCCAAATCCTTTTCAGTCACTGCTTCCCAGGATACAGTCCCTTAATGCCAGTCCACAAATCCTTGGGTCATTTGCAGGGATTTTTCAGCCACTGATGAAAAATTTGAACAGTGTCTGACCTTATACTGATCCAGGTGGAACCCTACTAGTCACCAAGGACAGGTGCAGGAGGGGCTAGGGCCTTAGATGCCCACAGTTTTTCCTGCAGCACCCTTTTGAGACATGCTATCTCTGAAACAAAAGTAGAACTACTACCTTACAGCTCCTCTGCTTTCTTTGCTGAGAGCCAGAGCCCAGTAGTATGTTGCTGGCCCTGTGCTAATATGGCTATGTTGCTTCTGGTTTAGGAGGCAGCATATGTAGAGCTAGCTCAAGTAACTCTGATTGGAATTGCCTGCACTATGTAGCCATATGAAGACTTTGTCAACACCATGCAGAGTTATTCAAGCTAACTCTGGATGGGCTACAAAAGCAGTATAGCCTTCCAAGCACAGCACTGGATGCAAGCTAATTAGCTTGGCTAAGTAGGGCTAGAACCAAACAGACTCTTCTGCATCATCATTAGCAATTGAATCTTCTTCTTCTTCTAGTAATCATCCTGTCACTGTTAAAGATGTTTTGTTTCTTAAAATCTTTTTATTATCCTTAGTCCCACCAACCATGGTTTCCCCTGGCACCTTTAGCTTCCCTTATCAGTTTTCTACAGTTCAAAATTTCCAATTTATATTTCCCCTTGTATTACATTTGTTATACATACATATACACATACACACACACACACACACACACACACACACACTATATATACACATTTATTTATTTGCCAGACTTGTCTTTTTTCTTGTTTGTGGACCTGCGGTTTTTGGCCAGCTAATAAACTCTTCTTAAAGACCGTTGAAGTTTTCATTCATAGTTTTTTGTCCAAATGTTGCCTCTTCGTTTTAGCTCATAATTTTCCTTCATTTTGAGAAATTAGCCCATTTGAAGCACCAGACACATAAATTATGATTGGAACTGCTTGCCTATATTGATTGTAATCAGGTCATAATCATTAGTCCCTAGCCAACTAGTTCAGTGATAAATTCATATTTAGTCCTCATAATGAGGTCCGAAACAGTGTTACCTACAAGTGGCTGCAATACATTTCGTGCAAGAAAATTATCATCCATAATTTTTAGCTCTAATGGTGTTTTACTGCATGATGCACAACACCTCCAGCAGATGTCTCCCAAATTAACATCCCCCATAACACCATCATTTTTCTTTCCATACATTACAGACTGGTGCTTACGCAGCAAATGCTCTGCTTTGATTCACTAGTCTGTAATGGATCCCCTACCTGTAGCCCCCTCCAGGGCTTTGCTGGTTAGCCCATAGATTCATATGCATTCAAGAATGCGTGGTTGATTTATTGGTAACTTGAATATAGGTCTCACTGTGTTTAATGTAGAGTGCTCTTCCCCCAAAAGCTTTTAGCCATTCTGTTCTTCCTAAGCTAGTTATAACCTGAAACTTCAACATTACAAAAATGCACATCATACTGACGACACTGCTTCAGTAACACCAACTATATTGAACTGCTTTTCATCAGTGTGAACCTCCTTTTCTTTTTGCTTGCTGCCAGACTGCCATGGGGACCCCTGTCCTCCCCATACACTTACATGCATCCAGCTGCTAAGTCTGCTCCCAGGACCCTGCTTGGCTGTGTGTGCGTACGCGCGTGGGGCCAGGGGGAAGGGACGTTTTTTCCCCATTTTTCCAGGTATGTGAGCACCTGGAAAAATGTCTCCTCTTTGCATGGTCCCCCCCAGGTTGGTTTGTTCATGCTGCGTTTCACTTTGTGCTACATTTGCCTCCATAAACAAACACATACAGAAGGTGCAACCAATTTCTGCTCTCCCCAGCTGGCCTGCATATCCCACAATGCACTGCAGCCAGGCGTCTACTGTGATACCAGGTATCTCTTTGCCAAGAGGGGACACCATGTTGCATCATGGGAATTGCAGTGTAAGCAAAAAGCCCAGTTTCTCAAGGAGAACAGGAACACAGGGCATCCAAACTACCCTTCCCAGGAGTCATGGTGGCAGCATTTCCAAAAAAAAAAAATTTAGTTTCTGATTATTCCACTGAAAAGTTGAAGCTAATTTCTTTCTTCCATTTTCATCAAATTTTTCTTCCAAGAGAAAAGAAAATGCTCTCTCACTAGCTCTCATGAACTCACATGCAAAAATATGCAGATATTTGAGTTCAAACTAGGGCTGTCGAACGATTAATAAAATTAAATCATAATCGCGAGATTTAAAAAAAAGTTAAGATTAATCGCAATTTTCATTGTGCAGTTTAACAATAATAGAATCCCAATTTCTTATAAATATTTTTGGATGTACACAAATCCTAGACCGTCCCCAAGACCTGGCCCTCCAACCCCTGTCCTCCCCATACACTTACATGCATCCAGCTGCTAAGTCTGCTCCCAGGACCCTGCTTGGCTGTGTGCGTGTGTGTGCGCATGTGTGCGCGAGCGGGGCCAGGGGGAGAGGACATTTTTCCCCCAGCAGCTCAGGCAAGCACTCAGCAGCAAGGGGAAAGCAGCGTGAGCATCTCTTCCCCCCATCACCAACAGCAATTAACCCATGTTAAAAAAATTAATACAGAATCAAATTAACACATTAATCACAAGCATTAATCACGATTAATTGACAGCCCTAGTTCAAACTATTGTAGTCTGATTCCAACATACGCACCCATTTTTCTGAGTTCTTATGAGGACCAGTACATAATCTTAACAAATAATTATTCAAGGCACCATCCCCATTCCCTGCTATGGAAGTAAAAGGGGGGTCACTTCATGCATGTACCTCCATGGGGTACTGGTGCCCATCGATGGTGTGCTCCGAGCCGTTCCCCGTGAGGCTTCCCCAGTGGAAGTGGAACTGCAGGGCTCGGTACTTGTCAGGCAAGCCCCCACTGGTGATATTGATATGTTCCATTATGGATTCTCCTTCCAGGATCATCATCACTGCAAACATATCAAAGCACGGGGTCACAGAGGGGTCCATACTCCCCATCTTCCTGCCAGCCTCCCAAAAGGCATCAGATGCCTCCCATGTAGGCAAAGCAGGTGACCGGAGGCACACAGAAATGAGCATACGATCATGGACAAGCTTGTAAGAAAGAGGCAGGCCCACCCAGCTCATGTCTCTACAGTCGACATATTTCTAGGGAAACCACTAGACCGTTTCTTCGACCATAACCTATTGCCAGTAACAGAGCCAAATGTAAGTCTGTCAGCTCCTTGGCATAGGGGTCGTCCTTTTGCTCTAACTCAGTACACCCCTAGCACATGGGGTCTGAGCCCAGGATGGGTGCCCCTAACTGCTGAAGCAGTACCAACGGTAAGTCATCATCGGCATCACCACCGAGCGAAACCAAAGAGGAGACAAGCTGATTAACCAAGCCCAGTGTACGTCCACTTAAAAAACAGAGACATAGGAACAGAAGAGGAAGAGACGCAAGGGCCCTGGCACCTTTGCCCACCTGTGTGTCCATCGTTCGTGAGCCTCCACTTGCCCGGAGGGGCCTGGTCATAGCCCTCAAAGAGGATGTCTCCTAGGTTGCTGTCTCTCAGAAGCCTGTGCCTGTCGATGTTAATGGGTGACTGGTTATCTCCCCCACAGGTCGCTTTGAAATCTTTCCAGTGGCCGGGGCCTGCAGACAGACAGAGGGAGGCGGTGGTGAGTGCCTAGGATCTCCTTCCCACTGTGCACAGGGGGACAAGCCCCAAAAGGTGCCATTCACCTCCCCGGAGAGGCCCTCCTCAGAAGGACCAGCGGAGTGCTGCATTCGTGCACACATTTAAACAGAGCTTGGTTTGCTTCAGCTGCACACTGCCAGGGGCTCCTCACTTCCCCGATTTACACAAGCTAACGAGGATCCAAGCTGCACCTCTGCCAGGACTTGCACATCACAGACAGTCCCGCGGCTCTCTGCAAAGCTCTCTCTGGCCACAAAAGGATGCAGCTCACGCCAACACTTTCATTAGCTTTCCCACACCGCTCCTGCCACGCTCCCCTTACTCACACGAGATGCCCTCGTGCTCAGCCAACCATCCTCAATATTGATGAGCAGGGGCTTTTCAAGCCTCATTCATAATTCAGTAGGATTCCCTCCCAGGGATAGGACCTATATTTAGCCTGACAGGCAGGTCCCTCTTTCCTCGCTAGCATAATCACCTCTGAAGAACAGGCTCTGCTTGCACTCATAGTTTCTGCTTTCAAAGCTGGGTTTCTTGTTCTCCCTCCACTCCCCATGCGTCCCATGGAGAAGCAATGCTCTCCCACCTGCCCTCATCCTCAGGCTTTCAAAACTCCTGGGCTGCCTCCTTCATCTCTCCCTGCAGCACTCCTCTCCCTCATTGCAGAAGGGCTTTCCTCCTGTCAGGCATTTGACTCAAATCCCTGCAAGCCTCCCCTTGCACAGTGTCCTGTACAGGTTTCCAGTCCACCATTGGGCCTATTTCTTTCCCAGAGCCCACCTGGCACCCCATGGGATTGGTTTCTGAGGTGCCCTAGAGAAAGAGGAATGTTTCCCCACAGGGAATGGTGCTTTCTCAGTCTCCTGCATACAGAGCCTGCCCCTGCTATCGCCCCCCTTAGTGTCCTGCCACCCCCAGGGTACGGGCATCGTCCCGGTTCCAAACAATGTGCTTCTCCCACATTAAAACGGATACAAACACAAAGTCTTCAGCCCCTCTGGGACTTCCTCTCAGTCCCCACCTCTAACACACAGAGTTTCGGACCAAGCCCTCCCACGCTGCTGGGCTGGCGGCTTCCTCTTCTCTTCCTCACTGTGCCACTCTCCTCCTCTCCTTGTCTAGCACTTCCTCCCAGGAGACAACTTCCACCCTTCCTCTGCCTGCCTGCACTGCACCCATGCTTTTGAATTGTTGCTTCAACTTGGCCATACCCCCTTTCCAGATGAAGTTAATCTAGTCCCCAGGGTCCCTTTACCCCTTTCTATGCCTATGTGGGATTGGTGCCCTCCCATCACAATCCTCAGCACCTACCTACACTGCTATGCTTTTCCACAGCACTGGGGCCAAAGTGGTTCTCCTTCATGAACTTGCACTGCTGTCCATAGACAGACATGTTTCTTTCTGCCTTTCATGCTGCTTTCCCCAACATGTACATTAGACCGTGATGCCTGAGTTCTCAGAAATTCTGTCTTGCTTCTTGGGTCCCCTTATTTGGAGCCCGTGTATTTATTCCACACGTCATCAGCATTATTTGCATACTTTCCCTGCCCAGCTCAGCTGGACTTGCTATTTGGAGGCATTTCTCTAAGGTCAGATCTTTTTTCTCTCAACTGTCTGGTCAGCTGGAATCATGTATCCAGAGCCAACCCAAGGGAAAATGGTGCCCTGAGCAAACTTGTACTTTGGTGCCCCCCTGCCCTTCCCCCCCCAAGTCAGTGGCACTGCTGCAAGCAGAG
The DNA here is from genome assembly GCF_001723915.1 of Gavialis gangeticus. NCBI lineage: Eukaryota > Metazoa > Chordata > Crocodylia > Gavialidae > Gavialis > Gavialis gangeticus. The sequence goes on from NW_017729001.1 coordinate 14,830,324, forward strand.
GCAGATGGGCAGGGGCACAGAGCGCAGTCTGGTGAGGAGGCAGAAGCCCACACTGCCCACCCCAGCTCCTCCTGAAAAGCGGCTGGAGGCACGGGGTGGGCTGGGCACTGCCCCCCTGCCAAACTGTGCCCCATGCCTCTGCCCGCCTGCCTCTGCCTGAAGCACCACCACTGGCTTGGGGGCTGGGAGCTGCTGTGTGTGCACGTGTCTGTATGTCGCACCCCCTGACTACAAGGCCCTGGGCGGTCACCCCCATCACCCACCCCGGAGGCCGGCTCCGCGTGTGTCCTACCAGCGCGGCTCCGCAGCTACGTGCGGGTTCAGAGTTCTGAAAACAGTCGCTGTCCAGAGTCGCACTCTCTCTAGGAGCACAGCACTCAAACACCACTCTGGGTAGTGTCAGTGTTCAGATCTTTATTCTTGGCAATAGGTCCTCACACTCAGTTCTCACCCTTCTTTCCCCAATGAAAAAGGAAAAATAACACTGCCTTCAGCATCTTGCCTTTATCTTTCATCATTTGTTCTGCATTGTTCTCCATTCTTGCTGTCAGCACTTCCACGCTTTTGGAAGGCTTTTCATCTGGAAGTCCTTTATTCCACGTGGTCTGGGTCCCTCCAGCCTGCTTACTTGCTCTGTTTCTTTGCTTGTTAATCACACTCCAACCCTTGCTGCAGGTCTCAATAAATGAACCACTGACACCATGTTTTACTAGCCAGCAGGCATAAGTAGTGCGAATGGATTCCATGCTTGTAAAATTAAGCTGGCTCTTTATTTAGTGAACAGCTGCCAGCTTTCTAGCCAGGTGTACACAGGCTGGCTTCCTCATGCTCCCTTCAAGCAATTCCTTCCAGCAGCCAAGTTCCACATCCGAACTGCGAGCTTCAAATACGGTAGTGGGTTTTTCAGTAGCACCCATACATGAGACAAAATACCTTGAAAGTATATTAGGAACGTAATGCCTTTGTAAGGCCTCAGAAAAGTCAGCCACCTGTATAAGCTGAATACTGGATATAAACTGTCTCTCACTGTTGGAACTTAAATTGATTAAATGCATACTAAGGCGAAGCTTTATACATGCCTTATAAAGGATTAATAACTAATCGACACATGTCAGGAGCATGTCTCAGTACCCTTTATCAATGCATCAGCTATCAGTGCTTACCGACGCATTATTCTGATGCATTGTTAACACTGATAAGCCATGGCTATAAACCCCCTGTGGATCTGTTGGATTCTGACAGTGAATTAGCCATTCATTATACTAGTTATTAATCATTTATCAACCTTTTATAAACTATTTATCAATGCACCTTTACTGAAAGGTGTTACCCATACGCATGCCTATATTTAAGTGCAGGTGAAACAACCGGTTATTTTTTTCCGTGACAAAAATATGGGTAGTTCAGGCAGTTAAAACATGACCATCTACCCCCCATTTGCATGTGCACCTGCTCTTTGGAGCACAGGCTGGCCTGAGGAGCGTGCGCTCAGCAGGCCACATCGGCATTCCCGGTAGCAGGATATTGGAGAATGCTGCTGACTTCCAGGCTCTGCTGAGAGACTGACAGGACATACGCTGCTGCTCCGTAGGCTTTTCCTATGTTTTAAATTGAATCTTTTATTCAGCAAAACAGAGGAATTCAATTCAAGTCAAATGAACCCCTCCCCTGCAAGGCACAGTTGTCTGCAGAGGGAAGCCCAGTTCAAATGCATGTCCCCAGCTGGCCAGGGAAACTCTCCTGACATCTTCCCTGCCCCACAGAGCACCCACAGATTGCTAACACTAGACAACAAAATCCTGCCCCTAAGGGGAGAGGGTGGCCCCCAAAGGATTGAAGCTTTTAGTCATATCCACACCAGCTCTCAGCTGCACTAGGGAGGACTGTGGTGCAGCCCAGCATGTCCTCACTGCACTCCAGAAAACATGTCACTGTCCTTGGAGCAGTACTGAGAGCCCACCCTAAGCTCAACGCCCCAAGCATATGTATTGACATTTGCCCAGCACCACTCTACATTAGATTCAGCCGCCTCACCCACTTATGACACAGTCACACTCCCATTGCCTTCTACAACTACACATGTGCACACAAAGGTGGCACCATCTTCATCTACACCA
>NW_017729001.1:14832524-14836137 GCF_001723915.1 Gavialis gangeticus
AAAGGTGGCCCCATCTTCATCTACCCCACCCCCCCGCCATGAACGCGCAACCTGTGTGCTCACACTGCCCTCAGACATGCACTGCTCCCACACTCTCAAGTGCTCGTAAACCATTTCAGGACTCACCGCATTTAGGATCCTGAGAATCGTAGCACCACTGACCTGTGGAAGAGAGCAGAATTCAGAATGGGAGGAATGAAAAAGGACAGGGAAAGATCCCCATTTTTATTTTATTGTATTTTATTTTTTGTAAGGGGAAAGAGATCCTGGAGCCTAACCTTTCCTGACCCCATCATACTATGCAACAGTGTTGTGCTTGCAGAAGAATGTGCATCAGACACAAAGACCTGGAAATGCCCCTGGTGCTAGGAGACAGCCCACCGAGGAGCAAAATGTCCTGGCCTGCAGTTCTCCAAGCATCTTAGTGGAATTGCTCCAGAGCCAGAACAAGATTGGATCTCATATAGAACCCTATAGGGATCACCATCCAACCCAGATGTCACTCGGGCTTCCCAAAACAGCTGTGACAAAACGCATCAGAGATGGAGGGCTGGGGCGGAGATCAGAGAAATTATCCAAGATGGATTCTTGTTTGTGTTCAGCCGATTAACTGCTAGCCATTGCTGCTTGCTTTATGCCATCACTGAAATGCATCGCTGGTCCTTTCTGCAGCAGTCGACCACCGTATTGTTGATATTTGACCCTTTGGGGGACGATGCTAGTGTTTAGCAGCAGTGGTGGTGGCATGTTTAGACCAACAAGCCAGCTTTGTCACTAACTCCATGCTTCTCCCATAAATCATTCCATGTGAAATGACACCAAGGAGCTTAGGTGAATGAGATCATGTAGCTGGTCCCACCCAGAATGATAAAAGTACGTCTCTCAGAGCAGCAGCAGCTCCCGTGGGTGAAACATGTGCCTTTTTGCTGGAGATCCCCAGTTGGAGGCTTGCTAATGACAGTGTGGCCTTGATCTGCAAACACACCTGAGCTTCACCTTGACAAGTGTGAGCCAGCCCATCAGTTTAAATTGAAACACTCGTGGAAAGCAAAGCACGGGGCCTACACGTGGCAAAGGTTTGTCCTGTGAGCATTATACTGCATTGTACCATTAGCTGGGTAAGTGCCTACTGGTTACACAGGTGGTTGGAAGCCCCAGCACCCAGAGCAATACTGGGGCTGCTGGTACCAGTTTGCTCAAGTACATCACGGCTATAGAGATCATCCATCCCAATCCCATCACTTCCCCAAAACACTCCACTCCAATAGCCCCAAAAGCTAACATGCAAGAACATACCTGCCCCCTTCCTCTGGTGGCCTACGACAGCAGAGAAGGAAATTGAAAAGGAAGAGTGTTGAAAACCAGCCCAGAACACATTAAATCCAGTGTCCCATGGATGCACGCTATCACTCTGTTCTCACAGAACATATGCCACATGCTGTCATTACTATGAATAGCACTGGAACGGCTGCATTTGTACTGCAGGCTCTGTGTGTGCCCAAAATATTTGCTAAAGGGGAAAACAGACACTAAAACTAGCAACTAGTTGTTGCATATCCAGCCACATCATCAGTCCTCTTCTGCTGCTGGTAAGAGCATTTGTCATATTAAACCGCTTGAGCATTTATTATGTCTGTGCAGGCCCTAGCCCAAAGGGGACCCGACCCTGCTTAGGCCTCTAGATATGGTCATGGTATGAGTTAAATAATAATGCTGATATTCTGCTTGGTGCTTTGTTATATTTTAATCTTAACTTTACAGTCGTCCCTAGAGGACTCAAGCATGTGGAGACCTCGGTGTATTAAGTGTGGTACAAGACAAATAGTAATCGACAGTCCTGGCCCTGAAAAGCTTGCGGGCTGAAGGCCAGAGCAGGTAAATCAGATGAGCAACTTGGGAGAATGGGATCAGGGAGGGTGGAGCAGGAGGCTGCACAGGCAGTTTGGAGCAAACCGCAGCAGTGATCATGTCAGCACAGGGGCCGTTTGAATACACTTGGCGATTGGTAACAAAAGGAAATCGCGTGCCTGAGCTGCAGCTCTCCGGAGAGGTTTCACCCCCCTCCCTGGCCTTTCCAAATGCACCAAGGACAGACTTTGCCTGGATGCAGAGAGCTAGCACAAAGCATCTACCTGCACTGGTCAGAAGCAGCATAAAACCATGGGCTTGTGCAGATCATAGTCCTTATGCTGGTCATGTGGTGAGGAGCGAGTCCAGCCCCTGAGCCTGCTCCCAGCTTGCAGGGTACAACCCAGCTGTTCAGTAAACAATGCACTCCACAAAAGAGAGTGGGGTGTAATGCCAGGGGCATACAGGCCATGAAACTATTAAAGCTTCTTTGACTGAGCATCTTCTTGGACAGGAAAGACAGGGGCTCCATCACCAGGCTACAGTCAGCACACACACGCCACAGCACGTCTGGCACTGTATTGTGGCCATAAAGCCTAGAGGCACCAGTCAGGGTAGGGATTCCTTGGGCCTGGTGCTAAAAACATGCATCATGAAAGTTTGGTCTGACTCATTTAAGTGCAGAATGAGAGACAACAGAGAGGTTCAGACAGGCTGGGGAAACACAGGGTAACAGCAAAGCGCCGGATCAGGGAAGTTCCCCAGCTTATTGGAACAAACCAATTCATTTCAATCATAGAGATGCCATTGATTTTTTGCCAGATGGCATCGTTGAAAGGCTAAATGACCAGAGACCCAGTACTCAGGTCTTCAGGTTTGGATTACATCCCCCAAAAGCCTGCTGGAACCATCAGACATTGAAGGATTCAAAAAGAAAAATACAGCACACAGCTGAAAAATGTCAGTGTCTCCCATAAAGAAAACTGGAGCTGTTTAAAGTGGTTAATTTAAAGTTAGCCCAGAGACAAACTTGCCCTTTCACATCTTACCACTTCCCTACATTTACCTGTCACTGGCTAGCAAATGTGCTCTGTATTTCCCTGACTGTATGTGCTCTCAAAGGGGAGATATGGATTAAAATACCATTGGTTCTGAAATACCAGGCTCCAGGATGACCCTCCGCCTAACCCTTCTCATTTTCCACACTGGCAAATGCAATATTTCCCAATCACTGGCTGCAATTTTCATCCACATGCTTTTACCCCACTCTGCCTCACCTTACTAGAGGCTGTTGAGCCAACCTACCCCCCTCACCCCGGCTCCTGCAATAGCCAGCTAGACATCTCCCACCAGCCTTAGAGACTGCCATTCATTACTGCTCTACCAGGCCACACAGCCCCTTGTTTATAGTCATTTCTCCAACAGTTAATCCATGTGCCACTGCTGCTGCCTACTGCCATTTCAATTCATTCAAAGCTCAGGATTTCCCGAGATGTGGCATCCGTATGCTTCATAACATGCCAAACCGAGATTTGGACAGTAGGGACATGTTCAGGGAGGGCCACAGCCCACATCCAGGCTGCTGCATCTTGGACAGGTCTCAAGACTGTCAAAACTAATGCTCTGCCCAGCTCCCTTCCAGGGCTGACTTCTCACAGACCTACAGACCTCTCTACCACCCTTTGCGACATCTTGTTCCAGCCAGACCAGGGAGTATTGAGAGGTTGCAGAGGATGGTGCAGGGGTCATCATCTGACACCCCCCC
>NW_017729001.1:14841137-14849832 GCF_001723915.1 Gavialis gangeticus
AGCTCCCTTCCAGGGCTGACTTCTCACAGACCTACAGACCTCTCTACCACCCTTTGCGACATCTTGTTCCAGCCAGACCAGGGAGTATTGAGAGGTTGCAGAGGATGGTGCAGGGGTCATCATCTGACCCCCCCCCCCCATCTTGAGTAACCCTGGGGAGCATGTGGTCAGCCCAGGGCAGACAGGTGACAGCAGTGGGATAAATGCTCAAGTGCTGCATTCTGGGCTGCAGGGACTGGGGAAACAAAAGGCATTTAAGGATGAGATGGGAGCCAGCTTTGAGGGGACAGGCAGAGTGAAGGAAGACAGGCTGTGGAGAAGCACGAGAGAAAAGAGTCTATGGGGTCAGGCTGCATGTGGAAGACAGCAGATGACAGGGACAGGCAGTGAAGGGTGACAAGTGGAAGACGTGGTAGGAGGAAGGTGACATCTTCCCATCCTGCTACAATAAACACAATTCCCCTCCGAGGTATTTCCCTGTCCTCTTCCAGCCCAATAAAGCCAGCAGCAAGCTCTTGTAAAACCTACCTCTCTCTGGCTGGTCTTTAATCCCCTCTTTCCTTTTTACCAGTCCATTCTTCCCTTTATCTTTTGCCTATTAATAATACATCCAAGGAGCCCTTCACTGCAGGCTGAAATATTCTCTGCAATTCAGCATTCAATATTTGCATTTGCTCCTCTAATTATCCCTGTAACCTGATTATTTAACTTTCCCAGTTCTCGCAGTCCTCTCCTTCACTAGATTTATTATGTTTTTAACCTCCTCAGTCTTACTTATCCTACTCTTTGCATCTCTACTTAACCGGATTGGCCTCCCCTGCCCTTCCGTGCATTTACTGTGGACTTAACAGAGATGAAGCTCAGCAAAAGTACTCTCCTGGCTTCTTTCAACATATTTCCCCATCACATTTCCAGACACAGAATCCAGGGTATCCTTCTTGTTTCTTCAGCACTCTCCAGGGATGGACTGCAAATGACCTTATCAGGTCTCATTGTTCTAGCTATGTATATGCCTACACACACATACACTGAACATTTCTGCCCCAAGCAGCTCACAGCATGAGAAACTACAGACAGACAGGATGGAGCTGCCCATGATAACAAGGGGATGATCATGACAAGCACAGTAATCAGCACTCACCATGCACCAGTTGGCCAGCCTTGGCCACTTTCTTCCATCCAGCCTTTCATCTCATCTCCATTAATGATGTGAGACCCTGAGAGCCTTGCTATTCTTCACAAGGGTTGTTATACTTAACACAGGCTAACTGCACTTACCATGCTAGTGTCCAAGCATTTAAGCAGTAAACCACAGGCTACGTGCCATCATAGTGCAGTGAAGCTGGCCTTTTCCAACGAGCGGTATCTCCAGCTTGCATTATCTAACACATGGTGAGCTAACTTTGGACTGTTCCATGAAGGTAATATGATAAAGGGACTCCAGTGCAGCTGGGAAGGTGGGAGGCCACAGCTGTTTGTCAGGCTCCCATCCTCCTTACCACACCAGAGCTTTGGTGGGGGGTGGGAGCCTGCAAACCAGCTGTCTGTGGTCTGCACCAGCATTTCCCATGGAACGTGCAATCAGGGGATTGTGTTTCACATGCTTTTGTCCTGGTCATTGTTGTTTCTCACTGTTCTCTTCCCCAGCAGACCCTCTCCAAGGAAATCTGCCTTTCATTTGTTCACTCCCTTTTCAAAACCTGCCAGGCTGGGTGGCAGGCAGCGCACAGCTCCATATTCATCATTTTTTAATTTACTGCAGCTAAACTGTAACTCAGTCCCCAAGGCTGCAGTGTCTTTCCCCCAATTAGTTGCTCCCGCTGATTTGTTTCTGCACAAAGCTCTGAGGCCCTACACTGGAACTTCTACAGCACAGTAATTCTCCAGCTTCCCACATACAGCATCGCAGCAAACAGGGCTGGAAGGGACTTAGATACGTCTTCTAGTCCAACCCCATGCTGCAAAGCTGAGTCAATTAGACCTAAACCTTTCCCAACAGAGGTTAAAAACCTCATGATTGAGATTGCATAGCCTCCCCAGGCAATCTATCCCATTGCTTCACTAACCTTATGGTTGGAAATGATTGCCTAAAGCCTAACTGATTTTCCCTTGTTGGAATTTAAGCCCACTACTTCTTGTCCTATGCCCAATCAACATGGAAAAGAGTTGATAATGTTCTTCTTTGCAGTAATCTTTCACACATTTGAAGACTGTTATCAAATCTCTCCAGTTCTTTCCCCGTAGTTTCTTAGACAATTCAGTTTTAGTGCTTTTCATCGGATTCTCTCCAGCTGCTCCACATCTTTCTTAAAGTGGGGTGCCCATGTCTGGAAGCAGCACTTCATCTGAGGCCTTACCAGGGCCAAGTACCAGGGAAGAATTACTCTACAGGTCTTACAAACAACCCTCCTGTTAATACAACCCAATTAAACATCGGCTCTTTTTTTGGCAACAGTACACTACTATCGAGTTATGTTCAGTTTGGGATCCATTATAACTCCCGGATCCTTTTCCACAAAACTACTGCCTTGCCAGTTGTTTCCCATTATGGATGTATGCAGTGGATTATTCCTTCCCCTGTGTTGTTCTTTGCACATAACCTTGTTGAATTGCAGCCTATTTACTTCAGACCATTTCTCCAATTTGCCTAGAGATTGTTTCACATTCTCCTCCTGTCCTCCATTATCTGAGTCATTAATGAAGATATTCAATTGAACTGAGCCCAGGACAGACCCCACTTGACACCCCTTTCCAGTCTGACAGCAAACCACTGATAGCTACTCTTCAAATACAGTCATGCAGTCAGGTGTTCACCCATGTGAGGGCTCCTGAGCCAGGTGTGGGAGTGGATTTCTGTTGGTACAGCAAAGAGTCCAGTGGCTTGGGAGAAATGCTGACATTTGAGTTATTTGCATCTGCGCATACAGGTTTGGAGTCTGACCATATCCAAAGCCAAACTACTACACACACCTGCTTCTACCCATCCCCAGTGAGATGCAGCTGCCCTTCCCCTTCTTCTCCACTCAGAGGCAATCCCTTTGGAGGGGAAGCTCTACCCACTGCAGTAGTAAGCAAAGACTGTCTTGGTGAAAGAAGCAGTATTGGTTTGTTGTCGGTACTGGGAGTCAAACCCTTCTGTACCGCTCCCATCTGCCGCTGGGCTGCCGTGCAATCTTCAACAGGACACTCAGGAACACATTTACAGAAGATAGCGTCAAATCCTAAGGAGTTGCGGACATATAGTTAGAGCTTATGTGTGATCTTTCCCTACCATGTGCCTTGGTTTCCCCATTTGTCAGGCAAGGATAACAAGTTTTCACTTACTTCAGCACAGGGCCGTGAGGCCAAACTCATTGGGCACTTTGCTCTCTTCAGAGATGGTAGTACCCTGCAGAGGATAACGGATTATAAATCCCTTTCCTCTGCCCCCCTCAGTGTCACCACAGCTCGAACTGACCATCCTGGGTACAAGAGCCACAAGGAGGTAAGACCACAGGGGAGAGAGACATGATCGCCCTGTGCTTGGGAGGCCTTACTCACACCGAGAACTCCCACTGAACAGCCTCTGGAGCCAGCTGTCCTTCACATCTCACCACGACATTACCACCACGCAGACCTGTGCCTCCTCAAGCATCTCCCCCTCCTCTAGCATCCCCCACCAGCAGCAACTAGTGCTCCAAGTCTGAGTGGTCAGGACCTTCTGGGGTCACAGCCTCCTGCTCCACACAGTAGGGTTCGCATCTCCCCTGCTGTAGCCTGGAGCCATGAACATTTATTCCCCCAGACCTTCCCCCCGCCCCACCTACACTCCAAAAAATTCATCAACTGCTGGATGCAGTGCTGTCAAAATCCACCTCCCACTCTCTCCCCATAGTCACACGCTGTATTGGACTTCCACAAGTGAACAGGCAGGGCAGAGACACGCAAGGTGAACATGCCCAAGGCCACTTAGGGCAGCCCCCATACAGAGGGCACCTGGTGGCCCCAACCAATGCACTACACCCCCTGCCATCTGCCCTTAACAACGTAACCCCCTCCCATAAGCCCTGAGCCAGCTGCAATGAAGCTGCAAAACCCCCACAGGCACAGCTGTAATTGCTCCCATTGCTAACAAGTTGAACCTCGCAAAGTGGAGCAATTAACAGGGGCTTTGTTTAATGCCTGACCTCGGTGTGACAAGGGAACACAGCCCTTCACGATGCAGGAATGCAGAATAAGTCAGCAATGCCCTTCCCCCATCCCTCCTCCAGCATCCCCAGGCCTCAGAGTACTGACCTCCCACTCCCAGCTTTCTCTGCTCAGGCATAGGTCTAGATACGATCCAATGATGCGACACTTGGGGAGCCATTGCATGCAAGACAGACAGACAGAAGTAGACACAGCCTGGTCAGGGAGCACTAGGATGGTACATGAGGAAGGAGGGACAAGATAAGGGTCAAGGTGAGAGGGAACATGAGTGATTGCAACATTGTTATAAACCTGCCATGTCACTAATTAGGAGCCCCATCCCTAGACATGTATATCACAGGACCTTGGATTTGCTTGCATATTGTGCGTCAGTGTGGTACTGATGGACCCTCTCTCATGTAGCTGTGCTCACAGAGATCGAAGTGATGCACAGAGGTAGCATACACCAACCCTGCCTTATCTAAAAACGCAAACTGTGGGCTAAGTCCTGCTCCCAGCACCAAGACACTGAGATGGGAATGTGCCCAGCCCCCATGACTCACACCTGACCCAGTTAAAGCAGAGAGGCCCTTGGGATCCCTCCACTGTCATCTGTCTTGGGTTGCTTTGGCTGAGGACGCTGTCTTTCTGATTTAGGGACAGAAGACGAGTGTGATACCTTCCACCTGCTGAGCGAGTATGTTGTGCTGGCCGGTCTAGACAGCAATCCAAAGCACCACGCAACATGGCTTCTAGGCACTGCTGCCGTAGGCTTCAAGCTGTTCTACCTGGGATGCCATAAGAATTAATTCCCTCTACCCACCTGGCACATGCACAGTCAAATCTCACCTGCCCTGGCCAGAGCCGGGCCCTCCTTCTGACTGGCTCCTGGTTTCCTATGGATCTTCACAGGTCACGAAACCCAGTCAGGTCCCTCTGGGAACTACCCTGAGGTGCATTATAGATAACCCTGGCCTGACTCCATCTCCATTCATGCTCTTGCAGCATTTCTAGACGTGCATTTGAATGCGACAAGACCCACAGGTAGGCAAAGTAAATGTTCATTTGCACGTGCAGATCAGGTAAGCCGAAACCTAGGAAATTGATTCCCCCTAGGATTTGTCTGGCACGCTACCAGAGATTCGCATTCTTGCTGCTGCTTCGTTGGGGTGAGAACATCTGTCTTTAGGTAAGGCTCTTCTGTGGAGTCCCCCAGTGGTGATTTTCATTCTTAAATCTAAGCACGAAAGCTCAGCATGGATGCTTCCTGAGCTTTGGATGGCCTCAGTTTTGCTCCGAAAACTGCAGCACTACACCATGGGCCCTATTAAACTATTTTCACCACAAGCACATTGCAGGGGGCAACTTGCAAGCAGCAAGTGGGTGGGTGGCTGCTGGCACTGGTAGAGAGAATGCACCATGCCAGTTCCAGCAGGCTGTGGAGTTATCTGTTAGTCTTGCTGTACCTGTTTCATGACTAGCAGCAATGCAGGCCCACACCATGAACAACCCAGGATGGGTCACTAGGAAGCAAAAAGACACAAAGCAGAATCTCCAGGCCTCTCGGACCTCCTTGCCATGGTCCAGCAGCCCTGCCAAGGGTCAGCAACTGGCTCACAAGGCCCCTGCATCCCACAGTCCCAACAACAATGTGAGTTCTGGTGCATTACCTTGAGGTTTGCAGGTTTTCAGGCCATTTGGCCAGAGAGCAAACCCCATTGCTGCACCATTCAGATAGTAGTCACATGTGCAATAAAGAGAACTGACACTGCTGAATGGCTCAGAGGCTTTGTAATGGGATATGGCTCCTTTCGACCCTAGCCCACTGGTTCAATTCCATACAGGTTGGCAGGGCCATACGCGAGAGCTGTTACCAGCCATCCACTTAAACAGAACAAGCTGGAGGTCTCAGCGTAGCTGGCCCTAGTAAAGGGAAGCCCCTGTAACCTCTGTCAGCTCAACCCCATTGGCAGTACCAGTAGATAAGCCATGGGTGGGCTCCAGTGACAGAGCTACCCTACCTGCCCCCACCCCCAGCCAGCAGCACACTGGGGGGACATTGGGGGGAGCTCACAACGGCCCTGCCTGCACTGGACTTGGGCCCAGTGTCATGTGAAGCCATCACCTTGCACACAGTTCACAAAGCCTTGGGCCCAAACTGGCAGGAGCAGCCCTAGAGGCAAGGGGATCCTGCTTTCCAGGTGCTTGGGAAGAGGGAGGAGGGATGGGATTAGAGCTCTACACAGCATCTGGGTCCTCAGCGATTAACCCCAGATAAGTAGTTGGCAGCAGACCTAGAGCAAAAGTGAGGTCTCTGCCTTGGCTAGAGGAGCATTTTTCCCCAGAGCAAATGGCCAGGAGCATGCTAGGGCTTGTGACTGCCAAGAACAGACCTCGCTGGAGAAGGTAGAACAGCAGAGAGCCTCCTGCAAATCCATCCCGTTTCCCCTTGAAATGCAACTCCAGAGGAAACCCCGCCAGCACTACCCACTGTGAGAATGAGCCAAACCCCTGAATGCCTCATTGCAGGTGAATCCTCACCAACTGCAACTCAGTGCCTCTGCATTTATGCCGCTGGCCACAAGAGCAGAATTTGGCCACTTTCAACAGACTTAGAATAAAGCTCTAGACACAGTTCCAGCCTTTCCCCTCATCTGGCAGGAAACAGCCTGTGCCATAAACCAGAGGCAGCTTTGCAGGAACATGCTCTCACTCCCCACACCTCATTCACGTTATCTAGTGCCAGCCACCGTCTTTCAGCGCAGCACTTCCAGGTGGAAGCAAGAGCTTTCTCAGTGGGTCTCCGGGGTGGTGGGTGCTTGGGATGTGAGCCGTGCCCTCCCCTTGGTCAGGGAGGTTCATGAAAGGCAGGACATGTCAAGGCAAGGATGCCCCATGAAGGATGCACCACTGTCCTGAGCTCTTGCAACGAGCAGCAGGAGGAGCTAGGAGCTGACACCTTCAAGAGGAAGGCTCCCAAACCTCACAGCCAGGCCCCCTCACAGGGCACATGGGTGGAAGCTTGCCACAATGACAGAGAAGAGGAGAGCCAGCCCTGCAGATCTCAAATCTCTCCCCGCTCCCATTGCCCCACACCACATGCACTGCAATGGAGAAGAGCCATATTGCAGCCCCTCGCCCCTCAGCCTTAGAGCCCTCCAAGTCGGAAGCCAAAAGCAGAAGAGCAGGGGAAACAGCAGCACACGGGGCCAGGGATACGGAAAGTGCAGAGCCTGTGAGGAGCTGCCTGTCAGGCAGATGGAAAGTTCCCACGAGGCAGCACCCAGCAAGGCCACTGGGTCACTCCCAGACCTGCTGTGGGTTAAGGAGATCTCCCCCAGGGACCTGATCACAAGCAGCTGGGAGGATGGAGAGCCAGCTCTGCAACTCCTTGTTCAGTTTTTACTCTGGCAAGGCTCCCACTGACTGCTGGCCCATAGCCTGTCCCACTGACCGACCTGCGTGGGACTTCAGTGAGAGTTTTGCCAGGGTGAGATCTGATGGGTAGATCCCCTGACCGGTTATGAGGGTGTTAAACAGGGAGAGTTTTCCCAAGTCTGCCTGGACGCCCAGCACAGTGCACCACAGCCGGGTCTGGCCCCATGTAAGGAGTGGGTTCACAACAGACACACGGAGATGGGTCAAAGGAGAGGGAGGTGGCAGACAGGCCCCGAGAGCAAGGTGAAGAACTGCCTGCCCCAGCCTGGAGGAGTGAGAAGAGGAGGGTTGGAGGAGTCTGAGACTTGGCATGGACCAGATAACAGGTTTCCAGTGCAGTCCCGAGAAGGAAATCCCCGTGTCATCTCCGCTCTGCCGCAGAAACAGCCACCCCCCCAACACCAGCGGGGACGGCCTGGGATGCGGGGGTCCCAACCTCACCCGCGTCTCAAGCAGGCTGTGTGCAGGGCAAAGCCCACACCCAAGGGGGAGAGAAGAGAAATGGCACGTTTGCCAGCTCACCTCCCGTGGCTGCGCGGATGACAAGAGGCAAAGTAATAAAAGTTAGCCCGAGTCCTTGCGTTCTCATGCTGGCCAGACAGGATGGCCAGTGCCAGGGAGAAGAGCGGGGCTGGACAGATGGCACCAGGCACGCGTGTCTTCAGCTTCCCTCTGCCACCACTTCCCCCAGGGAGCGCCGCTCTGCTTCTCCAAAGCCGACCTTCCTCCTCCTCCTCCTCTGCAGCGAGCCCCGGGGCTGCGCTGCTCTGCTCCAACACGAGGAGGCTTTTTACCAGCCACAACCGTCAAGACAGCAAAAGAAAGCCTGAGCTCCTGCCTGTGCACTGCTGTTAAATATTCATCACAAGGAGACTGGGGCTGAATTTTAACTCCTTGCCTCCTAGACAGGAGCGCAAGTGCCAGCCCTCAGACAGCACGGCCCATGCTGCCACATGCCAGGCCACCTGCCCAGCTCTTGCACAGAGCTACGTGGCAGGAGAGGTTGAGAGGGCATGGGTGAGACCGGCTGTTCTCAGCCCCCAAGGACCACAGAGTCTAAGGCAGCTGGCAGAAGGGGCTGGAACGGCTC
>NW_017729001.1:14849967-14851399 GCF_001723915.1 Gavialis gangeticus
GCTGGCAGAAGGGGCTGGAACGGCTCGTGAGGCCCCAGGGACACTGCACAGCTCAGTCCTCCATGCAGGAGATGATGCATTTTGAAGAAGCGCCAGCCACAAGCTGGCAGGATTAGCACAGAAGGGAACATTTCTATCCAGCAGTGAACACCACCAGGAGTGGCTAGCAGCTCCAGCTGGGGAAGAAGCCCACAGGCCCACCCGCCTGCCCAGCCAGCCTCTGCCCCCCCGAGTGACTAGCACAGAGACAGGCCTGAACCAAAGCCCTGTGCCAGAGAGCGCCTGGACCTGGGCTGCTTGAAATCTAGACCCACAGCCCCGTTCTGAGTCTGGAGCCACCTCTGTCATATACTCAGCATGCCCTGGGTACAGAGGCACATCCATGCCAGGCAAGGGACATGGAAGAACAAGGGTCATACAGCCCATCTCCCTGCTTTTCTACTCCATGTCGGTCTCCTTCCCACAGGCAGGACACTTGGGTTCCCACTCTCAGCTCTGCCTCCCCCAGCTCCGCTCAGGGGCTTCAGAGAAGCTGCGTCATCTCTCAGCAGCTCAACGGCAATTGCCAGCCTCATTCACTTACCTCACAGGGGTGTGTGAGGTTTAATTAAAAAGCTGCTTCTGAAGTACGTTCCAGCCCTTGGATGAAACGCCCCTTGGACACGCCAAGTAGTATCATCATTAGTTTGAGCATGTTTGAGGTTGCAGCAGTATCTACAGCTGCCTTTGGCAGAGAGTCCCTCACATTAATTACCAGCTGGCGTGCAAAGGATTGGCTCCTTTCTCAGCAAGATGTGCCAAGTATGCCAGAGCAGGGGGTCCCCACAAGTGGGCTATGGTAAGCCCATTCCCTTCCCACCTCACCAGGCAACTCCATGATGGGACACTGGGTTGTTCTGCACATGCTGCCTCAGACCGCAGAGAGCAGAGTCACCATAGTGCAGCAATGCAGGCAGGCTAATTACCCCGCAGTGCTATATGGATGCGGCTATGTTGCTGCCATCCTGGAGCCAACATGTTCAGAGCTAGCTCTTTAGTGTACCAGGAAAAAGGCCCACGAGGGAGGTGGACTGTGGGGTTGCGTGTGGGCTTGGAGGGAGGCTGTAGGACCATGCCTGCAAGCTGTGGGATGTCAGGTCAGGCATCCCTAGGAGGGGAGCTATGGGGCCATGTACAAGGGGGAAGACAGGCTGGCTGCAGAGTGCAGTTGGGGGCTGGCTCTGGGGGTGTGCGGCTGCACCAGGAGCTGGACATGGGGTCTAGCATCAAAAAGGAGCAGGGTTGTGGGGGGGACTATGACAAATTCTGGAGTGACTGCAGCCCCTCCCGTAGCCTCCCTCTCAATACCACCACACGCCCACCAGGAAGAGCCCAGAGCTTCCCCGGCCTTGGTCAACCCCACACACAGATCCAGGGGCACATGCCCCCCCCC
>NW_017729001.1:14851519-14852484 GCF_001723915.1 Gavialis gangeticus
CCCCCCCCCCATGCCCTCTCTGGCTGCACACAGCAGCAGGATCCACCTCCCACCCCTCCCATGGCCCCACATGCAGACTATGAAGGGGGTGCAGCCACTCCAGAATTTGTCATAGCCCCCTCAACCCCCATCCTAGTGCCACCACTGCCCGCCCTGAGCACAGTCCAGACCAGACCCTGTCAGGAAGAGCCCAGTGCCACTCTGGGCACAGCCCACCCTGCCCCATGCACAGATCCAGGGTCACCCCCCCCTCCCATGCCCTCCCAGGGATGCATGTAGCAGCGGGAGCCACTCCCCACAGATGGCTCAGTCCCACATCCTGCCCTGACTGGGCAGACCCTGCCCTGGCCCTTGCTGCAGCCCCACTCCTGGAGCAACCCAGCCCACCCACAGACCATGGGGCACATGCCTCCCCATGCCCTGCACAGCAGTGGGAGCTGCCCCCCTACCCCCCAGACCAGCTGCTCGTGGCTCCATCCAGCTCCCTGCCCCAGCTGTGCAGCACCTGCCCCAGCCCCACTCCCTCCCTCACTGCAGGGGCCTCAATCTGCCTTCCCCCCTTAAAAACATGAACAAAAATATAAGAGGGTACAGGAGCTGAAATTGAGTCAGAAGGGGTACACTTATTTAAAAAGGTTGAAAATCCCTGTGCTAATTGGTCTGTGGCACCAGCTCCTCTCTGTCCTTTGATGGGAGGATTAGAGCACAACAAATCTGCCCAGGGAGTAAGCGTTTGCCTAGCTCATTCCCGAAGGAAGCTCGCCCTATACCGCCAACAAAGGATGTATAGCTCTTTCTAACCCCAGAGGCCAGCCAGCCCCTTGTGGAGTCTGAATGGAGATCACCCACTGGCATGGCCATGTCAATTAAAGCCTCACCACCATTCTTGTGGCTCCCCATTCACAATCTGCAGGTCATTTCTTGGTCAGACATAGCAGCAGTGTGGGATTTAGCTTCTTGGGTGG
>NW_017729001.1:14852494-14854584 GCF_001723915.1 Gavialis gangeticus
GGCAGGGAAGCTGGGGGCTGAGCTCTGTGGGAACACAAAACACAATCCATAAATTAGGTTTTCTTCAAGCATTTGTGTTTACTTCACTGCTGAAGAAACAGCCGGTTTCTGCTCATTCACAGAACCTTTAGCAGATGATATTTTTAATGTTCCAAGGCACAACAAAGCCAAAAATAAAAGGCAGAGAATCGGTACAAACCAGAAAGCGGAGTCCTTAGGGACACCCTGGCCCACAATGCCAAGTAACTGACTGACTAGAACTGAGCTGGGAGAGATGCAAACGAGCCCAGCGCGCTCCAGCACTTGCCAGGCCGAGGGCCCAGACTGGAACCAGTGGCAAGTTTGAGTCCAGGAGGCAGCCCCACAACACCCGGGAGGCAATGCGAACCAGCAGTCAGACCACAAACCTGGGAAGCAGGCAATAAATGCTGGTTCTAGCCGTGCCACCGCATGGCCAGGGACAAGTCCCTGCATACTCAGTTTCCCCCTCTGCAAGATGGGGCTGGATGTGCTTGAGAATGAAGCCACATGTGCACAAAGCTCTGGGGTCACTGTACGGAGAGCGCTGCTGAGCAGTGCTGGGAGGCTGTTGGCAGCACAGGGTGTCACAGCCAGCAGAACAGCAACCTTCACCTTGGCAGCAGAAGGCAAAGGGCTGCTTCCCCTGCCTGCCTTTCACCACACTTGTGGGGAGGGAATGCAAGCATATAGGGCAGGTCGTGGTCTTCCCTTGGAAAAGCTGTCTCTACATGCTGCTCTGGAAGATGGCAGTGAGATCAGGTGCAACCTTTCATCTGTTCCAGTCTCCTGGTCATGAACTTCCACACTGGCAGAGGCCATAAAGTTGGGTTAGAGTGGGGTACCCTCATCAGTGAAGATTACTGGGGTTGCTGTAGCTCCCCACTGCCCTGCTGTGTGCTGTAAGATCACTGATAGCAGCCCATCTAAGGTAGTTTTGATGTGATGCTTGTACCAAGGGAGCCTGGGAAAAAGCTCCTCTCAGAAGCTCTTGAGCTCTGATGCCAAGCTGCAGCTGGCATAAGTGCAGGCAGCCATCCCAAGATCATCTTAAATTACAGGGCTCAGGGTCAGATCCTCTCCTGGGGCAAATCCTTGGAGCTCCATTTGCTGCAATGGTACTAACCCAAGACTGGATGGAGGAAGAGGAGCTATTAACTTTATTGATCCTCTCTCCACTGCATGATAATAAAGGCCTGCTCCCACAGAAGCCCATCAGGAGTCTTGGGTAGATCATACCAAAATCAGGTGGGGTGGAAGACTCCCCAGATGAAGCTTCATAACAATTGTGGGCTGGGGTAGAGGCTTCTTCAGCTGTACCAAAGACTCTCACACAAATCTGGAGAGGACCAGCCTGGCATAGGAAGAACCTGGTAAGTAAAACAGTTGTCCTGTCTGAAAATCTGCCTGTGTCTAAGGAACGTGCAAAGTGATCACCCAGCTTAATAGGGACGAAGCAGCTGGCATCTGCCATTTCCGCTTAATGAGCTACGCTGGAAACTGGTCAGTCCACCCTTGCCAAAATCTAACCTGCAGCTAGACTCGAAAAAGTGAGCAGCCACACTCATCCACAGCTAAAACGTGAAGTGCATTTCTAACCTGTGCCCTAGAAACTCTCCCTCAGCCTCTGTTCTACAGGCCTATGCAAAGAAGCCAATGACTGGCTTGGCGAAGGCCGCAGGGTTTTACAGTGCATGTGTATATTGATTCAGTAGCATTGCAGCTGAGGAAGATAACCCTGCGCACAGCAGTAAGAAATGCTCTGTGTACAGTATGCTGTTTCCTAAACAATTTCCAGAGAAATCTTGTTCTTTCGATCAATGCTGTGTGCGCATTGTAGGTATATGCATCTCTTGGGCTGCATGCTTCTGCACACACGGGTATATGTGCATAGCGCTGTGCTCCCCATCTACACATTTGCCTCTGCACCGTAACTTTGTGCCGCTTGCCTGTATTTGACCGCTAACTCCAACAATCACAAGCCAAATTCAAACCCCTCTGCCCCCTCCAAAACCACCACCATCTACTTTAGGTGAGGGATAAGTTCAGAGGGACTATTCAAGGCACAGAGT
>NW_017729001.1:14859584-14862959 GCF_001723915.1 Gavialis gangeticus
CACACGGGTATATGTGCATAGCGCTGTGCTCCCCATCTACACATTTGCCTCTGCACCGTAACTTTGTGCCGCTTGCCTGTATTTGACCGCTAACTCCAACAATCACAAGCCAAATTCAAACCCCTCTGCCCCCTCCAAAACCACCACCATCTACTTTAGGTGAGGGATAAGTTCAGAGGGACTATTCAAGGCACAGAGAGTGGAACCTGGGTCACAGACAGAGCTAGTCAGAAAAACTGCAAAGATGACATTTTCCCATTTGGATTTAATGGTGCTCCTGTTGGGTGTGGATAGGACAGCAAAAACCCTCCAGTTCACATGCCCAGGTCCCCAGCAGCTCACCTGCTGGGCTCCCAGGTTCTACTAGAGACCATCAGGGACACAGCCCCAGAGCAGGGAGATCTGGGCCAGGGCCCCAACCCTGCTCACAGAGAATTGTTAATTTTCCTTTATCTCCCCTCTATTTTGTTCCAGATTGGAATGGATCCAAATTTTGAAAGAGCAGTGGCCTCTGAGAAGCAGAGCATTTTTCTCTGCCCAGCTGTAGCCATTTTTCTCTACTATGACCATAGCTGAAGTGTCCAGTTGTGCAACCTGTGTGAACACCTGGTAATACCACACTGTGGCCCATTTATTGTTGTGTTGTCATTGCACATGTGTGCACAGAGGTGGATGGGCCCATGTACATGCAGGAAGCTGTGGCTGTGCAACACATACACAGCACATGACACACTCAAATCCACTGAGAATGGGGGTGAGGAAGCCTTACCAGGACTATCTTGGAGGAGCTCAGCCAGGAAGAGATGCCTGCACTGAACACAGACAGGTCTGTTTAGCAGACACAGGGACCCATTTCTTTTGGAAACCACTTGTCACATTGAAGTCAAACACAGGAATGGGCAAACAAGGTACAACTACCATGGGGAAGGCTCACTACACGGTGAGGCCAGCAAATACTCCCAGTGAGCTCATTGAGTGATGGGGAGCTGAGGGGGGTTTCTTTCTAGCCCGTCAGACATGCCTGGCTTGTTTAACCCTCAGCACATGAGCATCTGTCCATCTATATTGAAGGCATTTCCATGCAGGAAATGCGCACTGTTAAATGTGTAGATATGCGAGATGACCCCAAGGTAGCTTTACACTAGCAGAAGAACAACCTGACTCTTCAGCCAGCCCCTTAAGTGGGTTCTGCAGCCTGGTGCTGCAGCAGAGACAGTGCCGGCATGACCAGAGCCAGCTCCTGTAAAGCTATGAGAGTTGCAGGCACAGCAGGGACTGCAGCGAAGAAAGGCTGTAAGAGCCTTGAGCACTGAGTCAAGGACGGAGCTGACTCATGCTGCTGCGGGGAGATGGCTCAGAACATCTTCCTTGGCATAGCCACGATGGAGGGCTTGGCACATCCTGTCAGGCTGAGAGAGCAGAAGAGGTCTGCTGCTAGTGGCCAAAAATAGATGTTTGGCGACAAAAAAATGGGATTTTTTTTTTTTGTCCTCCACATTTCCCAATTGCTCCTGATAATTAAAGATCCCGCCATTCCCCACAGCCTGAGTGCTCTCAGAAATCGAGGTGTTCTTTACTGCAGTGGCCAAGCCACGCACCGCATGGGAAGGCCTCCACTTTGGGGAATGCAGGAAACACTCAAAATACCACAGGTTGCATTGCTCCCAGGGCATGGTCTCTGTGGTTTCTCCACACTTCAGTCAAGCCACACCAGGTGAAGTGCTCTCAGTTGGTTCCCTATGGCAGTGGTTTTCAACAGTGCTTTGCAGACCCCTGAGAAATGTCAATGAAGGTGCAGATCCCTTTAAATTGTGAGTGTGGGTATTCACATACCTTTTGCTTGATCATAGTCATCTTTTGCAGACCCCTTGGACATAGTCTGAGGGCCCTCAGGGGTCTGCCGAAGACAGGTTGAAAATCCTACGGGGCAAACCTGAGCTAACTTCTAGAGGGGAGGAGGGTCTCTGGGGCAGAAGGAAACAAGCCAGTTCCAGCTACTTCAGTCCTGGACTTAACTCCCGAGAGCCCCTGGGGAGAAGCCTGTGGCTACAAAACCCTCGGAGGGCAGGAAAGCATGAAAGCCTGAAGCATTACCTCCCCAGCCCTGGCAGGGGTTAACCTGAGTGCCAAAGCCTCTGCATGCCCACTATTGCTGCTGCCGCCAACCTCTTGGCACTGCTGAGCTGGAGGAGTCAGTCTCACCTGAGCTCTGAGCTTCATGACTGGAGCTGTTCCAGCAGCATCATCAGCCTTCATTGAATTGCTCTCATACAAAAGCGAGAGCCCAGCCTGCAGCTCCAGGCAGGGCATGCTGCTGGGCACCAAGGACAGACTCCAACCGTACAACTGTCCCAAAGCCTCCTGCCTCTCACCAGGAGTCAGTGAGAGTGGGACATCTCCCATGACTGCCCCCAGAAACAGGTCCCACCCAATTGCACACAAATGACTTACCTGCCTAGCTGAACAGCCTCAGGTCTCTAAGACCCAAACCCACGTGCGTTTGCATGTTTCTGCTTCTGCCCTGCCAGAAACTCAGTGCCTCAGGCTGGGGCTCCGCTGGAGAACAGCATTCTGCTTCATGGGAAATACCAGGTTCTGCCATCGGTTTCCTATACAAGTAGGAACAAGAACACGACCCAGAGTGGAGCTACTACGGAGAAGAGATGTCCCGGAGCAGGCCCTGCCTGACCTTCTCCGGCACATGCACACTAGACCCAGTGATGCAGCAGATCTGCTCCGGGCACATTCCTCTATAGCTGCCTCCTGAGCAGCTTCTCCACCATGTTTCAGTGTCTGGTGCACGTGAGCAGAAGCATGTGGGGGCCCGCATGTGCTCATGAGTGTCCCTCCCCAACAATCCCATAGAGTGGTGTAGACATAGGTAGAGACCTATTCCTCCCTGCCCTTAGGCAGGCCCTAGTCTCCCCTGAGCCATGTGAGGGCCCTGACCACTGGGCTTGGGAGAGAGGAGGTCGGGGCAAGGCTGAATCGTGCTGTTCTTTCTCTCCCTCCATACCTGAACTGCCTTGCCAAGAGCTTTGCCCAAACCATTTATGAAAAGAAGTATTAATCAAACGGCAAGCTCTACTGGGGCTGAAGGGTACATATATCGAGCCAGGAGTACAGGGCAATTCAATAGGACTTTGCGAAGCTTTGGGTGCTGATTTGTTTCGGAGGAGATTCGACCCGATTTGGTAGCTGAATCTCTGAATCCGAATTGAATTGGGATCAATCAAAAAGAGTCCGAATCGATTCGTAGCTCTCTGAATCTTTGGAAAAGATTCGGAAAGCTTCGATGATTCAGACAGTCCCCACCTGCTGCAGCAGGGAGCTGGACTTGGAGCTGGTAAGTAGGGGGCTGGGGGAGGGGACCAT
>NW_017729001.1:14863189-14870577 GCF_001723915.1 Gavialis gangeticus
CCCCAGCTCCGGCCCTTTAAGAAAAAAACCCCAGGACACCAGCTCCTGCAGTGGCTTTGGGGAGCTCATGCAGAGCCCCCCACGTGGGGCTGGGCAGCAGGGGGTAGTAGGGATCAACAGCGAGTGTGGGGGGGTTCTTTGTTTTTTTTCCTTAAAGAGCTGGAGCTGGGGCTGGTGGGGCAGCCATGATGTGGGGCTGGGACAGTGTGGGGGAGCGGTGGGGATGGCCCCCCTGCCCAGCACCACCCACTGAGTCAGGGCTTTTTTTTTTGTTTGTTTTTTAAACAAGTGCTGGGAGCTGGGGCAGGCAGGGCAGCCACTGCCAGGCTGGGGAAGCAGGCGGTGGCGGGGCCTGGCCCGGCTGATTTGGCAGCAGCCAAACCTCTGAATCAATTCAGGACAGTGATTCGAATCACTGAATTGAATCACTGTCCCCGAATCCGAATCTGAAGCTAATACTAGCCACTTTGCACAGGCCTACAATTCAACAGTTAGCACAGTGCATGTGGCACGATGGCCAGAAGTGCATGATCCAGTAGGCAAGAAATTTAAAACAGGACTGCTCCCCTCTGTGCTTTCTTCCCAGCTTAAAAGGGAAAGCAGGCAGGGTATTATTATTATTTCCTTCCAATAAAGCAGGTTTATTTGCTTTGAGCCACAGCAATAGGCTGCTCTTCAGAAGACAGCCCCTTCTCTCTCTCGCATGCATACATCAAAATTCAGCAGCCAATCTGCCCTTGACCCAGTGCTGACCCTTCCCTGTCTCCTGGCACCTGGGCTACACTGCTTCCGTTCAGAAATCCCCAGCGAGAGGGTCCATGCCATGACTGCCATCTGTAAGCAGCTCACCTTGCCCGTGTCAAAGCCTCGTGCTTCCTTTATCAATTCAGGAAGCATCTCTGCAGTTTGAGCCAGCGGCAGCTCGCTGTGGAGAGGATGAAAAGCGATGATACGATGCCAGCATGGAACAGCCTGGGAAAGGCAAGCACTGCGGTTCCCTTTATAGGCCAGGACTGAGACAGCTCACCCAGGGCTGCTGTTTCTTGCTTGCTTTTTGTTTTTCCCTCTGGCTGTCAAAGGGAGAAAGGGAGGAAGGAAGGTTTAATTGTCTCAGCAGCAGAGCTAGCACAACCGTCTCTTCTGCTCTGAGCTGAAGCCGATCCCCACGTGCCACTCACCACCCACCAGCGATTGAGCCCCCTGCAAAGAGGAAAAATCTAGCAATAAGAAGTGGTCCATTTCGGGGTTGCGGAGCCGACTCCTGCAGCTGAATAAACACAGTTGGGACTGCGCTGGGTATATGAATTGTCCTGTGGCCTGGTTCATCAGCTATTTGGTTTCACTCTGCTGACGGGACACATGTAGAGACCAGCAACAGCAGGGAAGGGGTTAACAGGACAGCTTCCCCCCCGCAGCAGAGGGCTATTCAGCATCTGAACAGCTGTCCTGTTTCTTTGGGCCTCCAGCAGCACAGGCTGCTGTTCAGAGGATGTGCGCAGTCCCCCATAGCAGACACTGCCAACAGGACTTGGCCCTGTGACACCAACAGCACCCAGCTCAGGTCTCCCGCCCTCCTGGGATGGGGACCTTTCAGTTGAACTGCTGCTACTTGATTAAACTGCTGGCACCTGGGGGCTCCCAGAGACCAGGCAGAAACAGACTGGCCATCAGACGCTGCCTGGGGCCAGCTCGCAGTCCCAGCTCGGTGCTTCTCCTCGGCGGTCCACTCCCCACTGGCAAGTGGAGCAATCCGGGTGGCACAGCAGGTCCCTCCCAGGTGCGCGCATGCCTTTTGCTCTTTCTATAAAACAGCACGAGTTGGCCAGAGGCTTGCCAGCCTGTCACCTTCCCACCACAGTCGCTATTGACACTCGCAGACATCGCCCGAGTCAGCGACATGTACTTCGCTTCAGCCCATCCTGCAAATGCAACTCTGCTTACAGGAGCCCCAGGTGTGTTTTCAGTCATGAGCCACCTCCTCTGCACTTCCTCAGCCACTGGCCCCACACACCCTGCTCTGGCATTCATCGCTCCCCAACTGTCCTCTGATAGAGATGCACCAGTCTAGCTAGGGCTTTAAATAACATCTTAAATAAGCACGGCATTCCCCCTGGCAAAGAGCCCACAAGCAACAAAGAGGAGCCAAAGCCAGCCTGCCTGTGAGCACTCCTACCCCCACCTGCTGCTAATTGAGGGTTTCGCTCCCTAGGCGGACAAAGCTTTCTACGGTGACAGCAGCTTCCTTTCTGTGCATTCAGACGGCATGAATCATATGAGGAAAGGGCCTGCAGTGGCAGGGGCACACAAGGGATAGGGTCAGATGGGCACCACCATCCCCCAAGCAGACCACAGCAATCAAATCGGCCCAGGGCAAGAGTGGTCCAAGCAGCCCCTGGGCGAGGGGAAGAGGCCATTTATAGAAGCCAAAAAGGATGCCCCTTCTTAGACTGGAAGCATTTGCTCTTTCAGTTTCCCAGCCTGAGGTGGGTGATGCTTTATCTTGATGCATGGGTGGGATATTCAGATCTCAGCCCCTTCTATAAGGTTTCCAGGCCACAGGGGTGAGGCAGGATAAAGGAGATGAGAACAATTCCCTCTTAGCACCGCTCTGAAATCCCGCTGCTATTGATTGGGAAGCTGGGGTTTTCTGCCTGGCTATTATTAGTGTCTTCACTAACGTGTCCTGCTGTGCTCATTCATTAGGGCACACACAGGCCTCTTTCATCTCTCGCACTATATCGGCAGCAAACAGGAAGAAGCAGGGAGTCGATGTGAACCTCTATCTCTCTCTGAGCAAGCACAGAGCAGGATGAAGTGCAGAGGCACTTCCTAGGGCTCATCCCTTTGAAGCCTTGCATCAGCCCCTTTAGAAGAAGAAATTGGTGACAGTCACACAATTCCTCCTGGAAAACCCATTCTTTAACAGAGAACACACAAAGTCCGACTGCGCCAAGTGCCGAAGGAACCAGGCGTCGTGCTCGCAGGTTCAAAATCCATTTCTAGTTACCCCTGAGCCCAGAGCAGTGTCTCAGCTTTTTCCAGGCCCTGTTCCCACTGCTATTTCATGACCACATCCTTCCTTGGCTTCTGCCCCACTTCTTCAGCGCATTTCCGTTTTTCCTCACCCTCAAACGCAGCCTCCCCTGGTCACTATTTTAGCCTGTAGGTTTGCCATATCCATTCCTGGGAAAGCCCCTTGTACAGCTTCTGCTCAGCCTCATCATAGTTTTCTCTATTTAAAAATCCCAAAGTCTCCGATTAAAAACCTGAAAAATGGCATTTTTCCATGATTATATATAGTGGCGTTTCATATTAAAGTATCAGTTGAACACAATGTTTTATCGATATATTTACAATTTTAAGGCAATTTGGAAACCTACCACTATCTCAATCATTATAATGAAATAAACTCTAAATACCTATATGTTTTGGCATTCACTTTAGTCTTTTATCATGGAAAAAAATCGGAGCTCCCCCTGCCCCCTTCACTCACCAGGATGCAAGAGCAGCTGTGGCTGTCCCTCCCCCCCAGCTGGTGCCCCTCACTCCTAACCCAGTCCCCCAGCATGAGGAAGGGGGTGGGTGTGTGGGGAAAGGGGGGCTGCCATAGGCGATATGTCAGAGGGGCAGGGGAGGCAGTCTCCTGCACCCACGCAGTGGGGCGTGGGGCTGCATCAGGGCCTGACCAGCTCCAGACAGGAGCTGCCCCCACAGCCCAGCAGGCAGGACCCAGTGCAAGAAGGACCGCTGCTCTGCCAGGACCGCCAAGGTGACGTGCAGTGGTGGCGGGCAGTTGTGCCCCCTGCTACTGCTTAGGGCTGGGGGAACAGGATGCAGGGGGCACCACGTGTGCCAGGCAGCAGTGGAGAGTGGCCATGGCAGCCACAGTGGTGCAATGCTCCCTCCCACGCCTGCCCGGAGCTGGTCCAGCCCAGCGGCAGCCCCACACCCACTGTGCAAGTGCAGAAATCTGAACTCTGCCAGCCTTCAAGGGAAAAACCTGCAGTTTCCTGCATTTTTCTCCTTTAAAAAGGAGAGCAATCTGTGTCTTTTCATGGCAAACAGAAAACCCAGATCCTACTTATCACAGGGGGCCATGAGTTTTCAGCAGTGTTCTCTAGCATGTTGGTTTTACCAAGCTGAGGAGCACTTACCCACTCCCTTGTTTAAGCTTCCTGCAAGGCAGTTGTTATATCAAACCCTTTTTAGTGTGGTTCAAACCACCGGCCAAAGAGTGCCTAAAATGGCGCTAGTCTGAACAGCCCATCCCCGATGGAAGGAATCATGCAACTTAAAGTCAAATGATGTAGCCCTAACTGCTGACAAGCTTACAATGTCTTTGTCAGGACATTTCACACGGCCGTCCCACCATCCAAACCTCCTTGGAGTTCCTTCCTTAACCAATTAACCAGTTGGGAGGATCCCTGACCCCCCCCAGTGCCCACAGCTCTTCCCTTCTGGCCCCCCTCAACTCCTCCCAGACAAACATCTCGTTTCTGTGGACTCTGCCGACGGAGATCGGGGCCATCCGTTCTGTTGTAATTTCTGTGCAGGGAAATTCATTCCTGTCACCGCGTATCCAAGCCGTTTCCAAGGCTGTATTCCCAGTCCTTGAGGCAGCCATGCTAGAAGTCTGTGCCCCCCGATTCCTTTGGGTTTAATCATAAAATCCAACCAAATTATGGATCTAGGACAAAAGATCCATTACCACCTCAGAACCTTTCTCCAGAGTCTGTTAACATTTTCTTCCAGTACCTGCTGGTTTTTCCTCATCTTCTGTGCAGCATTTCCCATTTCAATTCCAAGCTTTCCCACTGTGACCAGAAAGCTTTCACAGTTGTATTGGGGGAATGCAACCTGCCCACGTGGCTGCGTTGGACATAACTTTCAATCATACCCTGCTCTCGCCTGCAGAAAGCTCCTCGCCGCTTCATTCCTTCCCCCTGCACTTACTGCCATTCTGATGGGCAAACCAAGAACATTTGCATCTCTGCAAATGAAGAGTAGGGAGGGCATCACCATCTGTTCCTAGGACACTCATTCCCTTGAGCAGACACAGATTCCTTGCTTGCCTGCTTCAGGCAGTGTTTGCAATTAGCCTCCCAACAGAGGCCATCTGGAAAACGCCTCAGTCTTACCCAAACCTGTATTCAAAGAGCTCAGTATATTCATACTCGCCCAAGAGTTCTGGATGCTCAGAATTGTGACCCAAAACTTGTGAATCCAACCCACAACTCTTTTGGCTTGGTGACAGCCATGAACAACTGGTGTCACTCCTGATCAAAACAGCTAACAGCTTTTAGAAAAAGAAGTAATATCCCAATCAATACTGAAGAAACTCCCCAGATGCATCAGTTCTAGCCAGCAACGGCACTGTGTCAAACATCCCACTCCTAAGTGAGTTCAGAGAGAAGCTTGCCAAGAGCCAAGTACAAGCCCATCTATGTGTAGACCCAACACAATCCTATCCAGGTCAGGACAAAGAACTGAAAGCATCGTGGTGGCTGACATCCTCTAGCCAGCAAGTTTGGAAAAAAAGAGTCTGCCCTCTAAGTCCTTTACCTGTTTGCAGCTTTCAAGACTGTTGACTTGGACAACAATCCTCTCTCCCCCGAGGGTGGGGGAAGGAGTCCAGGGTAAAATGGTTTAAGAGCCCGCATGCTTCTCTTAAGGACAAGAGAATACGCACAAGGGAAGTCTAATGCCAGTAGAAGAAACTCAGATCCTGCTGCAATGTATTCAGTATAAAGACCTATACAGAACAGACTCATGAAAAACTGTCACAAAATGGTTGTTTCTGTCAGGAAGAGAAAGCGAGGGAATGCAGTACCTCTTCAATGCAAGAAGTCAACAGCTGGATCTACAGGAGGAGCCATTACAACTTGGTTGTGTGTTGTGCTGGGATCCTTCATCCTCCTTCGCGGGGACTCGAAAACGTCTTTGAGTCTGTGAAGGATGTATGCTAATACTCAGAAATATGTTAATGAGACACCTGGGAAGGTGCATGTGGCTGGGTGATGGGTGCAGTCATGGTCATACACAGGTGCTCTGCAAGGACACAAGGGGGAAGTCCAATGGATACACGGTGCCAGGAGCCTGTACTCCATACTTCCCGCTCAGAGCACAATGTGGCTTCTGGATCAGCTGGGGTCTGGAGGCAGCAAAGAGATGGAAACATTTTATAGACCTCATGAGTAAGGCAACAGCTAATTAATTTGTGTAGTTGGGCTTGAAGCAGCAGAGCTAGTTCCCAGGATGGGGGCAGGGGGTCAACTTCTTTCCCTCAGGGCCTACCTCATCTGTATGCAGTGGCTCCTGAGCTCCAGACATATGAAAGCACAGCCTGGCTCTTTGAAAGGTGGGTAGAGTTTCCCCTCTCCTGCTGTGGCTGACTCAAATCTTTTAACAGGGCCTTGTTTAGCTGTTGAGCCCATTTCCCGCATCGGTGACACAGATGAATGACAGTCAGCTGTGTGGGGGCAGGACTGGCTGGCTCACACTCAACCCATGGTAAGCTGTTTGCCCACAGACAGGTGTTCAAGCACTCAGAGCCGTTAAACACTGGACAGGTGTCTGTTCTGCAAAGTGAGCCCTGTTGCCTGTCACAGGTGCTCTTGCTGGAGTCTTACTAAGGAGGGTGAATAGGACACAGCAGCAGAAATCCTCTTCAGCCCCTACAAATGGGTAGTCCTCCAAGCCTCCAGATTAGGCTTCAAACCAGCTGCTTCAACAGTGCTTCTCCATGCACTGATTCCTGCAGCTAAAGGACTCCAGCCTTCACAGTCATTATGGCAAAAAGCTGCAGAGATCCCACCTCAGGAAAACAGCTGGGTATTTGTATCCTACCACTGTTTCCACCACATGAGGTGGGCCAGTAGGGGGCGCTCCTGCATTGAGCTGCCCACCTCCCTGCGCCCAACCACCTTCCAGGCTCCAAATGCCTCCCTAGGGGCGCCTTATGTCTGGCCAACCCCTCTCCCGGAGCACACTCGCTAGTCTGGGGGTAACGTGCCGCCACCACCCTGAGAGTGGACTGTCTCGACCCTGCGTCCTCGGGGAAACACAGGCCTAATAGTCCTACGGGTACTCAACCCAATACAGGCACTTGGGGCACTTCCCCAAGTCCAGGGGCAACAAGTAAAGTCTCCCTTAGTCCACAGACCTAAGGGGTCTCTTAGGCATAATTTAGACCCACCCCTCAATAAGTCTGCCACACCAGTCAAAAAGGAGAACTTTATTGATTACAGGGGGTAGGGTAAACTAGGGTACAGGATCGAGCAATATCTTAGAAATCCTAAAGAGCAAAGAGTCTGGCTGTGG
This sequence comes from Gavialis gangeticus, assembly GCF_001723915.1. NCBI lineage: Eukaryota > Metazoa > Chordata > Crocodylia > Gavialidae > Gavialis > Gavialis gangeticus. The sequence continues at coordinate 14,870,510 of NW_017729001.1, forward strand.
TAGCTTTTTGATAACGCATCTAAATTACTGCCAGCTAGATATCTATCAGATCTCGAGTAGCTTACTCA
>NW_017729001.1:14870653-14894009 GCF_001723915.1 Gavialis gangeticus
TCCCTTATGTGCTGGGCCCATCCTAATTGAATGGTCACAGCACAGAGATTTAAATCACAGTGTCACAGGGCAGAGATTTTTGGGGAGGAACCAAGGTGGCTTTTTGCCATAGTCATCACCAATGTCACCTTCCTGTGAAAAGCATGCTGCCCATTGGAAGAAGAAATGAGGAAGTACATGAGATCTCCTCCTTCCCTTTCCACCTAGAAATATTCTGCAGTCTTGCTGAACAGCTGTTACATTACACCCCCCAGAGCTAGCTGCGTTTCAGGGACAAGTCATAATTCTGCCTAAAGACACCATAATGCTCATCAGACTCTCAGAGACAGAACTGGAGCCTGGACTACTTTATCAAGCCTCTTGCCCACTTCCTAAAACTTGACTCCAGCACACGGCCCATCTCCTCTGTCCCATTAGCACCTGTGGATTGGGTGTAGCAGAGGAGCCTGCCAAGCAGCTGGGGAAGGAAGAGGCATCAGGAAAGCAAAAAGCCTCACTGATTTCATTCCAGAAGGAAGCAACACTCCCCAAAGCTTCAGGGAATACCACCAAGGAATACCTCTGGCCTCAAAATGCCACCGCAGCTTGAAATGCCCAGGAAAGCATCAGCTGAGGCAGCTCCAGCCTGGGGGGAGAGGTACAAGTGCCCTCCACAGCAGGCCTTTGTGCTGCACATGCAGCTGCAGGAAGCTGTTCCCCTTTGCAAGGGGCAAAGACAATGGGCCTTTGAGTGGGGCAGGACAGGGAGTCCAAGAACACAACAGCAGCAGATTGGGTGAGCCGAGGGGCCCCAGAGCAAGCTCCAAACATAGGCTGGGGTGGGCAGGGAATTGGTTCCTGGCGATTTCTGGTTGCCCTCCTCCTCCTCTGGCCACAGAAGAGTTCACTGAAGAACAGCCGGTCTCCACAGACCTTAAAGGGAAGAGGGCATCATACAAGCAGAAGGAGCAGCCAACAAGTACGCAAAGATTTCAGAGCACCCCACCCTTGCTGAAGGAAGGTCCGACTGGATGTCCTTCTAGGAGGCTGCTCTGCTCTTCACAGCAGGCGCAGCCATAAGCCCTGGTCAGCCATTCCTTAGTGCCACTGTAACTCCAAGACAACACAAATGTCAAAGGACCTTCCTGCTTTGCATACATCAGCCTGGCATAATGAAGCCCCACAGGGGAAGTAATTACTTCAGAAGAGCAGTTATTTTCCTGCAACTTGTAGGTAGAAACACAAGACAGCCTGGCTGTCACATTACCCTAAAATATACCCGCGCTGCTGACTCTCTTAACATAGCAATAAAAATAGAAAATGGGGCCCATTACTCTTCCGCTATCCCTGGTATTGCCAGCCTGCGTGGAGCTACCACAGCGATGAACACAGCCGGTCACCAAGTGACAGGGTGCTGCAAGCTCCCAGATTGGAGCTCTGCTGCAGGAAGTCTCTAGCTCGACAGCAGTATTTTGGTTCCGGTTCACTCCAAAGGAGTTGGATTTGTCCCTGGAAAGTGATCACCAGGCATCCACCAAGCCAAGCATTTCATAAGAAATCTCTGCTGGAGAGCAGGAAACCTGCATCCATGCTTCTAGATACTGCCGTCAGTGATGAGGGAAGGTGTACAGCTTGGACAACACAGCTCATGTGTGTGGAAGTGTTGTAGACTTGCACCATGATAACTAGAACAGCATTTGGCCTTTTCTTCCCAGTTCTTTTCAGTGTCCAGAAAGGAACAAATGCAAAGTGCTTGAACGACAAGGCAGCGTGAATGTAAGTAGCCTGGGTCCTGCCAAGGATTTTGATCCTCTACGCAAAGGATCTGCAGAATGGAAAAAATTGGGCAGGCTGGGCCCTTTGAGGGCATCTCCACAACGTCTAAAACCAACTTGAAACGGTCTAATGAGGTTTATCCTCTCTCCCCTTTTCCTCTTCTTATACCACCCAAGTCCCGGGCACACAACCTCATCTCTGCCATCCTTCTAGAGGGCACTAATGTGGATCAATGGATCTTTTGATTTTTAATTGTAGGTGGGGGGGGGGAGGCAATTTTAGCAAAAAATACTTTTCTCCAAACTGTTTGTTCAGCACTTGAACTAATGCCAAGGATGAAAGTTTTAAAGTCACCCAAGTAAAAACTCACTTTCCCCCTTCCATTTAAACAAAAGAAGTTAACTTGGACTCATCTTTCACAAAACATGTTAGATAAAACCTGCATTTATAGCTGTTTAAATTTTTTTTAAAAACCCAAAACCAAACAAAACAGCCCCATACCTCTTAGGCCTTCTCCATCCAATGCCCATACACTCACTCCAAGGCCCAACAGCAATTTGCTCTCCTTAGCAGTGGGGTGTGGTGGCCAAAGTGACAGCAGCGCTAGGGTTGGAAAGGCCGCATCCTGTTCACGATCAGCAGTTCCATACACTGGTTTACCTGAGGGTTGGAAAAACCTTGAACAATGGCAGGCACCATCCCTCATGGGAGCAAACAAATTGCCTCCTTTTACAGCCTGACATGCTGAAACAGGCACCTGTGCCCTTTTCTGTCCCCATAAACACGAAGGTTATTTGGATGTTGCAGGCAAAGACTGCAGCCACATAAATGCTTTCCTCAGAACCAAGCACGTTAGGCTGGCTTGGCCAAAACGTACTGCGCTGTGCTCTGTTGTGGTCCATCGTGGAGCTTCATCTTTCAGCACGATGCAAGAAGCCAGCCTGAAGTTACTGGAGTTCTAAAATCCAGGATAAAACTTCAAGCATTTAAAGCAAGTCAGTGACAAAGCCACAGCAGCAGTCCTGGATTTATGGGCTTTATTAGACAAAATATCTTAAGTTTAAATATATTGGGTCAATAAGAAACAAGAAGTTTGCTGAACACACACAGTTTTTCTGCCACTCCATTATATTAGATTTTCTAAGAACACCTGGATATTGGGAGAGCTTTCAGCATGGAATTACTGGGGTCTGTGGGCCAGGGAGTGGCAGGAGCTATTATATAGCAGGAAGGTATTCAAGCCCCAAGCTTCATTTGATACTGAAGCAGGAAGGTGATGTCCCATAAACAGAGGTCATCTTCCCACTTCCTGGCTGGTACTTCCAGCCCTCCACTTACCACCTTCCACCCACAGCCAGAAACAAAGTCCCAGAAGCCCAATGAGAGGTTTTTCTACACCAATTCCCATGAGCTGACAAGGTGCAAGAGCACACACAGTGTCATGTGCTTTAGTTAAAGCTGCCATTTTGCAGCATGGGGAATGCTGGTACACATGACGCTGAGGTCCGCTGGAGTGCTGCGATTACCACGCTCCAGACAACTCGATTAATCTGCTGGACTAATAATAGAGTCTGTTCCTGCGAGCTGTAATTACAGCGCATCGGAACAGCCTCCCTGCATGTGTATAGGTGCCCCAAGGGCAAAGCACCTCAGATGGGGGTTGTGCTGTGTGGGGATACTGGAACACTCTTCCTGTACTTGCTTTCAACCTGACTTGGGATTTCTGGCCATCAAGGTTAGCTCAGGGAAGTTACCCGAGGAAGGGGCAGCTCACTTTATCCTAGGGCACTCGCACTGTGCAATACACCCTGGGCCACGAGCACCTGCAATTCTGCTCCTGGCCTCATTGGGATAGGACAGTACAGCCTACGAGTGGGGCTATGGGCCCAGCTCAGCATCAGAGCTGCTGTGTTCGGCCTCAAGGGAGGCTGCACTCTAAATGGAGGATGAAGCAATCGTCGCCACACATTTCCCTCTGCCGCAGGCACCAAGCAAGGCTTGGGTAAGTTTACAGTTTCTGGAGTGTTTCAAGGTGGGGCAGTCCTTGCTCTTCCTTTCAGACAGTCAACAGGTATGTGGAAGATGGAAGAGGATTCCCACAACACAGGAGGGACTGACTGGCCTGAGGGGGCAAGTGCAGGAGAAACAGCTTGACAAAGGCTAATAGCTGCATCAGTTGGGATGCTGATCTGGCCTTTGGGCAATGCACCACACTCCAAGGAAATCTCCTCTGCCAAAAGCTCATGCAATCATGGGTACAAGTATGTGCAGTAAATGCCTGAAAGTTAAACCTCACCTCGCCTCCCTGTGGGTATCCCCACCAGCTGCCCCATGACAGGAGTTAAGCTGACTAAAACCAAGTACATGAACAATACCCTGAGGCCTGAGCAATCAGAACCAAGCCATACAGCTCACATCGCCATGAAAAACTGGGACTTGAAATTATTCAGGCCTTTAAAAAAAAGACACACACTACAGAAAAGTATGATTCAGTCAGACATGTTGGGAACAAAATAAAAATAAAATGAAATCAATTGCTTTCTTGAGGGTTTTTTGATTTTTTTTTTTTTTTTGGCTAAACTCTGAGGTAGCAGGATTAAAAACAGGTGAAGAAACAACCTTGTCACTAGGGATTTATCAGTGTCAAAAAAGGACTGAAGTAGCATATTCAGACGGTAGAAACAATCCAGGTCTTCTACCCCAACCCCACCCCACCCATCTGCAGGGGTGGAGGAAGGGAGGTAAGGCCTGTTAGCACAAATACATTAGTCTGAGCCAAGCTCATGTTCTAAACAGGATATACAATAGAGGCAGTGTTGAGAGCTGATGCATGTTAGTTCATGGGTGACTTCACCGCCTGCTCCTTCATTGCTCTGCTTCCCTCTACCAGTTGTGAGCAGTGACGTCTTTTAATCCTTCCAAATAAACTCAGTATCAACACTGCACCCCGCCTGTGCATGAGAAAGGGGGAGTCTGCACAGACTGCTTGTGACTGAGGCATGCATCCAGGAAGGTCATTATCAGTGCTTTGTTTCTCAAATCTTCTGTTCCCATTTCAGCAGACAAACGCACTGCATGCATTCATTCACCCTCTGGCTGATCTCATGTCTCATGATAGCCCCAACCCAAGGATGTTTTCCCCCAACATCCAGGAGCATTTCAAGTAGGGAAAGAGCTTTGGCCCTTGCACGTTCCCTCCTGCTCAGGGCAAGTCACAGCTGAGAGATTAAACAACAGTTCTAGATTAAACAACACTGGATCCCTCCAGTTAGGCTGGGGTTTCCTGTCAACACATCACACAAACCCATACTACCACCACTGCCAGCCAGTCATACCTGTGGCTGTAAAAGCATGGTGGTGTGGGTGATACACCCAACTGGAATGCCTGGAGGACATCAGACAACATCTCGCCCCAAGAGTCAATATCTGCTCAACAGATTGACAACACTTCCACCTCAGCTCTCAGAAACCTTGGGCTCAAGCCCACTGATTATGGAGAAAAACACAACCTAGAGGGGGAAAAACTACCCCACACCTGCCTATCACAGACTTCTTACACCTCTGAAATGTCCAGGACTGCCACTCTCCGAGACAGGGTCCTGAACTATGTGATGTGATGAGGGCCAGATTTGGTATGGCAATTCCTATGCCTTCTCTGCTGCTTAATAGAGCAGTTCTCAGACCATACAGTTCTCTTTTTTGCAGGTGACTGCGATGAAGGAAGGACGTTGTATAGCTGGGCTATTACAGAAGACCTGCAGAATGTCCATTTGTATTTAGACTGATTTTTGCAGCTTATTGCTGGAGGTTAGAAGAAAATGAGTCTGAAGTAACAGCCGTTTCAAGCAGAGATGTAGTTCCATTAGTCCCGGGGCACAGGTCGATTCAACTCCTCTCTGATTCAGAAACTTCAGCCTAAAATAGGCTGCTGTGGCTGCCCTCTGGAGGCAGACCACACTACGGCAGCAGCTCTCCATGGTGCTAAGAGCTGCTGTGACGGGAGAGAGAAGCAAGACTGTTAGACAGCAAACGTTCCCCTGGAGGTGGTGGAAATCCAAGAGTTGACACCCCCCGCCCCCATATGCTCACTCACACAAATGCAGGAAATAACAGACCATGGATTCTGAGGGCTGAAACAGCAGTTTCATCCAGTGGCTATATTCAAGCAGGTCAGTGAATTGGCACAACATAAATTCAGCTCAGCAGCTGGTGTCAATCAGCACTTAGTCAATAGAGCTGTGATACTTTACATTAGCAGAGGATCCCTTCCATGACAACAGCTTGAAATCCAGAAGACAAATTTCCAGCCCTAGAAACACTTCTACCCAGCTCAAATGTGTTTCTGAACCCTGCATTACACAAATGTAAATACAGTAGTAATTGAAAGTAGGTACACTGCCTTTTATAAATCAGACAAGCAATGACAAGAGAGCAGCTTACTGTTCTTCCTCAGGCAGCGCGGCACCTTACAGACCAACTCAGAGAGGAATGGCCTTTCATAGGCAACAGCTTGCTTCACCAGATGCTATGAATGGATCAGGGCAGTAGCATTTCTGCATTCATCCTTTTTTCACGCCACTGGGTAACTACATGCACACCTTGGGCCTCATATATCCAAACTTGAGCAATTATGCCAGGATAAGCTGCCCCAACATAACCACCACACCCTTCCATGTCTCTAGTGGTTTAAGTGAAACTAAACCCCTGTAACTTAAGCCTGTTTCATTTAGGTTTACCACGACAGGCACTTAGCTCACTTGCACCAATATAGAAGTGGAGATAGAACAGTCAAAAGAGAACAGCACATTCCCCACTCCCACCCCTAATTAAACTAGTTCAGTTACCTCTGTCTGAAATACTGGGGCTGCAGATGCAATAATGCATTAAGTGACAGAGAAGGCAGCTGGGGCCTGGCTGTACATGTAGGACACTGAAGCCCATCCCTTCCCAGGGAGCTCCAGAACATGACTGACTGGCCAACCAGCCGCAAGAAGCTACCAGAGGTTAGAACAGAGGAAGCAGCCAAGTAAGAGGGCAAGTAGGGGCTTTTAGCTCCCAAAAGGGTATGGGACACAGCTAGGGATTTGGAGGTGGGTACTCAAAATAATAAGTTATTGTTTGGGAGAGTAAGTGAGCCAGACTACCAGACAGCTTGCATCTCAGAGCCACACTAACTCAACTGTGTACTTATGATGGATAAGGATAGAAGGGCACTCACATTCAGTGGCTTGGAAGAGTAGTGGGCACTGCCAAGCAGTCTAAGTTTGTGCTTAAGTTTTGGGGGCAGTGAATTACAACCTACGTGATCACAGAAGCCTGGTATCAGAAGCCCATAAAAGCAAAGAGACATCACCAAAAGTGGCATCATTTAAATACTCACCATTTCATGGGATACGAGCCAGGGATGAACATCCTTTATCCCAAAAAATTCTTTGTAGTTCCTGCAGAAAATCAACCCAACCTTAAGAAAGCATGGACCAAACATGTCCTTTATGTACCATACCCACTTCTGTGGGGTTATGCCATGGATGACACTGGTCTGAGTTGAACCAGCTTGGATCATGAATTGGTCCTATCTTCTTGGTTCTTGCTTTAGACAAACACAACACTGTTGTATCTGAATCCATGAATGTACCTCTTGGGTACAGACCCTGTATCGGTCAGATCAGTCTATGGGACTTAGTCTATGACAAAGGCTTTCACAGTAATAAACCAAATTATTAGAGCCAAAACAAAAGCACAGGGAGAAGATACTTCTGTTAAGCAAGCAACAGAGCGAAGACTAACCAGCCAACTGTAACAAACAGTTTTCTCAAGCCAGCTTGGCTAAGAGGAGCCATGTTTTACCTCAGTTAGGGTTAATTTGGGTGGAGAAAACAAGCCATCTCTCTGAAGATGCCGTATCAAACAGAAAATTTTAGTGACACTAAGCAATGCATCAATCCTCATCCACGTGAGAGTCCAAGGGGCCACACACTGTGCACACAAGTATAGGTATGACGCATTTTGCAAAGTCAGGGTTTAATACAGTCATTCGACTAGATGATCCTCAATGGTTTGGAAGAACCCACCCCAAGTCATTAAACAAACAACCACCACCACCTTTTCAAGAGACTTTAAAAACCACCACAGCATTAACAGAAACTTTGTCTTAACAGAACACAATTTATTTGGCATTTGGATGAAATGTTTCTCACAGCATCTTGAGGGGAAAAAAAAAGAAAAAAAGATTAGTGCCAACCCCTCAAAAAGAAAGAAAAAGAAATTAAACCATAAAAAACAAAAATGTCACAGGGACTGAATTATTACAGTATCAAATTTCATTTCTACATGGTATTTCATGGAATATCAAAATCTTTTATACACCGTCACAGTTAAATTCAGTCACAAATCAACTACACAAGAGAAGTCTGCAAATGCAGCCTTGGCTAAAAGTATTTTTCCAGAGAAGGTAAAAAGCAGTGCCTCTTTCTCTCTCAGGCTTTCAGGCATACAAATGTCTGACATTCGGATCAGTCCAGCATACTGATGAAAAGGCTGCCAGCACAAAAACTCTTCTGACTTCACCTCCAGCCTACTCTGCTTTCCAAGGTGCACAATGCCAGAAAATTAAAAATCCATTAAAATTGTACCTCAGCAGCCAGCTAATTCAAAATATTGGTAAGGAAAGGGATCTTTGTTTTAATTCATTTTTCTCAATTAAACTACGGTTGTCTTAACTGAAATGGGATCAGTGATGGAAGTAAAATGTAGGGGCTGATACCAATTCACTTTCACTGTCTCTGTGAAGCGTAAAGGATTTAGAGGACTAGCCATCAACCAATACAGGGTGGGGGCTGAAAGGCAAATTCCCCAGAAGTACTGGGTAAGTTTCCCAACATTCACTTAACAAGTGGGTTAAAAAAAAGTTCTAGTAGGGGGAACAAAATAAATAATGAAATAAGCTGTGTTTTGTATGTAGTTAACATCAAAACTTAAGCTCTTTGCCACTGGAAATGCACAACTAAAAGATAAGAAATTTACAGCTTTGTAATCCCCAGAAATTTAGTTAAAGAAAAGCTTAACGCACCTTAACTTCCAGTGAAGAGGAAGAGAGGTCATGGAACTCATTTCTTCCAAGTAAAGACTGGGAAACCTGGAGCGCCTAATACTGCATTCCTTAGGCTGGCAAAACTCCTCCTAGCATCAATGGGAATGCTGCCTGAGCAAATACCGCACAATTGGTTTTGCTCTTCTATTCTGGTATTCTGTGTCCTCTCACAGAAGGACAATAAGGGACAACTGAGTTCAAGGGTAGATGAGCTAAACAAGCAACAATTCCAGCCACATCTGAATTTTGATCATCTGGGCTAGAATTAGAACCCACTGGAAAAAATCAAACTACAACCACCTCTTCTCTTGGGCTAGGAACAGAAATCACACAAATCCTTGTATAAGTGATCAAAAACCAGTTCAAATCTGTAACACAACAAAAATTCGGTGCACAGAAACTGCTTTCAAAATGTTCGAAACTGGCTGAAGATAAACCTGGCTGGATGTAGTATCAGACTCAACTGATTTAGGTTAAATCAGTTTCTTGTACTTCTGTCCCAGATCCCCTCCAGATTCAACTCAACCCCCCAGCATCCCAGAATACTTTGCACCTCCCCAGCCACCCGTGTCCCCCCCAGGATAGGCAGGCTAGCTTTGACCCAAACTTGTCTTCTCCAGCTGAGTAGGAAGGCATGCTCTAGCACCACCTGGCTTCTGGCCTGGGCCACTGCAGGCATGTGGCTGCACTTCCAGAATCAAAAGTGAATGTCTGTTCACTTATCGGTTCAATCTATGCATCTTAGACAAACCTAAGAAGATGAATCTATTCAGGCTCCGGCTTTTTGGCCGTCTGTCCTTAGCCTTAGAGAAAGGAGCAAGAGGGAATTTGATAACAGGTCTTCAAACAGAAAAAAAGGCTGCCGTTACACAGACGATGATGATCAACTAATCTGTGTGCAAAGGGGACAGGGCAAGTAGTAATCGTTTCAAGTCACAAGAGAAAAACTTAGGTTGAATATTAGGAAGAAGTTTCTAATTTTGAGGGTAGATAAGTACCAGAACAGATTATCTAAAAGGGACTGTAATATCTCCATCATTGGAGACTACGTGCACATTAGACAAATTTGTTCCAATGACAAAAAAAATATAATCCTGCACTGAAAAGAGAGGACTGGACTATACAAAACTAGATGACCACCCTGAGGTCCCTTCCAGACCTCTTTTCCTATTATTCTACTAGGAAATTCAAAGCTGCTGTGAGATTGCATGTGCACTTATTGTGGCTAACATTGAGACCAGTGGATATCTAAAACTTTTCTTGGAGGAATAGCAAAAAATATGGCACCTCATTGTATTGTAAGAGGGAAAATCAGGAGAGAGACCACAACATTTGCCCTACATGGAACAGAGACCTCAAATGTTACAAAATTAACTTCACAGCCAAAAATGAAGGAAAAAAAAATCAAGCTCATTTCATTTATTTGCAATGTTAGGAATGATGAAGTCCCAGGAATCTTTTCAACCCTCTCCATCATGCTTAGAGAGGATTCAAGATGCACCAACAGTTAATAAGAACAATAACCAAGAGGGTGATGGAAAAATGTCCACAATAGAAGTTAATTCCAAAGAAATAAAATCAATCCATCCAGCAGTAGGAGGAAGGGTTTCCTACAGTGAGCACCAATATGTCTACGGAATAAGCATCCACAACACAAGGCTGCTACTCGCCGTTTTTCTGTTAGTGAGGAAGTGCCAATGAGAAGTCAACTGCTTCTGCAAAATTAGTTCTTCCTTAGTTGGTCCTCAAGTCTCGGTAATTATAATATTTTCAGCCACAGCCACAAAGGCTCCTAACTCCAAGATGAAGAACTGCATGTGAAAGAGCTACAGTGACGAGGGAAAAAAAGTGACAATTTTATTGCCAAATTAGAAGCTCATCCACAGGTAAACAAGATCTGGACCAGGTGAGCTGTTCTGCTCAAGGCAGAATTTCCCCTTGTTTATGGTTAAAATGGTTAAAAATAAAGAAGCCTCCATGCCACCACTAGGGTGGAAAGGGCTTTGAATCTATAGAAAATTATTACACTCAGGCTTCTACAGGGAAGTCTGCATTTGGACTAATTACAACCATGAGCCGTCACAAAGTTAAGAATTGCAACAACACTTATTTTCACATCGGTTTACCACAGACATCCAGCAGTAAAAACCGTGTATTAAAAACAGGTTCACACAGTCTTATGAGATGTGTGAGGTAAAAAGCATCTGTTCACCTCAACCATGAAAACACAGCCAAGCCAAGAGGCCTTTCATTATTGCGCTACGAAACTACAAAGAAAGAATATTCCATCTGGCTTTAAAGAAATAAAAACTCCCATTCTCCTAGTTAGTGCTACTAACAAAAGCTTTTCAGAAACAGTGTGTTGTAATAAAGACTCTGCATCCTATCCACGCGTACACTATCATGCCCTGTCCTATCACATAGTGTAGCCAGCTTTAGGGAAGGGTTACCTTTGCAGCTCAAGAGACAACCTCATATCAGAGTATTTAGTTTCACCTTGTCCCATACAGCACAAAAGGGTACCATCTACAGTATATATTTATTATCGCCACCCAGAAACACGCACACACTCGTACATATAAAAACTAAAGAAAACTCATTACATACAATGTATAAAACGTATGAATGTGCTCAAAAATGCACAAAACCCGCTTTATTTTCATACTTCAGAAATGCTCAATATAGTCATAAGACGTATGCATGGCTCTGACTACTACTTATCTACCCACTTCACTGGAACAGGACTCAAATTTCAGGAGAAGGAACTAGCAATAGATCCACTGGGTAGAGAACTGCTCTTCTCGTTTTGTACCACCCGAAGAGGATTAAGCCAGGCCGCGAAGGGTAACAATTTTGTGAACACAACTTTTTCTGAGGGGAGGGACTTTTTCTAACAGTGTATCCTAATGCACAGTTGTGCATTAGCAGTACACGAGAACCATATTCACACTGTCCCTCAAGGAAATAAAGACAGTCTCCAAGTGACTGAATATCAAAACATACTAGATATGATCCAGTAAGTAAGTCACAGTTTTCTGTGCAGAGATGTTGAATAATCAAAACTGATCCCCAGGTACAGTGTGGCCTAAGGCAAGACACAAAATAGAGGGTAGCGGCATATACAAGGAGGGAAAAAAAAAATCAGTGGTACTGGGTAAGCACATAACTGGGTTTGGATCAGATTAGGCCAATCCTGTATCCTCTCTTTGTAACTAGCAAAATTAAAACCCCACTCCCATGCAGCAACTTCTTCCTGTCCCTCTAGGCTTGTACCTGTCATAAGGCAACAGAAGAACAGTCATGAGGGGCTCTCAGTTGAAAGCCCTTCTAACTAACCTGACCTGCTCCAGCTGGAGACAACTGCTACAGTAAGTCAGGGTTAATCAGAGTGACATGAGTGGGAGAGGAAGGAAAACCCATGTGCGCTGAAACCTCACTTCATTTTGAAAACATGAAGTGGTATTTAGTATCCATGTTATCCAAACCAGTATGTTTCAAATCTTTGCCTAAACTGGAAACATATTATTGATCGAAATGAACCACATTTTGTAGTGCACAAGTTAATTTTGCTATTTTAAATTAAGCTAAACTTAAAAGGAAAGGGATGATTTAAAAGGTCTACTACAGTGGAAAAAGACAATCAACTGGAGCATTAATCAAGGAGTTAATCCTCCTCATCTTTTCACCAAAACACTATCTAGCATGCACTGTGACTCTTCTGAAGAGAAGCCAGCATTACACAGACCCATAGTTGTTTATGGGCCAGAAGTTTACCTGCCACAGTACAAGGCATTTGCAACTACAGATAACTAAATAAAAAGTGTTAACTGAAAAAGGCAGTTTCTCTGAGCCCATTTATGAGAAAAGGCAAAGAAATTAAATGTTATGTAGATCCTTCTCATCCTCCAGTCCCTCCGATGTTTTGAAATAGTGGGGCAGTGACAGAGACCAAACACATACACACACTTTACACCATATACCTCTTCTTCTTTGGCTTGTGTTTTAGCTCCTCAGTGTTCCTGCTTCTGTAAAACACAGCCACCCAACTCCCCAAAAGTTTAGACTTCTGTGCTTTTTCCAAGTGCAGCACTGGAGCAAGAGAGACATGAGATAACGTGGCGACTGCCCCCTTTCTTTTTCTTCATCATCTGTTCCCTGGTTCCAATGGTATCCAAAAAACAAGCAGCTTTATCTCCGATGCAGATTCTCACTTCTTCTCTGCGATTAAGACAGACAAAAAAACCCAAAAAAACCAAACCAAAGCTACCCATGATTTTCCTCTCTTCAGAAGTCAAAGACTAATTCTCTGCACTTTCCTTTCCATAGCCTGTGGAAAAAGGTGCAGCTTCTACAATCCATATTTACAGGACAGACCAATTAGTGAATGAATAAGAACAGACAAAAAAAATAAAAGAGGTACGATTCTAAACTAGAACATAAAAGCAGAGTGCTCAGAAACGAAGTGGAGCTTCCTTCTGAAGTTCAACCCCTGGATTAGTGTTTGTCTGTACAGCTGTGTGCAAACAGTTGCTAAAATATTTCTGACCGGCAGTAAGCTTGCTATTCTTTTATACAATGGTATTGAGAGAACAGTGACTGTGGCGGCTGCCCGTAAGAGTTTCTGCCGGTGTATTTTCACTTAAAGGTGTGTCAGGAGGGACGAGGAAGGTGCTGCTATCAGCTGAGTCTTCCAGCTCTACTGGAGAAGGACCGACTGAAGGAGGAAGAGATTCCTCTGTGAGCTGTGGACAGACATCACTGTTTCCTAGTGACGGCTGACTGCTCTGCACGGTCTGAGGGAGAACTCCGTCTGCAAAGAGGAAAGGCAAGAAGAATCAGAAGAATGCATACCAGACTGCACCCAAATTTATTTCCCGGCTAGCTTAGCTTCTCTGCAACAGCCTTGTAAGCATCTAAGTGCCACTCCCCTCTCTCCGCTTGTGAGAAACACACTGCTTAGTTTAAAACTGGAGATGTACAATTACAGTTTACAACTTAATATATGAATGGAGCCTGATCCAAATCAAAGTAAAGTCTCAGAACTATTGACAGATATGTTAAATAAAGCTGGATTTCAGGGGAAAGGGCCCTTTCCCAACTTCTGGGGTGTTCTACTTTTTAAGAGGCACTTTTCACCATTAACTTCCAAAACATTAAACAAGCAACACATTACACGGATATATCAGACCGACCCAAACAAAGTTCACTGTAAGCAATAAAAGAGCATGCAGATTGGTGTTGGGTCATAGTAGCTCCAAATTCAGAGTAGAGATACGATTGCTGAATTTTAGCTTGCTGTTTGGCTAAATTTTGGTTGTCGATTTGCAGAATTCCCAAATAGCCAGAGAAAAGAAAATGGATGGCAACCTCCAGAGCAGCTATAAATACACACACACACGTGCAGACACCAGAGTACAATTCCAGTCTATGTTAGAATTCACTCTGTCAAAAAGTGCAAGGATGCCCAAACAAATTGGGCATGTACTTCATGTGGGCTTGCACAATGAGGGCCTTTTTAAAATATATGGAACGTAGCTGAAATTTAGTTTTTTTCTTACCTGAACAGTATTTCTAATGTGTCCTTATAACAAGGTATTTAGCAATTTGCGGATTTCATTGGACTCTGACAGGCCACGCTGTGAGTGCTTCTGCTATAGCATTGAACTTGGAACCTCTGGGCTGTCAACTGTGCATGTTGGAACCCACATCCCAGCCCCCACTACTAATGTGCTTAGTAGCCAAGGGCTAAAGTGACTCAGGTGGATTTATAAAAAAAGTGCATGTTTTCTCTCAGCTCTGGATATGGTGCAACAGTTAGTGGCGACTTACAGGTGACCGCATACAATGCGCAAAGCAAGGACTGGAGTTCCCACCACATAAAAGGCTTGTATGAATGAGTGAGCTTAACACCATGCACCATCCAAAGGGCAGTCCAGCACCAAGAATGCCCCCACCCCCTGGCAGCCAGTCATGCACATCCCTCAAAGTTGTTTGTCTAGGGCCTGTTTGCTGAGCCAATTCCAGCTGCCAAAGGTGAGGTTTCCTATACAAAGCTTAGCACAGACATTTTAAAGCAGTCAAGAAGTTTGCAACATGGACACATACTAACTTAGAGACCCCCCCCCGCCCCAAAAAAAGCTTAATGCCACAAGTAATAAGGCTTTTATTAAAACTCTACTACACACAGATCAGACTCTGACACCTCTCACTGCTCCTCTCTCACAACTGCAAAAAAACTAAATTCCAGTTTGGCATTCTCTCCCCTTTAAAAGCAGGCTGAGAACATTCCCCCGCAGCAGTTAAACCAGCAAATCCACAACCACATACCTGGAGTAGAACAAAGGATACTGTCTGGATTGATGGAAGCCTCATAGGGAGGAGGCGGGTCATCCGGATGCTGAAGATCTGGATATTTGTAAGCTGTGTAGGGTGGTGGAGGGTCATGAAAATGAAATGCCCCCCCTTCACCATCATCTGAGAGATGCAGTGGAGTAAGACCAGTTCCAAACCCATCTGGACCATAATCAAAGCCAGGCATCCTGCGGCCCAAATTGAAGTGGTGCACTGTTCAAAAGGACAAGACACAAAACTGTTTTTATCCCATTTTCCATCCCCTGGGTTTGCAATCATGTTGAGCTCCTCTTTCAATCCCTTAGAACTTAACATGGATTTGTCACAAGTCACCAGGTCACTACTTTCAACCTTCAAAACATCCCTAGAACAACTTGTGTGCTGCAATGCTTAAGAAGTTAGTACAGAACCTACACAGCCCGAACATATCACCTTACTGTATTTACACAGCAATGCCCAAGCCAACCCTGTGCCCGTATTTTTATCCTTATCCTCACTTGTGTCATCTAGATCCTAAATCAAGGTCTCCAAAGTAGGAAGCTCATCTACTTGCCTTAGAAAGTTTCCAAGCACACTGCTTGGCCTGGTACCAAGAGCTGGAATATCAGTTGTATTATCCAAACAGTGAATAATAGAAGCATATTATCAGACCAGTGCCAAGACAAGCTAAGTCTTGGCTGCACAAGCTCTCACAGAAATCAGGTGCAGTTACCTCCCAACTTGTTCACCTATCAATTGTAAGGCATGAGTAACAACTGACAGCAGCACAAAAATCTCTGAAAAAGATGAGAGAACCAGAGTCTTTTAAATTCACAACTGCTACACAGACAGAATAGTCATATTCAGATATAACCAAAGACCAAGGGAGTACCTATGAAGATTTCCATTTCCACTAGTTTTCCTGAGATGTAAGATTCGTCCTTCGACCATGCAGTGACTTACCTCTAAAGCATGGGCGGGCAATTATTTCAGCTGGAGGACCACTTAATGAATTTTGGTGAGCTGTTGAGAGCCACAAAGGTAGCCCTGCCCCTTGACAGGTGCTCTCCCCCTCCCCCTGGTCACCATCTTGGGACCAGAAGTCCTGCCGCTAACCCCTGACCTTGCCACCGGACATCCCTCCCCTCCCCTCCCCTCCCCTCCCCCCGAAAGTACTGCATTTGGGAAGGGGGTTTCCCCACCTTGGCACTGGAACAAAAATAAATTATATACTAAAAATCAAACATCCACAATACAATATTTTAATTTTATTTTTAAATATTTTTGTCCCGATTTGTGTGTTTGTCGTGTATATAGAGGTGATTGCATAACTCAAAATGAGGTCTTACACTTATATATTGTGGGGGCGTGGGTAGGTGCCCAGCGCAGGCTCTGGGCAGCTGTAGCAGGGAGCACTGGGCAGTGGCAAGGGGGAGAGGCTGCTTTTCCCCTGCGCTGAGCAACAGTTTCCGCCTGGATAGTGCTGCTGCTGCCGCCGCTGTTCAATGTGAGCAGGTGAGTCCAGAGCAGATGTGGGGTGCGCAGAGTCGGGGCTGTGCAGCGCAGGTCCCCACTGATACCACAGGGCTGGGGCCAGCACCATCAGCAAACAGAAGAAGCTGCCACTGCCTGGTCTGCCTAAAAAGGCAGTCCAGCTGCGAAGGCACCCCAGCCCCATTGCATGCTCAGGGAGCAGCAGATGTGCCACAGCCGGACAGTGCCTGGGCCAGGTGGAACCGAAGGACCCACCACAGACATGACACAGACCCTCCAGCAGCCCTATTTTGCCCACCCCTGCCCTAAAGCCAGGCCACTTAACTCCAAGTGCATCTCAACAACAGACTACTTACAATTAGCTCCAATCAAGGACTCTATGCGCTCCCTCCGTCTCTGACGCAGCCGGTGGACCATGAAGAGCAACAAAGACAAGATAAGGAAGGAGGAGATGCAGCTCACTATCAGACGCATTCCACTTGCCATAGAGTCAAACAGGCTGTTCCCATCTGTTGTGTGAAGAAAATATTAATAGGAAATTTTTTTCTTTTTACTTTGACAGAGACTCATGTCTTCTAGTCCTGGAGAGGGACACACTTCAAACTTATCATATAGGTATGAGTTTAAAAACAATAATTTCATGAACTTCTACTGAATCTGGATTTCTTTACGATCTTTTCACTTGAGCAGCCAAGTGCAGACTCAGGTCTTCGGAAAAGCAGAAGTTTAAAGAGCATTTAATCTGTTTGCACATGAGCAGACAGAGCTGTGCTACAATGGAGTAAAAGATAATACAGCAGCTAAAAGAAAGTCTTAGGTATTAGAAAAGACAAATTTTATTTCTACTTCTACCATAGGCTTTATGTTCAACTTAAGGCCACTCACCTAATCTTTTTTATTTCCATCTGTAAATATGGAAATATATTACATACCACCTATGAGGGAACAGAGACATCCTAATCCTATTTTACATTTCTGTTTTGGTAGTGATGTTTATTGCCACATGCCTCAAAAAAGTGGCTGAATATTATCATCATCTCCATTTAAAAAAAAAAAAAAAGAAAGATCACCCTCTCCCTCCACCCCCACACAAGTTGAAAGAGGCGGCCAGAAGAGTACACCCTTCCCCCCACCCAAACCACTGTCCCCTTCCAGGGGACAGCAGCCAGCAGCCAGCTGATCAGCACAGTTCAGAGGTCCCAATATACCAACCACATCCCCTCATCACTACCTGGCCCATCAACTCACAAATAGCTGCAAAACTCCCCAAGCATTTTCTTCCTCATTAGCTGCAGAGGAGCTGGGAGAATGTGCTCAGGAAAAAGCAGAAGTTGCATGTAGTTTACATAAAAATAAAAAATGAAAATCAGCATTTGCTGAATGTACTAAAACACCAGAGCACCACTGTTCACCTATGCTTTGGGTGTCCACATTTAGCTGGTTGTTCACTTGTAAGAATAAAAAAATTACAATGTTCAAGGTCACCTTGAAACAAGCTGTTCATCTGATACTGTTCCATCCAAATTCTATTTAGAAAGCTGCAAACCATAAACTTCCTGAGCAACTTAGGGCTGTAGAAATTAAACTTCTGTGCTAGAAAATCTTTGGAGTTTGACAGCTTTGACCCAAAAGGAAATGTTACCATGAAACACTATTTACCATGGACTGAACTCTCTAGCCTAGATTCCTGAACAGTGCAGATACTGTCCTTGGTCCTACCTCCAAAACTTAGTAAGGCTGATTTTGAAGCCAGCTAATAACATTTGATAAAATACAGGCACGTTTTAAACCTTTAAAAAGGGCTTATATTTTTAAACAAGCTCAATATATACTGATCTGAACTAGATCCAGTCACTATTCATATTGAGTACTTTTACACATGCTGGTGGGGAAGGAGAGGCTTTAGAGTGGCTCCAAGAGCCACTCTACTTAACGTGCTGCAGCATCTCATGCATCAGCATCCCCATGCTTTAAAATGGTAATGGGGGTGCTTGAAATAAAACTTGTTCAACAAGCTTTAGTTCAAGCTCCCCTGCCATTCTGAAATGCAGGGGCATGGATCATGAGATGCGGGAGGCTGCTGGAGTGCGGTAATTACCACATACAAGTAGACTCAATTAATAGAGTCTGCTCTGACACTGTAATCACAGCATTGCGCTCGTGTACAGTCACCCATTGAGTTTTTATTACAGCTGCTCTTTTTTTTTTTTTAAACTAAAACAAGTTGGTTTAAAAAGTTATGTTTTAAAAACATGCAAGATGGGATGCGTGGATATGAAGTGCTGAACCCAGGCATGCATAAAAGCACTTATCACAGCAGAATTTCAGTGCTTTACATGTACAAGTGTTAACAGATATATAAACTCAAACGTGAGTCAGCTCTATTCTTCCTTTGCAAGCTCTGCTATTGTATGTGCTTGTTATGGTTAGGGACCTACTGAAACTGCGGCAGAAGTGCACTGCACAGCAGCTCCTTTAATTTTGTTTGTTTCACCCAGGAAACCCCCTTTCCTCCCCCCACCCAATTGGCGGAGGGGCCCTAGCAGCCCCCCTGCTTGCTGTCAATCAGCCAGCAGACAAAAGCTGTGGTTTTAAATATACCGCATGTTTGCCTCCCAGCACCCTGGTGGCACTACTGTTTTGCACAGCAAAATGAGCAAAATTAAAGGAGCCACCACGCAACGCACTTCAACCACAATTTCAGTAGGTCCCTAGTTATGGTTATCTAGTGAACACTTGGCAAAGAGGCTTGAAATACAACCTTATGACAACAAGCGCTGAACTCTTCCTGATCCCCACTCCAGAGTCCTACTGCTGCTGCTGAAAGGGCTCCCCCACTTCCACGCACAAACCTTTTGCCATACTGTGCTAGATAAGACCATCTCCTGTGGCAGGTCACAAACAGCAGCAATAACCAAGGGCCTGTCTACTAGGGGCTTTATCAGCATCTGAATCTGAAACCAAGCAAGGAGCCAGCACAGGCCACACGTGGGTTTCCTGGCTCATTTTACATCAAGAAGGAGTTTCCATGAACTTCTTGCCTAATCCCAGATAGAAGCTATTACAACCATGCAACTGGAGATGGCAGATAGGTCGCAATGTTCAGTCACTGTCACAAGAACAGCCAGATTACTCGAGAGCTAAAGTTGAAAGGTATTTTTGACGATTGTTACCTGCATGTTCAGGGTAAGCGACGAGTTCATCAGGATTCCAAGACAACACGCTGTCTTCATTAGCAGCAGGTTTATACCAGTTGAGGACCAAATATTGAGACAATATTTAAATGTTTCCTGGATTCACCTGAAACCAGGTGTTTACCCACATTTTCATGTCCTTCACAGAGGCCTGACTGCCTACACTATGATAAAGTACATGCATATTGCTGTTAATAAAAATCAGGGTTCACAGGGACTTGCAATCCTGACAAAGCCTTGCCACCCACCCTCTTGGCAGGTACTTTGTTTCTCAAAATGAACTGCAAGTCCCCAGCCCTTCTGATACCATGCAAAGGCACTGTATGAAAGACAGGCACTATTCTGCTTTCAGACTCTGAAAACAAATCAGTTCAACAACACACAGTACCACTAGACTCAGAGACCATGTATAAGAACAGCCAGAGAACAAAAGCAGCTATTATGTTATGCTAACCAGCATTTCTGACTGAGCACTATTTTCATTTTTGTCACTGTATAGCAGGGCTACTCTTCATTCCCTCACCACACTTTTTTTTTTTTTAAATCATGCCCTGTACTTTCTGATAAAACACCTTAGAAAATATCCAAGATAGACAGAACTGTCTTATTTGGTTTGGAGTTTCATTTGCTCCACGCTCATTATTGTCAAACCTGATCCTACAGCTTTGCAAGTACATTTGAGATCCACACAAGGCAACTACATGCCTTTCAACGTTCTCCAATCTGCAGTAAGTGGAAACTAAGGCAACCAAAAATACCTGGCAATTTACTCCTTGCAAAGCAAATCACTTTAATACACTATATACAGAGCTGTGCATTCCCTGGTCGTCTGTGCTAGATTTTATGGGTCAGTGATTTCACAGAGCTTCATTAGCATAGAGAAGCAAGGCTGGAAGGGAGGCAGATGAATATTTTCAGATACAAAAGTATTCTATGACAAACGATAAGATCCACTGGAGATTTGCTAGGTGGAATTTCCACACACACCCTTTAAAAAAAATGTATTTTACACTTAATTTGATTCCCGGACAGCTCCTTTGTTAGTGACATCAATGTAGCAAATAAAAATGTTCTTCTACTGCTCTGCAGATGTAACCCTGTTTGATCAAGCTAATGATATTAGGTAATAAAACCACTGTCCAACAAGGTTGTAAAACACATTTAGGCACAGGATTTTTTTACTACATATTTAAGATTTCATCCTCTGAACCTCACCCTCGGCATCAATATGCTCCTGCTTGTTTTTATAATATAGCATATCGCAGCCAACTGGCACACAGCAGCTTGGCTTTTCATTAAAGAGGCCAACTACAAAGCCTAGATTCTCACCAATAGATTTGCTCACGTAGTCACCAAGTGTCTCCCACTTCTTGTTTGCAAACCCCTGCAAACTCAAACACCTCATCAGCTCCTGCCATCCATATCCAACACCTTACATGGAGCCCGATGCAGCTCTAGTTATCCCTTCCCTTCTTGCCCCGACTGCTCTTGTGGTTGCCTGGCAATAGCAGCACAGTAAAATTTTGCCATGAAAAAGTGAAGCCCCTTTGTATAATGGAGAGCTCATGTTTTTTTCTCAGCCTTTGGCAGAAGATTTCCCAATGACAGCAGCCTTTGTTTCCAGGGCAGTTTGGAAAGCGGTTTCCTCCAAAGGTATTAGAAAACCCTGTACTTCGCACAGCTTTAGACATCACCTGACTCCCCACCACAATTCTAAACTATTCTGGCTCGCTCGGCTTCATCACAAATAGCGGTTATCCAAGTATGTATCACATGCACAGATTTATCTACCGCCTTAAATTTAGCTGTATTAACTGAATTTAATAAAATCAGGAGAGAAAACCTACCTCCAATGTTAACTTGTTAAATACCTCAACTTCCTTTTCTGCCTCTCCCCCAATTTTCTACATTTAAAATTAACGTATACCATTTTCTCTAGTCTCTTCCCAAGACAATTAGCTTTATCCAATCCTTCTAGCTTTTCTCCTCATCCACCTCTCTACTACTCATCACAACCTTCTCCCAACAGGTTAAATAAAAAATATGGAATGAAAATTGGACCTGCATAAAGCCAATTATCTAAAGGTGCCCCTTTAGTCTCATTTACTGTGAAGGAACAGCAGCACAACAGCTTTCCTCTTCTTGCTCACTGATAGAGTTCACTGGTCATTCTCAGTTTAAAAAAGCACATCCTAATTCTGCTGTGCTTTCACAGATCCTTTAGACTGGCCACAGCTTCAATCCTCAGCTCAGTTCTGAGTCACAGACCTCATTCACACTACCCCAGCTGTGATTTGAAAGGTTTGGCTAGAAATATAGCCAGTTTGGCTTGATGAGGGACTCTACCATAAATCAAACCCTCATTGAAAGATGACACAGACTAAATCTTGAACAATATGGTTTAAAAAGTCAGAACTCCCTAGGTCTCTAACATGGAAATGTTACACCTAAATAAATTGCAGGCATCTATCAAATATTAACAGTGGACTGCAAAACAGCCATCCTGAACTGGAGACAGGAATAATATCCCAGCACTGCATATCAATTTACAATTGCTACAGAGGCTTCCACGCAATCAGTTCTTTCATTTGTACAGAGAGATTAAAAGAAATAAAATATACCGAAAGATGTGGGTAGATTTGTCTGAACAGCTGCCACACTAAAAATTGCTTTTCTATCACACCCATGGAGACCAAGCTGATGCACATATACTTCTCCCTCTGCTTTGGTACTGTAAATACAAAGGCACTAAAACAATTCCTCTATAATTAAATGGAAATGGATCAAGTGTCTGCTGAGACTATGTGGATGTGACTGCTTGACTCATTCCTAGCACTGAAGGGTTTTTCCTCCTGGTGCCTTTTAAAATATTCTTGTATAATAGCTACTCCCCAACTCAGACAGCAGCAAGCACTTATAACTTGCCAACTCAGTGGCAAGATTTATTTCCCCTTGGCCTTTCCTCCAATGATTAATTTACCTACTCCTGATTAGTAAACAGTTTTCTTTCTTCTGCAAAGCAGGTTTTGGGAAGATATACAGAAATCTCTGACAATGACAAATCTGCACTGATTAAAGAAAGTAATTCATTAGTTTTGCCATCTAGAATAGTAATATGTGAACCCCCCCAGAGGGGAAATACTGAAGTGCTTCATTTCAAAATGTCAATGTTCACCACAACCAGAACAGATTTCATTATGAACCAAGTTCCACAACAGCTTAAAACACATCTAAGTTAAAAGCTAGCTGCTCACAGACAAGAATTCCAAAGGCGTTTTTAAGGAGTCTTATTTTGCGCAAAGTGGGTGGGGAGTGGGGGGTGAGAAAAGGGCTTAAGCACAGAAAGAGCATGGCAGAACACAGCCTTCACAATCACTATTCATGGAATGGGTAAGACCCACGGCATAGACAAGGATTAGAGAACACTACGACAAGGTTATCCTATGTCATCTCAATCCTGACTGTTGGCTGACATGGCACTAAAAATTGTTTC
>NW_017729001.1:14899009-14900239 GCF_001723915.1 Gavialis gangeticus
CAGAACACTACGACAAGGTTATCCTATGTCATCTCAATCCTGACTGTTGGCTGACATGGCACTAAAAATTGTTTCTGAAGATAAAAGTGTAGCACTATAGCAAAGACTAGTCTTAACACGGCTGATAAGAATGAAAGGAAGGCTGCTGCTCCCCCTCAACTCTCTTCAAGAACAAGTTAAAGCATAAAATTTTTCATGTTGAAAAAAAAAAAAAAAAAAGCTCCTTGCTTTAATGGAGCTGCAGGCAGCTCCATTAAAGCAAGGAGCTGCCTGCAGCCTTTAAACCATTAACAAAGCTAACAGGTCAGTTGTCTAAGACTGGCTGCAACTGTGGAAGCCAGTTGGCTGGTTGCATATGCTCAAAACCAAAGGCTTGGTAGGTGAGCAAAAATGACAACTCTCCACAGATTATCACAGAATTTGTGAACATATTTACTCAAGGAAGATATGAATTGGTTATTTTCTTATGCAGAGATGTGTCAAACAAGCTTACAACTCAATGGCATTATAATTTTAAACAAATCCCCCTTGAAATGGTCACCAAAACCTAGCTGCCACACCCCAAAAGGCAACTTGCAAGCAATACACTGCAGAATCAACTTAGATTTTTATTGACCGAGAACCAAAAGCTAGACTCTGATCCCGGTTCATCTGATGAAGGCTGCATAGACTGAAAGATTACTAACATGCTTCTAAACTGTACAATTTATAACTCTACCTCTGCACATAACAAGGCGGTCATTGAAATGGAAGGCCATAGTCTTTCAATAACTCTTTGGAAAACTGAATCGATAACTGCTTTGACAAATACAAGCCTGAAAGCCTAAATCAATTCCTCCTGCACCAGGGAGCAGAAAATCATGGTTCCCAATATACAGAATCTCTACAAACATAAAATCTGCCAGTATCTTAATGCTAAGTAAGTGCTACATTCTCCCTCATGCCCCCTGGCAAAAAGCATTTTAAGTGCGAGTGCTCAGAGGCAACAGCTCCTCATGTCCCAGCAAGGCAGGGCACAAGCCACCCACCAAGGCCAGAGTAATTAAGAGGAGAAAGGCATCTGCTTCCATAAAGGACCTATGGGCATACTTTCTATATTGTGCTCTTCAGTGGCTTATGTAACTCAGACCACATTACACTCCTCAGATGTACAGACAGACATCGCCCCTTCTCCTGGCTGTACCCTTGACTACAAAGGGAGTAACGGGTCCCAGCCAAACTATGCACCTG
>NW_017729001.1:14905239-14907298 GCF_001723915.1 Gavialis gangeticus
AGTGCTACATTCTCCCTCATGCCCCCTGGCAAAAAGCATTTTAAGTGCGAGTGCTCAGAGGCAACAGCTCCTCATGTCCCAGCAAGGCAGGGCACAAGCCACCCACCAAGGCCAGAGTAATTAAGAGGAGAAAGGCATCTGCTTCCATAAAGGACCTATGGGCATACTTTCTATACTGTGCTCTTCAGTGGCTTATGTAACTCAGACCACATTACACTCCTCAGATGTACAGACAGACATCGCCCCTTCTCCTGGCTGTACCCTTGACTACAAAGGGAGTAACGGGTCCCAGCCAAACTATGCACCTGCTGGCAGAGTGGTCAATGCGCTAGTGTGGCAGCTCTCAACAGTAACCCCCCTCTACAAGAGGGCAGCAAGTACGGCTGAAAATTAGGAAAAATCTTGTAAAGAGGTACTTAAAAAAGCCATGTTCACTCTCTGTACAATACTTTGTTACCTAGAGGACTATTCCACCTACTGAACATGAAACAACTAAAGACTGAGTTGGCAACCACTTGGCCTGCAGTGGGATGATAAAGTTGCAGAGATGTAGGTGCTCCATTTCCACATGCTGACTCAAAAGAACTCTCCAAATAACTGGGCTAGTATCAAAAAACGAACAAAGTATTACAGAAATTTATTACTTCTTATAAACTAGAATAAAAGCTAAATATTTGTAACCAAAAGTTGTTTGGAGACAAACAGCACCATCTACTGGTTGGGAGAAATCAAAACTAATGAGTACTCATTCCAGGTGGCCTTGGTAACAACAACTGGTCTCAAAAGGGAAGTCCCATTTTGCTATTCTCAACACAAGCAACACACCACACACACGTCAGAGTCTTTGTTACTGATAGAAGCACAAGCCAAACACAGACTGCTTGCTCTATGAGCCAGGGTGTATCTGAATTGCTGTACCCAATCACACTAGCGGTCCATCTGGTCCAATAGTGTGTGCAGTAGCAGCAGCTGGTCCTTACATGTTTCAGTGAACAACACAGACTCCTGAAGCAGTCAACTGCATAAGAGCCCGCCCACACAGAAATCTTCCCCTGACTCTAAAATAATGAGGGGTCATCTTGAAGCAGGGGGAGGTCTCTTTTTACTAGCTCCCTTTCCGTCGCTTGTTTGATGATGTACTCAAAAAGAATTCTCACTGATTAGAAATAGTTTTCCCCTATGGAAACTGTACAGATTTGTCCCATCACATGCTTACCTTAAGGCTGTATAATTAAGCTTGCAATCAAATACTGAAAAAAGAAGCACTGATCTAATTAACAGACCCACTCAGACACCTACCATGGCAAAGTGCTCTTCCACTGCTAAGTCTTCTAGGTCACCTATTTCTGTTTTTAAGCCTCTTGTAGTGGTACAGGTATTTATATGACTGACCTTGTGCCACATTTAGATTTAAACATCTTAAAGACACGGGGGTTTTTCCTGGACTACTTCACTAAATCTCCAATAGCCTTTACTCCATTTTAGCAGTCATTTCTCCCCTGTCCTCTTGAAGTTCTGTCCTACTAGCTCACCCCAGAACCCACAGGGAACAGACCACAGGGTCCAAGAAGCCTATTTGCTAGTTTAAAAGCATTTCCAAAACTTATCGAGTTTTTGGAGCTGGTTCTTTGGTAGTGAAGGTGGAATCCACACCTAGGTTTAAGTTCTCCCTTACCCCAAAAGCTCCCCACTCTTGTGCCTAGAATTCATACCAACCTTTTACAATCTTCAAAAGCTGGGATTCTACTCTGTATGAACCCAAATGAGTCTCCAAGGATCTAGACTCCCTCTATCTCAATTTTATAAATGGAAGCAACGTGTCAGAATGACAAGCTCCTTCCCAGCAGTAGCAAGACTGTTGTCTGCACATTTTGCGACCAAGCAGATTTACACCTGATAGGCATGGGTCTGGTGGGGGTCCAGGTGGCCAATGTAGGGCCGCATGAGCTGGGAGTCCAGGTGGCCAGTGTAGGGGTGGGTGCATGATAAGCAGAGGTGGGACTGTCACAGCACCCAGTTCAGGTCCAGCACCCCCTGGCACAAAATGGCCACTCTGTAC
>NW_017729001.1:14912298-14920758 GCF_001723915.1 Gavialis gangeticus
CAAGTATGTCATTAAAAGAACTACACTGGACAGGGTTTGCAGGGAGATGTGACCAAGGATCCAGCATAATATTAACTAACATGATTCTGGACGTCCTTAGCATTCCATGTAACCATCCAATCCCCTCCCACATTCTTGCCATGGTTTGACCTAAATGTCCATGGAACTCACTACCACAGGTTGCCTAATTACACAATTATAAAGGGAGAACTTTTTCTCTCTTCCAAGTTTTCACAAGTGCTGATTTCCACTCTTTCATTTAGTGTCCCCAACTCTGGAGAGCTGGCAAATTGGAAAAATAAGGGTCTCATGAGTTCACTTCTAGGCTAAAATAATGCAAAGATTCAATTACAAATGCAATTAAGACACATTAAATACCCCTGAAGGATTACACCTGCTAATTAAAATAAAGCAGCAGCTTAATAACTGAAGAAATATTTTGCCCTCACTTCTCTAAAGACAGCACCAACTGCCACATATGGAGGGTAGGGGGCCTGTTTGCTCTGAGTTCCTGCTATGACAATCCTTTTAGTTTTTGTTGGCTAGTCCAGGTCTTGGGGTCTCCCCTTGTCTCAAAGTTCAGAGGAATCCTGAAGCTGTTCTTTCAGATTAGTGAGGAGACCAGAGGAGGTTGCCAGTGGTATGCAGAAAAGGGAAAAAGTAATACTGTGTTTGTGCCCAGGTTTAACAGGATGCTACTTTCTCCTAAAATACCTGTAGTTGTATTAATCCTTTTAAGGCAAGACCATTCTCAGACAAATACTTCCATCAGAGACAGGTTGAGCCCACCCAAATGAAAAGACATTCTCTCAGTTCTCCAGTGAGAGGAAAAAAAGCTAGCAGGGCTGAGACCTCCCCAGGGTCTTCTCACCTTCCTCTAGTTCTCCCCAAGGGTTTCCTGTGTGCCACCAACTCATTCCCATGCACATTCCCCTCCCCACACTGTCACATCTTGAACAGGTTCAGCTGTTGCCTTTAAATGTACAAGCAACAATCAGGCCGAGATCTCTCCCCACAAGGCACCTGTCAGAGTTTCCCTATCCAGCTTTCTCCTGCACCAAAAAAAAAAAAAAAAAAAACACCTGAAAGGCTTATGCCAGCTGAAGCCAAAAATATTTCCCAAAGCACATGGGATGCTGCATGCTGTCAGCTAAAATACTGCAGCCAGAGCCGATTAGGCTAAGCAATAAACTTTATTTCACCATCATGCTGGTCTCACCTCTTACCTGGGTCTAGGCATGTGAATTTGCAGCACTCCTTGGGGTCTTTGCGATACTGCTGACAGCCCTGGGGCCGCTCACACAGGGCAGCCACACACATCTCTGGCTCACCATTGTGACAAGTGCAGCTCAAGCAGGGATCATCCCCTTTTGGAGTGAAATAGTAGCCTTCGTCAACAACATTGTCTTTGATATCAACACAAGTCTGGCCTGGAAAAGAAACATGCATCAGTGCTTTCAAACAAACCCTTCAAAGCAATACGAGTCCAACTCATTCTGCTTGATGGTTTATAAAAATTAAACAAACTTAATTAATGACACAGACCATTAATGCAAGGGTTTCCCTTTTTCAAAGATGACTTTGTAGAGCTAAGAAGTAAAGGGAATATGGGAAACAGACGAAAGCCCATTCAAGCGCTTTAAGTATTTTTCCCCTTCTTCACTATGTATTTAATATAAAAAAAAAAACAAGTGAGATTTAATGATGGTTATACATTTGGAGGAAGCCAGAGACAACTTCACATGGAAGCTTGGAACAACAGGTCAATATTTAACGAACAAGGGCTTTTATCATAAATCTTCTCTCTTTCTAGCCTGACATTCTTCCCTACCATACAATCAGCAGTGCCATGAGAGTGCAAACCTGCACTGTGCTATGACTGGCAATTATTGCTCCCCTCAAACCGCAAACTTTTAAAAAAATTAAGACAGCACAAGAAGCACAAAGGGTGAGCAACAGACTCCTCCATATCCAATCACAGGGTGCCCAAACACAAGTCCATCTGTATTGTATTACAAGATCAACTTACTCCTTTTGCAGAGGAACGAAGACTTCTCATAGCAGTTTTCAGCATACCAGCTATGCAAGCCATGGTGCCGAAGAGTGGGAAAATGGAAACACTGAAGCTGGGCACAAAGAACATTTTCATTTTCAGACATGGCCGTTCCAAAGATGGGATCAGGAGGTAAAAACACTTCTGAGGAACCTGCAATGAGAATGGACTAGTCTGAGCAACCAGTGGGTTTACAAAGTGCTAGAAAAAAGTTTTCTACTCCATGTGCACCCAACAGTACCCAAGTTTTAATTTCTGGCAGCAATGCTCCTTCATGGAGAGTAATTCATACAGCCTCCCAAAATCATGATGTTGGTGAAAAGAATGCTGCTATAGCTACACGCTACATTATACATACCGTGAAAACAAATCTTGCCCTTGTGTAACAGCACGCAACAAATCCTGATCTTTCTATGCCTACTTTGCACACATCTTTCCACACTAAGGAAACAGCAAGCAACAGATCTGCTAGTTCTAAAACCACCCCTTCCTACTGATGCCCAAAACTAGTGCCACAGCTGTGAAAATGGACCCACAGCAATTGAGCTGCCACACTGGGTTGACTTCCGGTTGTGGATATGGCCCCTTAGCGTCTCATCAGCTACAGTTTCTGGTGTTCCCAATGCAACAGAGTGCTGATTACCCAAACAGCCAGGCCTGAGGAACTAGCTGTAAGATTTTTCCATCACACAGATTATTTTGTGAAAATATTTCCCCATGTTTGTGCATGGGATATACTTTAAATAGAGCAAGACAGCTGTGACCAGGCAGACCAAGTACAAGGTATGAAGTTAGGACTCCTGGACTTTAAGGCTATTGACTCAGAAACATTAGGCAAGTTACCCAATTTGTGTGCCTCAGTTACATTTTCTGTAAAATGTACACAATGTTTACTTACCTCTGCTAAATCTTTTCAAAAAAGTTATGAAGGGAACATTCCAAGTGCAAATAGTATATTAATAAATAAATAAATATAAAAACAACTTGCCCGATTTGCTATTGCCATCAAACTATGGGCCTCTTCTACCGGAGAGATTTAATGTCATTTAAATATAAAACATGGCGATTAAAAGGCAAATCGCATCATACCTCAAACACCATGCATTTCATGCTGCCACTTCTACAGACTTTTTAACAGGAAACAAAGGGGATGCCCTTGGCACCTCTCAATTCCACAATTTCAAAGTTTGGTATGTAAATCTATATTTTGATGCCCAAGTGGCCTGAAATTCAAAGTTGTGGGGCACCTGGATCTCCCAGCGATTTGGGGGGCAGGGGATGGCGCATGTGCAGGGTGATCATAACTCCATATGGACATAGGAAGCAAAAATTTTAATCTGGCAGGCTTAAAAACATTAGCTTCAGCACTTTTATGACCACACATGAGAGCAGTAACAGGGGAAACAGTCCCCTGATGCAATGGCCTGCTGAAATACTGTTCAACTGAATGCAAGATATTTAATTTAAAGAAATGAGCATTTATATAGTCATCTCTCAAGAGAGATCAAGGCACACAAAATTGCTGTGGACTAAAAATACTTTGGAGAATTAGGAACCTAAATCCCATTTTCAAACAGACATAAACAGTTGGAAGTTTACCTCACTGGAAGTCAGTGAACAATTCAGGATCCCAACAACCTAAACTCCCTTTGAAAAATGAGATTTAATTCATGAGAAGGGGATGATTTTTTTTTTTTTTTTTTTTTAAATGCATGGACTACTTTCAATAAGCCATCTAAAACAGGCTGCTATAACAATGAGAATTTATACCACCCAATAGAAAATGAAAAAATATGCCAGGTAAAAACATTTAAAAAGGTAAGCATAACTTTTTGCTTAGCATGTACTGCCA
This sequence comes from Gavialis gangeticus, assembly GCF_001723915.1. Classification (NCBI taxonomy): domain Eukaryota; kingdom Metazoa; phylum Chordata; order Crocodylia; family Gavialidae; genus Gavialis; species Gavialis gangeticus. The sequence continues at coordinate 14,916,204 of NW_017729001.1, forward strand.
CTGATATTAATTCTTGTACCAGCAGATGGCAGGGTAGTCAGCTTCCCAGCTAGCAGCGATTAAGTTACTCTTTGATGGAAAGGGTATTTATTTTTCCCAGATTTACTATAAAAGGAGCCAAAAGGTAAAACTCATGGACAGTGATGGACAGAAAGTTATTTTACATATATTTCTTCCACCTTTGACAAAGCAAAGTTCCTAGAGATTACATTCCTAATTGGGAATAGAGGTTTTAGACTATAATTAGCAGGCTTTACTTCAAGCACAATGCCTGAAAATTGACGTCTACTTTCTGAAGCTTACCTTTGTAAGCCACCTGCCAGTGACCTTCTAGAGAACGATTTCGGTTGGTAATGACATACTGATATCCAACCCAGAACCTACAGAGAAATAGGGATTTGAGAATTCTCAGTATCACAAGGGAAAAAACACTTCTGTACAGAAAGGAATTAAATACAAGACCTTACAATTTCTCACTTTTAATTGGACTTTTCAGAGCATTAATGCTCTGTCCTGCTACATTTCAAAGCCACAGCTTGGGAATATACCCACTGACAGGTTTGTTTTTGTGTTTTTGCCCGCCTATTTCCGAATGAAGCTAACTGATAATAGCAAAATAAATGACATGTCAACATGTGACAATTTATTTTATTATTAAACACAGAAATCCCAGCACTGAATCTACTCCAAGACTACTGCCACGACAGAATTTACAATCTTGATGGAATTCCACAAAGGTATCCCAAATCCAGTAAGGTGCAGTGCATATTTTCATGCTGTCAAATGCAGCTCTAGGGTGATGCTGAATTAAAATAATCAGCAGTTGATTACTGTATAGTGGTGCTGCTGACGACAGCCTAAAGAACAGGTGGAAAGCAACAGACAGATATTATAATCAGTTTTTAAAAGTGTGTGCAAGTAGGTTTTTTCGCAACTCAAGCAATTGACAGCCTTCTTCCACCCACCTAAAGTTATTAGATATTCAGAGGCTTTTCTTTGGATGCACTGAAAATGGCACCTTACAACTCATTCCAATCTCCTCTCACAGGCTGCCAATGTTACTGGTCTTTTACCAAGAGAGAAAATTCAGTTAACTGAGAAAAAGCTAAAACTACTGCATTCCTCCAAAGACTCAGACTGTTTAATGCATGAAAAAATTGTCATTCTGGCTACAGTTCTGGCAGAGAGGACAGGGTATTCAAATATATAAAGATGTTGTTGAAAGTGCCCACCAACACAACTTCTGTCATGTGACATTTGTAGCCTCTTTGTTAGCACCGCACAGAACATAACACGCAGGTGGCCAGACAACAGCTTAGACTGCTCCAATGAGGTTATCCTAAACTGAAGTCCCTGGTCGTCACTGAATCTACTAAACAAGTGGCAGTACCTTGCTCCTACCAAGTTAGCTATTACCAGTTCTCACATACAAGCTATTTCTAGGATGCAGGTGCTACATTTTCCCCTTTCTACTCACCTACGTTGGTCCTTCCTTCCATAGGCTTTTTCCTCCAGGTCCCACTCCTGTGCCAGGATGAACCGGAGCTCCTGGTCTGCAGTGAAGGTAGCCAAAGACCCATTCACCCTCTGACATGTCTGCACAGCATCCCAGTAGTTCTCGCCATTTAAATACACCCTGTAACAGCTGGCTGTGCCCTCATAGTGATGCCATCCTGTTGGGCACTTTCCTAGGAAACATGGAGAACAGAAGGGAAACCATCCCCCCAAATTAGGATCTTAACTTGAGACAATGTACTTTACATGGTTTGTGAAGGTGACATGAACACTTTTAGTGTTCCAAACACAATGAACTAAACACAGATACTTTGTAAACTGTCACCCCCTCATCTAGAACAGCAGGGGCCAAATGTTTTGGCAAGCACTGCATAAAATTAGCCCGGCACCCACACTGACTGCCACTCGGATCCCTTTCCCTTACCTAATCGACTGTTTTCTGATGCTGCCTGATCTGATGCTCTGACTCCCCACCCACAGTGTTATCAGTCCCCTTCCCAATCTGCTACATGCCACGAACACAGGCAGCCCATGTCACTCATGGCATCAGCACCATAAGCTGGTCACCCCGATCTAGGAGTAGAAGTGTATTATGGATCACTGCAGTGGCTCCCAATGTAAAACTAGTTAAAAAATTAAAAATTAAAAAGGAAGGTGCTCTGGCACTTCAGCTATTCAAAAGCAATTTACTTCTCACTTGCATTGTGACAGCACTTAGAAGTCCCTGATAAGGATCCAGGCTTGATTGTACAAGACAGAACACACTGCCTTGGAGAGCTTACAAACTAATCAATCTATTTTCAAACTAGCAGCAAGAAGCGTAACAGATACTAAATGAGGTGGGAGAGAAGGAGGAAGAGCTAATTGCTGCATCTCCTGGATGTTAGCCACTAAAAAAGTCACTGGTGCCAGATTAAACTGCTTGCAGATATCACTGCAGAACTGGGCCTCTGGAAAGGATATAGGGCGAAGAACATGGTCTTACAAAGACTAGTCTAGGGATGTCAATTCAGTAAGCAAAGGAAGTGCAGAAGAAAGCACAAAGGCACTGTTGACAGAAATGGAGCAATGGGCTCTATAACGCTGGTATTACTGAAAAGCACAGACAGCCAGGAGTGGTTCAGAGACGGACAGCATAATCAGATCAATTAACAAGAAAGATTATTGTAGCTTTTGCATCCGGCTTGACCTGATTCTATTCCAGTGTTATTTCTGCAATACCTGCCATTCACATTTTACCCTCAGTTATTTGATCTTTGTTCTTTCCAATTTCAAAACATCTTTCTTCAAAGTCTACAAGATCCAAACTACTATGCGTGAATACTTTGAAAAAGAGTAGTTTTCAGAAAGCATTCTTGAACACTTCAGATTTCAACGTAAATTGCTGCCCAATATCACCACTTTTTCCTAAAGTAATACTACTTTGAAAGCAATCACATTTTATTCCCCACTTAAAAAGTCAGTGTTCAACCCTGCGTTAAATAATTGCAATCATCTAATACAATGCACTTTAAGCACAAATGTGTCGATCAAGGCCTTGTTAAAAAAAAGTGCTCCTGTGTTGCAATTTCTCTGGAAATACAGGGCCATATTTTCATATTCCCAAAGATTCCCCATCTTCAAAAAAACATCCACCACGATTTAACAGAGAACTAAATTTTTTTTCAAGAAAACTGTTGCTATTCTGGAATTTTCTCTTATAAGTATTAACAGATAATATACTCCAAGCAACAACATATTTAAGTATTTGCAGCGTTTCTATATAGCACACCTTAACAGAAAGCACTGGTATACAAGTATTTAGGTTTCTGGCATATCTGTTTTGGGGCAAAGTTGCTTAAGTTCCATGCTTCTCTTGACCTTAAGTTTATTGTGTTACAACACTACCTAGAAACAAGTGCAAAGTGAGAAGCACTCAGTCCTGAATAGCTCAGGGACCAGTCAGTGACACTCAGAGAAATGGGAACTACCCATTTACTGGGTCAGACCATAAGTCCATCTCACCCAGTCACCTTTGTGTCACAGTGGCAGAGAGCAGATGCTGAAAAGGAAAGTGAACTGGGTATAACCAGGGTTTCCACGCCCCCACCCCACAGTGCCTCTCTCCCACTTGGAGCCTCCAGCATTTAAGGTCTAGGAAGTTCCGATTCAGAGGCTATTACCCTGGCTCCCGAGTTCAATTGCTACTGATGCACCTTCCTTCCAGGAATGTGTCCAATCCCTTTTTGAATCTGGCTACATCATCACGAACCACCCAAGGTAAATCACAGTAAATACATTCCCAATTCAAAAGAAAAAGAAACTATAATATGTAATTGTACAAGTTGTGCTAGTGTAGATCCATGTGCCGCACTGTTCACAACTGTGGAAACAATACCAAGTGCAAGTAGTAAAGATCAATCAATCAAAAACCATTATATCACTTGCAGTGCTGCACAAGAAATAAGCTGAAGAGCTACTTATGGCTCTGGCTCCAGTCTGAGCATCACTGTGCTAACTTACAAAAGAGCCTTTAAAGTTCTGCTCCTTTTCATGGACTTCCATAAGCAGAGTTTTGTTTTGTTTTTTTAAAGCCTCTCGAGAAGAAACTGCCCAGACTCCTAAACAGACCGCTAGGAATTTGGACCAGCTTCCCCAGTCTGCAACTTACTGCTAAAGCGGACAGGCTGCGCCACGTTGACAGTGTGAAAGCGGGTGGTATCTGCTCCTCTGCCTCGATTGTGCCTGGAGTCCACATTCTCTTTCCCATGATAAGGTCGTTGGTCCCCTGTCAAGCCTAGAGGCAAGAGGGAATGTTCAGTACAAGTGAAAGAAATGCAAGGCAAGCCAATTTTTCCATCTCAGCAAATTAAACCAAAACCCTTCTCTCACAACAGGTCCCAGCAAATTTCAACTCAAGACCAGAAGCCAATGAATTGGAGTTGCCTGCAATAAGAGTTTACCTGCCCAAAAGAAACATGAAATTGCTACAACCCAAGAGAGCCAACAAGCCACTACATTAGTCTTGTAAATTAAGCTAGGTATCTGCTGCTGGGTTTGG
>NW_017729001.1:14920779-14921732 GCF_001723915.1 Gavialis gangeticus
AACCCAAGAGAGCCAACAAGCCACTACATGAGTCTTGAAAATTAAGCTAGGTATCTGCGGCAGGATTTCAGAGGCAGATGCACGCAGGACATGACATGCAGCAGTTGGAGTTGCTGGAGTGAATGCTGCTACTCCTGCTTGCACAAAACCATCCATCCACCAGTTGCTGAGTTCACATGCATGAGGTTATTAGAGACTGCTCCCTGTCTGAGGTTTTACAAATACTTCTCAGAACTCCAGGGCAAAAACTAAAATGGTGGAGTAAAAGCAACCCACCCCAAGCAACTGGCTAATGTTTTCACTTATTCCCAAGCAGAGGGAAGTCTAATTTTGTAGGATGTAAACTTGATTACCTTATATTTAGACTGTTTCAACACTTTTAACAAACTGACGGGCCCTTTAAAGGGTCTGTTTACCATATGTTGTACAGAATCACCAGTTAAGGAAGGAGAAACTCACTGAAGAGACAATTCCTAGCATGGGCCATATGCTTATTAGGACTACACACAGAGCATATAGCTCAAGCATTGCACCAAAAAAGGGAGAAGGTGGATGGTTGTTCTCAGTGAAGAAAGCTGTTAAAGTCTTTATCAGAAAAGCCCCCACCAAAAAGGCGGGGGGGGGGGGACGGGAATCTGTAGGTAACTTCCATAAAATTCTATTTAGATCAAATATGAAGCAAGCTGATCTGCCTCACTTTAGTAGCTAGGGCAATAAACTTGTTGCACAAGATGTTCTCACATAAAACACTGATTCCAGGAAATCTACCTTCAGAACAAGGTGTGAAACAGCCATGAAAGAAGTGACATACCCTAGAAATGCAATCTCAGCTCTTGCAAATCTGGATCTGAGGGTCCTCAGATTTATTGAGCTTCTACCTGGACTGAACTGCCTCTATGTGGATAACAGGGTTAAAAGAAAATTCTTCCTTGAGAGTTGAAAGCCAGCAACCA
>NW_017729001.1:14921743-14923541 GCF_001723915.1 Gavialis gangeticus
CCTTCAGAACAAGGTGTGAAACAGCCATGAAAGAAGTGACATACCCTAGAAATGCAATCTCAGCTCTTGCAAATCTGGATCTGAGGGTCCTCAGATTTATTGAGCTTCTACCTGGACTGAACTGCCTCTATGTGGATAACAGGGTTAAAAGAAAATTCTTCCTTGAGAGTTGAAAGCCAGCAACCAGCAACAGCTGCAGATTCCCATAACAAAAGGTGCCACTAGACTGACTGTTTCTACTGTGCCATTTCTGTACTCAAAATAATATTACAGATTTTACCATGAAGAGAGTAAATGGCAAAAGCAATTCTTAAGATACCAATCAAGCTGCCTTTCCAAGATTTCCAGAGAAAGCAAGATATTAACTAATTTTAAGGCCCATATCAGCTCACAGCTTTAATACCCCAAAGTAACAATTCCAACAAGGAATGAAACATTTCCACAGCTCTCACTTGTACTTCGGATTACAGTGATAAGCAATAGCAGTAGCACTGGCTTTAATAGACAGATAATGAAGCTCTGCAGTCCTTCTGGCCACAGTTCATAAAGCCAAATGAACAGTCTCGCACCTGTCATTCTAAAGAGGCAAAAAAACAGAGGTTATGAAGGGAGATTTCATTCTTCCTTTGAAACCTTGCTCACAAGGCCAATACCTTTCAGCTTATCACAAACTAATGAACACATGTGCAAGAGAAGATTAGCCACAAGTAAACAGAAAAGCACCAACAAGGAGCTGCTCTCATTCATGAAAGTTTCATTACATATTGGACTATAATGCCACCTATAGTTAAGGTTGCCCAACACTTCCCATTATGCGCTCCTGTTTTTAAACTGCTTCTAACTACTAACATTAATGATTCAGGGTGAAGCTTTAGAAGCCAGGTGTGTGCGCACACATGTGTTTTCCTTAAATCAAAGCCAGCTACTTCCCCAGTTTAGAGTAAGGGGTGAAATGTTCTGCTCATATTAAGAAACACTCACCACCATTCTTAAAGTGTCTCATAAAACATTAATTTCAGCTACCTCATGCATATCCACTATTCATAATCTCCAACCAAGCAATCACATGATGTTTTCCAAAGGAACCAATTCAGTGCACAGGATGGACTAAATCTAGAGATTAGTCAAGCTTGTGTAGTGAAGAAGGTATTGTCTCTATAGCCCCACCTAATTTACTGAGGAAGTTATTGAGGAAGGCATGTACCCATTAAGGAAATCCTGGAATGGGTGGGCCTTGGTTCTCCCATCCCGAGGGACAAGACCACAGAGTCAAAACTCAGGAGTGTTTGGAGGACAAAAACTGGGAACATAAAGTTCAAACTGAGCATTCCTGAGACCTGCACCAAGCCTGAACATCCTCTAGCACATCCCAAAGTAATCCAAGCAGTCTGTGCACAGTCCCCCAAGGGACTTGACCCAGAGCCACGAGGCAAGAAGGAACAGAAATAGGACCCATAGTCAGAGCATGCACACCAGTGTTCAGCTTCCTCCCTGGTATCACACAGCTGACTCTTTCGGCCAACATCAAGAGACGACTTTACGGGGCCCCTGGATGCGATCTATAGATGAGGTGGGGGCTGCTGTTTCCCTCCAGAACAGGGACTACTGTTTGATTACTATAAACCTATTATATGTCTGGGAATATTGTCTTAATTATTTAATTATGGTAGTTTCCTCATTTTCCTCCTCCTTTATAAAAAGGGTATATACAAATTCAGTCCCCAAATGCCATAAATAATATTGCCACTGGCTGATGTTTGTTTCATGCAGCACCAAGGAACAGCTAATTCAAAAAAAA
>NW_017729001.1:14923552-14924685 GCF_001723915.1 Gavialis gangeticus
CTTAATTATTTAATTATGGTAGTTTCCTCATTTTCCTCCTCCTTTATAAAAAGGGTATATACAAATTCAGTCCCCAAATGCCATAAATAATATTGCCACTGGCTGATGTTTGTTTCATGCAGCACCAAGGAACAGCTAATTCAAAAAAAAAAAAAAAAATTGCAATGCAAGTTTACTTTAAGCTTTTGTGAAGCCAAGTCAGAAGATAATGTGAAGAGGCTTCAGTTCACAGCACTTAGGCAGCTGTTAAACTAATACATTTATAGTGCTGTTATGCACAAGAATAGAAAGTGAAATATGGACAAAAAGCATACAACAGTAAAACTGAATGTATTTCAGTAGCAACTGCAGTGCAATTTTCCCAGCCAGCTATATAATGCTACCAGGGCCCACAAATTTTCTGTAAAGCCAGTTAACCTATGTACACTACTTGCTACAAGCTTGGGAAGTTTTAAGCCACTACACTCAACCCAGCAGCTTTGAAGTCTTGTGACGTGTGAATGCAAATTTAGGATATATTCAACTTCAGTGACTGGAAAGCAGCATACAAGCATAGGTTAGCAGGGCCAGATCAACATGATTCTTCCAAGGCCAAATGCCTGTCTGCACCTCACGTATTTTACATAGTCTGGTTGCAAATGGAAACCCTGCTGTCCTTGCCCAAATGAACTTGCAATCTAAACATAAAGACTGAGGAGTAGGCAGAGGTACTTAGCTGTGGTAGTCTGAAGTCAGTCAGAAGGCATGGTATACACACTAACTAAATTTTACATATACATATAATTTGAGCCATCTACCCTCCCTCCCTACTTAATTCTGTGCATACACCCAAGTTCACTTCATCAGTTGCTGTGTAGGGGGACAAAACCGAGTACACAGAGAATGCTATTTTGCAAGCATCCTATTAGTTGCAGGGAGACTCTTTGAATGGGGAAGTACAGCCATTTTGTTTTATTCAAGTTGGGTTTTGTTAGGAAGAAAGTTACTAAGAGGAAAGACAAGACAGAGAAGGCTGATCATCAAACCTAGGAGTTTGTGAAGACCTTCTGGGAGACTTAATCAAATCAACCTACACAAATGGGGCAATGCCACGACAAAAAAAAAAAAAATACTGGTCAACAAATACACCCCCC
>NW_017729001.1:14924807-14928197 GCF_001723915.1 Gavialis gangeticus
AGCCACAAAAAAAAAAAAAAAAAACCTGGTAAAAAAAAACCCCCCCCCCCCCCAAAAAAAACACAGAGAAAAGATGAAAAATTGTGCCAAGTCCCAAACTGACAACTTAAAATTAAAAATCTTCCATGCAGCATAAGAGTGAACCTATGATAAAATGGCCATACCACAGATGAAGAGCTGCACTCCCTCCCACTCTTGGACTTCTGATCTAAAGACCTGTAGAGAAGGTAAGACATTTGAAGCTGACCCATGTAGTTGAGGTCTTTTTGGTAAGGAGGGAGTGGGGACAAGGAGGGAGAGAGAAATGTCAGGTTATCCAGTGAGAAGTAATGATAGCTTTACCATTAAACTTCTGTTTGTATCAATAAAAATAGTGTGAAGGCAGAAGAGCTCAACCACTTTCTGTGAAATGTCATTAGGTTGATACATTCACTTTATCATGTACACAGAAGTTTATTAAAGAGGTAGGTAAATTACCACTGAGACAATCATTGGTCCTTTCAGTTTAGTAAGTGGCAAGGGTCTAAACAAATTATAATCAGCATTCACTTCCTAGACCAGTGATCCTCATCCAAGGTGCTAGGGAACCCTAGGGTGCCGTGAGATCCTTTCAAAGGTGCCCTGAGGTGCCACACAAAGCTAGCACTACTAAGTGCGCAAACATGATTTACAAAAAGAACCAAGAGATTTCAACTAGGACTCCATACTATCAAAGACATTCTGACCTGGAATGGTCTTTCTGAGTTTTCTGCAGCAGAAGAACTGCTCTTGTCTCTGTACCCAAATACACCAGTGAAAACAAAGAGCTGCATTTTCTGAGGGGTGCCTGGAGTCTAGCAAAGGGTGCTTTGAGGCTAATGCAGGTTGAGAACCCACTGCTCTAGACATTTTGTTGCATGTGTGTTTACATGTGAATCATTTCCTGTTATTTCCAAGAGTGGTAGATTTGAGAAGAACTGTCATGCGATTTCCCCAATTTAAGCAGAAGTTGTAGGAACATGCTGTGTAAATCCTCCCAATGATTTCTAGTATGCAGACAAGAATAAGCAGCTACAGGGCCTTATCCCACCAAAGCCTTGGATCAAGGACAATTGCAGATGCAATGATCCGTTAATGCGGGAGTGAGCATTGGAGCAGAGTAAAGCACTTACAAGGGCTTCCACCTTAAGTTTGCAACCAAAAAAATAATTCCCTGTTGAAAAAAAAAAAATGTTCTTTTTGGGAAAGCAAGTTGAAGACAACAAAGGCATTTGACTTCATGTAACCTTTGTTAAATAAAAGTCTATAAGAGATCACTGGCAAGAACTCTGCCTACTTGTCCCAACTAGGTAATGGCAATTAATCCCTTACTGACAAGTTGTGTTCTGAAGACAGATTAGCAAAACTGCCCCAGAAAAAAGGAAATTGTTGCATATGACAATGCAAACAATGTACTGATTTTATTGTCAAAGTAATTCCAAGCCTCCCCTACACTGAAGTTTCCCAGCTTCTGTCTAGGTACCTTCACCACCTAGCTCAGTAGGGGCCAACTTTTTAGCAGGAATGCCACAAGGTAAGCCCAGCCCCTTCCCCAACTGCCACTGATCCCGATCCCCTTCCCCTTGCCCCATCTGCCACCCTGCCCTATGCCATGTACTGAGGCTGCCCATACCACTTGCAGCCCACTTCCTGTGGGTTGGCCACCTCAATCTACCTCCTTTAGTTTGGCAATATACTTTCCTTTTGAAGCCAAAGCACTTACCTAGTTAAAGACTTAAGTTAGTTTATCCTTCTATTAGATTTAGATTGTACCAATAAGTTATCAGTAAAAAGTTTGTTCTTTTTTTTATTTTTAATCAGCTCTTCTATAAAAGAAAATCTCTGCTATTTTCCATAATCAAGCATATGGCCTTCCTGACTATCACATACTGGAATGACTGGGACTGAATAGGACATGATGTTCAAACAATAACCTAGGTAGTTAATGTTTCCTATTGACAACTTGCTGTAGTATCACCTAACAATAGTAGTAATCAATATCTACATTCCCATCTGACCCTGTAATCTAGGCAGACTCCCAGCATTACCAGTGCCATCCTTCCCCTATGCAATGTTTTCGGTTAAAGTATAACACTCACCCACCCCCCACCAGCTTCACCTTTATTTCCACCTTTCCTGAAAAGCATGTACCCTTTTTAAGCCATGTCCCAATCATAATTGCTAGTCCACTGTGTATTTTCTTAACCCTAAATCTCTGGCCCAGTCATTCTTGTTCCTCCAGTCTAATATTGTTCAGCTTCCTTGCATCAAAGTACAAACTTTTCAGTTGTCACAAACTCACCACACCCTATTTCCTAACCAGATTATTAAGAGTCCTTTCACTGCCTACCAAACTCCCCACTGTTCTCAGTTATGCACCTGTCCCATTTGTTGCCTTGTCTTTCGACCATCAGATAATTTTATTCATGGCCGCTTCCTCAGTTAGCAGGTTTTCCTCCTTCCCTTGTACTAAAATCCAGGATGCAAAATACACAGATCTCTCCCAACTTTCTCCCCCAATTTCTTTGTTCATAAATTATCTTGCCATGCCAGCCTCAGACCTTGGGGACCCTAGGAAGAGCCCAGCCACTGAAGAGAAGAACATTCTCTTTCCCTGAATATATTCCAATGGTTGAACAATCTCAAGCCTTATCTGTTCAACTCCAAGGTGATCCATTTATCTCCACTGCTTGTTCACTCTTCTTCCCTAGAGAAGACTGAAAACATTCCCCTGAAGACTCCAGCATGCTGCAATTGGCTCCATGCAGCCATTTAAGACACTGATCCAAGTAGGTCTAGTTTTAAAGCAGGTTGAGGCAAAGGGATTTAGCTGCCTGCAGCACTTGGCAGCCTAATACCCTTGTTTTTCATGTTAGTATGACTTCTGATTTATGCCAAAAATCCTCTGGCTTGTGCCATCCAGATGCCTAAGAAAAGTCCCAAAGCTGCAGAACTGACAGGAAGTAGCAGCCTGAAATCCACTACGCTCGGGAGCCAGGAGCAGCAGGGAGAGGAGGGATCCAGGCACACGTGCGTCCCACACGCACATGCCCCCTTACCTGACCCAAAGCAGAGGCAAACGCAGCAGCAGCGGAGCCAGCAGCAGGGGCAGCAGCAGCTGATCCCCCCAAGGTAAGTGGGCAGAGGGACTGACGCAGCTGAGCTGGATCCAGAGGGGAAGCCCCCCAGATCCCTCTTAACTGAGCCGGTAGGCAGCCATGCTCCCAAGCCGCGCAAACAGGTGCGCTCTGTAAAGGGTGTGCTGGCGTTTGCATCGGCGCTTGCGCCAGCAGGCAAGCAGGAAGGGCCGGGAGGAAGACTCCTGCTAGGGAAGGGCAAAGGCACTGCACTAAGCCAGAAACAAGCAGCAAC
>NW_017729001.1:14930163-14937591 GCF_001723915.1 Gavialis gangeticus
ATACCTACAGGCTGGGGAACTCCCTCCTCGTCAGTACAGAGACAGAAAAGGATCTTGGAGTCATTACCAATTCCAAGATGAACAGGGGCCGGCAATGTGGGGAGGCAGTCAGGAAGGCCAACCGCACCTGGTCATGCATCCACAGATGCATCTCAAGCAGGTCCAAGAAGATGATCCTCCCCCTCTATGCGGCACTGGTCAGGCCGCAGCTGGAGTATTGCGTCCAGTTCTGGGCGCCGCACTTCAAGAGGGATGTGGACAACATGGAGAGGGTCCAGAGGAGGGCCACTCACAGAGGGTAGATTTAGGCTAGACATCAGGAGACGCTACTTTGCTGTCAGAGCGGCTAGGATCTGGAACCAACTTCCAAGAGAAGTGGTGCTGGCTCCTACCCCACCGGTCTTTAAGAGGAGGCTAGATGTACACCTTGCTGCGGTCGTTTGACCCCAATACTCTTTCCTGCCATGGCAGGGGGTCAGACTTGATGATCTGTTCAGGTTTCTTCCGACCCTAGAAACGATGAAACTATGAAACACTGCAGACAGGCACCAGGTTTACTGTCAGAGTTTATTTTAAGCCAACAGGGCAAATACAAAAATGAAACAAAAGTTTCACCCAACAAAGGTATCTGCACACAGAAGGAAGTAAAATAGATTTCACCCTCTTGGAAACTTCCATAAACCAACTTCACAAAAACCTCCAAAAATAGCTGTGGATACAGACCACTGAAACTCTGAATAAACTATTCAAGACAGCAGAGATGGGCAAAAACCAGAGTTCAACATTTGTTAATGTTGCATCTGCCTAAAGAAGTCAGGTGTTTTCTATAGATATGGAAGATAAGAAACAGCAAACTCAAGTTTGAGGGACTACTTCTATCACACTTTTCAATATTTGAAATACTATAAATGCTACAAAACTGAGATACCAGAGCACAGATGAGCAGATAAGCAGCAGCTCACTTCATTAGCTACAGATCTGAATCAGTAAACTGAGAAAAAAACCCTGAAGTGTGCAAGACTTAAGCAAAATCCCAGAGACAGGCTTCAACTGAGTTCATACTATAAATGTATTTCTAAACCTTATTTCCAAATTTCTGCCTCACTATGCCAACAGAAAATTCTGAGCATTTTCCCCTGTAGAAGTATCCATTAAGACCTGTATTAGTCAGTTTTCCAAATGAGACCTGATTTTCAAAAGAGCTCATCACCCAGCAATACCAAACAAGGGGAAAAAAGTTGCTCAAGTGCCAAGCTCTTGAAAAATATGGCTCTGTCTGAATACAGTAGGGCCAAATGTGAGGTTTATTGTCTCTCAGAATGAATCCTTTGTTTATGCAGAGAACTGATCCATCACAGGCAGCAAGATGACAAGTTCCACCGGGCAGTCTGACGTGACTCAACTCAGTCTGGGTAATAGAAGGGTAACAGGCCAATTCAGAATGTAGCTGCAGACAAAACTACAAGATTGACCCAACTGCAGTGGTATTTTTTTTTTCCTCAAAAGTAGCCTGTCCCTTAAGCATTAGAAGTCTCCAAACTCATTTCACATCTAGGACAGCCTGCCATGAACTGCAAGAATCTAGATCCAAGAGAAATTGGTGGCAATGTTTGCACACACACACACACACACACACACACACACAAAATAGGAAACTTTATAAGGGAAACATGCTACCAAGAAACTATGAAGCCAGACTCACACAGGCATCAGTGCCGCACTCTTGCACAGAGGGACAGTTCCGAGAACAGTTCTTGTTCTACTTACCTGGACAGTCAACTTCATCACTCTCATCCTCACAGGTGGGCCATCCATCACACTGCCAGTTCAAAGGGATGCACTGGATGGTACCACTGCGACAAGCAAACTGCCCCGGGGTGCAACGGAGCTCTGAAGAAATAAAAAAAGGAAAAAAGTGGCATTTTGCTAGTTTTCAGAAATTCCCAATCCTTATTAAATCCTATGTGGATATCAGCCACCCATCCCCTTACAGACTGCAAAAAATGTCTGAACAAGTAATTTGGCTTTTTTTTTTTTTAAAGGCAGATCAGGTTCTTATTAGCTTCACATTTAAAAAACGAGAAATTAATATATTGTTTTCTTCACAGTTTGGAAACTTTTCTTTCCTAGGCTATTGCTTAGTGAAGTGTCATATCAGACCGCCTGACAGTAAAAACCTTCCACTAAGATGCCATCATTGTAAGAAATACCACGTGTAAAAAAAAAGTTACAGGCCAGATTTTCAGCTGATGTAGTCCCACCACAGTAAACCAAACTACACTAGTATGCAAGTGCTACAGGCCTGACCTTACAGCTTCAGTATTCTTACACATCAGGTTCTCTCTCACCCTGGAGCATGGCTGAGAAACATCTAGGAAAAAATCTCCAACTCGCCATACACCAAATTTGGTAATATGTTGATGCCACCAGAACAAAATTACCTCCATCTGAAATTGTACCATACATTCAATCTTTGCTCCAACTTGAAGTTCACACATCTGTTATTTTCCTACTGAAATATCCTGTCAAGCAAAATCCAAAAGCCAAGCTAGTTATATGTCTGCAGATATAGAATTATGTCCATCAAGGATACAATCCCCCCCCCCCCGGGTAAAACAGCTGTGCCATAGACATGCTGGCTCTCAATGTAATTGTGCTGGCAGATAGTGCTTTGAAATGCTTCAGTGAATCAATGCTACTCACAAAACAAGTTAAAGCAGCACAAAACAATCTTGCTGAAACAACGAGAGTCATCCCAAAGATGCTAAGCTAATACAGTTTACTGATAAAGTACCTTTTATCACCAGACTTCTGTTACGTAACTGAAAAAAAATTCTTAACACAAAATAAAAGCTTAATAGTATTTCATAGCTACCACTTTATAGACCACAGAAGTACTCATGTTAGAGATAGAAAATATAAAGGTATATCATATTAAATTACCATATACTCAGAAAAGACAGGTCACAAAATAGCTAAGAACCCATATCTGATCGGCTGCTACTGGTAAAAATATATGGTATAGCTAAGGCAAGAGTGCTGAACCATTTTAGTTGGTATTAACCTATCCCACAAAGAGAACACACATTAAAAGTAAAAAACCCCTCAACCTCAGCATGAGAGATCACTAAGGAAAGGGAAAAAGAAGTAAGTTTCTCCAAATAAAAAGTGAAAACATTTGTTTCTCAAAAATTAAGATGACCAGAATCTTACATAACACCCAAGTTAACAAAATACAGGATCATAGCTAAGGTAGGACTGAAACTTCTGCTAATCAGATTTATAAATTCATGGAAACACATTCACACT
Source organism: Gavialis gangeticus (assembly GCF_001723915.1). Lineage (NCBI taxonomy): Eukaryota > Metazoa > Chordata > Crocodylia > Gavialidae > Gavialis > Gavialis gangeticus. Next base: position 14,933,473 of record NW_017729001.1, read on the forward strand.
TCAGTGAGTGACAGGAGGCCATTTTATCCTTTTGGTATCCAATATCAGCACTCAGTGATAATTTCTTTATGGAATTCCATGGTTGCCACTTCAAGGATGGAAGTTCACTGAGACTTACGGTACTTCTGTGCACAGGGCAGAAATTGGGTTTAAAACAAATTTTATATTCTGACCAGCCAAAGGCTTCTATCACTCCTACCTCCTGCTATAGAAGAATTTCATTTCCATTTTAATGTCTTTGATGTAAGTGCTAGCTAGATTTGTGCGTTTAAGTCCTGAGTCTGTGGTTTTCATTTAAATGAACACTCTACAGTCCTATATTGGGCTTGAAGACCCCACAGGAGTTGTAGAGAGATGCTGCGGCACAAATAAGGAGGAGCAAAAAGGGCATTTCTTTTTCCAACTATTCATACCGACTTATACATCAAGGGGTTTAGATAAAAGGATGCTGTCATCTCATTACTAGTAGTATTCTACTTATGCATTACTTAAGTAGTTTATGAGGTCAAGAGAATCACGCAGTGGTATTAAGGCCCTATACGTACTGTAAATGCGCTGAATAACAAGGCCTATATAACCCTGTCCCAACATATGGCTCTCCTTTCTATACACTGAAGCAAGAAAGGACAAGTTACATGCCACACTGACCTATCCTTTGTCACCTTTGTACATTACAAACCTGTCTCTTTAGGAAGAATCCCTCCAAACTTGGAAAACTGTTAGACTTCTAATTTGTCAGGAATCAAAATTAGGCTAATCGGGTCGTCATATCAATGAACGCTTTCTCCAAATGCCAAGTATCCTGCTACTGTCACGAGCATAAAATGTGATTCTCTTCCATGCAAAAAGAGTTTATATAAGTGCACAGCAAATAGAACTTCTCCTTACTCGAAGCATCAGCAATGAGGTTACCCATGCCACCAAGCATTTACTTCCACATGTTAAAATTTAATAATCCAATTGCAATTTTCCCCCCATAGACCCTAGCTGCTGGGAAGGGATGGCCTCCACCTCTCTCCGCTGGGAAGAAGGCTCTTCTCAGCCAGACTGGCTGACCTATTCCACCGGGCTTTAAGCTAAGCCCACCGGGGGACGGGGGGGACTACCGCCACTGCTAGCCCGCTGAGCAACCACTGCAAAGCCAGCACACCAAGGCGCTTTAGGGAGCCCACCCCTGCCCCAGCCCTGGTACAATCTGTGGGCAAGGCAAGAGCCCCCAAGGGGACACTTGCCTGCCTGTACACAAATGCCAGGAGCTTGGGGAATAAACAGAAGGAACTTGTCCTTCTGCTTAATGCAAATAATTACCATGTCACAGGGATAATGGAGACCTGGTGGGACTCCACCCATGACTGGACCACAGGTATAAACAGCTATACTTTGTACAGGAGAGATCGAGTAGACAAAAGGGGCAGGGGTGTAGCTCTCTCTGTCAAGGAGAGCTACGTGTCCCTGCAAGCTGATATTGGTGACCAGGGTGGACAGCTGGAGACCCTCTGGGTTAAAATCCATGGGAAACACAGCACAGGGGACACAATGATGGGAGTCTACTACAGACCCCCTACCCAAAGTCAAGACCTTGACCAGGAGTTCGCCAGGGAACTGGCTGAGGCCTCATGCTCCAGGTCCATGGTTGTCATGGGAGACTTCATCTACCCAGACATCTCGTGGGAAGAGCGCTCAGCTAAATCCGAGCAGTTGCAAAGCTTCCTCTCATGCATGGATGACCTCTATCTGACACAAGAGGTCTACAGGCCAACGAGAGGTAAAGTGCTGCTCAACCTGGTACTGGCAACCAGGGACGACCTAATCGACTACCTAACAATTGATGGGAAGCTGGGTGACACCGGCCATGAGCTGATCACCTTCACCACCTGCCGTAAAGCTGACAAGACGGTCAACAATACAGAAGTCCTCGACTTCAGGAAAGCTGACTTTGACAAGCTCAGGAGGCTTGTTGGTGAGGCCCTAAGGGACCACGACCCAAAGGAAAGGGGAGTTCAGGAAATGTGGTTGCTCCTCAAGGGAGTGATCCTCAATACACAAGCTAATGCCATTCCATCTCAGAGGAAAGGCAGCAAAAGGGCACAGCAGCCCCCTTGGCTCTTCAGGAAACTCGCGGACCTCCTGCGGCTAAGAAGTAAGACCTACAAAGAATGGAGAATGGGATCCACTTCCAAGGAGAGGAATATTCCGCAATAGTCCAGACCTGCAGGAAGCAAGCCAGGAAAGCCAAGCTTGCGACTGAACTCCAACTAGCTACAAGTATCAAGGACAATAAAAAGGTCCCTTTTTTAGATACATGGGGAGGCAGAGGAAAAGCAAGGGCAACACTGGACCCCTGCTAAACCAGAACAAACAACTGACAACCGATGCCCAGTAAAAACCCAACCTCCTAAACGGGTACTTTGCATCAGCCTTTCATCAGTCCCACGGGTTGCCCCTGCCCATTACAGGACAGTAAGGCCCGGCTGCGGGAGATCACTTGCCCTCCATCAACACTGACCCCACGAAGGAACACCTCGAGAGGCTGGACACCTTGAAGTCAGCCAGCCCTGACAGTTTATACCCCAGGGTACTCAAGGAACTGGCGAGCATCATAGCCCAGGCCCTGGCACAGATCTTTGAGAACTCCTGGCGTTCTGGTAAAGTGCCCAAAGATTGGAAAAAGGCCAATGTGGTGCCTATCTTCAAGAAAGGGAGGAAAGTGGATCCAGCAAATTACAGGCAAATCAACCTAACCTCTATCCCGGGGAAGGTCTTAGAAAAAAAAAAAAAAAAAAATTAAAGAGGCCATGCTCAACAGACTGGCCAATGGCAACATCCCAAGGGTAGCCACCATGAGTTTGTTGAGGGTTGGTCTTGCTTGACCAATCTCATTTCCTTTTACACCCAGGTGATCCATCACCTGGACAAGGGAGAGGAGATTGATGTTGGAAATCTTGACTTCAAAAAAGCCTTTGATCTGGTATCCCATGATCACCTCTTTGCATAACTGGCCAACTGCAGCCTTGGGTCCACCACGATCTGCTGGCTGGGGAATTAGCCTCGCAGTTGGATCCAGAGGGTGGTGGTTGACTGAAGTCAATCGTTGTGGTGCCTTGTGACCAGTGGGGTCCCTCAAGGCTCTGTCCTTGGGCCTATATTGTTCAACATCTTCATTAATGATGTAGACATTGGAGTCAGAAGCGGACTGGCCAAGTTCGCCAATGATACTAAACTTTGGGGTAAATCCTCTACTCCTGAGGACAGGAAGGTGATCCAGGCTGACCTTGACAGGCTCAGGAAATGCACAGACAAGAACCTGATGATGTTTAACACCGAAAAATGCAAAGTTCTCCACCTTGGGAGGAAAAACCTGCAGCACCCTCATAGGCTCAGCAGTGTTACGCTGGCTAGCACTACAGATGAAAGGGACTTGGGGGTCACGATTGACCACAAGATGACCATGAGTCTGCAATGCGATGCTGCGGCTAGTAAAGCGAGCAGAATGCTGGCTTGCATCCATAGATGCTTCTCAAGCAAATCCCAGGACATTATTCTCCCATTGTACTTGGCCTTGGTGAGGCTGTAGCTGGAGTACTGCGTCCAGTTTTGGGCTCCACAATTCAAAAATATGTGAAGAAGCTTGAGAGAGTCCAGAGAAGAGCCCCACACATGACCAGAGGTCAGGAAAACAGACCTTGTGACAAGAGGCTGAAAGCAATGGGGCTCTTTAGCCTGGAAAAAACACAGGCTCAGGGGTGATCCGATGGCCACCTATAAGTTTATAAGGGGTATCCACAGCATCTGGGGGAATGATTATTCACCAGAGCCCCCCAAGGGATGACAAGGTCAAACACTTATAAACTCCTGCAAGACCGTTTCAGGCTGGACATAAGGAAGAATTTCTTTACTATCCGAGCCCCCAAGGTCTGGAATAGCTTGCCATTGGAGTTGGTTCAAACACCTACTCTGAACACCTTTAAGAAAAAATTGGAAGTTTATCTTGCTGGGATCCTGTGACCCCAGCTGACTTCCTGCAAGGGGCTGGACTCAATCTTCCGAGGTCCCTTCCAGCCCTGATATCTGTGAAATCTGTGAAACCGCTAGCCACCAGCCTACAGTCAAAAACACCAA
>NW_017729001.1:14942591-14945919 GCF_001723915.1 Gavialis gangeticus
CAAGGGGCTGGACTCAATCTTCCGAGGTCCCTTCCAGCCCTGATATCTGTGAAATCTGTGAAACCGCTAGCCACCAGCCTACAGTCAAAAACACCAAAGATTTAAAAATCAGCTCCACAGACTCAAAGTCTGTTCATTTGTTTTTTTAATACAAGTCTAGCAGAGCAATAAGGAACTGAATACTTGCTCTGGGGACAGCTTCTAAAGCAAAGCCACCATGCAACATGGACAGGCTAATCTCTAGAAGCAAAATCAGGAGCCATGTGTGAATGACAGCCTACTAGAAGGTCACAGAAGCCAGACTGCCGCAGGGAACTTCAGCCCCTTGCTGCAGAGGCCAGGGCAGTGAACTGTCAGAAATAGAACTAAACTCTCCTGCTACCTTGAAGAATATTTAACATTAGCAAAGGCAAGTGCAACTGCTTATGGACAAGATAATTAAGCACAGCGTATACAAAGTGCACCCATTCAACTATATTAGGATATAATGGAGGTTTGAGGGGGAAGAGAGAAAAACCACATATCCTTCACACCTTTCTGCAAAACAGCTATGGCTTCATTCAGTGGGTTTCCAGGGAATTTCAGCTATTTCCTAAATGTCTACATTTTTTGTCAAGAAGTAAAGTGTCAAATTTTCTTAGATTCCTGTTTCCCCTCCTCCAGGTTACAGTAAAGCACAAGGAAGTCAAACATATTCAGTGCATGTCCTTCAAGTAAATGAAATATATTCCTAACCGTATGCGAGAGGCCAGGATTTTTGTGGGTGATACCACAGCTACCACCTCACTCCAACATTACCCTAACAGCATTCATTTTTACACAGGGAGGAAGGAAACAGCACTACAAGGGGACAGAAGTATGAGTGGGGGATTGCTGTAGTTAAAGCTTTCAAGACCCTTTAACTACAAAACAAGCTGCTTCCTGGCCAATGCAGGTTTTCTAGTTCTCCAAAACAAAAAGCTGAAAGCATCATGAAACTTATAACCCAGGGCCAAATTCTATTTATTCACCCCTCTCGTAAATCATTGCCTAGAGACTCAAGAGGGAGAAAAGAAACAGTACATATTTCAACTGGTTCTGTTCTCCCCAACCTCCTATGCCAAAAAAAAAAATCGTCTTGAGAAGAGAATCTAAAGACCTAAACACTATAAATACCAAGCATCTGAGAAATGACAAGAGAAATGCATGTTACCAAAGCTGCAGTTATGATATTGCTAGGAAACACCTTGCATACTACTGCACAACACACTCTTCCTCCCAATTAGACTGCTTAATGAAAGTGCAAAGCTTCTTTAAACAACTTGCACAACTAAGCAAATTAGTCTGCCACTACTATAAACCACTGATAAATAAAAAAAGACTCTGCTGTTAACCAAACATGCTGCATCAGAAGTGCACACTTCTGATCAGAGTCAACAACAGCCTTGACACAGTGAGGTAACTTGGAAGCTCAACTTCGCTGGTAGCGGAGAATGATTTGGGCACACTCAGAGGGAATCCCCATTTCCACACTTGCTCAGACATCCCCTAACTTCCACAAAGCCACATGCAACAGACGCTGACACCCTGCCAACACATAAATGAGATGGACTTTTGTCCAAAGGAGTCAACCTTTCTCCTCACTTTGGGACCAGTCTTCCTTCACTGGTGTAATCCACAGACTTCTGAAAGAAGACAGTATTAGGATAAATAAGGGAGAGATGCATGCTTTTATACAGGCTCCTGCTTTATTTGCTTTGGGGAGTGTTACTGCTGCTTTTTCAGGTTAGGTTTTCAAATGTAAAAGTTTCATATGAGACAATTATGTAACCTGAGAATCATTATACTGATGATTCAGGACTCACGAGCTAGGCTCCTTGTTCTTGTAAATGTCAAGTACAGTCTTTCCCATCTATTAATGTGAAGTTTAGTAGGTCGTTTAAGTTGATCTGGATGGACTTCAGCTTGGCACTTGTCCACCAAAAGACAAAAAAATGCTGGAAATAGCCCAGAGCTTTACAGACCTCATTGTCTGAATTTACTAAACATGTCAAAAGGTTCAAGACTGTTTGGTTTTCCTTCATTTTGAGAATGTGGAAATTGCCTTGGAAACACACATCTCTATGGTTTTTTGTGCTTTCTTGTCCTTACAGTCTCTTCACTAAGTTCTCAAAGTGCTTTTTAAAAACTTTAAGCCCTCAAAGTATTATGTCCTTTTTTTCAAGCACATTAACAAGGGCAGAGAAAGACTAAATAGACTGCCTAACATCAGCAACAGCTGAGAACAGAAACACAAGGGTCCTGACCGGGTTTCACATACTCCGTACAAAACCACGTCTTCCCTACCTAGCATCATGACAGCTTGATTTCATCAGCATATTTTTAACTAAGTGCTTGCCCTCTAGACCCAGGGTGCATCAAATGGGTATACAAAGCAATCTTTCAGATAGTGTATTAGAGGAAGAATTGGAAAGAGAAATATAGAAGCAGGTATAGGAAGAAGGAAAACATGAAGCATAACTCTACAATATCCCTTGGGTTGTGGGAGAGATGAGTATGTGGTTGTAGTAATGTAAAGTGCTGCTTTCTGAATTTTCCAGAACAAAACAACAAAAGAACAAGCTGAAACAGGGGTAATGAACCCAGAAGTTTGAGAACCACAGCTCCAGGCAATAGCAACATTTAGCAGCTGGGCTGGTGAACATTTTCTGGGATGTTTAACAACTTATCAATAGCTGCAAGATGGCCAGTAAAGAAAGGCGTGGAATGGATCAGAAATGAGAAGAAATTAATTTGGAATATTAATTTAAAGGACTAACAGAAGCAGAGGTGAACAATTTATGTAGCACCTTAATAGGGAACAAGGGACCCAATATTAAAACCTTAAGAGGTCCAAAAAAAAGTGGTTTTACTGGGTCAATGTTATTAGATAATGTAAGGTAATCTGTCTACATGAGACACTCACCTGAGAGTAGTCTTGCCAGAGCTAGTCGGGAACCTGTAATTTGAAATTTAAAAGAAAACTTACAAAACAGTTGGAGATTTAGTTGATCAAAAACACCAAAAACTGAAGAGTTTGAGTAAATTATATATTAACCATTACAAATATCTATCTACTTCAGTTGCCTTATACTATAGTATCTAACCTAAACTTCCCTTTCTGCAACTTGAGACCATTGCTCCTTGTTCTGTCATCTGCCACCACTGTAAACAGTTTAGCTCTATCCTATTTCAAACCCTCCTTCAGGTAGTTTGAAGGCTGCTAGTAAATTCCCCCCCTTCAGTCTTCTCTTCTCTAAACCAAACAAGACCAGCTCCCTCAGCCTCTCCTCATAAATCATGTGCTCCA
>NW_017729001.1:14946551-14950975 GCF_001723915.1 Gavialis gangeticus
CATCCAGCCCAGACTTCCTTAGCTTGCCTGCGAGAATGTTGTAAGAGACTCTATCAAAAGCCTTGCTAAAAATCAATAAATTTAGGATCCTTTGTATGGAATCCATGAGCATACTTCACATTTCTATAACATGTAGGCCTCTATGCAAGAAGGGAAAACTGTAAACATAACTACTTATAGTCTTGCAAAATAGTTTTTCCCCACAAGAAGTTTACAGGCTTACACATGGAACTCTAGATCTTTACTAGTAGGCACCAATACATCAACAATCTCCACTAAATTACCATGGAACCATTTTATTAAAGCTATCTTACACATCTGGCTTCCAAGTCACTTCTCAAAAGCTGTACTTGTAGCAAGTAACTGGCCACAGTTCATGAATTGAAGGAAGTGGACAACACTGAATGTTAAAGAGGGCCTAATTTACTTATTTAACTTACTGTGTGGAATTTGAAGATGTATACTAGGGTTGACACCTTTCCTCAGCTAGAAATTAGAGATGCACTTTTTTCCTGCAAATTCCATCATCTAATCTGGTAATTCTTCACTGTACAAGATTCCCTGTCCACTTCCCCATTTTCTAGAAGGAAGCCTAAACATTAAAAAAGACACGGATCCTTTTTAACACCGAAGTGTTCAGGTTTATAAACTAAACTGACTATACAAGTAAGGAGACATGGGGAGTAGAAGCACTACCTGTTTTATTGGACTGGCAGAGCCAAGTTCAGCTTCCTCCACCCCTTTCTGTGGACATGCTCCGAGGAACCAAAAAAGAGAGAATCTCATGTGCACCTGACTGCTTTGTTTGGGAGAAAGATAAGGAGGCCATACCTGTGCTTTACGGTACTGATTTTATATGGCAAGCTCATGTGTGTTACTGCAGTATTTTTAACTTCCTTCCAAAAGACTGTTAAATAAAGAGGTGTTCCAATTAAGACTTTCTGCCACGTTATTCTACCAGCCTGTATTGGCCCCCCTTGCTTTTTCAGCTTCAATAATATAGGTCTACAGGCAATACCTGTAGACTAGAAAGCTGTTCATAAGCAGGAACACTTGGAAGTATCCCAGGATTCTCACCTCATTTGTCAGCCTGCTTTTTGAGAGCAGTGTTGTGATAACTCAAGCCCCAAGTATAAAAAGGAAGTCACCAATCAAGCCATAAATTACACATCTAATAAAAATGCAAGAGGCCTCACACGACTCAAGGTATACAAGATAAACAGCACTCACAAGACACTATCCAAAAAAGTCAAACCTTTTCAAAACCTTAAAGTTACTTTATTCTGCATACATAGTTATCAGGTTAGAAAAAGAAAAATATGAATGCCTACTTTAAAAAAAAATTCAATGCTAATCTACAGTCCTCAGCTACTTCTGAACTTCCTTCCTAAACTAAGGTACAGGAATTACATGCGATAGGTACATGCTTCACTTTCCCAAATTTAAGAAAAGCAGCATGTACCTAACCTAAACCAAGGGACATTGTCAGCAGCTGCTCTGAGCTACAACAACAACACATCTTGCATGCATTTTTCCCAGCTCCAGAATGTACTTATCACAACAGACTAATTCAAAATCATAGGAATTAAAAGTGGCCAATTTTAATCTTCAGTGTTTTCAAACATATGATTTTACTAATGCTCTATGAATTACATCTGTGCACACTGTTGCTTAGCTAAGCAACAGAATACTTAAAAATACATTTGATACATACAATGCAACAATAGCACCAGAAAAGTTGCCTGCATTTAAATCCCTTTTTCAGAAGGCTCAAAATCCCTCAAGTATAGTGGACTAGATTTAAGACCAGTTAAGAAAGAAATCAATTGTCTGGCTTTTATCAATTTAAATTAAGTTACAGTTTCCAAGTGAAAGCACCTTGGGGCAGGCACTGTCTTTTATAGCAGTGACTGAAAAACTGTGAGCACCTAAATATAATATCACAAAACCTGTCTTAAATGACTGCTCACAATGCTGGCAGAAGTCAGTGGCTCAGACAAAGGTAGACTTCTAAAGAAAGAGAAGTAGGATTGCACTCATAGCATTTCAGGATGCTTTTGAGTGGTCAATGAATAGGAATGACTTCTTGAACAGGTTTTGTGCATTTAAAGTTCCTCTTTCAAGCTCAGAACAAGGGAGCTCTATGGCACAAGAGCCACATCTAAAGCACCGATCTCAAAAGAAACACATAACCCTTTCTCAACTGCCTCAGGGAGATTTTTTTCTATCCCTCTCCCCTTTGCCCCCACGCTACAGCTAAGCCAGAGGGGAATAGTCTTCTTTTACCACCTGTTATAGTTATTTCTTGAATTCAAGTGGTAGGAAGAATGCTGAAAGTTCTGGGTTCAAAGTTGGCTATAACTTACTTAGTTATATGTAACACAGTTTGCTCCTAGTTACCTACCAATGTTTTAGGAAGACATGAAAGTACATGCTAATGCACTAAAAGAATATTAAAGTTAAGAAGTCAAGAAATAAGAGAGAGTCAGGAAGTCTTACAAAACAGTGACCCAACCAGCACGGAGAAGCTTTAATACACTTTCCCACCAGACCCTCATTCATCAGCAGAGCATGGTGAGGAACTGAGATTGTTAGTGAATAAAGCTGCCATCCACCGGAGCCATACTAGAAGTAGCCCAGTTTCATCCTTGCCCACTGACAAATTAAATAGATGCTGGGCAAGTCACTCAAAACCATTTTCTTCTGGTGATCCAACTGATTCCCTTGTTTCCTAGGTGCCCAACTTGAGATAGGCAGATCTTCATTGCCAAGTACTTAACATATCACCCCAACCACTAGTGTTTCAAGAGAAGCTGTGAAGGCTCCATTCCTCTTAAAATCTTACGCCTGAAGTGCATTAAGCCAGGCACCCAAATTAGTGGGGTGTCTTATCACTAACTATAGCCTCTGATTTCTTTATATCTAGAAAACAAGGACAATTTCTCCCTGCCTCAAAAATGAAGGTAGCCTCATTAATGCTGGTGTTTCATACAGTAAACTGCCACAGAACAGCTCAAGAGGAACTGAATCCCCGATTAAGCACAGGATTTGGTTGGCAGGCAGTAAATGAGGCAAAGGGCATTATAAGTTGTGCCCAACTGCCTGGCTCCCCAAGCACAGCCCTTTCTGCACAATGAATGAGCTAGGGCTCTTGTGCAGAAAGATATATACCAGAATACAGTCTCAACTAAAATGGTGAATGCTAGAATAAACTCACAAAACGGGAGTGAAATTAAGAGTTCCAAAAGCAAACCTGGTCCTTGTATTTCCTAGTTTGACAGTTTGTCAAATACAAGATAAAACTTTATTTCTGTAGAAGAGTAAATAAGCATGTTAAATGCACAGCAAACAAGCAAGGCCCAAAGACATTAAAAAAAGGAAGTTTTGATAATGAGTAGTATTCTACTTTCAGACTAAATAGCACAACTCCTGAAACTGACACATCTCCATATATTTCTGTGTCTACTCCACAGAGAAGGCTCAACTACTTAAAAACTTTCATGTACTTTGTCACAGCCCTTCAACACAAAAAGCATCCAGCCACCTTAATGCCAAGATCATTTTACTTTCAAGCTGACTCACGCTCAAAGATGTAGTAAAATGCTTTATTATTTCTCTTAGAGATACGCTGATACATCGGTCCATATCGTACTGGCACCGAAAAAAAATGTTGATTTTATCAGCAAATCGGCTTTTTTTTGGCTGATGTGGCTGATAATGTTGCTGATAAATGCCACGTGCACATGGCCAACCTGGCAGCCTCCAGCTGGTAAGTCTGCTGGGGGTTAAGGGGTGGCGGCAGGGAGGGAAGGGGGCAGATCCAAGCCACTGGCATGAAGGAGGGAGTGTGGCTGGGGCGGGGTACAAGACGGAGCCACAAGCAGCTCATGGGGGGGGAGGAAGAGGGCAGCTCCCACCACTGCACACACCCCCAGAGGCAGCACTGGAGTGCACGTGCCCCCCAGATCTATGCAGGGGGTGAAGGCAGGCTGCCACTGCAAGCTGGGACCAGGGCAGCACCAAGCTCTTCCCAGCAGAGGGGGGCTGGGCGTGGGACTACAAGAGGCAGGGGGGGAGCTATAGCCACCCCAGATTTCACCATAGCCCCCCTAACAGTCACCACTCCCAGCACCACCACCACCCACCCTGAGCGCAGCCCTGGACCAGTCCCCCCCCACCAGGAAGAGTCCAACGCCACCCCAGCTGATAGCAGTGCTCACCCAGAGCACAGATCCAGGGTGGGAGGGGAGGGGAGGGGCACAGCATGTGCACCCCCCATGCCTCCTTCGGGAGTGCACACAGCAGCAGGAGCCACCCCCACCTCCCTGGAAGAGCTGCTCATGGATCTGTCCCGCCCCCCACCTGTGTGGTGCCTGCCCCAGCCCCACTTCCTCCCTCGCCACAGGGGCCCTCAATCTGCCCCC
>NW_017729001.1:14951048-14963666 GCF_001723915.1 Gavialis gangeticus
CAATCTGCCCCCCCCCCCACACCCTTCCCCCCAACAGATGTAGCAGCGGGACACTGCTCTCCATGTTGCTGGGCCGCATGGAGGCTGATACTGATCGGTGATATGGCTCATTAACAACTGGCCATCGATATTGGCCCAAAAAATCTTTATCGGTGCACCCCTAATTTCTTTTTTAAACGCTGATAATGGTTCTAACTGATTCTTTTGCCAGGACTACCACAAACATGACAGACATCACACCATTCCACTGAGGACACTGATGAAGCATAGGTTACCACAAGAAACAAAAATCTAGTCCAGCCAACAAACAGGGTCTTACTAGGACATAACCACTGCTTTGTTTCTTTGAATTCAACTGCTAGCCTATCAGAAAGGCAGGCTTTTCTTGCCCTTTGGATTATCATGCCATGTAACAGAAACACAGAAGTTTGCAGAGTGTAGAAGTTTGTCTTAAAAGCTGCTGAATTTTCCATGAGACCCCCAACATTCAGTTTTATGAAAAGCTGAGCCATAGAAGCACTCAAGGTTATCTACAGCGCCCGATGCAGAACAACCCAGTACTGTGCAATTACCGCATACATAGATTTCATCATATTATACAAGACTTTTTTTTGACTGGAGCAGTGTCACTACACCACACCCGATAACTCAAAACCTCCACTCCTGGGCTTTGCTGCATGCCAAAGAATGCCAGCAATCTATTTTCTTCCCTATTTAAATTGTCCCTCATCCACGCCTGGAACTCGCCCAGTTTCCTCCTGCTCACAAGTGTCACTCATTCCAATTCATTGTCTGCTCTTTGTTCTGAAGAGGACAGATGCTGTGCCAATATGGACAGAAGAACGGCTAAAGCAATGCTTAAAACGTGGCACCCAGCCAAAGGAACAACATCAGAGCTGGGCGAATGGAATCCTGGCTATTACTTCCTAGCACTCAAAAAAGATCCAGACTTTAGACTCTCTCAAAGCCAGCATTTCTCACGCAGAAATTACAATTCCCTTACATTCCTAATATGAAGCAGCAACAGCAGCAAGGACAAAATAAATGAATAAATAAATAAATAGTTACTGATTAAATTAAGCAAGAGCGGTATGGGCTATACAATGTGGCGCTATGAATGGAACAATGCTTTACCTCCAAGCTTGTGGTAAAGAGGCCAGATAATTAACAAACTCTGCCTCGCTTTTCTGTGAAACTATTACCCCATGACAGTAGTAAACAATGAACAAGTCTGCAAGGGTTGGCACAAATAAGCCAGTCAGACATAAGCAATCTGTGAACCCAAACCACCCACCTTCGCTCCAGGGCCCTTGAAGACAAAATCTAAAAGGAAAGCTTCTGTAGCCACTCCACTAATCCCTCTAGTTAGGACCTTGGACGTTTTTCCTTACTCAGAGTTTAAATTTAATCAGTATTTTTAAAGCGAAGCTACAAAACAGCCAAAATCTACATAAAACCATTTTTACCCATGTGAACGCCTTCAAAATCCATTTGCCACAAAAACGAAGGAGACTGTAAATAATGCCCCACATTCTTTGCCTGCAGTGAATGACTGTGCGCCAACCTGCAATTAAAAACGCAAGTGAGCAAGCCCACAACTATCCCTCATACTTGCCAGTACAATCACTAAAACTCGCAACATATTTAATCCCCTCAATAGATGGAACTAACTGGCACTAGGGGGGGGAAAAAAAAAAAAAGCAACGAAGGAAGATACCAGTACAAAAATACACAGCAAATTAATCATTTTGTCCAATAAAGAGTACTTTTGTCAAGTACTTCTCTGTGCACCCTGAATGTTATTTTGGAGCTGACAGGTTCCAGCATAGTCTCAATATGAAAACGTTAGTAGCAAATCAGTTAACAGACAGCATTATTTTGGAGCCCTCTAGTTATCTCCCTCTAGATTTTCTCCCCCTCTAAATCCCATTCTTTCTATACAACTGCCATGCCAATTAGAGATGCGAAGATCTCAGTGCTCCAAAGCAGCGATTCTCAACCAGGGCCTTGTGACATCCCATTAGAGGTGCCAAGTCATCTCGCCCCTGTCTGAAGAGGTAAGTGCTCTCCATCCCCAAAGCAGCACCCTGCATTTGCCCCAGCTACTCTAGCAGCAGAGCCTGCAGCTGCTTCTCTAGGGACTGCCACCACTGCTGCCTCCTACTACCCTTCCCTACCCCCAGGCAGCCCGTGCCAGTCCCCAAACACACTCAGTGGCATGCTGTGCTGCAAGCGAGCAGACACAAGGACAGTCACGTTTTGCAGCCTGGCTCATCCCCTCCACCTCTCCCATGCTCCCAGGGCTGGTAGGAAGGGCTACAGGGGCAGCTGCTGGCACAAGACCCTGCAGGAGCAGCCTCAGCAGTGGGGGCTGCCCTTGCCCCCTGAAGTACAGCCCAGGGGTGGGCAGGGGACAGAAAAGAGTCAGGCATGGCAGGAAAGGTCCTGCCCCACTGCCCTTAAGTGGCACCAGCGGGATCAGTGGTTCTCAACCATATAGCATCAAGGCCTCTGTTTACATCTTTTCTGAAGTTAGATCTTGCTCAGTGATTTTCAACTGGTGTGATGCAAAATTCAGAAAAGTTATGCAAGGAGCCTTGAAGCTGAAAAGGTTGAGAACTGCTCTAAAGGCTGACATACCCGCTTTCAAGCTATTTTCAATTGTTCCTAGCAGGAAGGATCAATTCTAAAGAGATATGCCAAGCACCCAAATGATATTTTTCAAGTCAGGTCTCAGCTCCTCCATCCTGAGGACCCATCCAACCCTGCCTCCTCAATGACCTGGCCCCGAAGATCTCAATGCAGCCGCAAAGCTCCTCTGAACAGCACGTTGTGCCAGTCAACAGGATGCATGCCAATAAGCGTATATACATGCATCACCACCATTTATGTTCAGGTTGATCTTTTACTGCAGACTTCTCTTGCTGTTGCTTCAATTTTTCTTAATGTCTGTTGTAAACACTTCCACGCAAGGCTCTCAACAATTAAAAGAAGGTTATGTAGAAACATTACTCTCTTACCGCACATGTGAAATGAGTGCTCTCTCTTCTGCAAACTAGCCAATATAGTTCATCATGTACTTGAGGCAAATGGTCCATGCTTTGAATTGCATTCTGTGACTGAAATTGAGGCCTGACATGACAGGAATGCAGTCAATTTTAGTTACTACCACATTGATCCAGATTCTCCAAGCCACTCCACTTATTCTTCAGAAACATAAATGAAAAGTTGTAGAAATCAGAATTTTGCCAGCCCTATGAAATATCACCCTGACACTTAAGTTCTACTACTAGCCAAACATATAGTTAACTGTTCTTTAAAAAAAAAAAGAAGCAGCCATTTAACCCACTAAGAACATAGAAAATATGAAAATGAGGTCCAGTAGCCCTTTTATAAGTAACCCCAACTTTCATTACAATGGTTTTAGTACTATACAGTAGAGTCAAATCTTTACAGGCTTTCAACAGTGCCTCAGTGCAACATTACATTATTTATGTTCACATCTGCAGTATGCTTCAAACACAAAAATGCTTATGCAGGGCCTGACAACATATCAAAGTTTAAAAATATTCACTAGTCAGTGACAGGAGATTTGCTTGCGGGGTTTATGCTGTCAATTTATTTGGAGATTATTTTATCTGCTTAGCTTTCAGATAGTAAGACTGTAGAAATTAACTCCTGAAAGTGAACCCAGATGTGACATTATCTTCTCAAATCTGCAGAGTGCCACTACCGCTGAACACAGTGGTCAAGCAGCAGCAGCAGCAGTGCTGGTGTTCAGAGCCTTGTGGTTAGCCAGGCTGATATCAGAAAGGGAAGTGAGAGTGATCTGTTGCTAAATACAAACCAGGGCCTGAAACTTCAGCACTTCCGGCAAAACTGCCAAGTGGATTCTCAAGTACCTGAAATCCAAGTTATCTAGGGATTTAGCATTTAAAAAGAATGCTAACATCCTCCAGGAAGCATGTGAGCAACCAGTACTGAACATCTACACTCCAAAAGAAGCCTCATTTAGTACGGATGCATTTTTTCCACCATCTCCCATTTCCAAATGATCTTATCACATACCCTATGTAGGGCACATAACGACCTATCAAGCAGACAAATACAAGGCTGCCCATGGCAAGTAGCATATCAAGTGGAAGGGATGGACAACAGCAACAAAGAAATTATAGGTCACAGAAAATAAGAAAGTAACAGATGACCATCAGAAAGTAATTCTGCTTTTGTCTTGCTCTTTATAAAAATGTAGTCAAATACAATCTGGTGAATAAATGAGGTAGCTAATCCCACAAGCATTAGAGTATTTCAGACATGCTTTGCAATTGTTCACTAGCTCTACAGACAGTCCAGCACTAAGCTGTGTCAACCAAGTTGAATGAACAATAAATTTAGCAAATATTTTGTAATTTAAAATGAGCAGTAGGCTGGGTTTATAGATTTCATAGACATTAGGGGCTGGAAGGGACCTCGCAAGATCATCCGAGTCCAGCCCTCCTGCCATAGACAGGAAGTCTGCTGGGATCAAATGACCCTAGCAAGATAACCGTCCAAACATCTTTCGAATAAGTCCAGTAGGTGCTTGCACCACCTCTGGGGGAGTTCGTTCCAGACCTTGGACGCTCGGATTGTGAAGAAGTTCTTCCTTATGTTCCGTCTAAAATTGGCTTTCCAGGAGTTAGGTCTTATCCCTTGGGGAGCCCTGGTGAACAACTGTTCTCCCAGATCCTGATGCACACCCTTTATGTACTTACAGGTTGCCACCAAGTCACCCCTGAGCCTTCTCTACTTCAAGCTGAAGAGTTCCATGTCCCTCAGCCTCTCTCTCTTTATGAGGCTTGCTCTCCTGGCCTTTGATCAAACGGGTGGTTCTCCTTTGGACTCTCTCAAGCTTGTCCACATCCCTCCTGAACTGGGGGGCCCAAAACTGGACACAGTACTCCAGCAGCAGCCACACTAAGGAGTAAAGCAGAAGGATGATGTCCCTGGTTTTGCTTGAGATGCATCAGTGGATGCACGCCAGCGTTTGGTTTGCTTTGCCAGCCACGGCATTGCATTGGTGGCTCATGTTCATCTTGTGGTCAATCCCCAAGTCTCTCTTTTGGTTGTGATGCTAGCGAGCATAGCACTGCCAAGCCTGTAAGTACAGGCAGTCCTCAGACTTACGACATAACTGGTTCCTGAAAACCGCATCTTAAGTCAAAACGTTGCAACTCTGAACCAATTTTCCCATAGGAAACAATGTTATAAATAGGGGATTGGTTCCTGAACCAAGGCCTAATACCCTATTTTCACCAAAAATAACCCAGAATTTTGTACTCAATCAATTTTAGATGAGTAATATAGCTACACTGATGTACTTATATCATAAATAGGAATCATACTGATTTGGAAGGACTTCTTTGAGGTGACTTTGCTGGACTTTTTGAAGGGCTCTTGCTTGGAATCTTCTCAGGAGTCTTGGCTGCCGGCAGAGCCGTCCCTGGGGGGAGGGGAGGGGCAAACTGGGGCAACCACCCCGGACCCTGTACTTTGAAGGACCCCTCAGAGACAGGTGGAGAGACCGCAGCTGCTACATTTGAAGTTTAGTCCATCCTCCTGCCCGACGGGTTGGACGTCTCTTTGCCTGTTCTGGCCAGAAGTTCCAGCCGCCGCATCCGGTGTGCCAGGGCTTTCACTCCCCCAATGCAAGTGTGCCATGGGATGGGGAGGGGAACCCCATGTAGGCTGCTTTGCCCCGGGCCTTGCATGCTGCTGGGATAGTCTCTGGCTGCAGGTTTTCCCGCAGTCTCATCTGTTTTCTTAAAGAAAGTGTCCAAGAAGTTTGGACAGATGTTCTCCAGGGTTCGTGGTGTGGCGTCAGATCAAGCCGAAGTCAAACCTGATGTCAGAAAGTTGAAACAGGGTGTCAATTTATAAATGTTGGAAGTGTGTGACGTTATAACTCAAAACGTTGCAGGCTGAGGACTGCCTGTATCGTGCTGATTTATTCTCCCAAGGTGGAGCACCCTGCACTTCTCTACAGAGTTCCTTCTTTTTGGATTTAAAACAGAATGTCAATAATCTTCCTACATAATTTAAGTAGGACAGGTGCTGTACTCCTTTAAACTGCAGAATACAAAACAAGCTTCTGATAAAGTTACAAGAAATTACCACATTAAAGGGGGAAAAAAAGAACAAACTGAGAAGCAAAGAGGCATTACACACAAGACAGGATGTACAGCTAGTTACAACTCACAGAACCAGTTCAAGGTCAGAACCAAAGTGAGGTTAATACCAGAGGACAGATTCACTCAGTCAAACCTTAGCTGCAATTTGCCTTTCTATAGCAGTAGTCGACAAAATGGTGGATCCGGCCAGTGGCCAGACTCCATTTCCCGACAGCCTCTGCCCACATCAATGTGGCCAGTTTCCATGGAGACCACAGCAGCAGCGGCGCCATGACAGCTTGGGGCCATGGTTTCCATGGAGACCATCCGCAGCAGCGCTGGCAGGGCACACAGGAGAGCAGGGGGCTGCTCCATAGCCAGGGCTGGCATCTTGCTGTGGTGACAGCAGATTCCGGAGCTGGGGCACAGCCACAGTTCCCTGCCCAGGGCATGCAGGCAGCAGATCGTAGCTCCGTCCTCGTCACGGATGATGCTGTCACCACAAGATCCCAGCCCCAGAGCAGCTCCCCGCCCTGCCGGCACTGCTGGGCCTGTTCTCCACAGAAGCCCTGGCCCCACATTGTCAAGGCCTGCAGCTGCTAGAGTCTCAACGGAAAAAATCAGCAGCAGCAATGAGGGCAGAAGCTGCTGCGAAACAGCCTGCTGCAGGCCCGAACTGGCCCATGGGCCAGACGTTGCCCACTCCTGTTCTATCAGGTTTTCCCCTCTCCTGCCCTACTCCCCTTTCCTGAAGCCAGGTTTCCATTTCCCCTGATACTGAGAAAAGGGGAACCACTTCCCGCTTTAAAGCCGTTTGTGGTGCTCATCTTCCCTCCTGCTTTCCCAGTTTATTTTTGATCCGCTTCTCAGGCACATTTGTCAGCCTCTCCAATTCCCTTTGCTGTGCCTTCCTCTCCCCACCTGTGAGGACTGATGGTAGACTGCTCTTTCTGCAAGTTTCCTTTTTTGCTCTACTTGCTACTGGCAGCAGTTGAAATGTGCTGGCAAATTGTGATCTACAAGTGCTGCCTGGGATAAGAAAGCAAAATCATCCCCGATACAGCTCTACTGTTTTTTTTGTTTGTTTTGCCCTCTTGTTAAAAGGGCAGAAATAGAAAGGTAGAAGCCACATCCACATTACTTGTGATGTCCAGCTGCTGGCACCCATACAAGCAGTACAAAGCAATCTGACAAAGACAAAATCTTCCCCACAATATGCCCCAATCTCAAATGGAAAGGGGGAGATAAGAAAGGAAGAATGAGAGTAGAAGAGACAAAGTTATAAAAGAGACACCAGAAAAAGCATCTGGAAGCAGAAGAATAAAAGATGGGATAGACTGGGAAAAACAGCCCACATCTGAGAGCTTGAAAACTAAGACAGGAGGTGGGGCAGAAGAAGAAACAAAGCAGCTCTGCTCACACTCCAAGCAAGACTTTGAAAGTTAGAAACTCAACTAGCCATAGTCTATACAAAGATAGCAAGCTGCCTCCTGAGCAGCAGTGCTATAAGGTTTGTGAAGTATTCTCCTTCTCAGCTTCCTCTGCAAAATAGTCGTAAGAAGGCAAAGCGACTTTCCCAAGGTTGGGGTAAATCAGCAGAAGAATGAGGACTTCTAACTCATGGGTGGGCAATTTCTTCGGCTGGAGGGCCACTTACTGCATTTTGATGCACTGCGGAGAACCACAAGGGTAGCCCCGCCACTTGACAGGTGCCCTGCCCCGATTGCCATCTTTGAGACAGAAGTCCCATCCCCTAACCCCTGACCTTTGCCACTAGAAGTCCCCCCCCTTGCCCCCAGAAGTCCCCGGGGGGGGGGGGGCTTACCATCTTGGAACCAGAAAACGACCAAATCATACACTAGAAGTCAAATGTCTACTATAACATTTTAATTTTATTTCAAAAAATATTTTTTCATGATTTGGGTTTTCATAGTGTGTATAGAGATGACTGCATAATGTCACACTGCTGTCCGATCGCAGTGCAAGGGACCAGAACGGTTAGGTTAGAAGGGTCGTTTAGCTCTCTATGGGACGGTTAACGCGAGTCCAGCTCACGTCGCCCAATAGGAGGCGGTGAGGTGATAGTCACAGAGGCGGAGGGTAGTTGAAGGTAGAGGTTTATTTACTCACAGTGAGCATTGAGGAGAGAAACGAGGTGCAGAGAAGTACACTGCTAATCATGTCGGGGCCGGCAATGAAGCGGCGTTCGGCGGTTCCTAATCGCGAACAGGAGGCGGAAGCTAGGTGATCAGGCTAGCGTCCCTTATGATAATCAAAGCAGGTGATGAACGACCTCGCTTGGGTGCGGCTGTGCACTCCCTTATATCACTCGGTTGATGCATTCAACGGTGAGCTGGCTGTTTTCACCTATCACCTCTCAGGGTTCTGTGTTCGGGCCTTATTTGGCCTTGCAGACCGGCCGACCTCATCTATGTTGGTGACGCTCTGATAATGAAAGTAGTGGTATGGCAGCGTTTGTTTTACCCTTTTGTGATGGTTGCAGGAAGAAGGGTGGGGCTCACCATCTTGGTGCCTCGCGCATCAATGCCACCATTATGGTGTGCGTATGACATGCCCCCTTGCGCGAGGCAGCAAGGATTGACTGTGTCTACACGATAGCGTCATATTCACTTTCGTTATAAGGCGCTTGTACGGCCTCATAGCTATTTTGGTCAGCACTGGGTAAGCGTGTATATACAAAAGCAGATAGGCGAATCAGGCGTGACTTTAACCATTGTAAGAAAAAACAGAACAAACAACAAACGGCAATACCTATCGCACAAATAATCAGGGCGGTTAGTGCTAGTTTCTTCAAGTGTCCGAGGCCAAACATGTTGAGCCAGCCAACATCCAATCGCGGTTTGACCCTACGTTACAAGCCTGGCGCATGAGGTTAAGAGCGACATCTGTTCCTTCTAAAACATCGGTGAGGTTGAAACTGTTGCCGTGGAATCGCAGGCAACAGTCTGCAAAGTTCTCATGTGGGTTAAGGGACAGGCAAGGGGCAGAGTTGTTATAGATGCCTCCTAAGGTTTGACATAATCCCCCCGTAGTCACCAGGAGATAGTCAAGGCCTAAGCGATTAAGATACACAGCGTGTTGTAGGTCTTCAATAGCAGTTTCAATACGCTGGAAACCTGTCCAGGTAGAGTTTCCGAATGTTTCAAAAGTTTGGTTGAGATACACAAGCTTCGTGAGTGCTAGGGGGGTTCCAACACTTGGGAAATTGATTCCCAGCCGCTCAAGATGTGACATCTCCCCCCAGACATTTCGTTTTTTCTGTCCCAGTGCATGTTGGTTGTGCAGCATACTCTTTTCTGCATAGAAAGAAAACTGGGGGGACCCTATGGCTGTAGTAACCAATGTCCACTGACCCTTTGACTTTTTTGGGATTGAAAGGTAAGCTACATGAGTATCGAGGTTGTACCATATCCAACCAGGTGGTAACTTTTGATTGTGCTTTCTGGAACCTGGCAGGACTGGGCAGTTGCCTGTTATTGCCGATTGTCCTTTTTTTGGTTTCTGGGTAGATCATCCTTCATGCAGATTGGGTACAGAAGTTTCCGAACTGCATTTCCGAAACGAGGGTACTATTAACTTTGAGGCCGTCAGTCAACGGACTAATACCGCACGACTGATGGGCGGAATAACACGCAGATAACATAACTCGGATTCCATTGGGTAGCCGATGTTCTGGTTGACCCACGGCAGTAGCAGCCCAAACAGTCAGGTTAATGAACTGTTGAGGGTCTGTGTGGTTCACAGCTGGATAAAATTGCAGGATAGCAGCAGCAATTGTTGTTGTACAGGTGACTCCACTGGAGGACGTGGAATTGGTAAGCTGAAGAATAGGGAGTCCCCCTCCCGTGTAGCTGAGAGGGCCTAACTGGATTCCATCTAGCGACTCTGGGCGGGACACGAGACATGTAGCAGAGTTTGCCCATTCCTCTGCGTCAGTGGAATTTAGAATGAAGGGGGTAAAAGGAAAGTGTTAGGTCTGCGGACCCCCTCGGAGCTCAGATACAGGCAACGAAGGTCCCGTTATGTTGAGTCGTGTTGCCCGCACAATTAGACGAGAGGATGGCAAGGGTGGTGAGGAACGCATTACTCTCAAACTCTGGTCTTTCCTGCAAAACAAGAAGCTATGACAAATGTTTTTCTCGCCGACTTAGCCAGTTGTGATGAGTTAAAATACGGGCCATAGGGCCGTCGCACCAGTACGTATTGGGGTATGTAGCAGGCTCGAGGACAGTGGCCTCTACCGGGGTCGAGGGTTGGGGCCCCTTGGGGATTGTAAGCCACACAAGATCTCCCTTAGCATACACAGGTTTCCAGGGGGTTGGTGGCGTAAGGGGCTTTACCATCCAGTGTGGTTTGCTGGAACTGAGGTTGGTTAAAACCTCGGGGAGGCGTCTCTCCCACCCCTTATAACTACCCCCTCCCATTGTGCGAAGCACTTGTTTGAGCACCCCTATGGCCCTTTCGACCACACCGTTGCTCTCTGGGTGGTATTGTAGGTGCGTGTGGAGCACAATGCTGCATGCCGAGGTAAACCGGTCTAGCAGTTTACTAGTGAATGGGGGGCCTCTGTCAGTTTGGATTTCAGCTGGCTCTCCCCACCACTGGATTATTTGCTGAAGGGCGCCTTGCACATCCTTGGCTGTAGTGCGCCTGAGGGAAACACATGCTATGTTGCAGATCCCGAGGTCAACGGCTACTAAACTTTTGGGTGGCTCTTTGCACCCAGGAGGGGGCCGACGAGGTCGACTTGCCAAGTTTTTCCGGGGCTGAAGTGCGATGAGTCAAACGCTCTCTTCTCGTGGCGCTTGGAGGTGGTGGGTTTATTGGCCTGATAGGCCGCACACCAACGGGTAGCAGCTACCCACTGATGGGCTCACGCTTCTGTTGGTTCACCTCCTAAACGGTGCCACCGTCGTTGGGCTTTTGCTACTCCTGGGTGCCCCCAGAACTCTTGTAGCCATTGAATGGAGTGATCAGATGAGGTCGGGCTCTGCTCGAGAACACTGGCTGGGGCAGCTTGGAGTTTTGCGTCCAAGTGTGCATGAATGGGGTCCATATTGGGGCAGTGAGATCGGGTGTGCTTGATCAAAGGAGCAGGGTGGAGGCTTTCAACTAGGTCGAGGATGGTGGCCCACAGCGGAACATGTGCGGTGGGAGTTCCGCCACCAGTACACGTTTTGTAGATGTATTCAGAGTCAATGGCAATGATGCACTGTGGTCAGCTTGGGTTACGGGCAGTCAAAATGTGTTGAAGTACACACAGGAACCCCATTAGCTCTAGCGCTTGGGCACTGGTGTCGTAGCCTATTGCATCTCCATCCAGTCGCATGCTTGACATGTTGCTCCATACTTCTGTGAGACCTTTGTAGATCCGTCTGAGGCCAGCCACGCTGGTTGGGTTGTTCCGTACAGGAGGATACGCTCCTGATAGGTGGTTACTGGGTAAGTGTCCTCAAACTGCCAGTGGCTCCACCTTGCATGGGTTTCGTTGACTAACTTGGCCCAGGTTGTTAAGAGTCCATTGAAGCAAGTGGAGGGCCTGTCTGGGTCGAGTGCTGGGATGGTTTCTGCACTCAGGTCGAGAATCACCCCTTGTTGCGCTGAGAAGGGTTCCACGAATCGGACAGCTAGACAAGCTAGGCCTAGTCCGTACCAGTGTTGTTCACCAGCAATAGCTGTGAAGTTGTAGTACACGGGGTGACCTTTGGCGTTGCACAACACCAGGGAGAGTTGATCGTCCGACCACGCATACTTGATCTGCAGCGTTTCGGATGGGGATAAACTGTGGAGTGTTGGTGGGTTGCAGAAAAACCGAGGAGCTCGTCAAACTTCTTTTCGTCTGACCTGTCCCAGAAACAGGGATGCCAGGAGTTGCCGCGCGTCTTCTTTTGGAGGTGTCGGATGAAGGGGTGTAGATGTGGGTCCACAGGGGAGCATACGGCTGCTCGTCTCTGAGTCGGGCTTCGGAGCTCGCAGCCACTACTTGTTTTTTGGATGCGTTGCTCTCTCTCTTAGACAGCCTCTGTTGTCATCCCAACAGAATCCTAGGGCTGATGCGAGCTTCTCTTGGGTGTCTTGATCTAGGCAGCATATCTGCTGCTTGCTCATCCCTCCTTGGTTTAGGAGGAACCCAAACATGGCCCGCTCCCTTGGCATCCGCTGCGGTGGTCCTTGGGGCTCGCATTCCCGGCCCTGGTACCGGGCGCGGTTATGCGGATAGTCGCGTGAACTGCGATCAAAGTTATCCGGATAGGCAGCCACTACAGACGGAGTGGGCCCACTCGATGGGGGGTCCGCTGGCAGCTTGTGGATAGTCTCTGGGATGCTAGTGACTGGTTGTCCGCAGAAAGTATGAAGCCACAGGTGGGGAGTGGGATCGTTGGACCAGTAGAGGTCGCAGGCAGCAGTAACCCCTGCCATGAGTACTGGGACTGAACCCGGGTCACTA
>NW_017729001.1:14968666-14969429 GCF_001723915.1 Gavialis gangeticus
GGTGCACTCCATGCGCTTGGGCATTCGTGAGTTGCCCCCTTGGATTTATGAACGGGTTCCAATGGTAGTAACTGAAACCTACGATGTAGCTGGCTAATGAGTCCTGGCCCCGGCTTGCTGTAGACCGGGGCCCCTCATGGACCGTGTGTGGTGTCATTGATAGTGCCATGATCACCAACGCCAGGAGGGGTATGGGCCAATCATGATTATGGACCGCAGTGTTCACTCCCCCCAGTCTGGACGTCCAGATGGTCCTGCGTAACATCATGGTGGTTTCTTCTAGCTCGGCTCAGTCGTAACCATAGTCTATAACCATCCAGCCCAGCCAGACTAGCGGGGGTTCCCCTGGATGGCGTACGGTGGAAGTGATTAAGTCATGGATCTCTGCCCGGGACCTGCTTCACCAGGAGGTCGTCATTACCAGGTGCCCATCTAACCCGACTGTGACCTTAGTGGTGCTGATCGGGAGGGCCGTGACGGGTGGCGGCAAGTCTGGCGGGGAAGGTAGTTCCGGGTAGAGGCTAGGCGGAGCCCCTTTTGATGGCTCTACATCCTGGCCCCTGTATGGTGGACGTGGGGCGGACAGTGCGGGAGGTGCGGCCTCAGGTGGCTGTGCCTCCTTTGCCTGAGCCACTTCCTCTTTTTCTGCATTCGTGGCTTGCTGTACTGCCGCACAAAACTGCGACTCGAGGTCGGAATATGAGCGCATGGCATTTACAAAGCATTGGTAGAGGATACCCAGACACTTATGTTTATCCCAGGT
>NW_017729001.1:14969440-14969834 GCF_001723915.1 Gavialis gangeticus
TTGGATTTATGATCGGGTCCCAATGGTAGTAACTGAAACCTATGATGTAGTTGGCTAATGAGTCCCGTCCCTGGCTTGCTGTAGACCAGGGCCCCTCATGGACCATGCGTGGTGTCATTGATAGCGCCATGATCACCAATGCCGGCAGGGGTATGGGCCAATCGTGATTATGGACCACAGCGTTCACTCCCCCCAGTCCGGACGTCCAGATGGGACTGCGTAACATCATGGTGGTTTCTTTTAGATCAACTCGGTCGTAACCACAGTCTATAACCATTCAGCCCAGCCAGACTAGCGGCGGTTCCCCTGGATGGCGTGCGGTGGAGGTGATTAGGTCACAGATCTCTGCCCAGGACCTGCTTTGCCAGGAGGATGTCGTTACCGGGTGCCCCTC
>NW_017729001.1:14974834-14981650 GCF_001723915.1 Gavialis gangeticus
TTCCCCTGGATGGCGTGCGGTGGAGGTGATTAGGTCACAGATCTCTGCCCAGGACCTGCTTTGCCAGGAGGTTGTCGTTACCGGGTGCCCCTCGAACCTGACCGTGACCTTAGTGCTGATCGGGAGGGCTGTGACGGGTTGCAGCAAGTCTGGCGGGGGAGGTAGTTCTGGGTAGAGGCTAGGCAGTGCCCCTTTTGATGGCTCTATGTCCTGGCTCCCGGATGGTAGAGGCAGAGCAGACGGCGTGGGAGGCGCGGCTTCGGGTGGCTGCGCCTTCTTTGCCGGAGGCACTTCCTCTTTTTCTGGATCTGCGGCTTGCTGTCCTGCCACACAAAACTGCGACTCAAGATTGACATATGAGCGCACGGCATTTACAAAGTGTTGGTAAAGGATACCCAGACACTTATGTTTGTCTCAGGTCGGACCAGTCCATGTGTGTGGCTTTTCCACGCGTCTCCAGGTGGCTGATGAGATCCCCGGCCATTTCGTGCCCCCTTGAGCGTTCTTTTACAGGCGGGCAACGGAAATTATCGACCGGTATGGGAGCTCCTAGATCTTTTAGATGTCGCAGATCTCTGGCCTATGTCTGCGTGAGGGTGGGGGGTCTCCTGTCCCATACCCCTTAACTTTCTTCAAGGACACAGTGTGCCCCTCATCATTTGGGTGGAACAGGGTTTTGGGGTCTGAGAGTAAGCAGCCGAGAGCAGCTGGTGACCCCTCGAAGGCCCATTCCTTTTGACCCTTCTTTAGAGACAAGTACCCTCGACAGTCTTTTGGGGCCAGGCTTGCAGAGTGGTAACTCATATGCGCCCAAAGTTCTGCATCATCATCGGTGGTATGGCAGCCCTGACCCCAGGGGCAGACGGTGACTAGCGGATCTGTGAATCCTGTTCATAACGCCATGTCACGCTGCTGTCCGATCGCAGTGCAAGGGACCGGGACAGCGGGGTTAGAAGGGTCATTTAGCTCTCTATGGGACGGTTAACGCGAGTCCAGCACACGCCACCCGATAGGAGGCGGTGAGCTGGTAGTTACGGAGGCGGAGAGTAGTTGAAGGTAGAGGTTTATTTACTCACAGTGAGCATTGAGGAGAGACACGAGGTGCAGAGAAGTAGACTGCTAATCATGTCGGGGCCGGCAATGAAGCGGCGTTAGGCGGTTGCTAATCGCGAACAGGAGGCAGAAGCTAGGCGATCAGGCTAGCGTCCCTTGTGATAATTGAAGCGGGTGATGAACGACCTCACTTGGGTGCGGCTGTGCGCTCCCTTATATCACTCGGGTGATGCGTTCAACGGTGAGCTGGCTGTTTTCACCTATCACCTCTCAGGGTTCTGTGTTCGGGCCTTATTTGGCGTTGCAGACCAGCCGACCTCATCTATGTTGGTGACGCTCTGATAATGAAAGTAGTGGTATGGCAGCATTTGTTTCACCCTTTTGTGATGGTTGCGGGAAGGAGGGCAGGGCTCACCATCTTGGTGCCTCACGCATCGATGCCACCATTATGGTGTGCATATGACACATAATAACTTAAAAGAGAGTCTTATTCTTGTATATTGTGTGCAGGGGAGTGTGGGGTGTGGCTAGAGAGTGGGTATGCGTCTGTGATGGGGTGTGGGGGGTTGTGAGTGGATGTGGCTGTGTGGGGTGGTATGGGTATGTTGCGGGGTATGTGCATATGCAGGAAGTTGCAGGGGCAGGATGTGGGAGTGTGGGGTAAGGGAAGGCAGGATAAGCCCGCCGGTTGGATAAAATTGCCTGGCAGACCAA
Source organism: Gavialis gangeticus (assembly GCF_001723915.1). Taxonomy (NCBI): domain Eukaryota; kingdom Metazoa; phylum Chordata; order Crocodylia; family Gavialidae; genus Gavialis; species Gavialis gangeticus. The sequence continues at coordinate 14,976,602 of NW_017729001.1, forward strand.
ATCCAGCCTGCAAGCCATATTTTGCCTGACCCTGTTCTAACCTACATTCTACACTGTGAGGGGATAAGGCCTCCACAAAAGGAAAGAAAAAAAGACCCTGTAAAACCAAGGAAGAACCAACCCATCCCCAGCCCACACTAAACACAGTACTCAGCTGGAAAGGGAGGCAACATGGACCATCCTTTTTTACACCCATTCAATAAGAGTTCAAGTGGGCCATCTTTCCTTGGACAGTGTTTATCTATGATTAACTTCCCTTATCTCAAAAAAAAGTAGGTCAAGTGCACAGTTTAGATCCTTGGCAATTGAAGGGCTTTGTTACTATCCTACAGAAAGGTCTAATTATGTAAGTGGTGTTAAGAAATTATTGAGGACAGGAGAGAAGACAACAATCAAACTTTCAGCAGTTTAAAAATGCACATCACGTATCGTTATACTAGCACTGTATTTGGCAAATCCTAGAACAAGACTCACTCACCTAAAGCTGACATCAGTGCCTATCAAAATGTTAACCTCAGAGCTAAAAATAAGTTTCAGATCAATTTTTAATTAAACAACCTGCACTGGCAAGTCTTGTAACCAATGCTGATCAGCTCAGTGACACAAGATTTTAACAACAGAAAATTATCTCCTTTAGGTAACTTTGATTACCTAAATTAAGTGCATGGAAGGGTGGGGGAGGGTCTGAAGAAGAGAACTCAATTGGCTATTAGCTGTCTCATGAATGGCTTGATAAGACAGCCCAGTGACCTACATTCATAAGCGCTTGTACTAGAATACATTGCTAAAACCCAATACAAAAGCTTGTCCCCATTAAATGTTTTACATTACTAAGCAGCAATATCTTTTAAGAAATATGTAAAACACTTAACTGCCTTTAGCAGTGATAATCTTAATTAATGCTCCACACAACTTTAAAAAAAAAAAAAGCAGCAGCAGCTTGTACTTTCAAGTCATATTAATGTATTACACAGCAGGAAACATTCTAAGAACAGAAACCAACAACATAAATGAACAATGTTGGAGACACTAGTTCTCTTCATTTCCTACTTATTCTCAAACAGTGCTCTACAACTGAATTTGTTTCTTTCAGATTACATTTTTGTTGCATTTATTTAAAATGTGCCAGGGATTCTTTGACGTTTAAATTCAACCAGCCCAATGCAGAACTAATAACTTACAATTTAAAATCATGACTCACTTAAGATTTGACTGAAACATGTCTTTAAAACACTTACTCGGCTACTTGACTGACTAGTCATGTAAGCTAAAGCAATTTCTTTACAGCCGCTTTGAAAAAGCATACAATAACCAACGTTAACCAAATCTGACTTGTAGCAAGATCTCCAAGAGCGATATCTAAAAGCCCAGTATGGTTCACTCAGCAGTAAATCTGGGCATCGGTGAGAGCCACTTCCACGTAGTGATCCCTGGTAACGTTGGACAGCCAAGAGCTCCCAACCTGACAAAAACGCCAAAGTGCACAAAGATAAAGATACCCCATTTTTGTCATATGAAAGAAGAACAGTAAATCTGAATTCTGAAGGTTTCAAATCCAGTTTTCCCTGAACACCTATGCAAGTGGCCAGATCTGGTATTTCAAGCTTCAAAGTCCACATGTTCAGCTTCCAAACATACAGCCAAGCCAACCTGATGGAAAAACATTAGGCCACGGAAGTAATGCCTCCTGAATATTTAGCACCTTAGTGACAAATAGTTTAGACAGTAATAAGCACTGAGGCCAGAACAAACTTGAATATGCTACGAAGAAATCTCAAAGACCCAGAGAGCACTTTGGTATCTGTGAATTTTCAAGATGAGCTGGGTGCCTAAATGCTCTCTGGGACTCTTCTAGACACCTCTGGAACAGACTGCCATAGGGTTTGCTGTGATTCCACCAAACATAACACTAGGGATGCAAGAGTAGATCCAGACAAGCTATTTCATTTCAGCCTATCAAAACAGATAAGGCATTGAGGCAAAGGAAAAAATGAAAGTTAGTCTTGATTTAAGATACAGCAACAACGTGGGCACAAAAATGGACTTGACTAGCACTATATTGGGCAGCACACTGAGTCCTTGTTATGGAGGGAAAGCCTCACACTACTCTGTAGCAGCCGCAGTTAAAACCAGTAAGCCAAGTATGCTGCCGCTAACTTTCCTACAGTTAGGAGAGAGTTACCACAGCTTAAGAAAGTGGGAAGAGAGGCATTACTGGAGAAAAAACTCTCAGATCCCAAGTCTTAGTTGAACCCCTCCCCAAAAGCAAGCAAGCAGTCTCTCCTCAGAACATGCACCCCCGCCTGCTACTGACATCCAGCAGATACAAAGTACTCACAATAGCTTTGCAACCAACACACAAGATAACTTTGAACACTTTCAAATGAAACATTAGTTTTCCAGTCTGCACCTTTAATGTCATCAGAATAGACTCAGGTGTTTATCTCATGTATTGAATGAAGTGTCATCTGTTGGCAGCCAGTAACCTGGACGTTAACTATGTAAGTTTAAAGAGAGTAACACTGGCACACAGACTAGAGCTGTTATGCAAAAGTGACAGGTTCTAAAGTTCTGGGTTCCTACGAGAGAAAGGTGGGAATCACCATGGACAGCTCAAGGAAGACAACTGCCCACAGAGCATTAACATTTAAGGCACATACAACAAGTGGATGCATATTCAGGGTTTCTGAAATTCCTTAACAGCAGCACGTTGTATCCAGAACACTGTGTCCAATTTTGATTACCTCACATTAACACATCTACACAGTTCAAAGAGAAGGGAGACTTCAAAAGCTAGGATTATCCAACTTCAGAGAGGGGAATTAGGGTTTGTCCACAGTGGGGAAGTGTTCACAGCCCTAGCTATACCAGAACGAACTTTCAGAGCAGACACACGGGACCAGTGTGAAAAGAAGCTTGCACCAGTGCAACAAACCCTGGTGAAGGTCTTACCTTCCTATGATGCATCAAGGACTGGCCACTGACAGAGGCGTGATGTCACACTAGAAGGACCAATGGTCTGATCCAACAAGGGAACATTCTGTTTTACTAATTTCTACTAGTCTACACCAATCACTTATATCAGACCACAGTGTTCAGGGTCAAATTTCACAACATGGAAGAGTATGCAGAAAGGCTGAATCTCTACAGGGTATTTGTAACCAGAAATTCAGCTGATTGTTACATTTCACAAGTTTCTAGCCAGGCTTATTTATTATTATTTAAATGAACCAAGTATCCCTCTAGTCCATAAAACCAACAATCCAGTTTCAACATAGCACTGAACTTTATACGCTGTGGCTGTCTCCAGCGTTGAATGAAACTGTGCTGTTTTAACTGTGATTAGGTAATACTATGCTGTAAGCAAGTTTCCAACACTAAGTTCCGTAAAAAGTTATGACAAAGGCAAACACAAGGACATTGGTAATCTATGTTTATTGGTAAGGGATACTACCACTTATCTCAGTTGTAAACAGGCCGAGCACATTCCTATTAGGGCATCAGGAAGGCAGCTTTCATGTCTTCCAAATCCAGCTGGGTCCCAACCCTCATTCAACTTTCCTACCATTCCTCTGAGGCATCAGAATTTAAATGCTACAACAGCTCTACCCATCTCCACCTAAGAAGCCAGGGCACCCACAAACAAGAATGTAACAAGGAGGTACTATTCAATAAGCAGCAGCAACTCCAAAAAACGACAAATAATATCTATTCAAATTGTAGTTCCTTGATAAACAACTACTGAGATCTTTTCTTAACACAAGCACAAAATAAACAGAACCTGAAAACAGGAAGTGGGAAAGGAGGAGCAAAGGGCCCTCTCCTTTAGCTCACCAAACTGTATGCAAAAACAAGTTGTAGGATAAAAACAAAAGGGATCCAGTTTCGGCCAAGAACATTTTCTTGGCATTTAAGTGACAAGTCCCATAAAATAAAGTAAAGAAAAAGCAAGCATGGAAACCAACCCATACCTCCGCAGCACACGGAGATGTTCAATGTTAATTAACAGGAGCGCTCCATGCTTTTTACTTAAATATTCAAAAAGTTATGATAAGTTCTTTGCTCCCAATCCCCAGAACACGGCGCTTGGCAAGAAACAGATCAGCCAACATATGCATTGAGTGAAGTTCTGCCCTGTGGGAAACGAGTTCAATCAAATCCAACTTGGTTTCAAATCTGCTCAGGGGCTGGCAGGAAAGGCTGCTGTGGGAAGCTAAGAACAGAGAGGGGTCCCCTTTCATCCACAACTTAACTTGGAAAGAAGCTCCCAAGCCCATAGCTGGAGGCAGACTGAGCCATCCCCCATTATGGGCCAACAACACAACCAATGTACAAGGCACATGGATACCGCCTTCTGCCGAGGTCCCCATACTATGAAAGCCCACGCTGCAGTCTGGGTGCACTCCAGGTAAATCCAAGTGGGAAGAAAAAGTAACTAGACTAGGAAGCAACTAGGAATCTACCTACCAACAGGACTATGGAGGACAAGGGGGAAAGCCAAGTCCCCACTGTCAATGGCGCAGGCACAGCAGACCCAGGTGGGAAGTTCGCCCAGCAGATCTCCTCACCTGGGCGGTCTCCCCTGGGCGTGATAGCTTGTGCAGCACCCCTAGAGAAGGGCCCAGCACCATGGGATACCCATAATCCTGCACGATGACCAATGGCTTTGGACAATGGCACCACAGAGCTGCTCCCCAGACCTGTGGGTGGGTGCTGCCCCGCCCCAGACCCCAGCCAAGATCTCCCACCTCCCCCATCCCCCAAGACTGGGGCCAGGACCCCCCCAAACCCATGCACCAGGGCAGGTAGATGCCCAGCACCCCGACTGCCAAGCCCTCACAAAGCGCCCCATGACCTGTGCCTGTGCCCCCTCCCCACAGCCCAGGGCAACCCCGGCCCCCCCGCGCCACCTACGTCACGGCGCCGCCGCCCAATGGGAGGCCGCTCCGCGGGGGTCGCCGCCCGTCCCCCGTCCCGTTGTGTCCCCGCGCGGCCCCCGTACCTGGCCGCAGCGGCTCAGTGATGCTGAGCACCAGGAGGAAGAGGAGG
>NW_017729001.1:14981865-14999260 GCF_001723915.1 Gavialis gangeticus
CGGGGCGGGGCGTAGGGCAGCGGTGGCCGCACCGAGGGTCGCTCCGTCGGGTTGCGGCTACGCACAAGATGGCGGCCGCCCCCTCTGCCTCCTTCCCCCGCCGGGGGCTCTCCGCCAATCAGCGCCGGGGGGCGGGACCGACGCCCGCCTCATCTGCATAGGCGCCTGCTACATAAGGTGAGAGGCGCCGCCGGCCCCGCCCCTAGCCGGGAGGGGCGGGGCCTTGCTCACCTGCGGGGCGGTTGCAGTCGGGCGCTGAGGGGCGAGGCGAGGCGAGGCCTGTGGTGTGTTCGTGCCTCTCTCTCAGCTGCCCCAGGCCCAGACCAGCAACGCTTCAGCTTCTCCTTAGCTGGAGAAAAATGCGGGCTGAGCTGCAGCCTTCTTCCTCCTTCAGCTAAGCTCAAAGAACAAATAAGCATTGCTGGGTAGCCACCTGCACAGAGCTGCTCCCCCCCAGTGCCTTACCTTTAAATGCACCGCTAGCTAGGCATGAAAATAGTCAAGCAACACCATTTTGCTGCTTCTGTGGCCACCACAGCAAAAGACGTATCTTTACCCTACACGTAAAGCAAACTCGAGCTGCCTTCAAGCGTCTCGGCTACACCCCAGCACGAGCATCCTCCGGCATCGAAGCCTTGCTCTTGAGAAGTCAGTTCTGACAAAACCGCCTCCCTTGCCAGATTCTCTTCTCCCAGCTCTCCGTTGGCCAACGCTGTGAGGGCGGCCAAAGGAAACAGTACAAAGATACACTCAGGGTCGCCCTCAAGCACAGAGGCATTGACACCAACAGCTGGGAGGAGCAAGCTGCTAACCATTCAGCATAGCGCTGCTTAGTCCACCAAAGCGCATGCCACTTCGAGGCCCAATGACTCAATACCAAGGCGAAACAGCAGCAAATCCCACTCCCCCGTGCAGCAACATGCCCCCGTTGCTGAAAAGCGTGGGCATCCAGAGTCAGGCTCCTCAGTCACCACAGGACCCATCACGCCTGACGGACATCATCCTCAACTTCAAAGGACCGCCGGCGACTTCCCCAGCAGGCATTTCCAGGCTGGAGTCGATATGACCGTGCCTGATTTCAGGGTTTTTAGCTGGGTCTGCAAGGCTGGGAAAGAGTAGAGAGAAGTTGGCAGGAAGGGCTAAGAGATAGCAGCATTGTGGACACGGGTAGTTTGAGGAGCAGAGCATCGGGGCCTTTGAAAAGGAGAGAAGGTCATTAAGGGTGGTTAACACGTGTGGAGTGAAGAGAGATGAGCAGAAATCAGGTCTGTTACAATGAGCCATGAAGTCAAGTGACTCCCTCAGGGCTGCCTGGATAGAAATGCTGCTGCCCTCTCCCAAGGCAGTTGGTTTTAAAGTTTGGGTAGAGCAGGAATCAGAGGGAGCAAAGGGTCCTTTGGAAATGTACCATTGCACGCCCCGTGGATCAGCCTCTGTGCATTACCGTTGCATGCAACCAGCTTCCCCTGTCCTTTGTGGGTTCGCCTCATGGAAAGAGGAAGCACAAAAGGAGGAAACAAGATTGTGAAGCCCTTCTGCAGCTGGGTGGGGAACCTGAGCAGCACCTGCAAGTGTGCCACAGCTTGCAGGTTGGGACAGAAGGTGTAGGAGGGACAGTCTGGAAGGTGACCTCCCAGGGATCCTAGTTTTCTCTGATTAAAAAAAAAATCCACAATTTTCTGATTTAAAAAAAAAATCCTAAAATCCACATTTTTCTATGATTAAAATGAAATGCCACTATATGGTATTTTGTTTTAATTGTGGGAAAAAATGGATTTGGAGGGAGGAGTTTAAATCAGAAAATCTTAGATTTTTTTTTTTAATCGGAGAAAAGCAGGATGCCTGGATGTCGCACACGGCTGCAAGCAGCAGCTCTGAATACAGAGCACTTCAGAAAAGATCCAGTTACTACAGTCCAAATGGAGTCCCCTATGTTACTGCACAGAACTCTGTATATGACATGAGGCATTGCACTTAACCAAAGAAAGCTCTTTTTCACACAGCACGTAATTCAATGTGGAAAGATGTTGCAAAAGCTGTCAGTTTAACCAGACTCAAAAAAGCATTGGACATTCCCAGAGGAAAGGTGTAACAGTAGCTATTGGACATGGGAGTCAGGGATACAGCTTCTGAATCAGAACCTCTTAGACCAGAGGTTTCAAACCACTGGGCTGCGGCAGGTTGGCTGCTGGGTGATGGCATGAGCCCCCTCCTTGGACCCCCGGGCGAGCAGCTTCTGGGGTTAAAGCTACGTGGCAGGGCCGTCCCAGGAGGAAGGTAGCTGATTCCGTGCACCCTGTATCACTCCCTCCAGGCCACAGTATAAAAAAGGTTGGGAACTACTGTCCTAGACCTTAAATGCTGGAGGCTGCAATTGGGAAAGGAACTGGGGGAAAACCCAGGTCATACCCTGTTCATTCTCCTTTTCAATATCTGCTCTCTGCCCACATGACAGGAGACTGAGCAAAATGGACTACAGTCTGACCCAGTAAATGGCAGTTCTGGTGTTCATCCACCCATTCTTCAATAATTTCCTTTGACAAATAGAGTTAACTTAGTGGGAGCCTTAATATACCTCTGGCACCAATGATTGAACAGCAAATTGTGTATGCCTGCTATGAACAAGCTTAAATGATGTTGGAGTCAAAACAGAGTTGGCTGCACTCTTTGTTATCTTCACTAGAGCTCCCTCCATTGCTACTGTAAGTGGACTTGCAACACACACAGACACAATATAGGAAGATGAACAACAGTTCACCATTGTTGTCAGTCATGGTGCCCTGAAAACAACAGGAGTGCTAGCTAGCAGACAGGGCAGAATCATTTTCAGCCTAATCAGAGAAGCATAACTCAGACTTAACTTCATCAATTGCCTGGGTATTATGAGCTATAAAGTGGCTACCCTCATCACATTGAAAATTTAGGATTTAACCTACAGCACTGAGTGCAAATATTTGACTGGCTTTCAGCTTCTTTGTTGAGAACAATGGAATCTGTTGGTAACGATGCCGTGCACCCCTTCCTTCCGCATGTCAAACAAGATACTTTATAGCCAGTACTTTTATTTAAGGTGCCTCTAAAAATATGTCTAAAACTATAAAGGGGTTCACAATAATTCTAGCTGGAGGCCATCAGTCATTCTTCTGGACTCCCTGGCTTAAAATCACATGGCTTCTTTTTCAATAACTTTAACACACTGACTGTTAATAGCACAAACTTTGTGACAGTAAATAACCTTAATGCCTCTGTGACCTGCTCCCAGTCTAAATCTAGTTGAAGCAAACTGGGATGCTGAGGAACTCCCAGGGTGCAAAATGAGAAGCATATTTCCTGAGCCTTGGAACCAGAGCCGAGTCATTCTGCAAGCTAAGCTCTGACCTATAGAGAAGCAGCAGCAGGTTCCTTGGACTTTGATGGCACTTAGAGGCCCCACATATGGATCAGGGCTGTACTGCCTTAGGCAGCATGCCAACATAGGATCATAGAAAATGAAGGTGAGAAGGGATCTCAGGACATCATCAATACAACCCCCTGCTCAAAGCAGGACCATCCCCAACTAGATCATTTGAACCAAGGCTTTGTCTAGGCAGGTTTTAAAAACCTTCCAAGGATGGAGATTCCACAACCTCTCTGGGTAACCTGTTCCAATACTTCACTGTCCTCCTAGTGAGAAAGTTTTTCCTAATATCTAACCTAAATTTCCCTTATTGCAACTTGAGACCATTGCTCCTTGTTCTGTCATCTGCCACCACTGAGAACAGACTAAATCCAATCCATCCTCTTTGGAACTACCCTTTGGAAAGTTGAAGGCTGCTATTAAATCCCCTCTCGGTCTTCTCTTTTTCAGACTAAATAAGCCTAGTTCCCCCAGTCTCTCCTCAAAAGTCATGTCCCACAGTCCCCTCACCATTTGTTGCCCTCTGCTGGACTCTCTCCAATTTGTCCACATCCTTTCTGTAGTGGAAAGCCCAAAACTGAACACAGTACTCCAGATGTAGCCTCACCAGTGCTGAATAGAGGAGAATAATCACTTCCCTTGACCTACTGGCAACACACCTACCAATGCAGCCCAGCATGCCGTTAGCCTTCTTCACAACAAGGGCATGCTGCTGGCTCGTATTTAGCTTATTATCCACTGTAATCCCCAGGTCCTTTTCTGCAGAGCTGCTACGTAGCCAATTAGTCCCCAGACTGTACTGGTGCATGGGATTGTTCTGTCACAAGTGCAGGACTCCACACTTATCCTTACTGAACCTCATGACATTTCTTTAGGTCAAATCCTCCAATTTATCTAGGTCTCTCTCAATCCTAGCCCGACCTTCCAGCTTATCCACTACTTCCCCTTAGCTTGGTGTCATCTGCAAACTTGCTGAGGGTGCAATCCTTCCCATCTTCCACATCATTGATGAAGACATTGACCAAAAGCAGCCCCAGGTCCCATGCCTGCAGCACTCCACTTGGTACTGGCTGCCAGCTAGACATAGAGCCATTGAGGCTGACAATCCAGACAATTTTCTATCCATCTTACAGTCCATTCATCCAGCCTGTGCTTCCTCAGCTTGCTTGCAAGAATGTTGTGGGAGACTGTATCAAAAAACTTGCTGAAGTCAAAGTATATCACATCCCCTGCTCTCCCCACATCCACAGAGGCAATCATCTCATCATAGAAGGAAATCCGGTTGGTCATGAATGACTTGCCCTTAGTAAATCCATGCCAACTGTTCTCCACCACCACATCCTCCAAGTGTTTAAAAATGGATTCCTTAAGGACCTGCTCCATGATTTTTTCCAGGGACTGGGGTCCTGTCTGTAGTTACCTGGATCCTCTTTTTTTCCTTTCCTAACGAGGGCATATATTTGCCCTTTTCAAGTAGTCCGGGACCTCTCTTGATCAGCATGAGTTTTCAAAGATAATGGCCAGCCGCTCTACAATGACATCAGCCAACTCTATCAGCACCCTCAGGTGCATCCTATCTGTCCCCATGGACTTGTACACATCCAGCTTTTCTAAATGGTCCCTAACATCTTCTTGCACCACTGTTGCCTGCTCACCTCCTCCCCAAACTGTGCTGCCCAGTGCAGTAGTCTGGGAGCTGACCTTGCTTGTTAAGACTGAAGTATAAAAGGCATTGAGTACTTCAGCTTTTTCTGCATCATCTGTCATTAGGTTGTCCCTCCCCCCGCCATTCAGGAAGGGGTCTACACTTTCCCTGATCATCCTCTTGTTGCTGACATACCTATAGAAAACTTTCTTGTTACTCTTCATGTTTCTTGCCAGCTGCAATTCCAATTGCACTTTGTCCTTCCTGGTTTCATTCCTCCATGCCCGAGCAATACTTTTATTCTCCTCCGTAGTCAATTGTTCAAGTTTCCACTTCTTGGAAGCTTCCTTTTTGTGTTTAAGCTTGCAAGACAACCAAGTTCTCCAAATAATTTATCAAAACCATTCTCATAGTAGATCTCATGCTTGCTATCATGGTATCACAGCCATGTTCAGTTACTGAGGGATTAATCAAATCATAAATGTCTACACAGCTCTATCACAAGTGTGGAAGAACTGCTGCTGGCCACACAGCCTCGTACCAGGGCCACCCCCAGATCTTCCTGTGCAGCAATATACAGGCAGTCCTTGCTGAGATGGGATTTACAGGGCAATCCATGTATCCTCTCTGGATGGCTTCCACGGCTTAATAGTTCTACTGGAGAAGGGGCCCAATCATTATTAAGTACATTAAAAACACAGAACCCCCACTATTGGGTGATACAGTTCAGCTCAGAAAACACTAGAGTTTCTGAAAACCAGAGCCTACTCCCCCCGCCCATATGAAAGATTTAATTTGTAAACTTTTAATGGAACATCAATGTTAGCTGCTTCTTGGGGGACAACTGATACCCACATTCCTGCTGGATGCTCTGCTATACCACAGCCATCTATAGTCCTACTAGCAGAGGATGAATTGTTTTGAGAAAGGGAATAACCATCTGTCCCAACATCAGTAATGGTGAAAAGTACCAAGCTGACAATCCTGGAGGTTTAGGTCCTTTCCCTAGAGGACAGAAACAGTGCAGGCCGTGAGGGTTTCCCTGAGTGGAGGTCATAGGATCATAAGAAAGTAGGGCTGGAAAGGATCGCAAGAGGTCATCTAGTTGAACCCCCTGCTCAAGGCAGGATCTCTGATTTAACCATCCCAGTCAAGTGTCTGTCTAACCTGCTTTTGCATGGAGAGGGTGGTGGAATCTCCATCTGTAGACATCCAAGACCAGTGCACCAGACCAGAAGCTAAGAAGGTTAGTGTCTAGTGTCTTCTCCACTCCTGACTGGTCATATGATGGTAGGAGGTCACATGACTTGTCCAGGCCTCAGTTTACCAATCAGCAAAATATATAGTATTATATCTGTCTTTGCTCATGCTGCTTTTCAGGACTCTATTTACTTCCTAAATATCATTGTGGCAGAGGCAATACTAGGCTTGCCTCCAAGTAGAAACCCCTGGGCTTCAGGCATGGCAGGAGAACAGAATCATCTAGAAAACATACAGCACAGCTATACCATCACAGGACCATGATGAGAAGCACAGCACAAGCTCCATGCACGCCACATCTTGAAATGGATACAACAGACCCCGCTTAGCACAGCACTGGGCATGCAGCAGTAAGCATGCTTGAACCAAGCCAGTAAGCCCGTCTGAAACAGCAGACCTATTAGCACAAGCGCAGAGCACACCATGGCACTTCCTAGCATGGTTCTCTGACAGTTTAGACAAGACCTTAATTGTTCTGTGAAGAGGAAAGGATGTTGCAGTGGTTGGACATCAAGAGAAACAGTGATAGAGGCATCTGTTCTTAACCACCAGTTACTGAACTAATGATGTGAAGAATATTCTGATGCAACCTCCTCTGTTCAAGATCAACACATACACATGGTATATAAACAAATCACACAAATGTTTCCTAACAATGGAAACTGATTTGCCCCTAGGCCCCAAAAGCATTGCCCCTAGGCCCCAAAAGCAGCCACAATTGGCTGAAGGGTTATAACATTATTACTTTGCCTAATCTACAGCACTCCTAGGCGTTTCATCACCCAATTCTCTTATCACCGATGCAGAAGTTAGCTGGTCTGTGTTCCCCTCTGCCTCTGCTAATATTGCCAACTGCACAAAGACACATTTTTCAGCGCTGATTTTCAGGTTCACAAAAAAATCTTGCTGAAATCAAGCTAACACCTACTGCTGCAAGAAAACATCCAGCATTGCCTCATTCCTGGCACAAGAGGTATTCACTCACAGTATGGATAGGCTTTCTAATTACAGAAATTGGTTTGACTTCCCATACCTGCTGTGAAGAACACATCCCAGGTGCCAACACCCATCCGGGAGGGAAATACCTAAGAACCTAATTGTAAAGATCAATTAGGACTCTCCAGATGACAGGCTTATTTAGGAGTCTGGACATAGGTGTTGCTCCAATTCAGATGGGGTGGTGTGGAGTTAGGAAAGTCTCAAAGAAGCCTTAAAATCCCTGGTTGCAGCAGTATTTCCCAAAGCCGAGAAGGAGACAGTATCCCAATCTAGAGGTCTGTGAAGCTAAGGGAGGAGAGTGACAATTCAGGTTTAGGAGGTTATTATAAAATGATCCTTTTCATGAAAACATGCACATGCCATAAATGAGTAACCACATAATCTTTTTATGGATGGGATGTAACTACTCCAGGGCTTGAGCTAGTATCCAATGAAGTTTGCATGTTCATTCCCTTCTTCACACCAAACTATTTATTGTTTCTTTACATGGTGCAACACATCACTACTTAGACTGGACCCTCCTTGAGACAGGCATCCTACCTTGATATTTGTTCTGCAAAACACCTCATCTATTACAGAATTTTTTTTAAAGTATTACTTTGTTTTTCATACAGCACTTGCCAATAATCAAAGGAAGTCAGTCCCTGAGTTGCACTGCTTACAGTCTAAATGCCTCAGGGCTAAGGTGGTCTTTTGGGGATAAGCGAGTCAATGTGTAATTCTACCAATTTATCAGGAATTAAGGACTTGTCAGAGCATAAGTTTGCTTCTTTAGTTAGAAGTAATGATTGAAATCCTGGCTTCATTGAAGCCAGTGGGAGTTTTGCCATTGACATTGACTTAGGTAGTTCACCTAATGTGTACACTGTTCCTTTATATATGAATTTCTCTCTGCCTTACCTGACAGTAACACAGGTAGCTTTCTTTGCCTTGTCCCTGTTGGCCAATTTCTCCCAGTTATAAGGAAAATGAGAGAGACTGGTCTTGTAGTGACCTTCTCTCAATAGCATGCTCCAATTTGGCAGTGAGTTATAACGAGATCAGGGAGGTTACTCCCCTGCCCAGGGTAGTTTCTACCACATAAATAAACACAAGCCACTAGCAATATGAACAAGTACTAATCATTGCCTCTGCAAAGGGATGTCTTCTGCTGGAAAGTTATGTACCTTCCAACAGTGAACTCCTATAACTCCTTGAACCCTGCCCCATGGTTCAGGGCTTGGCCAACCTGTCCCAGAGCCAGCTTCCCCTAGCTCTGCAGGCATGTCTGTCACCAACATGTGTGACAGGAGTCCTAAGTGCATGTACAAGAACCATTCCACTTTGTGCTGGTGTGGTTGGGTGACAACAACTTTACGTAATCTTCCCCTTTCTGCAGCCATAAACCTGGCATCAGTACAGCCGGCCTCCGCAGGGACACTGTTTTAGACTTCATTAAAGGGGGTGGGAAGCTTTCAAGCTAGGGAAAAGAGCATGTACTAGCACTAACGCTGCAGCCCTGTAAGAGAAAGAGATACCAGGAGTTTTCTACCAGTGTGTATCCCTGCTGAGCAAGCTAGAGTTCACCCTTTCCCAACTGCTACTTCTGCTTTCCCAGCACTTTGTGTCAAGGAGTAAAAGAGCAAATCCAACATCTTTCCTTTGGCATAGGCACCAAGCTTGCATAGAGCAGTGGGTTAGCTCTTTGTAACATCTGTGTGCTAACTGCTATGTAGAAATGTTACAGGAAGGTGCTCAACAACCAGATCTGCTAGGCAACTGCAAGGCTGAAAATGGATGGATGTACATTATATGCACTGGAGGGAGAATGAATTGAGAGCATTCAGTTGCTGTAATCTGCTACGTGGTGATGGATGCATGAAGTCGCATGGGATTTGATTGATTGCTGGAAGGTCATAAGGAGAAAATCAGCCTGTTCACCTCATCTGCTCTTACCTGAGAAAGCTGTAAGCACTGGAAATTCCCCAGAAAGTCTAAAAAGATAGCCAGAGGAAGACGTCAGCCTGATCTGCACCTCCATGAAGTCTTCATACAAACGTTTGCCCTTCTGATATGATAGCAGCTGATCAGAAGCCATAGTTACCATTCTGCTGGAAATACTGACTTTTAAAAAAACAACAAAACAAAACACCTTAATTCTAAATTGAACAAAAAACTAAAACCTGGAAATTTCTTGTGAAACACAAAACTCAAAATTTTAATTTTACAGCATTGAAACAGCATTTCAATAAAACAAAGTTCTTCACAATAAAACAAAGCTCTTCACTGTTGATCGTTTATAATTTCGTATCATAATTCATACGATAATGTTTTACAAAAAAGTCACTTATAAGCAAACATAATCCTTGTGTTCAGTTACCCCTAAGGAATAACCCAACCTAACCAAAATGCTCCATCTCAAATATTATTACAGTTAAATTCCATCAGAACTGACACATGTCCGTGAAACAAGTCTATTGTGACAAATCAGTATTTTCCAACCTCCTCTTGAAAATTTTTAAGCAGCTCACATTAAAATCCACATTTCTTCTCTTGTTTTTCTAACCCATTTATTTCTTTGTGCATAACTTGCAGGATTGCTCTTATTTTAGCCATATTAAAAAGACTGGGCTCTCACTTTGTTTCCTTTACTTCTAACCAGGGTTGAGTTTGGCCAACTTTTTCCATTGCTAGGCTTCCCCAGCTCACACTGCTCTTGTCTCTGACAGATACCTGGTCATAGGCATCTATGATGGAGTCTTGCATACACATACACATGTTGAAAAGCTACTGCTTACTGCTATAGTTTAGAAACAGTATGGAACGAGCATTGCCTTACCTTTTTCTTTACATAATTTCCCTTTGCTGTGTATCTACCTGGTATCAGTACATCTGTCCTCCCTAGGGATAATACTTTAGACTAAATTAAAAGGTTGGGCAAATTTTTAGGCAAAAAAAGTCAAGCTGAGAATATAAAAGTATGGTGAGACTGCAACAGACACATAGAGTAGCGAGCTCAGAAGCAGACATAAATATTACCCAAATCCTGAGGTAAGGAAATAATTGGAAAGAAGCAGTTCTAATTTCAAGAACAAAGGGGATATCTTTTTAAATCATCCTCTTTCCCTTTTTAAGGTGGAACAATCTTCTGCTAATAAGATTAGAGAACATGAGGTGACTTCTCTTTTTGTGGATGCGTAAATGTCATTGCCTTTGCATTTGGTGCTCTCTTATAATGTGCCTGAATTATACCTTCAGTCACCACTCCTGAACAGTTCTGCTTTATGACCTCAGATGTTGACATCATCAATAAAACAATGTTGAGCAATATTCCAGCACTCATCTCCAAAGGACTCAGGCACCAGAGACGACCATAATGCAGGGCAAAGGAATACAAGGCTTGCTTACACACAGAAGAGTTGTAGGCTTTACTTTCCAAGCCACCTGCTGCTTTTGCCACCATGGATGATGCTGCAGTCCTCAGAAGAAAAGGTTACATCATGGGGAGCAATTTAGGGGAGAGTTCTTTTGCCAAAGTGAAATCTGCCTACTCAGAGCGCCTGAAATTTAACGTGGCAGTGAAAATTACCGACAGGAAAAGAGTTCCTGCTGAGTTCTTGGAAAAATTTCTCCCCAGGGAACTGGAGATATTGGCAAATGTAAACCATTGTTCCATCATCAAGATATACGAGATCTTTGAGACATCTGGCAAAGTCTATATAGTCATGGAGCTCTGTGTACATGGAGACTTACTGGAGTTCATCAAGAGCAACCGAGGTTTACCTGAAGGAGTAGCACGGAAGATGTTTCGCCAGCTATCTTGTGCCGTCAAATACTGTCACGATTTGGACATTGTCCACAGGGACCTGAAGTGTGACAACATCCTACTGGACAAAGACATGAACATCAAGCTGTCTGACTTTGGCTTTTCCAAACGGTGCTTTTGGGATGAGAATGGGAGAATGATCCTTAGCCAAACCTTCTGTGGCTCGACTGCTTATGCAGCTCCTGAAGTGATACAAGGTATTCCCTATCAGCCCAAAGTTTATGATATATGGAGTCTAGGTGTCATTTTGTATGTGATGGTCTGTGGGTTTATGCCATATGATGACTCCAATGTTAAGAGAATGGTCCGCCTACAGAAAGAGCGGAGAGTAATCTTCCCAGACTTCTTGACACAAGAATGCAAAGATCTTATTTTCCAAATGCTGCAGCCCAACGTGTCTCACCGGCTACGAATTGAAGATGTTTTGAGCCACACTTGGGTGCAAGGGAAGCACCGGAAGTCATACCACACATGCTTGAATAATCAATAAACCACTAAACACACAAAAGCACAAGCAAGGAGGGTAAGCAGGATCTATTTTTAATCAGCTGTCCCACTGCTAAGGACTGTAACTGTTGCTATGATCAGTGTTTTCCTTTGCTCAATATGCCCTGTCATTTTCACTGTGAGATCTTATAACCACTTTCACATTTAGAAACCAGCTACGTCGCAGACAGCCCCCATGTGAAACAACATCATTGCTGTTGGGGTTACTGTGAATGTCAGCTTTTGATGTCACACAGATATTCTCCTTCCAGTGCTGTAGCCAGCAGTTTCAGCCTCTGCCCATCCCACCATTACCTCACTTATTGGCACCAGAAGCATGTATTGGTCCTTTCCATGGAGAGGCAATATCCTGTGCCAAAGAAATTAGAAACTATGATTGACGTGACATGCCAGAGAAGTGAGAACTAGCCTCAGAGTTATCTAGGAGTGATCTTCTAAGAGTGTAATAAGAAGAGGGCTTATCAGCCGAAAATTGAGAAGGAGGGCTGGTGGGGTTGGATAGGATATGGGCTACTAGTTTGAGAGGCAACCATGACAGAGGCCAGGAACATCTTCAGAGTAGTTTGCTTGCTTTTCTCAGCCTCAGAGATCATTACTTCTTGTTCTTCCTCCTAATGATCTCAACAGAGCTCTCTGCCAATCAGGGAGGGGGCACAGGCTCAGTTCTTTGGTGCTGGAATTTAATAGCAAGGAAGCAATTTGTAATCCCATCAGGCCAAAAGTAAAGGTAGCACTAACATCTAAGGCCCAGTTCACACTGCAACTTTGAAGCAAGTCTGTAAACAGTTGAAGCCACTTTTGGCACTAACCCTGCTTTGTATCACATAGCAATATTCCATACAAATGGCTGGATCTGTCGGTAGCTCTGCCAACTAAGTGTTTTGCCTGTCCCAGCAGCCTTGGATGCCCCAGTGGAACCAGTTCAAGGAAGAAGATTGGGTTTGTTTCATTTTTGTGGGAGCTGAAGCCCCTGCCCAGGTTTGTGTAACAAATCTGGTCCTCCTTCCTTCCTTCCTTCCCCTAGGTCTAGGAATGAAGACATCCCAGAGTGCACTGCACCACATACTGCTAACTTCAGCATGTTGGTACATAAACTCATCACGTACCCTGTCCCCTGCTGAGACACTGTGGGACAATTCACCTGTTTTCCCAGAATTCACTTGCTTCTGGGCAGCACAATAGGCAAGGCAAGACACACAAATACACTGATGGCAGGAAAGCAGCTGTGCGACACACATGCAAAATCATAGGGCAAAGGTATTGTGCAGGCAGATAATCTGACACCCTGCAGACTGTCTCATTTCCTGCTCTAGTGAACCTCATTTACCAAGGACCTGCTGTCAAATGACATGTGGCAACCTTTTAATACTTTGCTTCCTGAGGAAACAGCATGCTCCAATGGCCCTGGGGCAGTGGGCTTGTAGGAGACAAGTTTTTCTCTCCCATCGCAACCCTTGATTCACTCTGTGATCTTGGAAGCATCACCTTAGCATTTAGAAACTTAGGACTGTAAAGGACCTGCTGGGTTACCAAGTCCAATCCCCATCTAGCACAGGCACCACATCGTATGATTCTTTCCCTAAACTTCTCATGCTCCTCCTGAAAGGTAGTTGCAGGGAGTGGGGAAGGGTGTTTGCCCCCTTCTTCTTTGTAAAGCCCAGGGATGAATAACAGTAGAAAAGTGAACAGGAAATAAAGATTGTGACTTAACTGAGCAATGGAATTGTTTACTAATATATCAATAAAAGCAGCATCTCTGTTTCAATGTATGCTTGGTGCGTTGCAAATCACAACAGAAAGAGAAAGGGCTGAATCCTGAGCAACAGGAGCAAGGTTTGTCCTTAATCTCTCAAGGCAGGAATGTCAAACTCACCTTGCCTCATGCGCTGGATCCTCACAAGAAGGTTTCTCGCAGGCTGGATTCGGAGGCAGCAACGGCCATGGAGATTAACACAGCCATCACTCATCCCCATTGCTGTGGGGGCATAGCCAAGAGGGCTCTGTACCCAGAATTTTGGCAGCAGGCCCCCTTCCCCAAATTCCCAGCCCCCCTGGGAGTCCCATGGGCCAGATGACACTGCTGTGCTGGCTGGATCTAGCCTGCAGGCCAACATTTGACACCCCTATCTTAAGGCAACAGCTGCAGGGCCGTGCTATGACTAGAAGGCAAAAGGGCAGCTTCTGGAAGGAATATGTCAGCTTCTTTGCAACACATTTTTTTTTGTCAGCCGCACTAAAAGAATTCAAATTACAGTTCACTCTTGCCAACCTGCATTTTTCCTCCTTCAAAATGTCAGGGACTGATATTAAAAAAATAAAAATCCTTTTCTTTCTCCCTCCCTCCAATTCTTGTGAATCAACATCACTGAGCAAATATTAAGCTGCCCTTTGCTTAAACTGTGTTCCTGGAAAATATCTTGAGTATATTTATAGTGTAGCCCAGGCTTTGATTGTGTCATCACAAGAGGTGGAGTGGGTCTAATCTGGCAACGTCCGTCCTTCAGGTATTATTTGTATGCTTGATGCAATCTAACCATTCAAGTGACAAAACCGGTTCTGCTGAAGAACACTTCTGTTGAACCATTTTATGGGACCCTTGACAGATTGC
This sequence comes from Gavialis gangeticus, assembly GCF_001723915.1. Lineage (NCBI taxonomy): Eukaryota > Metazoa > Chordata > Crocodylia > Gavialidae > Gavialis > Gavialis gangeticus. The sequence continues at coordinate 14,996,087 of NW_017729001.1, forward strand.
CTCTAGCAGAAATGATTTAGCAAAGTCAACCAGAGATGGGAAAATCATCCCAACTTCGCCTTTAATTTGGCAACCATATTTTTGGACAACAGTTTCCCAAGAACCCCCTACTGGCACAAGGCTGCTAAAATATTTATCTTCATTAACAACAATGGTCTCTAACATCCTTGTTTATTCAGCTTTGATAGTGTTCCTTAATGCACAATGAAGTGTGCTTTCTAATGAATACTTTCTCGGCACTTTGAAGACACAGTGCATTCAGCAAACTCTGATCTCTCTCAAAGTCAGAGCAGTTTAAAATTGAGCCACTTGTTACTGGCTTCATTAAATATGCGATGCAATTCTTAGCAGGCTGAACACCCAAGGTATTTTTAAACAAGTTATGTTTCTTTAATTAGCCTGAATAAAGCCCAAATCCCAGCTACTCTCCCATGACCCACTGCAAATGGGATTAGCCATTTGCAAAATTGGTTCAATGGACATTTGGTGTAAATATTTCAGTGCTCAAAGCAGTCAGAAACACACGCACGCACACACACGGGAAGATAAGCTTAAAGTCTGATAGTGCCTGAAGGGACAAATGCATCAGGGATCCATTTTGCTAGGCAGCTTACAATTATACAAGCCAGCCTTCACCCTAAAAATAAGAGAAGTATATTTATGCTGTCAGTTGAAATTAAATGCATGTACTCAGTTCACATGACAAGAGAGAGGGAGAAAGACAAAGAACATGCACACATGTGCAAGTGTGAGTGTGAAAGCAAGTACACAGCCTGTATGCTCTGCAGTTATCTAACAAACCCTTTAAAAAATAGCTGGTCAATGAAAAGAATTCAATTCTAAGTCTCAAGTTCTTAGCCAAAAAGCAGTACTGGCAGTGTTTTGTTCTTCTTGCCCATTCGTGAATCACTGTCATTATTTATGCATTTCAGATCAGCATTGCTTTTTAATGTACGGACATTTCATTAGTGAATGATCAAAGTCTCCCTTGAACTATGGTATAATTTACTGGAAAATATTCCTGCAGTTGTGACTCACAAAATTGAAGAAATCCTGATGTGACACTGTCAAAGTGCTGCATGTGTAAGACTCTGCATAAGGAAGACAAAGGTAATTATCTTTTATTGGAACAGCTCTATGGTTGGTATAGACATAGGCAAACTTTCAGGTATCTCAGTACTCCTTCAGGTCTGAATAAGGCCTGAGCCACAGGATTGAGTAAGGTACCTCAGCTCCCTGTGCAACTGATGGGAAAAGTGACCTAGACTCCCTGGAACAGGATTCACAATAGTCAGCCTGCTGGACAGGCCTGAGAAAAGAGTACCGTGAATCCCAAAAGCTTACCTACCTATGTCTATACCAACCTTGCAGTTGATGCAATAAAAGATAATCACCCAGAAGAATTCTTGCTTTTCACATATCTCCTGAACCATCATGGTGACATCATCACCTAGACTACCAAGACTTTACATAAGTCCTCTCTTTTGCTCTACAGACCAGTGATCAAAAAGGGTGCTGAGCACTTGAAACTCCCACTGATTCCAACTGAACCCTGCAGATTAATTAGTACCTCTGGAATCTGATCTGGTTGCATGTGTTCATGTGCAAACCTCAGACTTTTACACAGCAGATTCAAGGGCATATATTAAGCCCTGGCAGGATTTTCTCCTGCCTGCTATACATAGTTTTAGAAACCCTCTTCCTCCATCCCACTATAAGACAGAAGAGCTGTGCAGTCATGATTACCTGGCACTTTTTTTTTTTTTTAAGGCTCAGGGCCTTAGATCCCCAAAGGGATTTGGACACCACCATCATGTGTAGGCACCTGTCATTCCTGATTTAAGCACCTGAGTTCCCCACGCAATGCATGGGAAGAGTGAGCTAGACTCCCTGGAACAGGATTCACCCCAGCCAGCACCCTATACTCCACCCTTCTCCAAGACTTCTAGGCCACAGAGAGATACCTGCCTCCACTCAGGATTTGCAGCCCCCAACCCTCTCTAAGTGAAGGACCTAAGCCATTTCTATTAAAACAAAGAAGAGATCTCTATCTTTTAAAACACACCCAGAGGCAGTGTCAGGGTGACTCCCCTTCCCTCCCTGTCCCCACCTTATTATATAATAACCTTTTGGTTACGATACAGAGACGTAAGTTCAAATCTCTCTTGTACCTGAGGCAATTTAGACCCATACCTCCCAGGAGAGTGCCCTGACAAACATATAATGAAAAGCTAATGGTGCACTTCCCAGCCCTCCTACCAAAGTGCTTCCACACAGCTGAAAAAAAATTCAAGATCTGCTGGAAGAAAGAGACCTGGCTTCCCATCCCTGTTGCAAGGAGTGTTATTGATTTTAATTAGACAGTCAAGAGATTAAGTGTGTAAACAGTCCTAGGAGCAGGGACCAGAACAGGGATCTCCAGTGAGGACCCTTACCACAAGGCCATGGGTGCATGCTCACTCTCTGTCTTCTTCAGCCTAATGAATCTTAAACTGAGCAGCAGCCCTAACCGAGGTCTGAATGCTAGTGGCAGAGGGATGGTTAGTTAAGTTTGAGACTCTCAGACATGCCTAGGGATTAGGCAGATGCTGAGCTGCTCAGTGTGGGCAAGAATATAGAGAACTTTACTCGTGTCTGTGCGATAGGCAGGTGTTTGAGAAAGAAAGCTATATCAGATGAGGAAAGTCAGACAGGGGAAGACTAATGCAAGGGTCCTGGTTTCCTCTGTTTAGAAATCCCAAATTCTCAGATAAAAACTGCAAATGCTCTGATTAAACCCCCAAATTCATGATTAAAATGAAACACCACTATATATATAGGTATCAACTGAACACAATGTTTTCTTGATATATTTACAGTTTTAAATCCTACCAGTGCCTCAGTCACTATGATAAAATACATTCTGAATACCTATACATTTTGGTATTTGATTTTGGGGTTTTTATCCTGAAAAATCAGAGCTCCCCCTGCCCCCTTAGCTCACCAGGATGCAGGTCCAGGACCCTCACTCCCAAGCCACAGCCCCTGCTCCCCCTCCCCAGCCCCGCCAGAGAGGGCCTCAGCTGCCGGGGCTACAGGGCCAACGACCCAGGTCCGCAGGCCCCTGCCCCCTGCTGCAGCACCTGAGCCCTGGCCGCCACCCGTGGGAGGCAGCAGGTGCTGTGGCACAGCAGA
>NW_017729001.1:15004260-15027541 GCF_001723915.1 Gavialis gangeticus
CCCCCCCACACACACACACACACTTGGGCAGCACTGCTTTCGCAGCCCAGTGGGCAGGACCCAGTGCGGCAGGGCAGAGCAGTGTGGGGAAGCTCCTTGCCACTGCAAGCTCCGCACTGCCCTGGCAAGGTGCCCCCTGCCCACCCAGCAGCAGCAGGGCAGTGGCATTAAGTCATGCCCCTTGCTGCTGCTAGGTGGGCAGAAGGCACCGTGCCAGGGTGGTGTGGGATTTGTGGTGGCAAGAGGCTTCCCCGCCCAGCCCCAGTCTGCCATGCTGTGCCGGGTCCCGCCCGCTGAGCTGTGAAGGCCCCAGGACAGTGCAGCAGGGTGGGGAGCCTGAGCCTGCAGCAGGCAGCCTGCCCCCACCCCCACTCCGTGCACAGATCTGGGGGGCACATGCCTCCCAGGAGTGCGCGCAGCAACAGGGAGCCAGCCCCACCCCCACACCCTGGACAAGCCACCTGTGGCCCTGTCCCACTCTCTGCCAGGCCTGTGCATCCCAGCCCTGAGTCCCCAGTCCCATGCACTGCCTGGGCTGGGCGATAGCCCGAGCCCCTGCCCCAGCTCTGCCCAAATCCTTCTATCCCTCTGTACAGATGCCTCCCCCCCCCACATCTTCCCCCGCCTCTACTTACTTGCTGGAGTTGCTCTCCAGGCTGCCTGGTGGCCATGTGCATATACATGTGCATGTCCCCTGCCTGACTGCCCTCCTCCCACTCCCCCAACCCCTTGCAGGCTGGAACTCTGCTCTTTGCAAAAGTGGAAAATCCATGAGTTTTCTCTATTAAAATGAAAAATCAGTGTTTTTCTTGGGTAAAAGAGAAAATCTGCAGCTTTTTAAATTTTTCCATGGGAAACAGAAAACCTGGATCCCTGCTAATAAGTTTACTCATGGTCACAATATTAGCCCTAGAGCTGGGATTAATAGTTCTCAGACCTCAAGGCAAACCAAGGCAGCAATGGAAAGATAACATGAAAATTGATCTGGAAGGGACAGGCAAAGGTGCCACAAGGTAGAAGGAGATTGTAGGTTGTAATTAAGGGAGTTATAGGCCCCCAAGGCCTGTGAGACCAGGACAAGGGCAAGGGTGCACTGGGATTAGAGTCCACGCTTCCCGTCTCTCAAACTTCTGCTTTGACCATGAGATCATCCTTGCTGCATTTAGGCCACGCTCCTCACACACAGATCTCATTCAGACTATTGTGTAAGAATACTGTATGCACCGGTATAACCTAGGTTCAAATACCTGGAAGAGTCTGCTTTCCATCTCTGAGCCAGGACTGCCTCCTTCGGTGTCAGTGTTTGCACGGAGCACGTCTCAGGCCTGGGCTTCCTTTCTCTACTGTTTGGTCTTGCTGAGTTTTTCTTTGCTAAGTGTTTGAACATGTGTTTGCTGCTTGCCTTTACGTTCAGCAATCTGCAAAGAAAACAAAACAGAAATGAATGAAAATCTGTTTCTTCTTTACAAGCTGGAGGCCAGAATTTGGTGGGTGGGTTTTAAGGCTTCTTACACTTCAAATACTGTATTTGGACTATCCCATTTTTAATAGCCGCTTATCACGTTCCCTGTCTTTGTCTGGTCCCACATCTCACTCTGCAGGTCCTCCCACTGCAAAAATGATTTTAACAGAAAGCATGTCTTTTGTCCACTCTGGTTCTTCTGACCTTTCCCTCTCTTTTGTGCTTATATCCAGGCTGTAGCCAAATCTTGCTCCTTCTTCCCTAAAACATCTAGAATTCGACCTTTTACTTTTATTCAATCTCCTCCAGACCCCAATTATTTCCCCTCACTTTCCTGTCCAGATAGTGAAGTGGGATATACGTCATATTTTATACTCAGTCACTGTTCATAGCATCTCTGCTCTATGACATCATACGTCCACATCACATAGTAAACAATAACAAAGGTTCCACATCAACTGACTTAAGAGAACAAGACATCCTGGATGACTACCATGGAAAATATATTAACAGACTGCTAGCATATGTAACGCACAGTCAACTTCAACTAATGAATCCCTTGTTGCCTCTGGCACCATGGATGATGCTGCAGTCCTTAAAAAGAGACACTATGTGCTGGGAATGAAACTGGGAGAAGGATCTTATGCTAAAGTAAAATGTGCCTACTCTGAAAAACTGAAATTCAATGTGGCAGTAAAGATCATAGATAAGAAAAGAGCGCCTCGAGACTTCCTGGAAAGATTTCTCCCCAGGGAAATAGATATTTTAGCAAAAGTAAATCACTGCTCAATTGTCAAGACCTATGAGATATTTGAGATATCTGACCGCAAAGTTTACATTGTGATGGAGCTCGGTGTACAAGGAGACCTACTGGAGTTCATCAAGACTAGAGGGTCAATCCCTGAGAACGTAGCTCGCAAGATGTTTTACCAGCTAGCCTCTGCCATCAAATACTGTCATGATCTGGATATTGTCCACAGGGATCTGAAATGTGAGAACCTCCTTCTAGATAAGGATTTCAACATCAAGCTATCAGACTTTGGCTTTTCTAAGTGTCTGTCTCGGGATGAGGATGGAAAAATTACTCTCAGTAAAACCTTCTGTGGTTCTGCTGCATATGCTGCCCCTGAAGTTCTACAGGGCATTCCCTATGAGCCCAAGATTTATGACATATGGAGTCTGGGTGTCATTCTATTTATAATGGTCTGTGGATCAATGCCATATGACGACTCAAATGTTAGAAAGATGCTGAAGATTCAGAAAGAACACAGGGTGCACTTCCCGAGGTCTAAAACCCTGACAATTGAATGCAAGGATCTAATTTACCAGATGCTGCAGCCAGATGTGAGTCGGAGGTTGAACATTGATGAGGTTTTGAGTCACATTTGGATGCAGACTCCAAAATCCCAGGGTCCTTCATCAGCTTTATATGCACAGGCAGGCGAGTGTTCTCGGAACCTGGAAGAGGTAAAGTCAGAGCACAAGCAGGAAAGCAAGCCCCAGGCAGAAATAAAAACAGACAAGAAACATGAATTTAAAACAGCAACCAAATTGAACTTGTCTGTTAATGCGGAAGATGCTGTGCAAGAGGAAAGGCAAACAGAAATTGATGTTCTTGCAGACCAAATGCAAAAAACACAGATAAAAAATGGCAGCAATTAAAGAATATCTACCTGCAAGATTGGTATTTTTCACAGCACCAATGTAAATAATGATCAAGACTGTTAAATGAACATTTAAAAGGGACTAAAGGAGAAAGCAGCAAAAAAGCCTAGAACTATTAACAATTACATGATTTTTTTGATGTCTCTCTTAATAATCATATAGCTGAATCAATAAATCACTAAATTCATTATCACATGTTAACCAGAAGGAAAGGAGTATATTTTTTTCCCTCTGTGTTAGAATGGTGTGGATTCTAACCTAGTACAAGCCTCCTTTTACTATCTGTCCTTTTCCAATCTTGTGCTGTTATGGGACCTATCAGCATTTTAATGTTTGGGAACACAGAGAATTGCAGCCTGCTCATTCTTTTATTCAGAGGAACAAAAAGTTATTGTTGCCTTCTGCTAAGCACTTCTTTGAGCAACAGGGTGCAATGTTGATCTCTCAAGTCATCTGAAAATGTTATACTTGAAAGTACCTTGTTCTTACGTGCAAGTCATCAGCTCCAGACCTGGCCACACATGTGGACTCAGGCTGTCACAAGGCCGAGATCCATTAAAACAAGTTTGCATGGTTCCCAATTTGTACGTGCAGGCACATGAAAGGGCATTTTAAGACTAACTTTCATATGCCAGTCACAGCCATGTGAAGCCTTCAGGGTTCAGTTCGTGATCCTGTCCCTGAAATAATCTCCATAATTTACTCCACAGGAGGCTGAAAGTGAAACAACCCCTGTGTGTTCACAGGCTGGGACCTGCACAGATGGACTTCCTCCTTTGAACAGTCACACTTCCCCCAATCTCTGGAAGACCCCAGCTAGCCAGTTGTTGATGGAAACCTCATTGACATCTTCCTTTTCCCACTTTGTTCTATACATGGTGGCTTAATTGTATGATTTGTACCATAAAACAATTCTAATTAAAGATATTCCAGGGCAGCTCTTGAGAAAAACCAAGGTGAAATTCTGCATTTTTTTTTGCTAATTCCTCTTGTTTCTTCTTAAGCAGCAGAATCCAGTGTGTGGAGTTCCTATGAAAGGCAGCAGATGATCTGCAGCATCCCCCATCTCCAGGCTGTCTCATGCAGACAGTCCTGACTCCTTACTACTACGCAAGGTATTTTTTGGAACAATAATTGACTGGATTCCTGCTTTCATTGAGAACCCAAACAAGGTTTCTTGCCACGTTTCCTATTTTTGCAAGCGGCTGTTCCCATGCGATGTTTGTCCCAGAAAGCTGACCCAATTAGGTTGTATGGTATGATGCAGTAGACCTGCTTCACACACCTCCCTCTACCCTAATTGTTCTCATGTCACCAAAGGGGTTTCCTAGCAAAGCAGGTTGATGCTTTAATCTCTCATCTCAGTGCACAGCCTTATATCACCAGGGAAAGTACATCTGAAGCATTCACTGTTGGCTTTGTCAACCATCCCACAAAACCATCAGCATGCAGTCCTAGTACTGTGCCTCTTTAACATGCAAGAGAAGTACTGTACCAAAAAGATACAGCACTCTGATGCCTGTTACATAGACATTGTCACCAGAGTCCCAAGTCTCTACTGAAAGGGCTAACACAGGCCAAAAGCAATGTGTATTAGCAGAGCAATGTGAGTGAAATTCATATTGCAGGTTGCACAAAACCATTTCCTCACTGTCAAGTGAATGAAAGACTCACCTGTGCTATTAAACAAGCCAGTACAGAAATACAACCCTACCCATGCTAGGCAGGGGGAAGTTTAGAAAAACTGTTGGCTTTCCAATATCAGGAGACACCCTATAGAGAAGGTAGGCTCCAGCACACATTTTCCCTTTACTGTTATTTCTCCATCCTCTATGGACCTTACTAGAAATTTTTCCATTCTTGGCAACAGTAGACTAGAGATAGCTCAGTGAATCCTCTGTTCTTTTTTAACATCTCTCATATACCTAGCTTTCCTTGCTGCAAAAGCAGCTCAACCCATACTAAAAAAACAGGCAATTTATCAGGCATCAATTCCTTTTCCCTTCCAGAGAGGTCTGAAGTGTTCATGTGAAGACAGCTTTGCATCTTCGAAGAATCTGTGTTCTCATTCATTCATTTGCATAACCCCAGGAAGCAGCCGAGTTAAATCGAGCCATTTTACAAAAGAAACAACCGCACAGGAAACTAAAGGCCCCCAACCAGTGTTGCAGCAAGTCAGTAGCAGAAGTGGGATTAGAAGTCAAGTTTTCTGGGTTTCCAATGTCAAATACAAGCCAGTAGGTCCAAATGCCTTTTCCTTCAGAGGTAAACATTCTCCACCCACAACACTCCCCTCCCCCCTCCAACACCATAGAACTGAACTACTGAACAATTCCTCTCTGATCATTTAAGGAAACCCTTGTAGAGACACACGCAGGTCTGGAGAGCTGCACTACGTTCCACTCCTTGCAGAGTAGGATATCAACAACCACAACTGCAGATTATGGTCAAGTCAGATCTTGTCCATCTTACAGGCCCCTGTGTCCACTGGCTTTCACCCCATCTTCATCCATCTCCACTTGCATCCCTGCTAGGAACTAATTAGGGGCTTGGCAGTAGAGTGGCATCCGGCTACAAATCCAGAGGTATCACTTGAAGCCTTACTCCATACCTGTGCAGACAGTCACCCTTAGTCAAGCCAGCTGTGATTAGGATACTTGGCCACTGAGTCCAGGGAGGCAAAGGCATGTGGATAGGATTCTAGCCACATTCTCATGTGCTTTAACCATACCAGCCCAACAGGCCACCTAAGCTCTGCTGAACCTTTGACCATTTCCACCCAATCCAAGCAATAATTTTTCATACACTTCTTAGTGTCCCTAACACTGCAGCTCACTCTCATCACGTATTTTGGTTCCTCCCAGAGTGAGCACTAGGATGGCTCCTCTCTTCTCCATCTCTGCAACACCAAAGGGGACCTGGCTGAAGCCCCCCTGTTCAGCCTGGAAACCCAGTGCACTTTGGGGCTGCAAAAGCAATAGTAAACCTGAGAAGGTAAGTTAAAAGCAGTAAAAAAGGGAGTCATCAGAAAAAAAATCTGTTTGGCAAAACTAAGGGCAGTTAGAATGAGTTTTCAAAAAGTATATTAGGAGCAAAAGAAAGCTGAGCCGTAGCATAATTTGGTAACTAAATGAAGACAGCAAAACTGTTGTTAGGAGTGATGCAAAAATGACAGATGTATTCAAAAAATAGTTCTGTTCAGCATGTGGAAATAACCAGGATGAAGTGCTTGTGTAACATCAGCGGGTGAAATAACAAAGGAGAATGTTAACATACATTATCTAAAAATAAACATTTTAAGCCAAAATGTCTAGATAAATTGCGTGCACACAGTCATAAAAGAATGGACTTGGAAGGTACTAGCCTTGCAGATATTAATTGTAATACATCTCAGAATATCACAAAATTCCAGAAGATGGCTAATATTATAACAGTATTAAAAATAACAAGAAAACAGCACAACCCAGCTAACTATAGGAAAGTTATTCTAACATCAATTACATGCAAAAGATAACAGAACAACAGACCATAGAATCTCAGTTCTTGGAAGTTTTTAAAGAGAAATTGAGGCAGATAGTGACTGGGATGGTTTAGCCAAGAATGATCCTGCCTTCAGCATGGCGTTGGACTAAAGGACCTCCTAAGGTCTCTTCCAGCCCTACTTTTCCATTGTTGGTTGACTTAATTGACAAATTAGTGGATAATTAATGCTGGTCAAAATGGTTTTACAGAACATAGGTCTCGTCAAACAAACCCAATTTAATTCTTTGAATCAATTAAAATCTGGATGATAAAAGTAACTGGAGATCTAATGTACTTAGAAATTTGCAAAATGTTTGACTTAGTCCATTCTTAATCCATTTATCATATAATTTACAGGCGCTTGTGGTGGAACATTTTTAATAATGACTTTCTGTGCTACTAACTGACAGGTTCCAAGAAGAAGCTGTCAATAGCAACCTCCTCATTAAAAGGGGAGGTTCAAGTGGTGTCTGCCCGGATCAGTACTAAGCCAGATTCCACTTAACATTGTCATCAAAGGTTTGAAAGTAAATATTAAAAAAAAAAAAAAAATGCTAAGAAAATTCATGGAGAACAGTGGTGAACAACAAGGATGACAGGGCAGTCAACCAGTGTGATGCGGATCACACGGCAACCTGCATCCATTGTAAAAAAAAAAGAAAAAAAAAAGAAAAGAAAAGGACGTTAATCCAACCAGATGGAAAGTTAAATACCCAAGAGCAAGAAAGGCAAGTCACGGATACAGAACAGAGCACTGGACTCTGGAAAGCAGCAACTGAGGAGTGAGGGGTCATAGCAAGCAGGATATTCAGCCTGAACTTTTAAGTGTGGATGTAAAAAACCAAATACTATCTTGGGATGTATAAATAGCTAAAGTGGTGAGCAGGAGGAAGTAGGTTTTACCTCTGTATATAACACTGCCTAGACTGACAATGGATACAGTTCTGGTGTCTGAATTTTGACAAGGTTTGAAAAAAAAAAAATTATCTGGGATCTAGCAAAAACAGCTCTCAGCGAGACTTGCTGAGAACAACTCTGCTTAGTTTTTCCAAAAGGCAGATGTAAAGGTGATTGAGACAGGCTGAATTTCTACTTTCAGGGTGAAACTGAGCTGAATACATCTAGTTGCTGCATATAAAGGTATTATCTTGCATGAGAAATATATAACTGGGTGTGGAAAGATGTGTACACAAGCGTGGAGCCTCCAAAAAAGATTCTATTCTCAGAATTTTACAGCAGAAGTAGACATGGGTAAATTAGATTACGTTTACACTGTTCAGCTTTAAGAAACAAGAATATTAGCCCCCAAAATAGATTTTTATATTTATTACATTCAAAAAAGCTCAATGTCTTCAGGCCTTTGAAAAATTTGCAAGCTCTCCTGGTTGAACTATACTTATTTAAAAAAAGAGGCTTTTCTCACTGGCTCCTATGGTATAGTAAATAATGTGTTTTAGAGGTGTCATTATAATAGATTGAATAACATTTCTAAGACTGGACAATTTAGGACTTAAACAGGAAGCCGTTTTTTGAAAGTCAAGCATTCCATAGGGCTTCTCAGGTTATTTCGCCTTCTCATAAGCCATACAAGCCCCTAAGCCTCTAAGACTGAGGCTACTAATTATGTTAGTATCCAACCTACATGCAAAATACAGTAGCATAGCAGGCCAAAACCTATCAATACATAAGAAAGCAAAAAAATCTAGTACTTTTCAGACAAGAAGAGCAGGAAAGTTAATTTAATTTTTTTCCATTCGCCTGGTAGGAATGAATGCAGTAATCATTTTACCAGGGAGTTAAAAGTGCAAATAAGCTGAGGTTTCTTGTAGATGATGTGCTAGAATCTGGGCTTGGCTCTTTGGTTCTAGTTGCTTTATAATCATTCTGAAAAAGGCATGTTAGTTCACCAGCCATTGCTAACAGCTCTGTTTTGTGACATCACATGTCTACCTCATATATTAAACAATGCTGAAGGTTCAATCTGAACCAGCTTGAGAGAACAGGTCATCTCATAACCACCATGGATTTTATACAAGCAGACTACTAGCATCCATGATGCACCGTCAACTTCAATTTATGACTCACTTGTTGCCTCCAGCACCATGGATGATGCTGCAATCCTTAAAAACAGAGGCTACATCCTGGGGACTATTCTGGGAGAAGGGTCTTATGCTAAAGTGAAATCTGCCTACGCTGAAAAAATGAAATTTGATGTAGCAGTAAAAATCATAGACCGCAAAAAAGCTCCTCCTGACTTCCTAGAAAAGTTTCTCCCCAGGGAACTAGATATTTTAGGAAAGGTGAGGCACCGCTCCATTATCAAGACCTATGAGATATTAGAGACCTCTGAAAGCAGAGTCTACATTGTGATGGAGCTTGCTGCAAAAGGTGACCTACTGGAGTTCATCAAAAGTAAAGGAGCAATGACTGAGGATGTAGTTCGCAAGATGTTTTGTCAACTGTGCACCGCCATTAAGTATTGCCACGATCTGGATTTTGTCCACAGGGATTTGAAATGTGAGAACATACTTCTAGATAAGGACTGCAACATCAGACTATCGGACTTCGGCTTTTCCAAACAACTGAGTCGGGATCAAAATGGGAAAGTTATTCCCAGTCAAACTTTTTGTGGTTCTGCAGCATATGCCGCCCCTGAAGTTCTACAGGGCATTCCCTATCAACCCAAGATTTCTGACATATGGTGTCTGGGTGTCGTTCTGTTTATAATGGTCTGTGGATCGATGCCATATGATGACTCAAATATTAGAAAGATGCTCAGGATGCAGAAGGAACACAGAGTGCACTTCCCCAGGTCTAAAAACCTGACAGTTGAATGCAAGGATCTAATTTACCGCATGCTGCAGCCAGATGTGAGTCGGAGGTTGCGCATTGAAGAGGTTTTGAGTCACATTTGGATGCAAACTCCAAAATCTCAAGCTCCTTCAGGAACTTTGGCTGCAAAGGAAGATGAGCATTTGCAGAATCTAGAAAAGGTAAAGTCAGAACAACAGTAGGAATCTGAGCTCCCAGTGTAACTAGACAACAAACCTAAGTCTAAAGCAACTGCTAAACTGAATATAGTGCCAGAAACAGAGGATGCAGTGAACCAGGAGGAGCATGCAGAGGTCAATGATCTTGCAGACCAAATGTGAAGAACAGAGATAAAAATGGCAGCAATTAAAGATCTAACTGCCAACATAGCTCTCACACAAGTTACGAGTCAGGGCAGGAAGAGACCAGTACAGGAGAAAGTAAAGTCCATTCATAAAAAGCAACTATTTTATAGCAATTCCATTAAATTTTCTTCTAAACTGGTAACTATGTTGCTGAATTAAGGCGTTAAACAAGGGGACATAATTTTAATGCTGGTTAGTGACTTTGCAAACCCATTCATCGTAAAAGCTTATGGAGCACTTTTTCCTTCTATAACCTGCCATGCTGAAAGTGCTGCCCTGACCCAAAGCTTCGTTCTGCACAATGTGTCATTAGTCTCCTCCCCAGTTCATATGTGGAAACAAAGAGCAGCAACTCGCCCTCTCCATGCCCATGTTGTTATATGCATGGAACAAAGGGCCATTGTTCCTTCCCGTCAAACGCTGACGCCAGGGTGACAGAGTCACGGCACGTGCCAATTTCCCACTCAGATTCACTATGGACTGAATGCAGCACCATCACAACAGCAGGTCTAATTCGGTTTTTCCTGATGGAAGCAAATAGGTTTTGCTAAATTGTGCACGCCCCACTGTTAAGAAAAACCTGATGTGCAGTTTATTTCAAATACCTAATAAGTTGGGCTTCAGGGAAAAAGGCAGCAGCTGCAGTGTTTGCCACATTTTAACAGTAGACAGCTATTGGTACAAAAAGCAACAAGAGATTAGGAAACATTCATTTAAAAGCTACAGTTCTGCCTAGATCAGTACCTCCCATGTGAAGTTACATCCGCAATTACTCTAAGAACACACCTGCCTGGCTTGAGTTTGTTTTCTAGGTCAAGTTAACACACTTGGAGTCTACCTAATCCATTTCCCGCATCATTTTTAAGGGTCTCACAGAGACAGGTGCAAAACAGATTTACCAGGAACAGGGAGCATTGTTATGATGAGGTGGAAGCTGTGACTGTAAAACTACAATTTCCTTCTGAGGCATTCAGGGATAGTTGCAGAGCCTGAAATTACTTTGGATTCTATTTTCAAAACTACTCTCATTTCAGGTAGTGCACATCCCTTTATTTAAAACCTAGCACTTTTTTAACAATTTTAAGTTACCAGCTGTAATGCTCTTGCAGCCCCGAGTGGGGAGATGGGTTTAGAACAATGTGAGCTTCTTTCTCAGCTATTGGATGGGGCAAATCAGACTCTGGGTGCCCCAATGTCCATGTCTGCCTATGTCAAAGTAGACTGAAAAATACTATCTGCAGCAGTGCCATGGCAAGGAAGTTTGGCACCCAGGGCAAACCCGCAGCAGCCTGCCCTTGTCCCATGCAGAGATCTGGGGGGGGCACCCCCCACCCACACTTGCCCAAGAGTGTATGTAGCAGCAGGAGCCCCCCTCTTCCCGCCCTCCCCCCCAATGAGCTCAGTTGGGCAGCGCCTGTTGGTGCCCCTTTGCTTTGGCACCTGGGGTGGTTGCCCCATTCATCCCCCTGCTTGCTACAGTACTGATTTGCAGTCTCCACTCAGTGCCATCACCTATTGTCATCCTGATAGAAGTGCACAAGTTGTCCAGATCACCCAGCAGAGCTTCCAAATCACATCAATAATTCAAGCCAGCATCTTTATTTTTAACACTGATTTTCTCCATATACTGTAAATTACTTGTTATCAAACATGTTATCCTGTATGGGGGCAGGGCAGCTATTAAAAACATGTAGCCATCTTAAAAAGAACAGTGATTGATTCCAATATTTGAGCAAGCTAAAAAATACTGCAGCTTGGAAAAAGCTTGTGTGGAAAAATTACCATCCACCTCCTAGCCAACAAAGAGAACAGGGGAGAGCTACAATAGGGAAGAGACAGCATTCCTGTATCTCACTTTCTCCAGGGCTAACTCCTGCTAGGTGGGAAGGGTGAAGATGCTGGAGTTCCTGCAAGCTTTACATTATAGACTCCATGTCCTATCACCACTTTCCCGTAAGAGGTGTCAAATCATTTGGGAGGGATTTTTGCATCTCTTCCCTTTGCCAAAGCCTTTGTACTACAACAAGGGAGATGCGTCTCTCCACTACTCCATTCCCTCCTCCAGGCTTCTGAAGGAGCCAGAGGAGAGAGGGAGGGATCAGAAGAGATGCTGCTTTTAGACTTTTCAGGCTTTTGTTCCCATCTCCCCAGCCCTTGCTGCAGCTCCTCACCTCCTTCCCCACCAGCATGGGCTCTAATCTTCCTGCCAGTTGCACTCTTGCACCGGTGAAATGGTCCAGAATCTTACAGCCATGCGGCTACTCCAGGGCAAAGCTATATGCAGCACCTCTGGATTCTGGGAGGAGAGTGAAGCCTTGCTTTCATCTGGCAAGCTTTCTTCTCCACCACAGCTAAAGACTAGTATTTTTAGAAAATCAACTCAAATGTCCACTGAAGTGCTGCTGGCTGCTAGCCCAGACTCTCAACAAGGATTTCTACTGTTTCTTTCAAACCCTGAGTTCTGAAAAAATCCTTTATTGGTGTTTAAAGTGCCCCCACTCCTCCTTCCACTGACAACACAAGTCATAGGAGTGTCAGTGCACCTGCTCCCTGTGCATGTTCACTGCCTCTGTCATCAGCCCTTGCCAGTGACTCTGCTGCTGTCAAGCAGAGCAAGACAGGAAATGCAGCTCCGTAGTTACAGGAGAGGGAGAGCTGCGATTTGAAGGCTCCTCAGGAAACTACTGAAATAAAATTCAAGGGGCAGCTCAACCACTTTCTGTTCAATGCAGTTTTATACTGGGGAGAGTTAAGAGACTGCTCTCCATCTGATCAGACCTGAGCCAGCAGTCACTTGATGGCAGCATCCTGAGGGATAGCCAGCACAGGTTTGTTGTGAGTAGGTCTGGCTTGACCAATCTTATTTCCTTTTATGACCAGGTGACCTATCATATATCTTGACTTTAAAAAAGTCTTCGATCTGGTATCCCACGATCCCAACTGCAGCCTCAGCTTCACCGCGATCCACTGGCTGGGGAATTGGCTCCGTGGTTGAACCCAGAGGGTGGTGGTTAATAGAAGTCAATCATTGTGGTGCGCTGGGACCAGTGGGGTCCCTCAAGGCTCTGTCCTTGGGCCAACACTATTCAACATCTTCATTAATGATGTGGACATGGGTGTCAGAAGCAGATTGGCCAAGTTCACTGCTGACACCAAACTTTGGGGTAAAGCATCCACACCTGAGGATAGGAGGGCGATCCAGGCTGACCTTAACAGGCTCAGGAAATGGGTGGATGGGAACCTGATGGTGTCTAACACCAAAAAATGCAAGGTTCTCTACCTTGGGAAGAAAAACCCACAGCATGCTTTTAGGCTTGACAGTGCTACGCTGGCTAGCACTATGGAAGAAAAGGGCTTGGGGGTCATGATTGACCACAAGATGAATATGAGCCATCGATGTGATGTTGCAGCTGGTAAAGTGAGCAAAATTCTGGCTTGTATCCATAGATGCTTCTCACGCAAATCCCAGGACATCATTTTACTGTTGTGCTCGGCCTTGGTGAGGCCACAGCTGGACTATTGCGTCCAGTTTTGGGCTCCACATTTCAAAAAGAGCGTGGAGAAGCTCGAGAGAGTCCAGAGAGCCACACACATGATCAGAGGTCAGGAAAACAGACCTTATGATGACAGGCTGAGAGGTATGGGACTCTTCAGCCTGGAAAAGCACAGGCTCAGGGGTGATCTGCTGGCTGCCTATAAGTTTATAAGGGGTGTCCACCAGGATCTGGGGGAACATCCGTTCACCAGAGTGCTCTAAGGGATGACAAGGTCAAATAATCACAAACTGCTCCATGACCATTTCAGGCTGGACATAAGGAAGAACTTCCTTACTGTCTGAGCTCCCAAGGCCTGGAATAGACTGCCACCAGAGGTGGTTCAAGCACCTACTTTGGACACCTTCAAGAGAAATTTGGATGTTTATCTTGCTGGGATCCTATGACCCAAGCTGACTTCCTGCCCCTGGGGCAGGGGGACGGACTCAATGACCTTCTCAAGTCCCTTCCAGCCCTAATGTCTATGAAATCTATGAGTCAGCAGAAAGCTTTTCATCAACTTTAGAGGCCACCAGAACAGACCCACAATATGTAGTGCTTGTTCTCTACCCAGCAGCCAACGGTA
The DNA here is from genome assembly GCF_001723915.1 of Gavialis gangeticus. Taxonomy (NCBI): domain Eukaryota; kingdom Metazoa; phylum Chordata; order Crocodylia; family Gavialidae; genus Gavialis; species Gavialis gangeticus. Next base: position 15,018,205 of record NW_017729001.1, read on the forward strand.
AAGGTGGCAGGTCCATTTGCCATGATTCTTTCAATCTGGCATTGTGCTGGAGGAAGCCATTACTCCACTAGTTTCTACAGAGATAGAGGGCTCCTTCCCCTCCCCCCTTACTCCAAATGGTCATCCTCAGATGAAAGATGGGGAGAGAGTGTGAGCACAGAAGCAGCAGACGCAATATAAGCCAGCAAAGAAGCCAGGGATCCAACATCTTTGGCCTGGGCAACCCTCTCACCAACACACAGCGTTTGGCAATACAGGTGAATAGCAATACAGGTGAACACAAGACCAATGTTTAAATTAATTTCCAGACAAAACATTGCTTGTTTGCTAGTTCTGCTCAGATTCAAAGGCTTCTCAAGTACTTGGTGCCTTTACAAATAAAAAGGCTGGCTACTTCAGGTGCATGTCAGACACGGTTTCAGGTTCACGTAAAGGGGGACAGGCTTGTATGTGCGTCCACGCATGTATTTGAAAAGCCTGAACATCTTTAGTTAATAAAGCTCTTTCCATAACCAACTGGGGCAGCAAAATGTGAAGATTTAGGCCTTGCTCAACTTAAGAAACATTCTGGACTGAGAATGGGTCTGTCCAATCAGATTTTGGACCAAGGAGGGAATGGGTGAACAGAGAATACGGAGCCCTGCCTACTTGTCCTTTAGTCATCAAATCTGTCTCCTTACAGTGACACACAAACACCTTGGTTGAAGTTTGGGTACAGGCCCGTATAGGAAGCCTCACTACACTTTATAAATAGATACATCTGTACAGAAATAGGCAGTCAGATACAATCCACAGGGACACTTTAAAAAACAAAACAAGAAAAGAAATGTAAAAACATCCTCCACAGTCCTGGCTATTGGCTACAACCCATTTATGGAAGGGATCCTGTCCCATAGGGAATGTACAACACATCCAGGTACTGCCAAGAAAATATTGCACAGTAGAAAAATACTCTGCTCCCCAAGAGGCACCTTTGCTTCTGTCCCAATAATGGTGCACTTTCTGCAGGAGCTATGCCACCCCCCAAAGGCGGAAGTGGTCCTACATCCAGCAACTACTGGATTGCATCCTGGCGGGTGTCCTTTGTTCCTGGTGACACATGTTGCTCAGCGTTCATGGACAGCCTTGTATTTCCCAGTTTGCAGCAGGCTGCTGGGGAAGGTGAGACTCAGAAGAAATCAGATGCCTTCCGCCGTTTAGGCAAGTGGAGCAGGTTGTCTGTGATGGAGGTGGGGTCCTGGGTTACTGGAGTCTGAGAGACAGTCTTGGGTGTTGGGGTGCCAGTGGGTGTGTTCGTGCCACCTGCTGGGGTCTTAAAGCCAGGGGGTCCTGTGTGGGCTGGGGAAGGGGTGTAGCTGGCTCGCAGCGCTTTGTCAGTGTATTTGCTCGCAGTCCTGTTTACTAGTCGTTGCAAAGCAGGTGACATAGCTGGGCTCAGTCCTTTAGGTGTGAGACTAGAACAGAAGCAGGGAAGTTTAGAAGGACATGCAAATGAAAGCACTTACCACATATCAGAGGGATGGACTACGGCACTTCTCACAGGCCCCAGCAAGTCCTTCACTACAACCCCCCTCCCCTGTCCTGGACTACTTTAATTACAGCACAGGTCAGGACTCAGGCTGGCTGCTCTGCCAGTGCCCTGTCAGAAGCCTCCCAAACACTCTTCCATTCCACAGGCCTCCATTCACCTGTACACCACCCCCTCAATCATGTTAATGGCAGGAACCCTTTTAGGTCCTTAATGTGAGCAGTGCGGCCTTCCCTTTTCTTTAGGCCCACTGCATCCTCTTCCCAACCTGTACAAGTCAGTCCTGCAGCTTCACTCCAGTTGTGGCCCAGGCCTTCCAACAGCCAGGGCAGTCTGGCCTTAAAGGAGAGCAGAAAGGGCAAGAGCAAGCACAGCTACCTCCAGCTTTTTCAAATCCATTCCTAGGCCCTTCCTTCTTTTCCATTCCCTCTTTTCCACACTGATTTCATTCTCATAAGAAAATACTCTCTACCCTACCTTGCCTCCACGGGTTGTATATGGTGAAGAAATCTCACCTGGCCAAGTTTTCTGTGACTTTTCTTAACGCTTCCTGCTTCTTTGCTCGGTTCTTGGCAGCCACCTCGTTGGCCATCTTGAGTCCCAACCTCTCCCTGCGCCCAGGCTCCAGGATCTGTAAATATAACAAACCAGTTCAGCCTCCAGGCTCTTAACAAGAGCACTATGTTACTGAGCCCAGGTACATTGACAGCTGTATTCCAGAGATGCGTCACAGACCCCATAAAGATACGTATCAGCCCATTTACTATTCACAAATTATTCACTCCCCAATCCACACCCGACATGGAGGTTCAATACCTTGAAGGCTGGTCCAGGGGTTCTGTCCACATACGGTGATTCTGACCCATCCAACCGCAGTGGGGTGCTCTCTATCTCTCCCCACGTCATAAGAGGAGACTCATTCACACCTACCAAAAAGAAGAATCAGCCTGTGATACAACACATCTGTCCAGACCACAATGCCTCAGATGCACGGTCACTGTCCCAGGACAGAACGTCTGCTTACCCCAAAGGCAGAGAGGCTGGTTATGAAACAGCACAAACTGCTGGTCACACCATGGAACAATGATCTACAAAGAGGAGCTCATACCCTCACTGGAAGGAAGAAGCAAGCAACTTCCTTTCAAAGCACGCTAAGTCAACTCCACACCATTGCCTGAGAGTGTGTTACCAGCTACAACTCTCCAAGTAGCCAAGACAACAAATACATTTGTGTCTTTTTCAAGAGGTTAACTCTGTTCATCTGGAAGTGCTTAACTTATGGCCAGTTTCCCGCAACAGCCTGTTGTTTTATCCTTGTTTTGCTCTTCAAAATAGGAAAAACAACTGAACAACAGGAAATCAGTCAGAGGACTCAGGGCAGATGGACCTGAATCTCCTTTCAATTCAATATTTAACATTGACTCAGTTTAAGATGACAGCATCCCTTTAACAATGCTAGAGAGACAGGAAACTACAAGATCTTCATCCAGTAGCTGACCTATCAGGAAAAACTAGATCTTCTTGTTAGCTGACTTATTTCTAGAGAGGAAGTGAGAGTATCAGAGAAATGATCTACTTCTCCAAATGCCCCCTGAAAACTTTGAAAAGGATGCCAGGATCTCATTCTTCCAGGATAATGGATGAGAGTTATAGAATGGTCAGCCTAAGATCACTTAACACCCAGTAAAAACAGAGCAAATTGAATTATAATCAAAACAACAGATAGGTCATTTGCAGTTCAGTTAAAACTATAAATAAACAATCAGATAAGCCATAGAATCATAGAAAATTAAGGTTGAAAGGAACCTCAGGAGGTCAATCTAGTCCAACCCCCTGCTCAAAGCAGGAACATCCCAGCCAAAGCTTTGGGTTTTGAAAACCTCCAGGGATTGAGCTTCCACCACCCCTTTGGGTAACCTGTTCCAATGTTTTACTACCCTCCTAGCGAGAAAATTCTTCCTAATATCTGACCTAAATTTCCCTTGCTAAAACTTGAGACTGTTGCTCCTTGTTCTGTCATCTGCCACCAGTCAGAACAGTCTAGCTCCATCCTCTTTCAAACCCCACTTCAGGTAGTTGAAGGCTGCTATTAAATCCTCCCTCAGTCTTCTCTAGACCTACTAAGCCCAGTTCTTCAGCTTGCCCTCATAAGTCATGTGCCCCAGCCACTCACCATTTTTATTACCCTCCACTAGATTCTCTCCAATTTGTCCACATCCTTTCTGTACTGGGGGCCCCAAAAGCTAGTGAAATGCAAGCTAATACAGAAAAGATTCCATAGAGCAGAGAGGAGAGAAACACAGAAAACAGCAGGGCCCAACCAAAACTTGGGTGAGAATCTCAGGATACAGAACAAGGAGTCTGCAATGCACTACAGATGACTGGGGAACCAGCCCCTGAGGCCACCTGGCACAAAAGCTCAGTGCCCTATGGGAGGTATCCCAATGTAGGCGTTGCCACTGGAAGGTTAACATTTGTGCGGTGCTTAAATCCACGCATCCTCCAAGAGCAAACCAAATGCTAAGAAAAAACATCAGTGCTCCCTGCCTCAAGTCAGCCAGGTTTTCCAAAGACAGCATTTGCCCTCCAAAAGGATTCTAGCAGAGACACAGCTTTGTTCAGAGTTCCCAAGATGAGCAGTTTTTGCCTCTGATGTCTTGGATATGCAGAGTTATGCAGAACACCAAACATCATGCTGAGTTGTCATGTATTATACACCAAAGAGCTCTTGGCTCAGACACACACAATGGAGGTCAACCCCCCCGTTTCCAGGAACAATGTCTCCCTAGGGATGGATGTCTGGCACATCAAAAAGTGGAAAAAGGCTGCATTACAAACTGCTTTGCTTTTACAGCCGAGCAAAAAGAACCTCTTCTTACCAGGAACAGGAGAGGGGGTGGCCACAAACCCATAGCCATTCACTTTTGGAGACTCCTGAGGTATCAGCTCCTTCCCATCTGGCCCCACTTTGCCTTGTTTGTACTGAAACACAAAAGCCAGCATCAATCATCTGCAATTCGCTTGCTCAGTTTCCTCAGCTCATATGCCCTACCAATGGCAGAGTTTAAGCAAAGTCCTGTCTGCCAACTAACCTGGGCATTGAGGGCAGCTGCTTGCTGGAGCTGTGATTTACTCAGGGCCTGGCTGAATGGGTCCTTTAGAAAGCGCGTGTTTCTGTGGACAACTTCCCGAGGCTTCTTGAATACATCCTCCTCATCTGGCACACCTAAAAGAGCAAACTGCAGTATTACCATGCAGCCAAGAGCCCACAGTACAGGCACGGTAGTCTAAAGCCCATAAACAGTCTAATCATCATTCATCACTGGCATTTCTGCAAGACATGAAGGTCATGAGCCAGTGCATTTTCCCATCTGCATCAGTTAAAAATAAACCTCTGCTAAATAGTTACATCTATGGGACAACACCTGGAAAGCAAGGTTAAATCAAGACTATTTCGGAAGGCAGGAAACCCACAAGTCTATGTGCTTTGCTGTTTACAGAGATTTAGGGCATGTTCAGTTGCCAAGGCACAGAGGCCCAGAATGTGTTTGTGAATCAATTCAATTGCCTTATGCACAGCAGCCAGGGCACTAAATCCTACCTGGGCTGGCTGCGCACAAGCAAACACAGAACACGAAGGCGCTCATTCCTAAGAGAAACCCACCAGCAAAGAGTTGTTACTCCCAAAACAAAACACCCGTGCAGCTGGGGAAACTGAGTTCCCAGGATACAAACAGAAGCCAGGCCAAGAGCCACAGCAACTAGGTGAGGGAATGGGGTCCAGAAAACTGAAACAGGGCTCGTTTGGTGACTGCAGGTATCCGCACTTTGCAAAGAGAAAAGAACAATAAGATCCCAGTGAAAGCAGCTCAAACTAGCAAAGCACTAGGAGCAGCAAAAAATGAAATGCAAGTGCTACGTGGAATCCAGCGAGCTGCAAGACTGCACTCCAGCATCCGCCTCACCTGCTGGGTAATACATGAGGGAATTGCGAGCCTTGTACTCCCATGTCTCCAGTCCAGCTTTGCTGCTTTCGAGGGCCTGCTGTTCTGCTGAGGGCAGCGCCAGATTCTCTTGTCGCCGCTGGAATCAAATAAAGAACAAAGCATGAGTTTTAAATTTCTGCATTGCAAAGAAAACCAAGCTCCCAATGCCTGTGCTTGCTTCTCTGGGTTTAGTCTCTTAGCTGCTCTGCTCATCTGTGAAGAGGAGCTCAGAGACTATTTAACTGGAAGAACATCATCAGGTAGCAGAATAACAACATATGAAACTGAAAGGGAGATGTACAGGTATTAGTCCTGGAAAAGCCTCGTGCATTTTTAAATTTCCCTCTTCTAGCGCCCAGGTTGGATTCATTGCGTTTGGAGTGCCCCACTGTACTGCCAGCCTGGTTTTCTGAATGGATCTGATACCTTTGGTGTCAGATCCATTTAGGAGACCAGATTCATGATGGGGGCAGAGAAGTGCAAATTATTCTTAAGGCACCTTGGTGGACTGAAGGTGGCAAACTTTGTGGGATCAAAGGCAAGTCCTCAACTAGAGAGACTGGCACTTGGGCTCCAACCGCTATCACTGTTTCAGACGCATTCTATGAAGCTAAATGGGGAAGACTATTTTTAGCCATCTCCAGTCAGAGTTTACCCACAACATTTTGTATCAGCAGTACAGAGGATTCTTAACATCAGGAGCTGAAAGAGGCAGGGTATGTTTCTGCAACATGCAATGGGTTGACAGACGAATAAATGAGATCTGCTCTTTAACTGCTCTCTGTGATGATGTTGCAACTTTGAAAGGGGCCTGCCAAGAGTTACAGGTCTGCCCTTCTACAGCCCTTCACTTTTCCAAAGCTCTCTCCAAACATAAGCCTTAGCACCCAAGAGTAAGACATCATTATCCCTGAGGGGGGAGGTGAGAAACTGGAACAGAGGGATGTAAGTGATTGCCACAGGCCACATCAAATTGCAGCAGACCCCATATTGAAGCTTGGTGCAACAGATCCCATCCCCCTCTGCATACACAACTCAAAGTCAAGACAGTGAATCCTTTTCCTTTACCGTAACAACCTTGTATCTGAAGACAACCATGTATCTGTATCTCAGAAAGTCAGTGGGACCCCCACAGTGAAAGGGAACATAAAAGCCAACAGAAACAATGAAGCAAATTTCTTTCTTGCTTGGTTTAGCAGATGGTGGCATTTCCCACAGCTTAAATGTTTTACAACAGCTTGGATACTCTCAAGCCATTTCCTCACCTGGGCAAACTCCTCTTCAGCTTTGTATAACCAAGCATGCTTGGCCTTCTCCTTCTCTTTGGCCACTTCCATTATCTGCTCAAACGAGGCATTATCCTCACTGGTGTGTTTTGCTAGGAAGCTGTCCAGGCTAGGAAGAACGTCTTTACCTTCTTCCTTCTCTGCATCTCCTAAAAACCAGAAAAAAGTAATTAAGAAAAGACGCTCATGCCTCCCTCCCCCTTTCCAGAAAAGGTCAGTGCTTAGTTACTAATCTGTTTTGGAACCCTTTTCACCACTGGTCCACTATTCACTTGAGCATGGGTTAGCAACCTACAGTTCATGAGCTGAAAGAGGTTGGATCCAGCAGGGGAAATTGAAGGTGCACAGCAATGCTGCACCCACTTCCCTCTCCTTTGCAGAGCCTCCATCCGCAACTCTCCCTGCTGCCATCTCATGCCCATGCTCATACAAAGAATTTGCCCCTCTCCGTTGCCACTGAAGACAGAGACTGGTGGCAAGGGAAATTATAGGCAGCTTGGTTGCATCAGGGGACAGAGATCTGCAGGCCACAGCTGGGGGCTGGGTTGGACTTGGCAAAAAAACCATTGCACACCCTTGCTCTTAAGCGCTGGTGAGGACTCTGCATCTTAAGGTAAATACATATGTGGTTCAGACCAGTGTTGAGTTGAATTCAGTTATGAAGGACCTACAATCCATTTTTCCATGGGCCCTTTTAGGACTCTTTGCTGGTTCACATTAAAGCACTGTTATTCCTGTTCCTTCACCTGCCAGGCTGCGCTCTTTTATGCACGCACATATGGCTATGGCCCTATCACCCTGCCCACAGGCATCAGATTAGCCTTTTTTGGGTGATATAACAAAGCCACCTCCTGAGAACTGCCTAAACTAGGAGCCTGCATTCGGGAGCCCTGCAGCATCACAACTTGGGAGAGCGCTTCCCTTAGCAGAGTTATAAAAAGTCCTTCCCTCGTCTGGCACTTAGCAGAATATTAACATCAGAGGAAACTGAACTCACAATGCTATCTTCCTTTCAACTGGAGGATGCCCCCCACCCTGCAAGGAAAAGTCCCTTGCCTACCTTCCTCTGCAGCTTTGATCCCAACCTTGGGCTTGTTCAGCAAGGAAGGGGCAGTACCTGGATGCACCTCAGGTGTTTCAAATGTAGCTGGAGTAACATCTGTAGCAGAGAAAAATTCCAATGCTATGAGCAAAGCATGAAGTGGGACATCAGCTCATTATCCCACCAGTCAAGCAAGAGGCAACAGCTTCTCCAAGGGGGCCAACTATCTGCTCCTGTTACTTATCACTGGTATGTAACTTCCTGCTGGGAGAAGGGAACTCTCTAAAAAGCAGGGAAGGTTGTCAAATGATGTATATCTGATTCAGTTCTAACCACTGATGAGCCTTCTGCTCTGCTAAACAACCAGCCCTATTCCTACTCAAACCAATGACAAAACTGCCCAATGACTTGACTTGCAGGGACTGGACCCCAAATGCTGTGGTTTTGGGGTTTAATCAAATCAAAAGCTCCCAACAAAAAACAAATCTTAGCACATGTTTGAGACAGCCCTGGCTTAGGTTGTTGGCAGCACCAATCCCACTCAATGAGGCACGGCCTTTGCTGCAGAGGGGCAAGACATCAGTCAAATACTAGCTATGACTTTCTAGGAACGCACCCAGACACCACAGCAAGAACCCAACCAGTGGTGGCTGTGTGACAGCATTCCTGCCTACCACATGGGAGATCTGAATTCAAGTCCCAGCTGAGGTGACTTGGGGTGAGTGAGATAACAAGAAGCAAATCTTCTTCCAAGCCCAAAGGGAGTTAGTCCCAACATGGATCAAAGGGGGCAGGAGGGCACAAAAGCCCCCATGGCTCACCAAAAACATTTGGGAATGTCTTCTAGCTAAAAGGGAGGTGTATACCCAATGGAAGGGAGGGGCCATCACCAGGGAGGATTATACTGCAGTTGCTCAGGGGGGGCAGTCAGGAAGGCCAAGGCAGAGATAGAACTGGGACTAGCTTCCTGGATCAAGGACAATAAGAAGTCCTTTTTTTAAATACATAGGGGGCAAAAAGAAGGTACCTGGTAACGTGGGACCCCTGCAAGACAAGCTAGAAAATTTGGTCATCACACCAGACGACAAAGCTAACCTGTTTAACAACTTCTTTGTCTCCATTTTCCTGACCAGGGACCAGATCAGCCCCCCTACCAGGCCCCCCTCAGGCCCCAGGGGAGGTGCACTTAGGCCAAGGGTCAGGGAGGATCTAGTCAGGGAACTTCTGGAGGGACTGGATGTATTTAAATCAGCTGGTCCTGATGATCTCCACCCCAGAGTGCTGAGAGAGAATTAGCTGAGGTCATTGCATCTCAAGCAGGTCCAGGGAGGTGATCCTCCCCCTCTATGCGGCACTGGTCAGGCCGTAGCCGGAGTACTGTGTCCAGTTCTGGGCGCCGCACTTCAAGAAGGATGTGGACAACATGGAGAGGGTCCAGAGGAGGGCCATCCGCACGATCAGGGGGCTGCAGGGCAGGCCCTACGAGGAGAGGCTA
>NW_017729001.1:15032541-15035872 GCF_001723915.1 Gavialis gangeticus
CTGGTGGTCTTTAAGACAAGGCTTGACAATCACCTTGCTGGGGTTGTTTGACCCCAGTACTCTTTCCTGCCATGGCAGGGGGTCAGACTTGATGATCTGCTCAGGTCTGTTCCGACCCTACTAACCATGAAATTATCCAAGTTCCACTACAGGGAAATCTAAACAAGTCACCCAGCTGAAATTTAAGTAGATGCCAGCCCAGGCAGCAATCCCCAAAACTAGGTTGGGAGAGAAGGTCAGTGAAATGGTCTCAAAAGTTTATATAATACAGGTCCATACAGCATAACACACTTAGTGGCATGTTTGCTTAATTGAAATGAATAGGAAGCATAACTGGGAACAAGTTCTCTGCACTGGCTATTGATTGAAACTGTACATCTACTCTGAACAGCAGGCGCTGCTTGCCTCCAAGCACAATCACAACAGTTTATGGCATGAACTGGTGTTTGCCATCACACTCTCTCACTGTGCATCTGACTGTTCATTGCATCTCTCTTCCCTAATCCCTTCATTCTGCTAAACAAGTTGTCAACATGCATTTTTAAACAATTTAGAGCTTGCATTGGACCTATTCTTAAAGTAATACCTGAAATAAAAATGGGTATAGTAAAAGCTGCGCTATTCGGCATCTTACAAGCTGGGAAACCGGAAGTGCCTACCACGGCACTTCCGGTTTCTCCAAGCCCCCATGGCCAGCCTATAAAGCAGCCTGCGCTGCCGAGCCCCCATGGCCCAGGGGCCTAACAGGCTGCATTGGGCTGTGCAGGGCCTGCCTCCCTGTCCCGCGGGGCAAAGCAGAAGGAGGGATGGCAATGCCGCAGGAGGGGTGGAGGGATGGCCCAGAAGCAGCAGGGGAAGCAGTGGCCGGGGCCACTCAATTAACCAGCATATTTTGTTATTCGGCATCCCCCATTCCCAGGGGATGCCAGATAACAGAGCTTTTACTGTATATAACAACATAACGCTACATTATCCTTCTTGATCCATCAAGGTGTATTTCATGTGACAAAATGCTTCCTGACAGAAAGGAAGTATAGCATGGTTCAACACATCTGGCCATTTGCGTGTCTAACATTACTTCAGGCTCTGAGACATGAGCTCTTGGACAGTCACCTCTAATCCAGTGGGAGCTAGAACATAAAATCTGCCATTTACTGGGACAGACCATAGGTCCATCTTGCCCAGTTTCCTGTCTCACAATGGCAAGCAGCAGAGGCTGAAAGGGAGAGTGAACTGGGCCTGACCAGGGTTTTTTCCACTGTTCCTCTCTCACTTGGAGCTTCCTTGACTTTAAATGCTGGAGGCTGCAACTCACAGGCTGTAGACCTCACTCCTGTGCTCAGTAGCTACTGATACCCCTTTTCTCCTAGAATTTGTCCCTCTTTCTGAATCTCACTAAACTGTCAACTTCTATACCTGGTGGCAACGAGCTCCACACTTTAGTGACAAGCTGTGTGAGAGAGAAATTCCTTTTATTTGTTTTAGACTCGCTGCCTCATTTCACCTTGTCACCCCTCGTTCTTATACTGCGAGGAACAGGATGTAATAAATCTCTGTGGACTTTCTCTTCGCCATTTAGTATTTTGTAAACCCTTATCATGCCCCCCTAAACCGAACAAGCCTGGCCTCTCCAGTCTCTCCTCTTTTGAAAGCCCCTCCATACCACCAACCGTCCCTGCTGCCCTTCTCTAGTTCCTCCATCTCCTTTCCAAGGTGCAGGGACCAAACCTGGGCACCGCACTCACAGTGTAGGCACTGCAAGGAACTAGAAAGGGGCACAAGGATGAGTTCAGAAAAGGTTTCCTCGTGTGCTGCTCATTTCATGTCTGCCTCACTTCAACCCTACCTTCACAGCAGCCCTCACCAGCTGCCACCAACGCGAGCAACACGCACCGCTCTCCAGCCTGGTCCCTGGTGCCACGCCCTTCACTCTCAGGCCTTAACGAGGCCAACGTCCGGGCAAGCGCTCGCTGCTGGCACAACAGCGCTCAGGAGGGATGCAACCTGCACAATACTTACACGGGGCTGCAGCATCCCTGCCTGAGCGGCCCAGCGCGGAGCCGAACTTGATGGCAATCTGCCGCATCTTCTCCAGGTCACCACTCTCCTCTGCCTCCAGGTACTCGCGCTGTGCCCGCAGCCGCGCCACGTCAGGGAAAAAGTCACGCTGGATGATGGTCTCCAGGCCCTGCGGGCGGCACGTACAGCCCAGCTGGGGGGGCGTCGCCCTGGGGACCGGCCTCCCCTCTCCCACCTGCTCCTTCTCCCCATCCCCCCTCCCGCGGCCCCGCCCCGCCCGCACCTCGATGTAGGCCTCCTCGTCCAGAATCTTCTTCTTGCGCCTCGCGGCAGCCACCACCGCCAGTGCCGCCACCTCCTGTCCCGCCGGCACCAGCGCGGCCCCCTCCACCTCCGCCGCCGGCTCCCCCATGGCCTCGGCAGCGCCCACAGGAACCCGGACACAACTCGCCCCTGGGCGGCCGCCGTCCACCGTCACTCTGCGCGCGCGCAAAGGCTGCCGGGATTTGTTTGTATCGCTCCCCCACCTCAGTCTAGCAGGCAGCCGCGCGGGATTGGCTGGCGCTGCAGCCGTCGAACCACGGAGAGCGCGGCTAGAGCGGCGCGCGGGATCGAGCGCCCCCTGCGGGGGGCCGTGTCCGTGCGGCCCTGGCCCCGCCCTGCCGCGCCGCTGGGGGTGGGGGGAGCGGTGCTGGGAAGCGCCTGTCCCGGAAGTGCCGCGTCTGCCTCTTGCTCTGGTGCCGGCTAGGGGCGGGGGAGGTCGCTTAGGCGTGTATGAGACGACTCCCTGGCAATTAAATGCTCTACAATGAAAAATGTATAAATTTGTTCTAATTTTCTCGGTCAAAGTGTGGGAGGGTTGTTTTGAATCCTTGCCTGTGCTGCTACAGCAGAGAAAGCTGTGGCTGGGGGAGGGGAGGTGGCCCCTTGCCCTCTTCCCTACCAGCTCCTCCATGTCTGCCTCTTCCCGGGAAACTTTCCAGTCTGCTCCCCCACCCTGCTCTCCAGTCTCTACCTCCCACCCCTACTCTTTGCAGTCTCTGCTTCTTTCCCACCTTCACCCCTTGCTGTGGATGCTGCTCTTGCTGCCTCTGTTCTGGGGCCCCTACCTGGCTGAGCAGCAGTGTCTGTGCTGGGGAAAGAGCACCATGCCTGGGAGAGACCTGAGGCAGAGCAGGCTGCACCTGGCAGTAAGGGAGGAAGGAGTGGGAAGGGGGTAGAAGCCACAGAGTGGGGAACAGGAAGCTGCTCTGGGTCTGACTCCTGCCCTGGCCCAGGCTCCACAGCCACCTGCTCCTCTCTCTGCTTCACA
>NW_017729001.1:15040872-15046783 GCF_001723915.1 Gavialis gangeticus
GGCAGTAAGGGAGGAAGGAGTGGGAAGGGGGTAGAAGCCACAGAGTGGGGAACAGGAAGCTGCTCTGGGTCTGACTCCTGCCCTGGCCCAGGCTCCACAGCCACCTGCTCCTCACTCTGCTTCACATGTCAGTATAAGATGAGCTCCCCACCACATGCTGATGTGGGGGAGGGAGCTCATCTTATATTTGAGTAAATATAGTATTTACAGGCCTCAACAGTCACTTTTATCCCATTTAGTTAGCTGCAGACTGAGCCAAATCTGAAGCAAAGTGCTCGACACAGCAGTGCTTTTGGTAAAGGTGGCTCTGCAAGTTGAGCAGTTGTTAGAGTCTCCAGGTGGCCTGCAAGCATTAAGTGCGTATTTCTGAGAGAAAATCCACACAAGTGAGCAGATCACAGGAGAGAGGTCTGATTTTGCCAGGAACACACAAATGAGACTTAACACAATAATAACTTTACTTATGCATCATCTATGTAAGCATCACAGCAACAACTACTGCTTGTGAGTACTGCACTGCATGGTAGGTTTCAAAGGACAAACAGTGCATTAATGCTGGATTAGTACCTTTCACATGGTCCACACTGGAGAAACAGATGGTATTACCTTGCCTCTGCCTGTGTCCCATCTTGAAAAAAGCTTGCTGCTTATAACATTTGAACACTGAATAAATACAAGTTTGCATTTACTCATGCCCTAGTTCCTGGTGTGCAGTCCCCACCCTCAGGCTGCACTGTTTAGCTGCATACTGCACTGAACAGCAGAGTGTCCACCACTAGAAGTTCTCCTGCTTTTAGTTATATCAGCAGACAGGCAAAAACTCAGGTTTATCTCACTTAACTAACAAGTGGCCCTTACTGTCAGCCCTTCAGCAGAGAAGGGACGAAAGGGTGCCCTAGAAGTGAAAGAACTTATTTAACGTCACAGTATTTTGATGGCCTTAGTAACATTTTTTTCAGAAGTTCAGAAAGGTCGTTGCCTGGACTTCAGTTCCAGTAACTGTTGTCTCCCTGATACGTATGTTATAAATCATCTTTATTTTACTCAGCGCTTCAAGACACCCCAGTCATGCTTAATTCACTCTCTCTCCCTCTTACCTATAGTCAGCCAGAGGGATCTGAAAATGAGGAGGAATCTATGCAAAGGACTTAACACAGATGGAGATGAGAAGCAGAAACTAGGGTTCAAAAGCTTGTAGGATGCTGCCAATAATACTAATCCTTAGCACATATGCAGCAGGCAGGGTAATGCCGCCCAAAAAAAGCAGCTGAGTCTTTCATCTGGTGCACTGTGAAGCAAAGGGCATCACTCCAGCCCCCAAAGCTTGGCCTGTGCTGGAAACCAGAAAGTAAAATGAGTTTACTTTTCCAGTTACAGTGGAGCAATAAAAGGAACAGCTTGTTTGCATGCTGAAACATATGCTTCTGTCTGTACAAGCTCTAATTAATACCCCACCAGCAGATGCCACTGTTGCTCTGCTGTGTTACATGTTAATGTACACATTTTTTGCCGTTTGATTTGTATTGGCACTTGCAATCACTCCACAGTGCAACTGTCCCCTTGTGACCAGAGCAGCTGCAGAGTGATTTGTTTTGGAAAGAAATTCTCCCCGTCTTTCATAACAGCCAACTAGATTGCATGCCTGGGTCTGATTAGTTAGGGATGCTAATTAAAAAATGCCATCAGTGCTTTGACAAAGTACCCCCCCAACACACACAGACACACACTATTACACAAATGAGCTCCTTTTGAAGACTGAAGTCAGAAAGTCCTTGTTTCGAGTTGCGTAATAAATCAACCAATTTCCACCTTGACCCCAAAATGCAGTGCTAGACATCATCAGGACACTGTAAACAATACAACGTTCATTTTTAGATGGCATCTCCAGTTCTACTTTATAATAAAGCATACACATACACAAAATAAAGACAAATAAAAAGAAATCTTTCACTATCTCTGAGGTACAGACATTCACCCCAGACACACAACTACAATACTAATGCTGATGCAGGTTCTATCCCTTGTGCTGGCTTCTGGCTATTTTTATGCTTAAGGTTTTGGAGGAACGTGCCCCATGTGATACATTTGTTATTATTTGTCACACAACAAACTTTGTTTGGATTAAAAAATAACCTAATCACCAACTATTTGGGAGCCAGGCATCAAGGCAGGCAAGCTGAAGATGCTAATCAAAAAGCACTTTAAAAATGAAAAATATCCCAAAAAATACCCCATCTGCCTTGACCAGCTTTTTTCCTTCTATAATTTAGGTTTGGTCATTTGACCTGTTAAATAAAGCTTGGTCAATTGTCCAGTCAAAAATAGTAAAAAATTGCCAATACAGTCAAACAATACACAGAAAAAGCACAAATTTCCCAGTAAGAAATGTGTCAAAAACAATACAAAATCATATTTCTGTCAAGAAAACTGCAAAAAAAAATTCACTCCCCATAAAATGCTTTTTAATCTTTGACCGGTCAAAAATAGGCAGTCAATTGACTGGTCAATTAACAATATTTGACCAGTTGATTGACTGGCTTGCCAGCCCTGCTATAATTACACAATTCCCTTATTGCTTTATTTCTCTGCCTCCCTTCAGTCTGCTACCTCTTCTCAGAGAAACCAGGGAACAGGGGAAGTTGGTGGCCTCTGTGTTGGCTAGGCGAGATTTAGCTTCCACCCCTAGCAGCTCTCCTCAGATGGCTTCTTGGTGCCTTGAAGGATGAGTGCTGATGCAGAAGCTCTCTTCTGATGCCGCCACTTGGCCCGTCGATTTTTAAACCAAACCTATGGATTTAAAGGAAAAAAATAAAGCATTTGTCTTGAGCCTATGCCTGATGGCCCCCTATTCTGACTGGAAAAAGCTGTTCCATACTCCTGCCCTGGACTCTTAGTACAGGAGTTGCTGCAGGATCTCAGCAGATTTCTTGTTCAGCCACATGCAACATACACTTGGAATCCCCTTGGTTATGTAGAACAGAAAGAGCATAGAAATATATACCAGAACAGGAACACAGCAGCAGAATTAGACAGCGTGCATACGCACGTGCACGTGTGTGGGTCTGTGTGTGCGTGCGTGTGTGTCTGTGTGTCAGCATGCATGTGCATTCCCATATGCAGCTACAGGAATGCATGAGTACTGAAGGCCACACCAGTAGAATCAGCTTACATGAGTGTTCTTTTGTGCTCCTCCGTTATGCTTTGGGTTTAAATAGCATCCTGCTGAATTTCTAAGGGTGCTATTTAAGTGGTACTTTGTGGTGTGGAGTATGCAGCCATCTAGGCTGATTCCTGGGCATCTACTTTTCAGCAAATAGGGTGGAAAATAGTTTGCAGGCCCAGAGTATGAAAGAATCTCACCTCTACTCTCTCCTCCTTCAAGTGGATGCGAGTTGCAAGGTGCTCCCTGGTGATGACATCCGGGTACTGGTTCTGGTGGAAAAGAGCCTCCAGGGCCTGGAGCTGATCCTCTGTGAAGATAGTCCGGTGCCGCCGGGTCCGCCTCTGGATCTGATGGAAGGTCTGCAGCTCGCTTTGGCTCCCCCGAGGGTTTTTACAGGCTCTCACAGCAGGATGAAAAAGCCGCATAGGCCAAGGGAACCTGGTGTCTAATGAAAAAAGAGTTGGAAATGTACAGTATTTTATTCCAGTCCTAAAATGCAGATCACTCTGAAGACAGATCTCCGCTTTTAGTCCCAGGCAGGCTGAAACTGGGGATGGTACAGAGAAAGGCAGATTACAAATTGTTTTAACCCTGCTAAGTGACTTAGGACGGATCAGCTCTGATAACTGACTATGATTCAGGTCAGGTTCAGCTACCTTGGATGAAATGAAGGCGCTCTTGCCTTGAGTTGAGGCTTTGGGTAAGGGCAAGGGTCAAAAAGAAACTCTTCAGGTGAGAGGAAAGAAAAGGCTGGTAATACTATCCCATAGCTAGATTATCAGTGTCAGTATTGTCAACCCTGTGCCTTAAAAAAAGTCAGGAGTCTGGCCCCCAAAATCATTAGATGGGTTTAAAAGCCGTGACATTTTTTTAACTACTATAACTAGCATAAAAACATCATAACTAGCATAAACTACACAGTCCCTGCCTATATCTCTCCTTCACTGTGCCAGGAAGTGTGCAAGTGTTGATCCAGAACTCACTGAGGTGAAATACCACTTTTTCTTCATTATGTGCAATGAAATAAAAGCACAGCCACTCCCATAAAGAGCCAGATTTTGTACCACTTAGTAGCTACAGGTCTGAGCAGCCTTCCCCTTCAAGGTGATTGACTAATATTAACTAATAATTTTAAAACTGTTTGCAGTGCAGTAATAGATTAGTGCTAATAACTTAGTGGTTTGGATACATGCCACACCAACACACTCTGGCGGACTTCAGCTGCCGTGCCAATTGCATGCACAGACCACTTCATCCACCCTGAAAGGAAGTCACCCTTGGGGTGAAACAACAAAATGTTCAACTATATTTAATTTCAAGCACATGCATATATGCATTGCTGAAGCCCTCTCAGTAAAGTAGCATGTCAAACCTCCACAACACCTGGAAACAAGGAGTAAAGAATACTGGACCCAACTGAAAACAGGGATGGGAGAAATGTAGTTTGGTTTGGCCCCAGTTACATGTGAGCGATTAAGAGCTCTACTGGTACAGAGTGCTGTAGGCTTATCAGAGGCTGTAAGAAGTTAAGGTCTTGCTTTTTTATCTTATTTAGACAGGAGCAGCCCAGTTCTGCTAAGGCATTGACTCAATACTGATTTAGAAAGAAGTGTGCCCGCTACAGCATCATCCACGTGATATCCTGCCACATTCTAGCTCTTCCTTGCAGATGCCCATGAGAATCAACCCATCCCAACCTTGCTGAGGTTCAATCTAACAAAAACACAATGCAAGATGGCAAGGCTGCAGGCCACAGAGCTGTAAAGTCGCTCTGTCCCTTGATTTTGCTTCTTTACAGAGTATTGTTGCCTTCGTGCAAGTGAGATATGATGCCCCCTCAGTGAGAGTCTGGCAGTGAGTCATAAAACAGCGTACTCACCTAGCCAGTTTGGAGGGTCCTGAAGGGAACGAGCACTTGTGTGAGAACAGCAGCAGCAGCTGCACCCAGCAGCTTCCAGCTCTTCCTCTTCATCCTCTTCCTCCTGCAGAGAGCTGGCCGTGATAGCCTCTAGAGCACAAAGGCCTTTGGGCTCACAGTCCAAGATACCCCGGAGGCAGAACGGCACCAGAACCTGAGGATTTCTCTCCCGCGGGCTGGAGAGAATGTTGTCGATGGTGAAGGAGCATTGCTTCTTCAGGCCTCTCCTGCTCAGGTCCATGTCCAGCGATGCTTCTGAAGACATTCTTCCAGGACCGGTGGCTGTGGCAACTGGCAGTTCACATTCAGCAGCTGGAGGAGATAGGGTTTGCTTTTCACAAAAACCCTATCTGTGCCATGC
This sequence comes from Gavialis gangeticus, assembly GCF_001723915.1. Lineage (NCBI taxonomy): Eukaryota > Metazoa > Chordata > Crocodylia > Gavialidae > Gavialis > Gavialis gangeticus. The sequence continues at coordinate 15,046,315 of NW_017729001.1, forward strand.
GGACTTACAAAGAAGAGGACAGCTTGCACTCTGAATCTTTTTAAAACAGTCCAGTGGTGCCATATGGAATTGCTGCCTTTTCTTTTAGCTTAAAGTGATTGTCATTCTTGCACCTGGGATTTCGATATTATATACACGCACACACTTTTTATCACCTAAGCTAGCTGCTTTACAACTGAGGCCATCCTGAAAATACATACACACACGCACACACACGTGCGCGCGCGCGCGCGCGCACACACACACACACACATATATAATCCCTTTGGAAAGAAAACCGTAAACCCCCCTGTGAATAAAATAAATTCTAACTAATCTTGGCAGCTTTGTGAAGGGTTAGTGTGGATCTAAGATTTAGCTAATCCCACAGAAATGACTCTAGGAGGAAATCTGATTTCTCCATCTCAAGTGTAGATTTGAGGTGGTTATGATCTCCATTGTGTTGGAGTCTCTGATTCCCGGCAGGGGG
>NW_017729001.1:15051783-15060516 GCF_001723915.1 Gavialis gangeticus
GTCTCTGATTCCAGGCAGGGGGAGAATAGCTGTTCTCCAGCCCAGAAATGGACCAGAGGATTAACTCCTTAAAAGAAGCAAATTATCCCTTTCTCTGGTCAAATGAAAGCTTTTCCATCAAAAGGGAGCTGTCATATCATACAGTATGAGAGAAGGAGGGAGAGTTCAGCTTGATAAAAAATCATTTTTAACACCAGCACAGACCTTTACTAAATGAGGATTCTCAGCAAAAGCTGCTTTATTTTTTGCTCAGAGCACAGGAAAATTGTATTTTGCTGTGCTCTGTCTAAATAATGCTAATGCCAATGCCTTGCATGTATACAACATGTTTCTTCTGAGGATCTCAAAGCACATTATATATTGAACTTAATTAGGCTCATAATGCCCTGTCATGTCAATCAGTTGTAGTTATATCAGCTCATGCCCCTCTGCTGAAGTGTACATACCTCTGCAGTAGACCGTGTCAGGTTAACCACGGCACACGGTAACATATTCGAGTTCTGAAGAAAAAGTTTAGAAAAATAATGCCTCCAATTCCTCAAATTGGACTGGCACCAGACCTAACATTCAAAACAATGCCATGGGATCTTCAATGCCCATAAAGTAGCCAGGTTTTTGTGACCAATTCACAAGGCAGGCCAAACAACCCTGAGATTTTAGGAATGTTATATTATGAGATGTTTTCATTCTCTTTCCTCTTTTTGAGCCTTTGCGGGTTATGTTTTCAAGTTTTCTCTGCAGCCAGAAGGACTACCCACTCATTTTTAATCCAATGAAAATTGGGATTCTAGCAGAACAGTATGGCTCCAGAAGATAAGGCTTTAGCAAAAACATCAAACATCATGAAACTTGTGAGAAAACCACAAGAATACGCAACACTTTACATCTCATCTAAAATACAACTTCTGCTTGGGTATTTCTGGCCCTACAGTCAAAGGATGGAGTCCTTCCTTTCTTCCTTTTGGCCTGAACTCCTGTTGGCTCACTTCCAGCCACACACACTTGCAAGCATACAAGGATGCCTGGAGAGCACTGTTCAGTTCACCCATATAGTTTTTGTTTCGCTGCTGCACTGCCACAACCAACACTGGGGAGGGGATCTAGGGACCTGGGTGCCAGTAATGCAGCCTCAGGGTCAGCTTAGGTGGACACAGAAGGATCTAGGCATCATGTCAACAGCACCGGGACCTTGTTTGCAGCCTAGGTCAGCTCTGAAGAATCCAGACACCGGCTTGCCGCATCCAAAGTGTGAGGCCTGCACACACCAAATGGGAGCAACCCGGAGGGTCTTGTGGACTGGGTCCAGATTAGCTCAGCAGCACCTGTCCTTTTCATCTGATTCCAAAGGGATTATCCAAAAGGCCGTTCACTTTTGAGGTGGATTCATGAGTCGTACCAAATGCAAAAGTCCAGTAGAATGCCCATCGTGGTGCACAGTCTCACCATCTAGTCTAAAACCAGGACTCCTTAAGGATTTTTTTTTTATTATTGTTGCAGTTTTTGCCATGACTTGGAGTCTTTATCCTTGGAAAAAATCATTGTCTGAGCAAAACATCTTGGCCAGATCAGTTACCAGCATTTTTTGCAGGGGGACCTCTTTGAGCCCATCTCAGATCAAGGTATAGTCAGCATCCTGTTTTGACAAGATTTTTCCCATGGCTGAGTTGCTCAGCTTTTCAGGTCTCTGTTTATCTTCCACGCTAGTTTTTCTGTCAGTATTTTTCCAGGGCTAATTTGCAAGTAACCATTTTAAATTTCCCAACATCCTTTGCTAAAGCCCACACTAAGTTCATTATGTATCAGTGGAAAGTCACTTAAGAGATTGTCATTTTAAGCAGGATGACACAGCTATATGAACCATCCAGTTCCTAGATTCATAGTCTATGGATGTTAGTTGGATCTTTGCAAGAACTGTATAATTACATTAATCAAGCAATGAATTAGGTCCCTCTGATCATTAGGTCTATATAACTCATTACTTGGTTTCAGAAGCCTTTTATTACTGCCTTTTCCAATTCACTTATCTTATGTTTCACTTGATTTATGATAAATGAAAGTCCCTTTGATTACAAATATTCTTACTACTTATTTGCCTCCCCATTTCCTTTCTTCTGCTGACAGGGGCAGTACTAATTTGAGCCCTGTCAAAGAAATGGTGTTGGATTAACATTTTGATCAGTTTTCTTTTATGAATAATTTTGATTTACCAAAACAAACTATTTATAAAGGCAAGCTGCATACATATAATGGCATATTAGGCAATATGATGAGATAACTATCTTAACATGTAGTATGCATATTTCAGTTCATTCACTCAAAGCAGGTTGGTCAAAGGGCCATTTCTCCAGAGGTACCTACAATGGTTAACAGCAGGCTGTTCTGTGATAGATACATACTTGGGAAGGGCTAATAAAATCGTCCCCTCCACCCCTCCCCATCACCCCACACAGATTCTCTCTTTCCCTTCCAAAAATGTAAATTTCTGAATAAAATTTTATCAACAGCAGCTATTTCAGTGGTCATATTTATCATGGGGCACTCAACCTTGTGGCATCAACTTTTTGTCTCAGCTGTAGCTGAGTCTCCTAAAGCAAAGGAAATGGCGTGTGGTATTTCAAAATATGGTAAGGAAGACCCCCTGCCCCTCCTTCGTGTATTCCCCAGAACTTCCCAACACCTCCCCGCTTGGTCTCAGCTAACATCAAGAGATCCTTGTTCTCATCTCAGCCAGGTGATCAACCATCAGTTTCTATTAACAATTTTATGGATCAGAGGGGGTTGAACCGCACACCCACCACAACTGCCTCCAGAGATAGCATCAGGCATGCTTTCCTCACTGCAGGAATGAAAGAGGAAAAGACTGACCAAACAAAAGGACTAATCAAGGCAACCTCCTGAGACATAAAGCTTGTTAGGTGCCATTACCACTGGATCAGTGAAAGGAGTGGATTCTGGAAATGAGGGCCTTCACTTAGGAAACTGCAGTCCTTACTGCTGTGAACCTACAATTACCAGAATTGGCCAACACAAGTTGAGCACATACCTCTTTTGCAGAAAAGACCAGTCATATACTAGAAGAATAAAAAGAATAAAAGCTTTGGTAGGATGAGAAGGAGACATAAAACTGAGCATCAATATACTGAAAAAAACACCTCAGCTCAAAATTTCTCCTAGTCAGGTCACATTGAACAGCGGAGTTCTTCATGACCAGGAGATTTCTAGTACTACCCTTGGAGATCTCTCCAGGAAAAAGCCTCTGACAGCTACTCCATGAACATTGTCCCTACTAACCTTCTTTTTCCCTTCTCTCATTCAGCACCTACCTTCCCTATGATTCCTCTAGCTGTCGTATAGCAGCCTCCCTACAGTTTTTTTTACCTAGCAGTTCCTCATTTATGAAGAAATCTCGCTTGAAAACATACCAGCTTCTTTTCTTCCTTTCCTTTCTTTGCCTCTTGATATCTTCCTCCCTCTGCTAGTCTGCATTTTACATATTATAAGAATGCAATTCTATAATTTTGCTCTGGTATGCAAGAAGAATTCAATCATGCCCATCTGCTCTGGGAGCGTTTTCTCTCACTTTCCACTGGTGTAAACGCCATGCTTTATACAGGGCAGTGGAAAATTAGGCCTGTTACACAGACGTCTATTTGTTCATTATTATAAATCCCACTTGTTTTTTAGAAGAATGCAGACACCCAAACCTCGAACAAACACAGGGAGAATCACGGCCAGACTTTGCTCTGAGAAAGTCAGGTGGGGACTAAACTGGTGTAAGGGAAAGCAGAATCTTCCCCCTTCTGGGTTTAGCTGTAATAATCATGCACTTTGAAGCGGATTAATTCTTTTTCCCCGCCTGTGACAAAGGGCTTCTTTCACTGGCTTCCCCTTCATGTCCCCGCCTTTCCACCACACAGACGCACGCACTTAGCCTATTAGTATCTCTGCTGATTGCTTTCTTTCATTCCCCCTATACCTTTCACTTCAGAAAATGGACTGGTAATACTTCTTTTATCAAAGAATTATGGGATTTAGGACCCAGATCTTACAAAGAGACTTTTGATAGCGGCTGGTAATCAAATCCCAATCGGCAGACACTTCTTTGCACCCTGCTACCGAAGGGGAATAAAGGGAAGGGATTACTGATGTTGTGTTTACTGAGCCTTCGCCAAGATATCATCTCTTGGCTATTTCATATTAGAAAAGAAAAGGAAAATAAAACAAGAAAGAAAAATGTAGACAAGGGGGGACAATATAGATATAGATAAAAGAAAAGAAACGGGCTCTTATCATTTTCTTATTGGTTAAGGAGATTCTAAAGCCATTATAGAGGATTAACAGAAAGGTTAATCTGCTTTAGCCGTTCATTTGTCAAAAGTGAATTTATAGGTTTTGAAAATCCTTCCTGTGGTGAAAGTAGAGAAAAATGCCCCCTTCTCTTCCCTCCCCCGCCCTCTGTCAGCAGGACACAGGCCACAAGAGTCGTGTTCATACAGCGCATATCCCACTGCATCCCGGGCCCGATTCTCTCTTGACTTACACTTTGTTTAGCCATTTACAGGTGTCTGAAGGGAGTGTAAAAGGCTTCTCCGAGTGTCAATGCGGGGGAGCGCCAGCACAGAACTGTTTCATGGTCTCTTTGTATCAGTAACTAATCTATACACGGTTCAGGGCATTGAAGAATCAGTGCACAGGACGTGATTTTCTTTATGAGCACCTCTGATTTCCTTGTACAGGGCCTCGTGGCTGGAAGTGGGCTTCCATGTTGCAAAAAATGTCACCAATGTAGTCAAAAACTGCAGGCTGGGAATTCTCTGGGGCAGATCCAAGGAGCAGCGTTCACTGTGCGAGTAACAGCACGCTGCCACCTTGTTATACGACTTTCCTAGTTTACTAGATTACAAATGGGGCTATGCCAACCAATGCCCACAGTCCATGGAGCAGTGCCAGTTCAGACCAGCTGAAGAGCTGGCCCATTAGCTTTACTAAAGGTAAAACCAGGCATAGGATTTGAAGCAGTTCTGATTTTAATCCAAATCAAAATGTGGAACAGAAGGAGAGAGGTACAGCCTATCACACACTATCTTATCCCTAGAATAGATGGCAATTATCTTGAATAAACCACAATTGTCTCAAAAGCATTAGTACATTTTATCTTGCATAATTCACAGGTATGTAAAATAGGATAATGGGATTGTAGGTCCACAGGACCCCAGAACAAAAGGCTTTCTTCCAGGAGAAACATGATATCTGTTTTTAGCCTAACTGAAAAGGATAGGTAGGTCTGTATAAGAAGTCAGCCGGACAACACAGTGGTTCAAGGTCTTCCTTAGTTAGTTCACAAAGAGTACTTTGCCAGGAATTAGTGGATAAAGTCCCAGGTCTTATGTAGTCAACAGTTATAGTTAGGTTTAATAAAGACAGAACAAAAAAAAGGTGCCTAACTAATCTGTTTTGATTCTCTGAATGTGCCAGTAAAATATTAGATAAAGGGGAACCAGTTAGCATTGGACTTTCAAAAGTTTCTTCTATAAAGTTATCATAGAAAATAAGTGGTCCTGCTCTGAATAGTAAAGTCCCACTGCAAATCAGGAAATGTAGAATTCAGACAGAAGGCACTTAGGAATAGTTTATAACATTTTATTGCAACCAAAGGCAAATAGTAATACAAAAAGCGTATTTGAACTGGCTTTTAATATTTATTATCTTGAAACTGGAGTGAAATTGAGCAGCGAGGTGATAGCATTTGAAGACGACACTAAATTATTTAGTTTAGTCAAGACTAGAAATTCGGAGTCCTATTCAGGCTAAGTGAATGGAAGATTAAATGCATATTTTACTAATGCAAATTAAAGGCACTGAGATGGATTAACATCAATTCTCCTAATTAATATCCTTATCCTTTTAAAATAAGAGTGGGAATTTTATCTAGCAAGAAATGGAGTTCCTTTCCATATCATCAGCTATAATTCTGACTCTGCAGAGGTAAGACATCCATTATAGAGATGGAAGAGGTCAAGGCTTTCAACCTTTGGAAAAGCACTCCAGAAAGCATTGCTAATTATTTTAACGAGAGGTTAAAGGCCTGATCTTTGCCACAGAGCTGAACTAGGAGCAAAATGACCTGTTCTCAAATACAATTGGCTACTAGGTTACAAAATACTCATTTTTATCTATTTTTGTCTTTATTTTGCTCATAACCTAATACCTGTACAAGAAACACATCTTTCTTAAAATCCTGATAAAACTTTTAGACTAGTAATTTTGTGTCTTCTAATTTGGGGGTCTTCAGCTGGACCTCCAAAATCAGGGGCTATGTGATCCAAAATCTGTGACTGTGTGGAGGACTAGAAAACCAAGGCTGAAGCATCTGGGCCCTTGTTAAATCCTTGGAAAGGAGAATGGGGAGCTCCTAAAAAAGAAAGGGAGCATTACCTGTGAGACCAAAATGGAACTGCTATGTACTATCTATGGATATGTAATAATAGCGTGGACAGTTTTAGTCAGTGGTTCTTAACCTTTTTCCTACTGGGACCCATTTGAAAAGATCCATGGTCTGTCCCGACCCACACCCCCCTGGCCCTGCCAGTGCCCAACCCCCAGTTCCCTGCCCCCCGAAGCTATGCTGGTGTCTCTCACTTCCAACCCACAGCCTCCTGCCCCGCATCAGCCTTGCCTGCTCAGGTTGGAGCACGGTGCCTGCAACAGCTCCGGCTCATGCAGGAGGCAATGGAGCAAGTCTGGCCCCGGCACAGGCTGGAGGGAGGAGGAGGAGAGGCCTGTGGCACCCCACCCTGTCCTGGGCTGGGGCTGCTGCACTGTTCCAGGTAGTCTGGTCATCCCTACCCCCTTCCCCCCCAGCCCCCGAGCAGCATCTCCCAGCCGCCCCGCCTCTGCAAGCATGGACACTGGCCCCAGTGCCACCAGCCCAGCCACTTAGATCTGCACTGTCCTCTTCCCCCACTGGAAGGGGCAGGTGCCTTCCTGCCGCCCCTCTGACCTGCTGCAGCTCACGACCCTTTGAAATATTCTTGCAACCCACTTTTGGGTCACAACCCACTGGTTGAAAAATGCTGGTTTAAGTGATCTGGTTAGTGACACAAAATTACTATGTAACGACAGTGGATTACAGTATTAGGATTTCCTCTTTTGTTGTGTTGACTAATATAATATAGTAAGAACAAACAGGAAAGCAAAACATGCTTTAGGTAAGGGTAGACCAGCATACACTCAAGTCATATCTTCAGGGAAATACAAGCTTATTTGGCCATTTGGAGCATTGGAGTGGGGGAAGAGAAAGAGAAAGAGAGAGAGAGAGACTACAGATAGAGTCTAAACATTTTTCCCTTCCCAGATTCAAGGACTGGTAAACTTTAGAAAAAAAGCCAGGTATCTTTATAGTTTGTTTATTTATCATTATATTCTTTTTTATGGCTTTTAAAATATATTTTCACTTAAATACTTTTGATCTAAATAAATAATATTTGCTTTAGACAAGCTGTTTGGTCACTGTCTTAATCACTTTCATTGGCTTCAAACAGCAGAGAACAGATCTGCAGAGGTAAATTATAGTTACTATAAGGGAACTTCAACTCAGGCCCCAGTCCGTGAATGAGAGCATCACTTCAGTCCACCTGGAGTCAGGCCAGGTCCACTGAGATAAGGCAGGATCAAAGGCACAGTTTGCTCAGTAACTACAACAACCAGGAACACCAAAAGGACAGAATGGAGAAATTCACTGTATGTTTTCCTAAGAAAAGCCATCTCCCAAAGGGGCCCTAGGGTGCATCCACACTTACAGGCATGTGTGCTTGCAGCAGGTCATATAGGAGCAGCACAAATTTGAGCTGGGGATTTTTGCCTCAGCACACGTGCCCAGACATGCACTTTGGTGTGGGGCAAGTTGTGCCACTTGGGGCAAAATAACCTTGCCCAGCTCTTCCCAGATCTGCAGCCAGGGGGAGCTAGAGGGTTCTGAAGCCCAGCCACTTGGTACCTGGGGACACTACCCCTTGTGCCAGCTGGACTGCTGCAGCAGCCAGGAGTGGCCCCTGCACCCTCTACCCACTGTAGCAGTCTGGCAGTGGAGGCTGCTGCCTCGCTGTGACCTGCTGCTATCTGCGACAGCATCTGCCCCCTTGGACCTGCGGCCCCAAGGCTGCAACCCTGCCAGACCCAGATGGGGTGCCCCCGCTCTGCCATCTAAGCAGCTATTGCCCAGAAGATGTGCTTCTTGTGGTGGCCTGCTTTGAACTGTTAAAGTGTGTCCTCTTGACCCTAAAATGCCCAAGAGGTCAGACACCACATCTGCCCTCCAACTGGGTCCCCAGTGCTGGCCCTGGACAGTGTCTCACCACTTGTCTCACCAGCAGAGATCCTGGTGTTCCCTATTTCCGAACTGCAAATACTCTGATAAGAAACCCAAATTTTCTTATTAAAATACCCAAAATAGTGTTCTTCCGCTATTAAAATGAAATGCCACTATATAGAGAGAGATCAGTTGAGCAATGTTTTATTGATATATTTACAAGTGTAAAGCAATTTGGAGCGGGGGTTGGAGGAATTTGTGGGTGGGTGTAGGGCTTGTGGGGGTGATGTTTGGGGAGGTAGGGGGCTTGTGTGGGGTTTGGGGGTTTGTGGCTGGGTATGTGGGTGAGGGGTTTGTGGCGGTGGCTTGGGGATATGGGTGTTGTGGGTGGATTGTGGGGGACTGTGGGTGTGCGGGGGGTTGTG
>NW_017729001.1:15061679-15062365 GCF_001723915.1 Gavialis gangeticus
GGGGGGTGGCCTGCATCTCTGAAGCATCTCTGGAGGTCCAAGCCCCGGCTTGCCTCAGGGCACAGTGGGGCATGAATGTTGTGGGCCCCCAGTGGCTGGGGGGGCACAGTGGCACTGGTGGTGGCAGCAGGAGTATGGTGGCGGTAAGCTGGGAGCTCCCGCAGATGCTGCTGGCACTGGGTGGGGGGTGGTGAGTGCCAACCAGGGTGCCAGCATCAGCAGCAGTCAGTGGTGATCACTGACTGCCTGCAGACACGAGCGGCGGTGAGGGGAAGCAGGGCAGCGAGTGGCGACCACCCGCAGGTGCCACTGACAGTGTCAGCAGCACCTTTTTGTAGGGGGTGCACCACTATGCTCAGTGGGTGCACATGCACCTGCATGCACCCCCTACATGTCACCAATGCAGTGGGGAACCATGCCCAGCTCCACTTTTTTGGGGGATGTTTTTATTTGATACTTGCAAATCCAGGTATCAAATTTTGAGCCTGTGCTGCAAATATACAGTGCACAGAACATTTTTCATTCTCAGCATGTCTCCTTTGGCATCTCAAACTGGTTTGAGACACCGCAAGAGGCACCTGCACTCTTGTCTGGATGCACCCCTAGAAGCTGAATGTGGGAAGGAGTTGAGCTCTTACCAAAGTGAATGAGACGTGCAAAACAGAACCCTTGGGTCTTCATTCTTC
>NW_017729001.1:15067365-15067728 GCF_001723915.1 Gavialis gangeticus
GACCTGCGGCCCCAAGGCTGCAACCCTGCCAGACCCAGATGGGGTGCCCCCGCTCTGCCATCTAAGCAGCTATTGCCCAGAAGATGTGCTTCTTGTGGTGGCCTGCTTTGAACTGTTAAAGTGTGTCCTCTTGACCCTAAAATGCCCAAGAGGTCAGACACCACATCTGCCCTCCAACTGGGTCCCCAGTGCTGGCCCTGGACAGTGTCTCACCACTTGTCTCACCAGCAGAGATCCTGGTGTTCCCTATTTCCGAACTGCAAATACTCTGATAAGAAACCCAAATTTTCTTATTAAAATACCCAAAATAGTGTTCTTCCGCTATTAAAATGAAATGCCACTATATAGAGAGAGATCAGTTGA
>NW_017729001.1:15067964-15074679 GCF_001723915.1 Gavialis gangeticus
GCACCATACCTACAGGCTGGGGAACTCCCCTCTTGTCAGCACAGAGGCAGGAAAGGATCTTGGAGTCATTATAGACTCCAAGATGAACATGGGCCGGCAGTGTGGGGAAGCAGTCAGGAAGGCTAATCGCACCTTGTCATGCATCCACAGCTGCATCACGAACAGGTCCAAGGAGGTGATCCTCCCCCTCTATGCGGCACTGGTCAGGCCGCAGTTGGAGTACTGCATCCAGTTCTGGGCGCCACACTTCAAGAGGGATGTGGACAACATTGAGAGGGTGCAGAGGAGGGCCACCTGCACGATCAGGGGTCAGCAGGGCAGGCCCTACGAGGAGAGGCTACAGGACCTGAACCTGTTCAGCCTCCACAAGAGAAGGCTGAGAGGGGATCTGGTGGCTGTCTATAAACTGGCCAAGGGAGAGCAGGCAATGGGAAAGTCCCTGTTCCCCTGAGCACTACTGGGAGTAACAAGGAATAACGGTCATAAGTTGATGGAGAGTAGATTCAGGCTAGACATCGGGAGGCGCTACTTCACTGTCAGGGCGACAAGGAGCTGGAACCAACTTCCAAGAGAAGTGGTGCTCACTCCTACCCTGGGGGTCTTCAAAAGGAGGCTAGATAGACACCTAGCCCGGGTAGTTTGACCCCAGTACTTTTTCCTGCCTATGGCAGGGGGTCGGAAGTGATGATCTGCTCAGGTCCCTTCTGAACCTACAACTATGAAACTATTCACTGAATGGACCTGACTTTATTCGAAGGAGAGAGGAAGGAGCTGGAAACAGATAATGTGCTGGCATTTGAAAGGGTCCCCTTTGGTTTCATAATGTTGTGCAGTTTGGATTAAGCATTAATAACTATTGCAAGAGTAATCACAGAAGAGTCACTGAAAGGGCAAGCTTCTCCATTCACCTCTATGTCTGACAAATGCTCATATCATCACTATTCTGTGAAGACCACAGCATAAATAGTATCCTTTCCTGATACTGTATTTTTGTGCCTGCTACCCAGGGCACAGTCTGGGCACACTTGTTCACCAGGAATTTCACCACACTATGGGAATCCCATATAATTTAAATCTACCAGCAATCTCAGGAACATTGGCCACCTTAAACAGAAATCCCTGAATATGAACCTTGCAAACCTTGACAATGCCACATCCCCTGAAGGATTTCCACTCCCTACAGAGTTTCCTGACATGACACCATCAGTAGATAGTTGGGGTTAGCCAGCTTCTACAGAATTTTCCATGCAGAGGTAATATTCAGATGTCATCTTGGTGACTGCCATTATTTACTATTTATTTATGGCATGGAGATGGGGATTTATGCATTAGTATCACAGACAAATAAGGCTGGAAGGGAGCACAGATCACTTAATATAACCATCTGTTCAAAACTGGAACACCCCCTTCCAGATGCATCCCAGCCTAATGCTTGTCTAACCTGTGCCCAAAAACTTCCACTAATGAAGATTTTACAGCCTGTCTAGGTAAATTGTTCCAGTGCTTAATCACCCTCATAGTAGGAAGTTTTCTCCAAATAGCCAAACTAAATGGCACTGTGTTGTGAGTGAGTGAGGAAAGACACTACATAGAACTATATGGCTTAACTTGCTATATGCTGAATTTTACACTTGATATTGTTTGATCATTTCTAAACTTAATTTTAATGATTTTTGCATGTTTGATATAAACATTGGAATGTTTAACTTAGACTTTTCTGAGCTTTTTGGCCCAGAATATCTGCAACTCAACATGGCTTTATTTTGATTCACTGTAAAACTGCAACTTCACACACTGCTCCTCAATATGCATTTTAAAAGTATGCAGGATTGAATATGGATGTGTAAATGCTTAATGCAAGTGTCCTGTGCCACAATTTATGAAAATCACTATTCTAGCCATTACCCAGCGCTCACAAACACTTCTGTACAGATTGAACAACTTGTCTTCTATAAAAGGCTGATGAAACTGCATCGATATACTTGCCTGTGAGTTACTGACCTAATTCCAAACCTGTGATTCAACTACCATATTAATTCCTATGCTGGAGAGGAGAACAAGCTGAGGAAGAGAAAGATGAACCAGTTAATTTCAATTCACTTTAAGCATACTGCAAAGCCTGCTTTTTTTATCAGTGTTACAGCAAGAAAAGAATGTCTTGCCCTGAGCAGATAGGAATGATATTTACAGTTTACTGGAAAGATGGCCTTGTACTTAAGGCACAGGATTGGCATTTACATGATTTGGACTTAATTCTTTTTTCTCTATGCGATCTCAGGCAAACTTGTTTCTTTGCGCCTCCATTCTCCATTTGTAATGTAAGAATAATGCTTCCTCTATTGTCAGAGTCCATTCACTAATGACTGTAGGGCATTAATATACTTCATCAGTGGTTTTCAACCTTTTTTCATTTGCGAACTCCTAAAAATACTGAATAGAGGTGTGGACCCCTCTGAATTGTAAGTGTGGGTATTTGCATACTTTTGATTGATCATAGTCATCTTTTGTGGACCCCTTAGGCATAGTCTGCAGGCCCCAAGTTGAAAACCACTGTGCTAGACTAAACACAGATATTTCCGTTTGGCTTACTTCAAACAAGTGTTTGATTTTATATCGTTAAGTGTGTAAGCATGAATATTTTATTAGCCTTCAGTTTGGATTTTGCTGCAACAGGGAACATTTCTACACTTGTGCCAATGAGAACTTAATTTGAAGCACTCACAGCATGTCTATACATCGCCATATGGCAGCGTTGCTACGGTGCCATGCTTTAGTGCTTCCTTTTGGAAGTGCAAAAGCACAGTACAGGAACTGCCTGTATTGCGTTGTGCACACGGCTCATGGTTAGATTTCACCGCTACATCACTGTAGTGGCACACTAAAATGGGGGAGTGCCCTGCTATGGCAATGTAGCTACTGATCATGTGTAGACCCACGTGATTGCTATGTTGCCGTAGCATGCTGTATGGCCATGTAATGTGTCGCTACGTTGCCATAGAGCGATGTGTAGACAAGCCCACAGTGATTAGGAGATGGCTCTTGTGGTTTGTTTTGTTACATTCTGCTATATTTAAAAAGAAAGTCTGTGGTATATCATGAGGTATTCCCTAGGGTAAAATGGGAACGAGCAAACATCAAACCCGGTTCCAATGATTTTTTTTGGTATCTGCAATAACAAGTTTTTTTTTCCCCTGTTGATAAATGCTTCTAAGAATTTTAATCTTGCGTTAACCAAGAAAAGTGTTAGGCATATACAGACTGAGGTGTGATCGCTCAACATTTTACATAAATGCGTGTGTTCATTTATCTAGAAGCCTAAAATAAAAACTGAACAAGATATCTGTTTGACCAACTCTGTAAAGCAGTGGTTCTCAATCTTTTTAGACTCAAGGCACCTCTCCAAAAATGCCAGCTCTTAGGTTACGCTTGGTTTTTTTGACAACAGACCGGGAACAGAGCAATTCTGTTGCAAACAACTCTGACCACAACAGGTCAGAATAAATTCCTATTTGAAATCTCTGGTTTATCTTGTGAATCATGTGTAGGTGTTTGCACACCTAACAATGCTATTATTGTGCAGAATTCCCCTGCCCCCCGGCACCTTTAAAAGGATCTCACGGCCCTAGTTAAAACCTACTGCTGTAAAGGCTTGGTATCACCAATGCACTACGAAGACTCAAAAGATGAATCTTGAAACTAACCACCAAGAGTCAGTACCTCTTTTGAAGATAGCAAAGTTATTGCTCTTTAATGTAAAGAACCATCTTTTTGTTCTGAATCTGTATGTAGCTGTATGTATGAGCCATAACAAGGGCTTTTATATGCTACAAGAATACAAATCAAATAAATACTTAATAACAAAGAGTCACTAACAATATCAGGGCTAATAATGGGGCTTAGCTTGCAGATATTTTGTCAAAAGGTGAAGTCAGCATTGTCCAAAAACGCCCTACTGCTTTAAATTGCTTGGTATTTGATGATGTTGAGCAAACTCTTTAAAAAGTGCTGAAAAAGCAAACAAAGTAGAAGGGATATTGTATGTATCCATGAGGGGTAAAATGGCTGAGTAAGATCTCTGTAGCAGGAGACAGAAGTCACATTTGTCATAAATCAATGCAAGACCATCAAACAGTAGGTCTATTTTTAACCCAGTTCTAAGGAAATACTGAGGAAAAGACTTGGGTGACTAAATGGAGGAAGCTTGTGGATAGCTGTGATTGTTTAATTCACCTTCACTTCATTCTGAGTTGGGCAACGTTTGCAGTTTGAGAAGCCTTGTAACCTGGCTGACTATTACCACAAGCATTAAAGGAATGCTTAATTTCTAGACCAGTTCAATCCCAGGTTACAGGTTTGGTCACAGGTCTCTGAAGGCAAATGTTGGCATTGATTGCATTCAGGTTCAATAAACTCCAAGCCATGCACTAATTATTGTGCCCTTGGGCAAAAATGTTAATTAAAAAGCTATACAATTATAATGACATACTTGACATAACTGGAACAAACAAGACAAACAATCAGCAATTGCAAATATAGCACGTTTATACTCTTCACTGAGTTTATAAGTATGTATTCAGGTTTGTCCTCAGCTGCGAATTTTCTCCAAAGTGAAATGCAAGCAAAGCAAGTGAAACGCATCCTAGAGAAGTTGGCATCAGAGGATCCTACATTTGAATGAAGAGAAGAGTATACAGCCCTCACACAGCTTGTCTTTAAGGAACTGCAGGACAGAACAGCAAAACAGTTTACACCAAGACGACACAATACAAGACTGGCAATAAGGGAAAGCCTGGAGATGACTTCTATTAAATGTGTTAAATGAGCAAGGGGTACTTCACCCTGTGAAAGCTGGTCTGTATAAAGGACAGTAAAAAGTATTATCGATGTTCAATGACACAGCAGAGTCTTGCATTTATAGAGAAACAGTGCTTGTATAGGCCAGACAGTTTTAAATGCTTTGGGTGAAAAAAGGCAGGATAATGTTTTCTGAAAGAAATTATATCAGATATTTATTCTGAGGCCTAGAAAAACGCCCTTCCAAAGGACTCAGGGAGAGTGTACAAAATGTAAAATGCACAAAACTCTGCCTCTTCTAAAGACTATCAAGGGTCTCTCCACCCATCCTATTTCCTCAGTCTCCTCGGGCAAACTTGTATTGCCCAAGATCTACTATCAGTGGTACACAAATACTTGTACTGATCTTATACCACAGCTTCATCATTTAGCAACCAGGGACGCATTTCAGAAAGTATTTTCAGCTTCCTAGACAAAAAGAAAGGAAGAAGATCGTTACACATCCTACTCCTAACGCTGCAAAGACCTGACTCCAATCCCTTTCCAGCACTGCTGGAGTCATTTATGTTTTCAGTGGGATTCCTGCTTGAAATTTAAAGTGATTTAAGACTCAGGCTATTACAGTAAGTGGCTTAATCAGCAGCTGTGCAAGCTTCTTATCTCCTTATGAGTATAAATTTACCAGAGCTCCCTTTATAAAGCTTCTTCTCACCCAGTAGCCCTCCCACGGCCCTCTTTGTTAGTTCCCTTCCACCTACAGAGCCCCTGACACCCTGATGCACTTCTCTGCTGAACATCGGACCGGCCTTACCCTGCTGGGAGCCCACATTCCCCTCCCATGAATGCCATACTAGCCCTGTTTCTCTGCTAAACAAACAGATCTTTTTAGGTCCTGCAATCTTATCCCTAGTCTGGTGATCGCTGATGTTTTCCTCAAAGCCCCGGCTCCAGGAATCACGTGATAGGGGAAGGATCTTAGCTTTGGTTTAAAAACAACCCATTTCTAGGTAACACCGGTACAGGAGGAAGATAGGCAGCGTGACATGAGGTTTCTGAGTTTTGCAATATTTGGAAACTAATGGACCAGAAAAAAAAAAGACTAGATTGTTAAAAAATATTACACAACTCCAGACTGCACGTTTGTACATTTATGAGGTTAGGTATGCATCGTTAGCTTGTGTTACTTTGTGACAGAACTAAATCACCAGTGGCGCTGCAACCTCAACTAAGCCGCCGCCCATTTTGAGGTACAGTGTCTTATTCTCGAAGTGGAGAAGAGAAAATGGAGGAGGGAAAAGGAGAGGCATCCCAACCTACAGACTACTCTCCTCTGTGGAAAGACCTGCAGCTTCTGCAGACAGATCTGTGGCTAAAGGATTAGCTTCTTAAGTCCCCTCAAGACCCATCAATTAACCGTGGTAGAGATCATCCTTGAATCAAGGGATTGCCAACGATGACAGTTTTGGCACCAGGCTATGTAATTTGTAAGGTGCATTTAAACAAAAGGGCTCATAACTAACATGTCACCAACCACCGCAAACAGCCCTACCGGAAATGTTTCTTGCGCTCCTCACATATTAAAGGCCCTGCAAGACTCCCTCCCTACTGCAGCACCAGGCCTTTATACCATTCCCCCACGCTTTCCAGGGGAGCTTCTCTGCTACCCGTGCTACCGGTGTGAGACCTGCAGTGGGGGGCTGCAACTCTTCTTATTTGAGGTCTGTTAAGATGACCAAAAGGTTACTTTATTTTTCTTATTTTTCTGAAAGCAGATCCGCTGGCACCTTGAAAAACCCCAGGGCAGTACAGTAAGAGGAACTGCACGACAACGTGGTCGACCATCACTTTGACTGGCACAAAGATAAAGGAAAAAGTGTGCCCTGTCTATACTAGCATGTCGGCACCTATCAGCTAACGTTGT
>NW_017729001.1:15074785-15076031 GCF_001723915.1 Gavialis gangeticus
GTGGTGTGTGTGTGTGTGTGTGTGTGTGTGTGTGTGTGTGTGTGTGTGTGTGTGTGTGTGTGTGTGTGTGTGTGTGTGTGTACATGCATATGTACAAAGCCAAGGGGTTTTTTTTTCTGGTGTCTTTCATTGCAGTGATTCTCACCCTTTTTTGACTCAAGGTCTTCCTCATTAGGCTCATGCCCCACCTGTCCAGCCTCCCCACCCCCATTTAGGTCTTGTTTCCTATTTTTGCTTCCTATCTTTGGCTCTGTGTATTTGTATATGTACATGTACACATGTAGACACACAGGTGTGTTATTTGTACATCTACATGTACACGTGTACACACATGTAGTGCACACACAAGTACACATTTGCATATCTACATGTACACATGTACACATATGCAGTATATACACAAGTATACATTTGCATATCTACCTGTAAACACACATGTAGTACATATACAGACATATACAAGTACATATTTGGATAGCTACAAGTACACATGTATGCACACATGTATGTACACACAAGTACATACCTGTGTATCTGCATGTACACACATGTACACATATGTAGTATATACAGTACACATTTACATATCTACATGTACGGATGTATACACATGTACATATACACACAAGTACATAATTGTATATCTGCTTGTACACACGTATTACATATACACACGTATTTGTATATCTACATGTGCATTACAGACATACAAGTACCAACTTCCATATCTGCGTACACACGTGCATACACATGCTACATGCACACATACAAGTAAACATTTGCAACACATGCACACACCTGCATGCAGTATACGTATCTTCACATCCACGTACAAGCACACGATTGGGTATCTACGTGTACACACAAGTGTGTATTCATACATCTGCATGATACGTCTACACACGGGTGCACACGTATGCTGCATGTACACGCGCACAAGTACGCAACCGTATCTACATGTGTGCGTGTCTATATATAGAGAGAGAGAGAAAGAGAGTGTATCTATATACATATACGTATATATACAGACACACACGTGCGCATTTCTGTGGGGACACGCACGCAACCGCCCGCATCCGCGCCACGAGCACACGTAAGCACACACGTCCGTACGCGCACACGCAGACGGGTGCGGGGGGTGGGGCCGCGCACGCGCACACGCGCACGCACCGCCCACTGGTGCGGGCCGGGCCGGGCCATGGGGGCCGAGCAGGAGAGCGGGGCCTGCGCCGCCTTGTCCGGGCCG
>NW_017729001.1:15076266-15082000 GCF_001723915.1 Gavialis gangeticus
GCCGCCGGGCACCGCCCCGCCCCGCGGCCCCTCGGGGCAGGTGGCGGGGCGGGGGGAGCCGGTTTTCCCCGCGTCGCTTCTGTTTTTCGGGAGCCCCTGGAAGAGGTGCCCCAGCCCCTTGCCACAGCCCCGCGTGCCCCGAGAGCCAAGTGCCAGCGCCTGCTCCTGGTGGCCCTGGTGCTGGTGGGCTCCTGGGCGCCGTGCGCCACGCGTCAGCCCCCGGGCGCTTTCGTTTCAGAAGGCGACGGACAGCGTCCCTGCAGCTTTACGCTCAGCCTTTTTCCGGCACTGGGTTTGCCGGACAGGGTTTGAGCGCTCCTGATCCCAGTGTAATCGCCTCCCTCCTGTTTCTGTGTACAGTTTTTTTTTAAATGGGCTGCCCTGCTTTAATATTTTTTTAAATAGAGGGCTTGGTGCCAACTTTACACCGCTCAAACAGTCACTTTTGGAAACCTATAGGCCTAAAGATTGACATGCAGGTGGCGGTGGCAGGCAGGCCGCAAACTAGTCTCGCTGTCCCCCAGTGCCTCCCTGCTCCCTTTCCCCTGCCCGGTCTGCTCTGCTTTCTGCATCTTGCCCTGTCTGCTGCAGCATCTCATGCGCACGGACACACGCACAGCTCCTGCCGCTTGTGACACCAGTGCCATGCATTGACCACCACGGCAGCAGGTTGCCATGTCTCTCACTAGTGACTTGGTGTCAAGCTGCACTGGGGCATCTTTTTCTTACTGGGACAGATCTGTATTGACATGGTGGTGACTTTGGGGTTGACTTTTTCAGGGGCTCTGTGAAGAGGTGTAAAGATAAAAGTCTGGAAGAGGCTCTCGTGCTGTCCAGGGAGGTGAGCAGAGAGTTATGGGAACTGGACGATGCCGACGTGCTTCCTTTAATCCGCTGCGTCCTTGCTTTCCAAATGGAGGCGACCTGCAGTTCCAGTTCTTTCCATAAGCTTGAACAGGTATGTAGTGCTCTGCAGCAGCTGCTCCATGGCTCTGGGCCTGTGCAAAGTAATTTTATGGCTACTTGAACAAGCCACCCCATTTGCAGAGGATACCTGCAAAACTGTGACAGTGCCTAATGCTTCTAACACCCATTATTTACAGCTGTCAGTGCTCTTCAGTCACAGGTACTCACAAAAAAGCCTTACAAGGTAGTGGTAGGAGATCCAGTTTACACCAGAGGAAACTGAAATGAGAGAGATGTTGCCTGATGTGTCCAAAGTCACACAAGAAGTAACATAAATGGCACGTGGCTGGGGGGCGACCACCCACAGACACTGGCAGCACTCCAGGGGCAATCGGGGACCACCGGCACTGCCAGCAGTGGGGTGGCGAGCAGCGACTGCCCGCAGGTGGTGCTGACAGTGTCAGCGGCACCTTTTTGCAGGGGATACACAGCCTATGTGTCACCCCAGCAAGTAAATGGCAGGGCTGGGAATAAAAGTTAAATTTTGAAGGATCTGGAGACCCAAGTTAGATTCCTGCTTGAACTCTCCCTTTACTGGGTGAACTTGTCCCTCAGGTACTATACAGAAAACTAGATACTGCATTTTAAACAGGGTCTCCCTTATAGAAGAGGTTTGTCTGTGCTTTCTCTCTAAAGAAAACTGAGGGGAGGAAAGAAAAGAGATTTTGCCCTATTGCTGAACTACTTGTGCTTATCTTCGGTAAGAAAACAAAAACTTAAACCAGTGGTTCTCCACCTTTTTTGTACCAGGACCCATTTGTAAGCATCAATGGCCAGTCTCGACCCAGTAGCCCTCGCTCCCAACCCGCTGCCCCCAGGCACCAGCTCTCTAGTGTGTGGGTGTGGGGCATAGGGAGCCCCAAGCAGCCCAGATCTCTGCCAGCCTGCAAGGGAAAAACCCTTTTCACACATTTTTCTTCTTAAAGGAGAAACCATCTTTAAAGTTTCTTGATCCATTTTTAAAGCTTGCTTGCAACCCTTTCCTATATTTTTGCAACCCACAGGTTGAGAAACTCTGACTTAAACCATAGCGAGACAGAGAGAGATTGTCTCCTGGACGTCTCGCTTCCCATCTGAATGCCTTCCCTCCCACTGACAATCCAATAACATCTTGTGGCAATTCCAGTAATTGCTACTGGCAAATTTATATTAGGGAAAAAAACCTGCATTATATGAAGCTAACCATGAATCAGTGCCACTTAGTGGTCTCTGAGCTTGAATAGTGAGGGAAGTTCAGCAGCTTGTGTTTTGCAAACATTCAGATAAGATTACCTTAAAGTGGTCCCTTTTGGCCCAGAAGATCACTGAGGTGAGCAGCTACACACAAAGAGGAGAAGCAGCACTAGGTGATCAGCACAGGCAAAAGTCCCTTAACTGCACATGCAGATCCCTCTCTAGGATGACTTGGGTACAGTGACCTAGTTAAAGCACATAATGCAGTAGTTCCCAGACTTTGGGTTGCAACCCTAAATGAGGTCACAACAGAAATGGATGGGGTCGTGGTACTATGCTCTCTCCCATGCCAGGTCCTGCCCACTGACCTGCAGAGACGCAGGGCAAGGGTATTAGGGTGGGCAGCCGGCATCCTCACCTCCGCACCATGGGCTCCACTGTGGCTGTGCCACCTGCGGGAAAGGGGATGGAACGGGACGGGCGGGGAGCTGGCCTTTGCACTCCAGTCTCAGCTGCTGCTGCTTCCTGCAGGCAGCAGCTGGGGCTCAGGCGCTGCTGGGGTGGGGTGGAGTGGGCAGGGGGCTGCAGGCCCTGGCCCTAGGGCACCTGGGGAGAAAGTGGGGGGCAGCAGCAGGGCCAGGGGGCTGTGGGTCTGGAGTGAGTGGCCCTGCTGAGGAAAAGTTTGGGAAGCACTGACATAATGGGTTGGGATGCTTATCCATGGTAGTGGAATGACCAGAGAATTAAATCTTTCCTTTCCCTTACAGATCATTATGAAGTTGTCTGAAAGTAAAGAATCCCTGGTTTCTGAAGAAGTGAGCAAATTAATGAGGAGTCTGGCCAAGTGCAAACAGGTGAGAGATGTATTTATTTTTAAAGAAAGGCTCAGAATGCAAACAGGTCTCCTTCATGAACCAGGATCTGCAAGCGTGAAGTCTTGCAGCTGTGCAGAGGCTGGCTGACTTCAGCAGGGCACTGCAGGGCTCTGTTTGGCAGATGGAATTGTAGGTCAGGACCTTCATTCAAGGGCAGTATCTGAAGCTAGTGATCCGGATGCAGCAGAGTTGCCAAAATCGGGGGTGGGAGGGGCTGCTGAAGCCCATATATTTACTCCCATGACATTTGAATGCTCACACTATTCTCAGTTGCAGCAAGATAAGTGTTAGCATACTCCAAAGAGCCTAAGCCATTGTCACAGGTTTACCAACTTTTCATAAGTATACAAGAGTAGTTGCTGTATAACCAGAATCCTCCTATTACAGCCTACGTTGTTTCCTGCCAGTGCTAGAGACGTACCTAGGTTAGTGGCACTTACCTGTACCGTCACAAGCTACTGTAATTTGTAACACCATAAGAACTTGGCAGGAAGAAGAGTCTGATTATAATGAAGGGCGCATGTGCACCCCCAAAATCCTTCAACATACACTTCTGTTTATCAAAAATACATATTGTTAATCATCACTGGTGGGAGGAGAATACAGACAGTGTACACAATAACCAGGTGATTTTAAGCGTGATATTTCATTCACTTAAGGGTGAATATCAGCACTGCCCCTGATACTTCAGGCCCCGAGTTCAGTAAACTAAGAGTTTTTACTTTAGGTTTCTCATCTGGCTTTCCATTCCCATTAGCATGGCTGAATTGTCAGCTGTGACTTTGGCAGGATAGCTTGACAAAGCTCAGCAGGTAGAGCCTAAACTTTCAAGTAAGCATCTAATCACCTTTTGAGTCCCTTATGTCTCATTGTTCCTTACATAGGGTATCCCTGTTGCTCTAAACATGAATCCTGCAGTCCTCTTAAGTGTGCCTGTGCTTCCTCCTTGCAGGTGCTGTGTCCTGAAGACCTCCAGACAGGTTAGTCTCTGAACAGTTCCTTACATTTTTGGAACCCTCTCTTGGCCTCGGTTGTAGAGCAACTCTTGGCTCTGGCACACTGAACAACATGCACCAAATGCCTGAAACAGTCCTCTGGCATTAACAGGAGACTAAGGTTGAACCATCCTAAATTTTCATGTGGGCTGAGCTACCAGTGCACTGTGCAGGTCTCAGAGGAAACGCTAGACCTCTTTGCCCACTCATTCAGACCAGTTGGGAAACAAGAAGTATTGCTGAGGTCTTGATCCTACATTGTTACGGGATGAGTGTGGGCTCAGCATTAAGTGCACACCCAGCAAAGTTAAGACCAGATTAAAGACCATACACAATCTACTCCTTGCTCTTCCACATCACTCACTGAGTCACCTGCAAGCCACTTCCCTTCAGTGTCTCAGTTCCCCATATGCAAGATAAGGGATAATTATACTTGCCTCCTTCCTGGGGGAAGGATTAGCTAATACACAGCTGAGTGATGGAAAGTGCAATAAATTGCTATGTGTAGATAGACATCCAGAAGTAAAAAGGAACTTGCTGTAAGTCTCAGCCAGATCAGACCCTTCCATTACCTCATGCTTCTCCAGTTCTCCAAATTCACTTCAAGTTTTATCTTCAAAGCTGCACTGCTGACAATGAGTGGACCTTTGTACAGGCAGGGATAGATTAAAACAAAGAATGCATGACCTCTGGCCTCAAAACTTTTTTTTAGCAAGAGAGAGTCTCTAGATCTGCACAGAAAGGTAGGGCACTGTCATGGAGGAAGAGCAGGTAGATCAGTTGGTTGTAGTTTGCTACCATGTGCCTATAGATACAGCTTGCCACTTCTGATGGCATCAGAATCAACTCAGCATCTCCAGATCAGGTCGCTACCAGCTGACACATTCTGCATCTTTCTTCTCCGTATCTAGTGTGCATGTTCATAGAAGAAAGTCACCTGGGACGACGCCACTGGAGACACCACCTGTGCCTTTTGCTGCAACTTGTAGCTGCCACATGTAATTCAGTGCTGCAGAACCCTACAGCAAGGAATGGAGAATGGGGCTACATCACAGTCAAGGTAAGAGCCATGCTACTTCTGCCTTTAAAAGGGGTATGGTTTCCTCTAGTGTTAGGGCACTTGTACAAGTGACAAAATTGGCCTTTTACATGGTTTAATTGCCCCTTTTAAAAATCGGTTTAATGGCATTACCATTTACATCTGTGGCAGCATATTATGTTTTAATGTCACACTGTACACATGCAGCGGGGTATTTACTTTACATTACCTTGTTACGTAGCAAAGTAACACACACGGTGTATGTTAGTTTACTACATAAATTGCAGCAATACATCAGTTAGGCTCCGGGAGCGGTGAGAGACGCGCGGGTAAAAGCCCGCTGCACCCCTGCTCCCCCAAAGCGCCCCCAGAAACCCCCCAGCAGCTGCAGAGCCCCCCCACCGACCCCCAGCACAGCCGGAGGTAAGCAGGGCCCATGGTGGGAGGGGATTAACTCCTAGAGAGTGGGAGGAGTCGGCTGAGTGGGAGCCGGGCTGGGTCTCTTGCCTGCTAAGCAACCCTTGCAAAGCCAGCAGGCCAAAGCACTTAAGGGAGCCCACCCCTGCCCCAGCCCTGGTACAATCTGTGGGCAAGACAAGAGCCCCCAAGGGGACACTTGCCTGCCTGTACACAAATGCCAGGAGCTTGGGGAACAAGCAGGAGGAGCTCGTCCTCCTGCTCAGTGC
>NW_017729001.1:15083261-15083942 GCF_001723915.1 Gavialis gangeticus
TTATAAACTACTGCAAGACTGTTTCAGGCTGGACAGAAGGAAGAATTTCTTTACTGTCTGAGCCCCCAAGGTCTGAAACAGCCTGCCATCGGAGGTGGTTCAAGCACCTGCATTGAACACCTTCAAGAGTAAATTCAGTGATTATCTTGCTGGGATCCCATCACCCCAGCTCACTTCCTGCCCTTCAGGTGGGGAGCTGGACTCAATGATCGTCTCCGAGGTCCCTTCCAGTCCTAATGTCTGTGAAATCTGGAGAAAGTGGTGGGGATGGTTCACAGGGTGCTGGAAGCCCTGGCATGCTCGTGGAAACGTGGGCTTGGCAGACTTCCAGCACGCTGTGCACCATCCCTGCTGCCTTCTCCAGCTGCCAGCACACCCAGCCGCCCTCCTGCTGCCTTCCCCCACTGCCCCAGGGGCAAGCCAGCCCATTCCTGGGCAGTCCTAGGCAGCGGGGATGGTGCACGGGGTGCTGGAAGTCTGCCAAGCCCGAGCTTCTCCGAGTACACCCAGGTACCGTTGGATCCAGCAGCTGCTGCCTCTGGCAGCACCTGCCTGGTAGCACCCAGCTCAGGGGGCACCACCACTGGAGGGAAGCACCAGGCCCCCCTGCAGCTTGGGACTGCCCAATCCTGCAGCAGCTCACATGGGCAAGCTCCACCAAGGGAAAAAAAAAAAAAAAAA
>NW_017729001.1:15085098-15085380 GCF_001723915.1 Gavialis gangeticus
ACCCCCAGCACAGCCGGAGGTAAGCAGGGCCCATGGTGGGAGGGGATTAACTCCTAGAGAGTGGGAGGAGTCGGCTGAGTGGGAGCCGGGCTGGGTCTCTTGCCTGCTAAGCAACCCTTGCAAAGCCAGCAGGCCAAAGCACTTAAGGGAGCCCACCCCTGCCCCAGCCCTGGTACAATCTGTGGGCAAGACAAGAGCCCCCAAGGGGACACTTGCCTGCCTGTACACAAATGCCAGGAGCTTGGGGAACAAGCAGGAGGAGCTCGTCCTCCTGCTCAGTGC
>NW_017729001.1:15086592-15115687 GCF_001723915.1 Gavialis gangeticus
CCCCAAGGGAAAAAAAAAAAAAAAAAAAAAAAAAAATGCAGCAAGGGTCCCAGTTCTCCTGCC
This sequence comes from Gavialis gangeticus, assembly GCF_001723915.1. Classification (NCBI taxonomy): domain Eukaryota; kingdom Metazoa; phylum Chordata; order Crocodylia; family Gavialidae; genus Gavialis; species Gavialis gangeticus. The sequence goes on from NW_017729001.1 coordinate 15,086,656, forward strand.
CCCCGCCTCTTCAGCGGAGCCTGCCCATCTCTTCTGCAGCCAGGAGGTGAGCCGCCGGTGGGCCCTGAGCTGTGTGGGGACCCTGGTCCTTTCCTCTGCAGTGGCAGCACCCCCAGGCGGCACCCACCTGCTAGCAGCCTGCCTGGGTGGCCACGAGGAGAGCCGCTGCCATGGAGGGAAGCACCCCTGAAGCTCAGGGGTAGCTTGGCCCCCTGGCTGCCTCTCCCCAAGCCAAGCTATGGCCAACTTCATGAGGGGGAAGAAAAAAAAAGAAAAATCAGACCCCACGTCACTTTTTTTCTATTTTTTTTTTCTCTCCCCTTCAGCGGAGCCTGCCTCCTTGAGCTGCTGTGGGGCACGGTCCTTCCCTCTGTGGTGGCAACACTTGCCGGGACTGCCTGGGTGAGCTTCTAGTGGGCAGGTGCTGCCCCAGGGCCCCCAGCAGCTCGGCCCGTGGCCATGGAGAGGCGGGCAGACTCCACCAGAAAAAAAAAAAAAAAAAAAAAAAAAAAAAAAAGCAGCAAACCCCTTCCTGGTTTTTTTCCTCTGGTGGAGCCTGCCTGCAGCCAGGGGGAGGAGGGTTGAGCTGCCTGCCAGCAGGCTGTCACTGTTCTGCAACAGTAACCGAAGTCCTTAAATTGAAATGGTGGGTTTTTAAAAATCGACACAATTAAAAACCCACCATTTCAATTTAGGGACAACTAAACCCCTGTCATGTGTACAAGTGGCCTTAGAAGATGCTACAATCCCCTCCAACATGAGGGCAACTGGGACAAATACCAAAAGGGGTTAAAAATATTCTTTGCCATTTAGTGTTTTCCTCCAGAAGAGCAGAAGAAAATAGTGGGTCAAAGAGGTTGCCCACAGTTCTGAGGAGGTGAATTGTTGGACTGTACACTGTCTGTCTACAGCAGCTAGCAAGAGTCACGCTATCTTTCTGCTTTCTCAGACATGCCTGCAGCTTTTCCAGGTGATGTCAAAGGAAGTGGCCCCTCTGGTCTGGAGTGAAGCAGAAAGCAGTGAAACCCTGCAGAGTATTCTGGGAGCTCTGGTGCAAGTCGTCATGGGGAAGGTAATTATAGTCCTAGCAGGTATCTGACCTTAGCACCAATGAGAGCAGCCGAGCTGGAGCTGTAAACCTGAGTTCACAAGAAGTTTGAGTGGAGAAATTGTGTCCACATAAGAGGGAGGGGGCAGGTGAGCCTAATAATTTAAGTTGATTAACAGAAGCAGATCTACATTCTGTAATTCCCACTTCATAAATGGGAAAAACAGAGGCAGAAAGAATATAGTCTTCTAACAAGAGTTCCTGCTATGGAAAAGTACCAGCTCCTCATAGCTCCCATTGACATGAGTGGAGTTTGTGCAACAACTGTAACACTTAAGTGCGAGTAGGATGCAGCACTGGTGCTTTGCTAGGTGATAACTCTAGGCCACATGCATCCATGTAGGTAGGGATAGCCCTGTTGGCATGGTGTTTGAGGTGTCTGTGCAAACATGTCCCCTAAAACACAAGTGGGAATGCAGAAAGGGGGGGTGGCTAGGAGTTGTGCCAGTAGCAGGTCTCCTGGCTTTCACTGTGTGCTGCAAAAAAGCACTGCCTAAGCACACTAGACTTTAAAAGTACATGTGCCCTAAGCAAGTGGGAGAGTGCAAGAAATAGTGTTCAAATGGCCTCTAAGGACTAGAAGTTTTAAAAACCTTGCATTGTTTCCTCTGGTGACTTCAGACAGCCAACAAGGACACCCGCCTGCTGGCTGGCACCGCTCTGAGCATGCTAGTGAACACTGCTCTCCAGCCAGCACTAGGAGCCAGGTCTGTGCTGACTCTCTTCCAGCTATTCAACCAAGGTGCGTGCTTGATCGTAACAATCCTGCATAGTGCTAGGCCTCCCAGGGGTGTATTCAGGTGGACAAACCTCATTGCCTCTGTGGGGACAGAATGGGGAATCACCTACCCATGGTTACATAACAGGGCCCTACTAGCCTGATTCACAACAGAGGTCTTCCATCCGGCTGAAGACACTATCGAGAACTAGATGTCAGGCTTCCCAATTCAGGCATGGTAGATTACACTCACCCTGACCTTTTCTGCAGACTGAGTCCCCCCCCATCTGGAGTAGGATCCATATCAATTGAATTTGGGCAGTTTCAGTCATACAGATCAGTCTGAGCAAGAGGCTGGTTAGCAGAGGCCCCAGCCTGCAGCCAGCTCAGCTTCGCAATGGCTGTATAACAGCAGTGCTTTGTCAAGCCATGCCAGGCATTAGCCTCTCACCTTTAGAAGTATTGGAGCAAGCTTGGAAAATAGTCTGAAAGAAACGGCAAACTGGAGACATCTCTTCTGTGTTCTAATGTCATGATTCCATCTAGGGCCTGGAGAGCTGAGGTTTGGGGAACTAAAGGTAGACACCTGTGCCCCAAGTCCAGATGGATTGGAGAGGCTGGTGCTTACCAGGGGTCTGCTAACTTGTTGCAAGAATGAAATCCTGAGCAGCAGGCTGGAGAGCCTCCCACACCAGGTAGGAGAGATCTCCAAGTCAGTAGCGTGATCTTCTGGGAACCCACAGGAGTGAGGCAGCTGGGGCTTTGGACTGGAGTTTTAGAAAGCCTTTCACCTCTTACACTGGGAGTCAGTTGAGCAAGTCTTAGGGACAGCTCTAGATACCATGGGCTGTCATCATCACTACTAGTGCAGTCCCTTCTGTTTACCTCAGTTGAGCTGCACCACTCTGCACTTGTAGTGTATTTAACCCAGAGAGTTGAAAAACAAAAGTGCAGACAAAAAACCTTAAAACACATGCTAGTCACATGCTTAAAATATAGCTGAGATCTAGAAGACAACCCCCCTCCCCCAGGGACATTGCCACTGGTGACAGGATGAACTAGTCCTGCTTTCTTGGGACAGGTCAGAAAGTTTCAAAGAACTCTTCTGAAAAGCAGCAAGAAAATCAGTTAGCCACACAAACAGTTGTAACCATGTTCATACCTGCTGTCACCACTGCTTTGCTGCATGGATTTCCTGTGGAGGAACCATGGTATTTGCAGCTTACCAAGTGCTTTTGCATAATGCTCTTTTTTGCTCTGCAGGCTTGTCTCTTGCTGGATGTGCTATTTCCAGTTGTGTACGCCCTGAACAAAGAGCAGAAAGATCATCGTTACTACTGTTTCCAAGGTAATAGGGATGTGGCTCCACAAGGAACATTTCAGAAGCCAGCCACTCTCCCAATCCTCTGTTGCAGGAACCACAAACCTCCCATAGCTTTTTGGTGTGCTGCTCAGCGAGATGCATTTGAGGGAGACTTGGTTCTAGCTCACCTGTATAGCACATTTGAAGGCATAGAGGAAATGTGACATTTGTTTCTGAGCTCACTATCAAACCCTGCCTATAGTCCCCTATAAGCCACCCATCTTACACATTTATACACTAGTCGTTCCCTTTTTGGAGGGGCGGGGGGGGGCAGGGAACCTAACCCAGTTGGGGCTCAAGGAAAAAAAAGAAAAAAAAAGGTTATTTAATACATGAGAAATCTTAAGGAAAGCTCTGTTCCAAGAGGCTGGCATTCCCTCAGCACAGAAAGGCTCACTCCAGCTAGAATGAACCTGCCCTGAAGGGTGGTGTGTGAATTTTTGCTGCTGTTCTCTTGTACTAATCCAGTGGCTTTCAACCTGTGGTCCACAGACTCCTAGGGGGTCTGTGAAAGATTACTATGATCAGTCAAAAGTATATGAATACCCACACTTGCAATTCCAAGGGGTCCTCACCTCCATTTGAAATTTCCAGAGGGGTCCACAAATGAAGAGGGTTTAAGCCACTGTACTAATCTGTTTTGTGCCTTTAGTCTTCTCCCTCTGGCTACAACGCATCCAAGAAAACCTAACCACAATCTGGGAAGTGAAGGAAGGCCGCATACTGGCCCAGAACTCTGAACTTCTTCATCAGCTGACCCAGTTGGTTTGGAATAATGCAGAAAGCCTGGTAAGATATACCTTGTCTAAACAGTACGTGCAGCTCATGCAGGTCGCACACACTTGCAGATACTGAGTCTCCATCCTTTCTCCTATTACTTGGTCTGATCAATACCCCACCCTCCCAACCCATGTCACTTGCTGTATCTTTGCAGAATACATCAAGTTAAGAGGCACACTAAATTGCCCTTACACTGAAACCCCCTGCTCTTCACTAACGCATCTTGCTACAATATTCACATTAAAGGATGGGTCACCTTAGAATTACGTGGTTTATCCTGACTGACAGAGTCTGTTCTGTCCATTTAAGGCATCAGTCAACCAGCTGCTTCCCAGCTCCAGTAAGCCAAATGCTAATACCAACACTCATGCCCAGCAGTGCCTTACTTGGAGAATAGCACCTCTCCATTAGGTGATGAAGTTAAGGAATCATTTTATTAGACACGGACTCAGGCTACAGTGGACATAAGAATGCTTCAAGGCTGCCTAGCTTTTGATGTTTACCAAGTAGGACAGAAAATCCATAGCAGTGCAGGGAGGACATAGTCCTATATGAAGTTCCTCTGACAATTCTCAGCAATGACATGGCAGGAAAAAAAAAAAAAAAAATCTCATTTCAGTCTGCATTTCTTTCCTGGTTGTTCAGGTGGAAGGGGTGTCGGAGTTTGTACACAGTTCTTTTCAGCTTCTCCTGGAGATTTACTGTCTGGAGTGCAATCACTTTGAAGACCCAAAGAGACCCCTCTATGAACAATTCCTGCAGAGAATCATCCTGATGCCATGGCAGGTCAAAGCAAGATATTTCCCCCTCTGTGCAGTTCTACCCTACGTGGGCACAGAGAAGGTAAGAAAACCTGCTAGGGATGTGCTGCCTCAGAGACAAAGGGGTGGGATTAGCTAGTGCAGCAAGCCAGAGGTAGGTCTGAAAACAGCATTACACAAGAGAGAGGGAGCTGCCCAGACCAAAGGGCCAGATGAAAGCCACGCATAGCACAGCTTGTACTGGCTTGTTGTTCCTCAGTCACTGCTTAAAGACTTGAAGGGCTCATTGGGGCATATCCTCCTCCAAGAGGAGGAAAAAAGCTTGTGCTTGGGTAACAAGTTTCCTTAGTGACCCTGGGAGGGAAGGGGAGATGTGGGAATCAATCTGTTTACTAGCGTGCACCCTTGCAGATGGAATATGGAGAACTTCCTTTGGTTCACATGTTAGGGGCTTGTGCTTTTCTTACTTCCCCTCTGATATTGCTGTGTATATCCAGTTGGCTAAAGTCCAGCTGTATCACTGCTGCTGAGATCCATCATGAGGTGCTAACCCCTCATTCTTTCCACCACCAGCCTGCTATTCTGGATGCCAAGTTGCACATCAATGCAGAGTTCACACAGTAAGCGTACACTTCCTCCAGAGCAAAACCCAGCCCTTGGGTACATCCAACTGCAGTCAGGGGGGTTGATGCTAGAGGGGTAGGCACGCCCATGCTGGCATTAGTCTACCTAGTTTGGGCACCTGGATCAGTTTTGTTAGCAACCTGAATATAAATTCAGGGCTTGCTGACATCTGTTGTCTTCACTTCTATTGTAAATGGCTAAGGTAAAGCTAGCCACAGGTGCGCATCTCTGTACTGCAGTCATGCCTCCAATTACAGCAGGCATGCCTTTTGTTTCTTGGCAGCTAGCAAAATCCAAGAGGTGAGCAGACTATTTGCAGTTTGTCTGGTCTCTTGATTTTTAACCCAGTCTGACTTTGGATGTATTCTCACCCTCTCTGATGTGGTAATCAGGAGATTCAGGTTAGCTCTCCAACTATCACCCAAACTCCCACCACACTGAGAACAACTAGTTCTTCAGAGAACAGACAGATGGAACAATTGAGATATTGCAGCATGTAGCTTGGGGGAAGACAAGTTTGTCTTTTACTACTTGGCAGAGGACTTGAATCCTGCCCTTGTCTGTAAAAGGCACCTGTTACTGTGGAGCCAAGCACTGCTCACTGCTTGTGTTAATCAGGAGTTGTCACCTGTTCTGGCATCACTCTTTCCTTGTCAGTATGCCATTATTCCAATGCAGCATCTACTTTAGCTGCTAGGTTGGTGAATAAAGCTGTGTATTTCTTACATGTATGAGAATTCCCAAAGCAAATGAGGCTAGTAAATTTGCAATGATTTTTCTAGGTTCTAGATACCTATAAGGATCTTCCCCAGCACCTTCTGAACTGCCTTTCTACTAACCACCTGTGCCCTGCTGCCTCAGAGGTGTACAAGGCTATTTTGCAACAGCAGCACAAGGAGTGGGCCAAGGGAAAGGAACAGGTCACAGAGGAGGACCTGGCTCAGAAGTGGGCACTGCACTGGCTGCCAACACTCTCCAGTGCCTTGAGCTCCCCTGTCTCCATCCTTCAGAGCAATGCTTCCAGTTACCTTCTTGTCTGGACTTTGCGGCTGTTCCCTTCTTCATATCCATTGCTCGCAGAGGCCTTCAGCAGTGGGGACACTGCTCAGCTCCGGGCCTGGGTCACTCTTCTGAATGTTCGAAAAAACATCACTGGGGTCTTACCATCTGATAGCGAGACTGTGAAAAGACTGTCCTGCTGCTTGCACTCTGGAGAGGAGAACGTTCGCCTGGCAGCGCTGAGCCTCCTGTGTGGCAGCCCCAGGACCAATCAGGCCTTGTCCGAAATGGAAATCAGTCTCCTGAAAGAATTCTTGCCACTGAACTTGAACTGTGACTCGTCCTCTTTCCGGCAGCTGTTTCAGGCCTCAGTGAAGAAGGCTCTGGTCAGGCTGAGAGACAGCTGTCTCTCTCAGCTGCGTGGCAAGATGCACAAAGCAGCTAAGAAGTCAGCAGAGGCGGATCCAGAAAGGCCACTTGCCCAAGCAGTGGGTGAGGAGGCTGCAAGCCAGCCACTTTCAGCACTTTGCTTCATATTTTATGAATCTTGCTCCTGTTCCCATTTATTATTCATCTCCTCCCACCTTGGGGTCTGCCACAACTAGTTTCCCTGCCTCCCCACACAAGTCACCGTCTAACACCCCCTCCTCAGTGAGGTGTCTGGGCTGGAACCTACATATACTGAAGGGACTCACTTTCAGTGAAAGCTGGAATCAGCCTCCTGACCCCAATGCCACAGCCATCATGCTGTTGCAGATCTCTTCAGAGCACCTTCATTCTCGGAGGATCCAGTGCCCCCACCCTTCTTCCCTCCTTGAAGATGCTCCCAAGTAACCCAGAGTTAATCTTTCCACTTGCAGATTTTGTGGAATGGCTGCTGCAGCTCAGCGTTTCCTTTCTGACCCCAGGGTCAAATTACCAGAGGAAGAAAACTGCCCTGCTCCTCCTGGCAGCTGTGCTGGAGACCTGCACCGATACCTGGAGCCCTGAGAAAAAGAAGGGGCAGCCTCCTCGTGAGTAATAGTGCATTGTCTGCTGCAGCCCCATTTGGCCCAGAGGGGTCTGCCCTGGGACTTCAAGAACCAGTGATCAGCATTTGCCCAAATTAAAATGCCACTACATAGTGACCTCACCATATGCAGTATTCTGTGCGAGTCATATTAGGGTCGTTCCAGAGGAGTGTTGCCCAGAGATAATGCAGACCTTCAGCTGTTTTTATTAACTGAACTTCTGTCTACTTATTTTGGCCTTCCAAAATTAGAGTGCTATCAATGAACCACTGGGTGGGGGGGGACCCAGGAGGCTCTCTCCATAACAAGAATGATTGGTGAAGCCTCATGTCTTCAGCCACCCAAAAGCTCAGCTGATAGAAACTAGTTTGCAGCCAGACCCAGGCCAAGTTAACTGTGTAGGGGAAGTAGAAATGAATGTTGTCTCTGAGCACCAACAATGTGCTGTTGCTGGAAACTGAACCCGAGTTGGAAACTTCATTGCCTCACTCCCTGACACAGGAGCACCTTTTAGTTAGATAGCATCTCTGTAGTGGCTCATCTTCTCTGACCTGCATATTAGTTCTTAGGCTCAAGCTTGTCCAGTATCCTGTGGTTACCAGTGGGCAGCCAGATGCCAAGTGCTATCAATTCCCACTGGAGCCAGAGCTTACTACTTCACAAGCATGTACTGAGCCCTTAAAAAAAAAGTAGGCTACATAGAGTGCAAGTGAATCTGGCTGGTCAGGTGAGGCATGACCAGGTTTACCTTCAAGAACAAGGCCCAGAGTTAGGGCTAGATAGTCGCATTAAAGCCAAACCTTTCAGCATGGCAAATCTCACACTTGAAGGGACTTGCCTTGAGGAATTATTACCATTTCCTAGCCAGCTGAAGGCCTTTGACCTTTAGCTTCTTGTAGCACCATTTCCAGACATGAGGAACTGTGGCTTTTTTCCAAGGAAGGGTATGATTGTTTGATTCTGATTTTTGTGCCCCTTATTTCTTGCTTTGCTCTGATGTTAGACAAAAAGGCTTAGCCAAGCTGAATACTGTACCAGCTTTGCCTCTCACTTAAGCAGGGCCTGGGCTAGTCACCTTGGATTGGAGATTTGCTTCTTAGCAGAAGTTTAAAGGAGCATGTTTGGGTCTTAACAATCCACATTGGGAATATTCCCAACAACCTCTCACTGGGAATATTCTTCGCACACTTTGCCACCCTACACTAGAGTCGTCAATTTCCCAGAAGAATTGCGTATTTGGCCGTGTTGTTGCCCAGCTGAATTCTACCTGAGATCAGACTTTGGGTTGTGAGGACCCCCCCCCCCCTTTCCCAGAGACTGACAGAACAAGCCAGAAGGTTTTACTGAAACATGGGACTAGCTTCCTTTGTTCCTTGCCCCTGTCATGTAGAGCACCAGAGCCCAGAGAAAGCTTCATGTATGCACCTTTACATCTTGTTGTTCTGTCTGTACAGAAAACATGACCCTGCTGCTGAACTGGTCCAGGCAGAGGGGCTGCTGGGACTTTTTCTCCCAGAGGAACTTGTTGGCATTGCTGAGCTGTTTGCAGGACAGCACAAATGAGGTAAGCAGCCTCCTGTCCCCAGCATTTCCACGTTCCTCAAGTGAGGGCAGGTAGAAATGGGTACTCAGAAGCAGCTTGACTAAAAGGAGAGATTTGGGTTCAGCAGAGACAGTACCCAAGCCATTCTGAACTCCTCAGGAAGCAGGGCCAGGACTGGCTGCCTGCTGTTCTTGCTCCTGTGGCAGTGCCCCAGCTGCTATTGGTAACCTGTGTTTAAACAGTCCTGTTCCCTGCCACAGTGCTGGAGGAGAGTAGCCTTCAAGACCAATTCCTGCTACATTCCTACTTAGCATCTCACGCACAAAGTCAGCTAGAGCCACCCTGTCCCACAGCATCCCCAAGGATGAAGAGCAGGTGCATCCACTCAGGTGGTCCTGTTTGAGGGCTCGATGCAGTCCAGAAGTTGAATGGCTGACCCTCCTTGCTGTTTACTTCATACCTCACTAGTCTGCGTGGGGCTTCCTTCCCCACCACATCACTGCAGGGTAACAAGACAACAATGGAGTGCACACGTACTTCCAGGAATAAATGGGGCCTGAGTGGGCAGTGAAGATCCTCCTCCTCATCTACATCCCATCTCTCTTCTCTTGGCAGATAAGAGAATTGGCATCGGAGCTGCTCATCCGCTACTTTCCTCCAGTTTTCCCAGAATCCATTGCTGTGGCTCTGTTTGAGTGTGCCCAAGAAGGCCTGAGCAGCCCCAGGGTACAGGAGGCAGAAGCAGGAGCAGTGTTGATGAAAACCATTCTCCAGAAGTATGGACTAACAAAACTCTCATTTAACCCAGCTGAAACTTAGCTTGGGATTGGGGAGGGTAGAGCAAAGGAGTTAAAGAGTTAGCCATGTCTCTGCCTATCCAGTTTCCCCATGACTGGCTTAGCTGTTCTTTGATTCCCACAAGTCTAAACTCACCAGTGAACTCCAAGTGCCTTCCCTGTTCTCAGGATTTGACAGGACATAACCAGCCCAACTTGTGCTTAATTCTGTGCTTGTTGCTACACTCACAGAAGATAGATGCTCATGCTAAATACAGTCTGTGAAGCATCATTCTTGCCCCCTATTGCCCAAAGCAAAACAAGTGCTCAAGTTCACTCTCAGCACCTCAACATGCCCTGGGTTCCCTAATCAAACCCATTGTTCTTGTTTCCTTTTTGAATAACAGGGGCATTTGCCTTAGACTCAAGAATTTAAGCATTAAAGCTGATATCCTAGGGAGAAAGAGAAAAGCAGGAGATAGCACTACCCAAGAGCATCCTTTTGGTTCCTGAAAATACCTCTATGGAGAACAGATACCCATATTTTAAGAGGCAGTATTTATAGTGCAGGTCAAGTGGTGCCAGGTAACAGTGGTCTTTGGTCGAAAGTAGCTGCATAAAGATTGAAGTTAATGGTGCTGTATGTAGCAACAAGCTGCAAGGCCTGTGACCTTTGGGATGGAGGACTAGTCAGTGGGCTGAGGCCAGGGATTCCCTTTGGGACTGGTCCGTAATGGGAGCATCACCTGCCTCTCTCTCCAGGTCAGACAGCATCATCCTGAAGAGTTTATTCCCAGAGGCAAAAATAGCATCAACCCTGCAGTGCCAAGGCCTGTGCTTCACTCAGCATCTCCTCCTCCTGCTGCAAGCTCACTACACCCTGGCTTGTCAAGACCTGTTGCAGGCAGCAAGCACTAAACCAATGCATGGTGCGTCCCAAGACTTCAAAGAGGAGAGAAACACAGCTCCCACACCCCTCCCATCCCCAGTGAGCCTTTCAGCCATATGTTGTTTGTTTTGTCAATAGTTCAAAAAAAATTGTGCAGCCAGAAACAGGGCTGAGCACTGGACAGACATTCCCTCCCCCAGCAATTTCTAAACTTGGGGGACACGGGCCTAGTGGGAATTGAGTCACTGCAGATGGGTTCAAGCAGCAAGGTCATGAGCTGACCAGAAGTTGGGTTGTAAGGGTGGAAGTGGAATCATAAAAAAAAACCTGCCCTAGCTGTAATCTGAAATAGGACACCCACATAGTCAGTGGTCTTTGGCACATCACGTCACCTTTTTGTATCAACTGCAGCTTGGGGCTGCCCTGCTTACACCACACACTGAACACAAAGCCCAAGTATTTGAGACTAAGCATAGTACAGATCCACAGATTGAAACAGAAAGGTCTAGTTTGTCATGGAAGGGAAAGCAGGGGTGCTCAACAGAAAATGCAAGTCATCTCAGCGCATTTGCCAAGGTCTAGCATTCACCAAAAAACTTAGCCAAGAACTTAAGTGATAACTAATATTTTCCATGCCAGAAATTCCCCAGAAACAGTAGTTTCTCCACATTTTTTCATCCCAGTCACAGGTTATAAGCCTCTAATATTCTTACATTTAACATTTCTGGAACAGGAATCTTGACTTTCCACCTTTATATGAAATACTTGAGGTATAGTAAACAGTATACAGGTATCATCCAAGGACCCTGTTTCCCCACTACAGGCTGCAGCTAGCTTCCACTGTTGTCACTAGCCTGCCTTATTAACAGTATCCTATAGGTAAGAACACCCCAGGTAGCTCAACACTGTGGTAACTAGGCATTGTTACTGTAGGACCAATCGCAGCCCTGAGGAGGTGTCTGCTCGAGGTACCAGAGGTGGCTGTCTCCATGTTGGAGGGACAGCGCAGGCAGAGCTGGCAGGAGCTCCTTGGCAGTTTGGTGATGACGCTGAGAGACATCGGTGCCTTCCTCATTGGGGTGCTACAAGGCAGGCAGGGGCCCAGCGCCAGCCAGCAAGGTGAGGTGACTCAAGGAGGAAGCCTTTAGCAGACAACAGTCTACACCTACAAACATTGCAGCAGCATTGTGTCATACAGATGCCTCCATCCCACATGCCAAGGACTCTTAAAAACTGGATTGTAAAGTTGTGGCTGATCACAGATTCTCCCCTAATCCCAGCTGCCTTCACAACCCACCTGGCTCTTTGCAATAAGAAGCTGACTAGAGGCATGTAAAAACTGGCTGCTTGCTCTAGTTTCCAGCCTACTGTCGGCAGTAGAGACTCCTGCTTCCCAGGAGTCGACCAGAATGGCCCAAGGAATTGGGAAGGGGAGGCATGCCTAAGACTGGAACAAGGCACTCTCCAGTTGGTGCTTTGTCCCCAGTCTGCTAAACTATCTCCAGGGATGCAAGGGATACAGCCCAGTGACAAGAAAGCACACATGCATGCAGCTGGGAATCGGTGAAGAAGCATGAGGAGAACAAAAATGTCAGGGAAAGGGATAAAGACAGAGAGAGCCCCTTTTAAGGAAAGAAGATGTTGCTATTTTTCTTTAAACAGAGCATTGATTGCATTTACTGAGCAGGAGAGCATAGGTGGGATGACAGCAGCCATGGTCTGGATGGGAATATGGGTCTGAACCATAGATGTTTGCACTGCGAGTTGAGGTGTTCAGTACACATACAGATCAGAACATCACTGGCTTCATTCTGCTCCCAGAGGTTTCAACGAGACCTCTCCCCCCCCAAATAACTATGCATTTCTTAAAGCCGCTTCTCAACTCCCTTCACTTGGATTTCATACCCCTGACAGACACTGCTGTCTCCTCACATATCCCAACCCTGGCTAAAATACCTCTGCCTTCTTTTGCAGCTGCTGCTCCCTCATTTGCAGACATGGGAAATGCTATTGGCTCCCTTATCATGATGGGGAAAGGCCAGGAGCAGGAGGGGGAAGAGGACTCAGTTCTGCTGTCAGAGGAGCACAGCCTTATCCTGACATGCTGTTGGGTCTCGGTGAAGGTGAGAAGGTCCTGTAAGTGATTTGAAGCAAGCAGAGAGCAGGAGAACAAACAAGCATCTTCAAAGACCTTTTTCTAGAGGGAACATCTTTGGGAACCTGGGACAGTAAGCAGAGCATGAACTCCTCCCCAGTACATGTGTTTTCCTTTTGTTTGACCTAGCTGTAAGATGAATTGTGCAAACTGAGCCATCAGCCTCAGAGGACAGCCAAGGCAGCATGCTTTCAAGAGAGGATACCCACTGTAGCTTCCCCTACTCCCAGTGCCAGAGCTCCTCATCCTGGGGGGCAAGGTCAACAAAAAGCCCCCTCGTGGCTGCCTGCAAGCAGGCTACAGCTGCATCTGCCTTCAAGTTATAGCAAGACAAAAAGCCTCAAATTTTCTGTCAGGGTTAAGTGCAAGTCCAAACAAACGCACAGCTGGTTTAGCCACATCTCACTCACCTGATACCTCCAACAGCTCTCCAGAAGACACTGTCTGCCTGCTACTGTCTCCTTTTAAACCCTCTGGGCTGGTTTCCTATGAAGCTAATTGGGTCCAGCCATTTTAGGTGCCTCCCTATTAGCCCTCACCTCGCAGCATCAAAGCCCAAGGCTTGTTGATTTTTTTTTGCAACCCCTAGATGGGGAACATGACCTTTCCCAGACAGACACTCAGGACTGTTGTCTTTAAGAGAAGACCGTTATTACAAGCAATTCATGCTGTTGCCTGATCCAGTACAGCCCCATAGAGCCTTTGCAGCAGTGTACTGTCCAGTATATGTATCTGTACCACAGCAGGTTTGCATCTAATGCTCAAAAGCCTGTGTGTAACTACTTAACTGCATCGTAAACTCATAATGGCTGTGCTCAGAGGAGGTTATGGAGCTCTCCAAGTTGGACTGTCACAAGACACTGGCAGAACAACAGCTTTCACCTGCACAAATGCTGACCCTGCCCACAGGGAAAGGTTTGCTAACTGATCATTTCCCTGTGTGGGTCAGCACATTCCCACGCTGGCTATGGTGCTTCCCGTTGCTTGAGCTACTCGCTGAATGACATGGGGCCCAGGCTGAGCACGAACATTTCTCTGACTGGCAAGTTTGGAAAAGCAGGAGAGAGTTTTGCACCTTTTTGAGCAGCGTGCTTCTGCCAGCAAAGAGCTGTTTCCTACCCACCCTCTGGCTGCTTCTTTAGGGCCCTCATGACAATTCATGTCTTTTGGCACCAGCCCTTAATTGTTCTCTTTTGCTCATCTGTGCATGCCAGGTGGCTTTGCTCTGTCCATTTCCCCCTCTCTTTTTCTTTTGCGCACGGTTTAAATCAGCTCTTCAGGGCATGGAATAGGTTTCCTCATTCTTGCCTGCAAAAGGGCTATTCTCATCTGTTTCTCTTTAGAGTTAATGAATAACTTGACAGACTTGCGCTGGCAATCCAGTGCCCCTCAGATCTTGCCCTGTCCCTTTGCGACTGATAGAGACATGTTGCTTTCTGCCTGGGTGGAAGCTATTTGGTTCCTAGATATTCACACATCGGTTTGTAGTGCAGGTCCTGATCTTGCTGCTGCTGAAATAGTCCTTCATTTCTGCCTGTCACCGTTCCCTTTTCTGACTCAATGAACTTGGCAGTGCAATAAGGCTCTTGGAGCAAATTGAACATACCGAGTTCATCACCAGCACCAAAGAGGAAGGATCATACCCCTCAGGCTGAGTTGCTCTTTCACTCTCAACATGTGTTGCTTTCACTCTCAGGAAATCGGGCTACTTTTGGGAGGCCTTGCTGAGAAGTTTCTGCCTCTGGCACCATCTGCTGGGCCTGAGCTGCTCCTGACACTTCCCGTCCTGAAGATGACAGCTAACCTGTTTCAGGAAATCCTGCTGAAGTGCCGGCACTGGGTAAGAACAGCTTCCTCCCTGGAGGGCTAAGGATAGAATAGGTTAGAGAATAATAGCAAATTAGGATTGAAGGGACCTCAGGAGGTCACATCTCGTCCAAACCCCTGCTCAAAGCAGGACCATCCCCAACTACATCATTCCAGCCAGGGCTTTGTTCAGCCGAGCCTTAGAAACCTCCACGGATGGAGACTCCGCCACCTCCCCAGGTGACCCGCTCCAGTGCTTCACACCCTCCTAGTGAGAATGTTTCTTGCAATATCCAGCCTAAACTTCCATCGCTGCAACTTGAGTCCATTGCTCCTTGTTCTGTCATCTGCCACCACTGAGAACAGTGCAGCTCCGTCCTCTTTGGAACTGCCCTTCAGGTAGTTGAAGGCTGTTATTAAGTCCCCTCAGTCTTCTCTTTTGCAGACTAAATAAGCCCAGTTTCCTCAGCCTCTCTTCACAACTCATGTCCCCCAGCCCGCTCACCATTTGTGTTGCCCTCTGCTGGGCTGTCTCCAATTTGTCCACTTCCTTTCTGTAGTGGGGGGCCCACAACTGGACACAGTACTCCATATGTGGCCTCACCAGCACCGAGTAGAGGGGAAGAATCACTTCCCTCGATCTGTTGGCAGTGCTCCTACTCATGAATGGAGAGTGCCCCCGGCAGCTGGGGGGGCATGGCTGTGCTGGCAGTGGCAGGAGCCCCGCGGCGGTAAGCAGGGGAACTCCTACAGACACCGCCAGCACTGGTGGTGGGTGGGGTTGGGGGGAGATGGTGAGGGCCAACCAGGGGTTGGCGACCACCCACAGGTGCTGCCAGCAGCAGTGACCAGCAGCAATTGCAGACCACCCACATGCTGCCAGCGGTGTCAGAGGTGGGGTGGCAAGCAGCGACCATCCACAGGTGCTGCCGATAGTGTCAGCGGTGACTTTTTGCAGAGGGTGCATCGCCACGCTCAGGGGGTGCATGTGCATGTGTGTGCATCCCCTACGCGTCGCCCCTGCTCCTACTAATGCAGCCCAGTATGCTGTTATCCTTCTTAGAAACAAGGACGCACTGTTGACTCATATCCAGCTTATTGTCCACTGTAACTCCTAGGTCCTTTTCTGCAAAGCTGCTGTTTAGCCAGTCAGTCCCAAGCCTGTAGCAGTGCATGGAATTTTTCTGTCTAAGTGCAGGTCATGAACACATACCCCATAAATGAAAGCCTTTAATAGCAAGTTACTCTGGAAGGGTTTTTACTACCTGTGTCCCTACCAACCCTTAGCCAAAGCAAACAGGTGATGTTTCCCTTTGAGCAATAATTAAAACAGTGTACGCTTCTCTCTTTTACTGCCCCACCTTCCTTTTGTCCAAGCAGCAAACCTGAATCTCTTTAATGGATATAGTTGATTACTTCAGCTAAGAGACAGCTATCAGGACTTTGTCAGTCATTCTCTGAGACATACTGCATTAACCCACTTCAGATGCACATAGTGTAGTTAGTCTCTACCTGATGACTCTTAGATATTCTTTGAAAGGTCTGGTGTCCCTGAGATTAAGGGGTTACTGATGATTCCTCATTTGAGATAGCTGAATGGTTTAGTTGGCTTACCTGATCCCACATGTTGGGAATTAGCTGCACCCACAGAGAGCTTTTCATTTCTCTGATGACCCTCCGCTTCAGTGGGTCATCATACAAGCCAGCATGCTTGATTTAAGCTTGGAGCTGTCACTCAGGGGGGCCTCCATCCCTTTACATCTGGCTCTGACACCAACATCTGCTGTAACTTTGGCTGTGTTTTTATATGCGTCTGCCTCTGTCTTCCCATCTGCAAATAAAATGTGTGCTTTCTGGGGCCCTTGGGAGGGTTGTTTCACTGCCAGTTGGATCAACCTTTGCATGCAAAAGGTATTACAGGTGTTGTTCTGTCCTAGGGAGCTGTTGAAGGCTGCAGCATGGGATTCACCAAGTTCTGTGCAGCATTGCTGAACCATCCTGATGCAGAGCTGCAAGCCATCCCAGGCACAATACTAGCACAGGTACCACAGCTATTTCCTGCTCTTGGGAATTCAGCCAAAGGATGCGACTGGTTCTGGACTCGTGTATTGGGTATAAATCTTACAATCCCCAAACCACCCAAATACTTCAGTCATGTTTAGGGCCTCTTGTCCAGCACTGTTCAGACACAGAGGAAGGAACCATTAGACTAGTTGACTTTTTAATCAATTTTAAGTTTATAGGAGAATAGTATGGGTCTCAGGCCATACACCCCATGCCCCATTTTAGAGAGGCTTAAAGGGTGCACATTAAAGCATCAGAGACAACAGTTGTATTTCCCAAATCCCTTGCTTGGGCCTTGTATACCCAGACAAAGTTCTGAGAATCCCTGGCACCTTTCTTGCTGCCTTTCCTCAACTCAGCCTCCAGACAGTGCCCAGAGACCTTGCCCTGCCTCCACCTTTCCTGGCCCTGTTGATCCCAGGAGTTCTGCCCTTGTATCACTTCTGGCCCTGGTCATGGGGCAAACAGGCCACTAGCAAGTATCTGGTGCCCTTAAACACAGGGTTAGGAACTGGGAACTCCCAAGCTTCACTCACATCCTGACCTCTTCATGTCACTCACTCTCTGAATCACACGCAGTTTCTGGTGCTGACAGGCTTCCAATCGGTGCCTCACCTGGCTTTGTTTCTCAGGGTTTGGATTTACTCAGCGGCCCCAGGAGCAGCTCCATTACTCGCCGAGCAGCTGGCTTCCCCATGCTCTTTCTATGCATCCTCACTGGGGAGGACTCCACCAGGTCACGGCCTCTGCTAGCTCACTGCATTCAGACTCTGCTGGTGCTGGCCAACACACCTCTTCCCCAGAACTGGGACCAGACCCTGGACCTGCCTCAGGTGAAAAAGCTCACAGATTCAGCAGGAGAGCCCTGCTCCAGCTATGTTAGCCAGCCTGGTGGCTTAGGTAACGATGCTGCTGATGAAGTAGGCATCTTGCTGACCTGTGCTCAACTGTATGGGGATGGGGTCATTGTACTGCTTGCAGTATTCTTTTCAAAAGAAGAATACAGGCCTCCTATGCACAGTAAGTGTCCCAGCGCTTCTCACAAGAGTAGGGCCGTTGGCCACACTGAGGCACCCACCTCCCTTTTCCTTTTAGTTTAAACCAAAGGCTGCCTTCCTCTTGCTGCCCAAAAGTACCTTCTGGTCTTTGTTGCTTCACTGTCCTGGCCCACAACTGACCCCTGCAGCTGTATGTAGTACGCTGAGAACCTTTCCAGGGAAAGCTGCTTTGCAGCCGTGAGATGATGGCTCTTATCTGCAGGTCTCTGCACTGCATGTGCTGCAAACCCTGGTGCGCGGCTCTGGCTTGGGAAACGCACTGCTGCAATACGTCACACCTATGATGAGTCTGTTCCTGAAGGCACTGGGCTCTCCTTGTTGGGCCATGAGAAATGCAGCCATCCAGCTCTTCAGTGAGTAACATGTTTGTAAACTATACGCTGTATGTCCGCATGCATCTCCTCATTATCAGTGAACCTCTGTGGCAGCCACACCTTGGCTCCTGTTTGCCCTTTAGGATCTTCTCAGAAACTAACTGGAGAGTGAGCAAGAAAAGCATGCGAGAAATTAGGATGATGATAGGGTTGGGTGGGGGTGGGGATGAGTGTCACAGTTTGCCAAATGCATAATCCAGAGCCAGCCTTTGGGCGAGTTCTAAGCTTCATGACTTGTCTCAGTGTCCTAATACACATAGCGTCCTTCACATGCAGCCATGTCTGGGGTGGAGGGAGGCACAGCTGGAGGAGTGTGAGGTACTGGGTAGGGACACAAGCCAACATGCCAGAGGATCTTTACTGCTCAGCAGAATGGATGAAACCTTTTCAGAGTTTCATTGCAGAGAGCCCCCAACACGGTTTCTGAGCCTCTTCTGTTCATTGTCTTTCAGGTGCCCTCACCACTCGAATGCTGGGTCAGAAGCGGAGTCGGGACGATAGCCGCCCCCAGGATGGGGTGAGCCCTCAGGCGTTTTTCAGCCACTACCCCCAGCTGAAAGACATCTTGCTGGGGGAACTGCAGTCTGCTCTGGAGATGGAAAGAGAGCCCAAGGAAGGGAGGCTTCACCTCTGCCCCTCTCTCCATGCTATCCTCACGCTGCTGGCAAAACTCCAGCCTGGTGCAGATGCCTTGGACAGGTAGAGAAAATGGGGATAGGGCCACCTCTCCAGGGGAACAGGGGTCAGGCACATGTTTGGCAAACTGGGGTCACCGCTGTGTCCAGAGTGAGGTTAACATCTGGACACTAGTAGCTTGGAGAGGCTTTCTTCAGCAACAGGGAAGGGTGCTGCTCTCAGTAGGTTTATGACATGGTGACACATGACGAGAATTGTCAGCAAGCACAGCCACATGTCAGGGAGACACTGTCCTAACCCAGCCAATACAGAGGAGTAAAGCCCAGGAATAAAGAGATTCCTTTCCTAGTTCTTAATTTAAACTCCATCCAGCAGGGAAAATAACCAGCAGGGGCCTAATCGTGTGTCCTGCTATGCCTTTACTCTGCAGCATCTCTACCTGTTTTCTGGAGCCCCTGCTTCAGCTTGCGGGAAACCCTATCTATGCTGTGCGAGCGATGGCAGCCAAGGCTTTGGTTCCTGTCGTCCCTGCCTCTGAATACGGGAACATCCTGCTGCGGTTGGCTGGTGACTTAAATAAGCCAGGAAGCATCTTATCTCACAATGCCCTCCATGGGCAGCTCCTTCAGATCAGGGCTGTGCTGGCTCAGGCTTTGGCCATGAACTGGTGAGTGAGTTTCCATTTGTCTTTCCTTTACAACCTCCAGTTCCCTTGGCTGTAGGATGAGCCTTGTGATGCTGACTCCAAAGCCAGGCTGATAGTGTGGAGGGCCTAGTATGGAGATGGCCAGTCTGACATTGAAATTCATGTCAGAGCAGTACTTGCCAGCCAAGCAGACTTGCAGCTCAGCTGGTGACTCCCTTCCATTGCTTGTGGCAATCTAGCATTTTGGGAAATGGTGCAAGTGGATATTTATTTAACACAGATCACATTTGAAGTGTGCTTCTGGCTGCTTTACAGAGTGGACAGTGCAGGAACCTGTACGCTGATGACATGTTCTAGCTGAGTGCAGGGGTGGGTAGAAGGTTTGTATCACATACCCTAGAAACAAGGAAAAAGAAACCATTAACAACATGCCTGACTCAGGCAAGACAGGCTGAACAGTTAAGGCAATGCCCTTCTCCCTCCCAAGAGGTTGTAAGGCAGAGGTCTCCAGGGAGAGGCAAGCCAACACACCTACATCTTAGTCATTTAATTGAACAGTAACCATTGTTGTTGGCATCTGCTAAGTTCTGCCACTTCCTTACAGTTTGTCAAGAGATGCCAGGCTTTCCATTGCTCAGCAAATAGAAGGTCACATCTGGATGGTCACCCCTGCACAGCGGTGCCCCCTGATTCGCTCTGCCTACCTCCAAGTAATCTCCCTTCTGGTGGAAACCTGCACCCAGAGTTTTGTAGAACATATCCAAAGGATTGTGACCAGTGAACTGGGCAGCCTTAGGCCTGGGCAGAAAGCAGGATCTTCTGATGTCCAGGTATTGTCTTTCCTGAGGATATGCTTGTTGTGACTGAGTGGAAACACAGAAATATGTCAAGCATGAGGAATACACTATCGTGTCCCAATGACAAACCAGCCCTGCATATAACTTGACCCCACATTTTCAGGCTCCATTTTAGAAAAAGCAGCTCCCCACCCTCCAGATGTTAACATGTTCAAACGTTTCTGTGAGAGTGTCACAAATTAGGCGGATTATTTGAGACCTGCTAATAGGTTGACCCTGTGTTTAAGTAGAGTGCAATCTGCGTTTGTTTTGGGGGAAAGACTTCAGCTTATAATCAGAATCATACAGTACAACAAGAATAAGTTCCTAGCACAGAGTCCAACTGTCAGGGGAATCATTGACCACTGGAAACTCTTTGTTGGGTGTGGATTAAAGCAGAGGAATGAGTTGTCATCATCACTCTCAAACTCAGAGGGTCAGAGCATGATCTGTTGGGAAAGAGAACTGTCCAGGAATCAGAGAGGATCGTAGAAAATGAGGGTTGCAAGGGACCTTAAGAGATCATCTAGTCCAACTCCCTGCTCAGAGGAGGACCATCCCCAACTAGACCATCCCAGCCAGCACTTTGGAGGATCTCCTGTGTTTTGTTCCCAGCTCTTCATGCAAGTTTTCTCGGTCTCACTTTTCGTATCTGTACAATCAGAACAGTGCCTGTCCACCTTCCTGTACTGTTTTGAGGTTTAATGTATTGATGCTTTTAAATAAAAAGTCTGCACCAAGGTTACAAAAATGATGAATTGGTGCAGTTATTTCATTCAGTGCTTTTATTACCTGAGCAAGCATAGAGGTAGGATACTCAGAGCTAGTCAGTACCAGTGGGATCCTGCCCCATTCTGGGGATCCAGGACCTTCATTCAGAGCATGTGAATGGCTGTTCTGCTTTTCTGCCAGATCGGCTCTGCTGTGTTCCATCAAGTTATCGCCTGCTTCCTCTGCAGCGAGGCAGCAAGACTGGCTGGCACTGAGAGAGTTGGCGCAGTCTGCTCACTCCTTCAAGAATCAGATGCTGACGTACAATTAGCCATCCTGACCTGGGTGGTTGAAAGGGAAGAAGAAAGGTGCAAGGAGTTGGAAAAGGCTCTCCGGCAAACATTACTGGTAAGTGAGGGGTTGCTTTAGGCCTTAAGTCAGAGCGGACCTACAAGCCCTGCTCAGTGTTAATGTAAATGGATCCTTACATTGAGGGACAGATTGGGCATCCTGAATTTTGATGTACTTGTCTAGTTAGAGGTTCCTAAAGCACCATCACCTGTGGTGCTTTCCAGTCTTACTCTGATGGGACTTTGATACCATGTCTCCAGAGGTGAGTGGCTAGAGCATTAATCCACTGCTCCTCCTAGGCTCCTGTTTAGTTGTTTGTTTATTTTTTTTAAAAGAGAAAGAAAAATGTCTTCTCCCAACTCTTGAGTTTTACTGGCTTTTTCAGTGGGAAGTTCTGACCCCTTCTTTCTCTGGAGGTTAAGCCTGCACCTTCCTTCCCTTTCTTAATTAGGACAACTTATGGTCAGCACTACAAAATACAAGGAACAGAGAGGTCCTGAAGTCATATCTGGAGGCTTTGATGCATCTTCACAGCAGTCCTACGTCTCGGACCCAGGTTGTTTCCCATAAACTGTTGGGGTCTACATCAGCATGTGTTGGTGTCCTGTTGTCTATGGCGGAAGCAGGCTCTTCTGGCCCAGATCTCATCTTCCAGGCATTGTGCGTGGCTAGCTTGCTCTTTGTCCTGGGGTAAGTAGATTCTCAGGACTCTTATCAGCCTTTTCATTGAAGCAGCCCAATGGCCTGAAGGCAATAGTTTTGCCACAGGGTTTAGGCGGGGCAGCACAGAGCTCTTATGGGAGCAAATACTTCTTGCTGTTTCCTTTATGCTTTTATCCTGGAGGTTATTGTACTGTTACTTGGTTTGCAGTTCTGCTCTCTTGCTTGAGTGTTTTTGGCGATTTGAGCCATCCCAACTCTACCTGCTTGACTGGAACAAGCATTAGCATTCTGGGCTGCATGATGATGGGGCTGATACTAATTTACCATCTTCACCAAAACAGGAGGGTTAAAAAAGCAGTGAAAACAAGGACATTGTTTCCATCCTCTTTGTTGTACTAAAGTTTTCCTCATCCTTCATTCTTTTATTCACTTTGGCAGTCTTTTGTTTTGCTCCAGTGCCAAGGGACTGACAACAGCTTCACTAGTACACGGCCAGAGGGAAAAGATGAGTTTGATAGAATAAATGACGTAAATCTGACCTTGAACCTTCCTTCTTTCTCTGTTCTGTGACAGTTCCAAACCCAAGGATGATTCCCTGCTGGAGCGATGGTGCCTAATACTTGAGCAATACAGTAAATCTGTTTCTTGTGAGGTGCTGAGACTGGGAGCAGCAAGATCTCTCAAGCTAGCAGGAGCTGATATAGTGCAGAATGCCTTGGAAACCTTTTGCCCATCTCTTACATCAGTGGCTGTGCGGTATGTAGCCGATACCACTTATCCCACTGGCACGTACATCAGGCTTTCCTTGCCATCAGCCCCTTTCCTGGACTACTGTTAACACCCAAAAAACTGTCACTTCCTTTTCCCTCTGAGTACCCCATGTTTCCTCTCTGCATTTCTCAGCTTGGGCGATGAAAATGTCCTACTCAGTTTCACATTAATGCCTTCCTGTGTTCTCTACCCTCACCATAGCCAGTTGTACACAGTGTAGGAAAGGTTAAATTCAAACAAAATGACCTGTTGGGATTTGAATAAAAATTCCTGAAACATTTCTGTTGATTTGCGTCACAAAACAAAACGCTAACAAACTCTTTCATGGCATCTGTATAGAAATACTCAAAATATTTTTTTGTGGGTGCTTTGGCCAGAGTGACAGTGGTGGCAAGGTTACACGAATGTAGCATGTCCTTAGATGAAAAGGCAAAGATAGCATCTTTATTAAACAATCTCCAGAGGTGGCCAGTTACCCCCCTGACCACTCTTCTATCTGCCTTTCCCTACTCTGCAGCTGTTTCCTTTATTTCTTTTGAATATAAACTCTTGTAGACAGAGCCTGTGGCTTTTGTGTAGGTAAACACACAAGGCACTGCAAGGCCTCCCCGAAGCAGAAAAAAAAAGACCTTCTAAATGGTTCAGCAGGACTTTCCTGTTAATTCTTCACAGTGAAAAAAACAATTTATCCCCCAGCATTGTATTTATATGGCTTAAGAATGCATAGTCCCTGCACTGTGGAATGCCATTTGCTTTCTTTTTCCACTCAGGCTGATAGATGTGGGCATTTACCTGCTACAGGATGAGGTTCAGGAAGTAAGGCGGGAAGCTGCAGTCTTTGCCAGCTATGTTCAGCAGGTCTCAGGAACATCACCTCAAGAGAGTTGTGTCTTCATCCAGGGTAACAGAGGGCTCACGTGCCTGCTACAGCTTCTCCTGGAAAAGTTTGGGGGTCACCAAAAAACCTTTGATGTTTTGCTGTGCCATCTCCCCCAAGTAGATCTCAGCAGCATTTTGAAAGAGCTGGAGGCCAAGAAGTGAGTAGCTATGATCATAAAATTGTTGATAAGGTCAGATGCATGCATGCATGTGCATACGGTCATGCACATGCACATGCAGTCCATCACACACACAATCCATGTGCCTGAAGTTCTGTGTTCATAGAATCATAGAAGTAGGGTTGGAAGGGGCCTTGTAGATCTTCAAGTCCGACCCCCCCCCGCCTGGGCAGGAGAAAAACTGGGCTCAAATGACTCCAGCCAGGCAGGCATCAAGCCTCTCCTTAAAGACCCCCAGGGTAGGAGCCAGCACCACTTCCCTTGGAAGTTGGTTCCAGATGCTAGCTGCCCTGACAGTGAAGTAGTTCTTATAGATGCCTGATCTATATCTTTACTCTCCAACAACTTGTGGCTGTTATTCCTTGTTATGCCAGGGGGCGCTCAGGGAAACAAGGTCTCTCCCAAACCCTTCTGGTTCCCCCTAGTGAGTTTATAGACTGTCACCAGGTCCCCCCTCAGCCTTCTCTTGTGAAGGCTGAACAGGTTCAGGTCCCGCAGTCTCTTATTGTAGGGTCTGCCCTGTAGTCCCCGGATCACGTGGGTGGCCCTCCTCTGGACCCTCTCCATGTTGTCCACATCTCTCCTGAAGTGGGGCACACAGAACTAGACACAGTACTCCAGCTGTGGCCTGACCAGCGTCGCGTAGAGGGGGAGGATCACCTCCTTGGCCCTACTTGAGATGCACCTGTGGATGCACAACAAGGTGTGGTTAGCCCTGCCAACCGTGACCTCGCATTGTCAGCCCATGTTCATCTTGGAGTCAGTAATGACTCCAAGATCCCTTTCTGCCTCCGTGCTCTCAAGAAGGGAGTTTCCCATCTTATAAGCGTGCTGCTGGTTACTACTGCCCAAGTGCAGCACCCTGCACTTGTCAGTATTGAAACGCATCCTGTTTTTGTTAGCCCACCTCTGCAACCTGTCCAGGTCTTGCTGCAGTCTTTCCCTCCCTACTGTTGTGGCCAAGAAGGATACAAAGCAACTGAAAAGGAAATGCATCTTTGTGCTCCTCCTATCTTAGATTCACTTCACTCTGGTCCAAACTCTCAGTATATAATAGAGTAGCTGTTCCAACTTTCTCTGTCTTAATAGCTTCAAAGGGCTGATACAGACACTGGGGATTGCTATGGCAAAGGAAGCCTTGAGCATGCCTGATTTTTCCCAGCCATGTCCCCCCCATATTGGCTCTAGACATAAGAATGCTTCTATGATGGTTCGGTGCAACAGTAGTAAACCCATATGCTGGAGCAATCTGCCCATCATTAGCTATGCCAGCAGTGCATCACAAAGCAACCATTATGTAGATAAGGACCAAGAAGCATGTGTCTCCAAGAAGCAAGGAAAATCAGAAAAGCTTTATCAGAGAAACCAAATGACCAGTCTCTGATATCCAGCTTAAAAACATGATCACTAGTTCCCTGTGCACTAGCAATTCCAATATGGAAGTGCTCAGTCTCCTCCCAGGAGTCACTGTCTCTGAAGAGAACAAATACAGTGTGGTTTTCTCTATCCCCAGGCAAGAAACCATTTCATTTGGTATTTTAGAGGTTTCAAGGAAGAATCACTTTGCTAAGAGCAGATGCAAAAATAGGCGCTGCAAAAAGACTGATCAGCTTAGGTCAAGTCCTTGATAAAAATTTCCAAGTGGGATTTAGACCAAGCAAGAGAAGAGGGGCCAGGGCTAGGAGCCAAACCTGATTCCTCTTTTGCCACAGTTTGAATAAGCAATCCTCAGGCAAGTTGCTTTGACCATGATTCTCAAACGCAGATGCCAGAGGTCAGGCAGCCAAGGTCCATTTTTGAGCACCATGTCCCAAGTTTCTTTCAAGAGGCTGAATACCCAACTCCCAGGACTTCAGTGCTGGCTGTGCTTCCTCAGCACCTTGCACCTACATTTGATCATCATGGGTTTGAACACAAGTCTCTCCAAAGGGAGCTGTTCTGAATCAGGAGCTGATGATGGTATAGGGTTGTGACAACTTGCTGTACAAGTGCTCTATGTTGTTAGCAGCATCTTCAAACAGTAGGAAGGACCCATCCTTCTAAAAAGTAGGTCTCTAGTCTTTCAATGCCATAAGGAATCGAAGCAGCAGCAGGACTGGGAAATAGAATAAATGCAAGAGGTCCACAGTCCTGTGGGGTTTAGTCATATATGTGAAAATCCCCACATAGTGTTTGTCTGGTTATACAGCCCCCACTGCCTCAGTATCACCCCAACAAGTCATTGTGAAATTCAACAGTAGCTTCTGTGTGTATGGTGGGGAAAGGAACAGATGAATCAGACCCCACACAAGGTTCACCATGGGATCTGGCTTCCCTTTCAGAGTCATCAGTCTGTATAAGGAGGATGAACCAAATGTTTTTGCAGAGCCAGCTGTCTTATCCCGACTACTGCTCCCCTTCCTCCTCCAACTGCTAGACGGTGTGTCCACATGCACCCAGCTTTGGGAGTCTGTGTTATGCTGGCTGAGAGCCACTGGTCCTGGTATCTTACACAATTTGCAGCAGTGCAAGCACTGGTGGAGCCAAGGTATGTAGCTACACTGGCAGAGCATCTAATTCCCTTTCCACAGTGGGCTGGCAGGTAGCCCACAGCACGTATGCAACATCCATTCAGAACATACAGGCTTCATTATACGCAGGGCATACATGATGCGCAAGTCCTTTCAGTTCTCTAGTGGTAGAATTATAGCTCTAAAAAATGGAGTAAGCAGAACACAAACTGGTTTCTGACCAAGCTTTCCAGAGTTCAGCTGCATCTTGTTAATACACCATGAACAATGCTTTCAAGGATATATGGGCTTGGAGGCTTTGGTTACTTGGGAATTGCATCTCAAAATCCCCCTACTGTTACCTCCATAATCAGTTCTCTGCCATCAGCCAGGAAACATGGAGTAGAATCTGAGTCCTAGAGCTATCTGGCTGCGCCCAATGTATCCCTGGGTATACAGAGGCAAACAGCCAGTGGAGCTGCCAGGCTCCATCTTATATACTGGAGAGTTTTGTAAATGAAGACACTAAATATACTGAGCAGTATAGGACAGGCTTAAGCACCAAATCACATCTGGGGTGATGGCGGTTCTTTAGAGTCACCTGTCCTTGAACAAAGCTAGTGGTCTATTGGGGGAATTTAGAGTTACTCCCTGTCCTGCTTTGTAGGTTTCTCATTGGTAGTTCAGCTTCTGATACAGCAGCTCTGTCTGCTTTCACTGTTGACTCATGAATTAGGTTTGTCAGTTAGCAGATTGCAGGAGAGAAACAGAGCTGTAGGATGGGAATGTTTGTCATCACATTTGTCCTCACCAGTGACTGATGTGCACAGATAACCGATTAATGTTGTGTTTTTTTTCTGCTCCCTGTGTTGTAGATGCCATTACACCACTGCACATGAAGGCGCTGGCATGTGCCAAGGTGCATACTGCCACCACCGTGCTGCTGGTGAATGCGAGGCTGCTGGCTCATGCTCTGGAGACTCTGGAACAGACCAACCCCAGTGCTTCCGAGATCAGCTGCTCTTCCCAGGAGCTGAGGCAGGAGCTTGTGCTGGTAGAGCGACTTCTGGCTCAGCAGGGAATGGCTCCTACTTCCACCTTACTCCATGGGGCAACAGATGCCAGGGCTTTCTGATAGTCGTTTGTGACAGGACAGTGCTGTGCTGTGTCGCCGAGAGCCTTAGCGGAAGTGCAGAGTTCTGTGTGGATGCTGCACCGTGTGTCTGTTCTGAGACACTGCTGGATCTCTGCTCTGTCCTCTGCTGGTAGCCAGCCAGAATGGTTAATTAACTGACATAACTCAGGTAACCCCAATTCAACAGGCAGGAAAGGGTAGTGCTTTGAGGGCCTACTATCTGGAATAATTTTACCTTCTCCTTATCTTAAAGGTATCCTAGATCAGACTTCTTTTATCAGCCCCGTGTTATTTGTATCAGACCAGGAGGTGACAGTTTTCAGTTCTTCATTAGTAGCAACCTTATAAAGATCTCCCAACAGTGCAAAATTTTAGTAAGGTGTCGGCCTGAGCCTGTATTCCTGCTCTTCATAAAGAGCTCCAAGTGCCTCCTCGGTGCTCCCAAAACTCCCACACGAAGGCTGCCTTCTGTTTTCATGAGAATAAAGCAAGCTACTCCCCAAGGGACAACGGTCATTTCCAGCTCTGATCCGTCTACTCAGCTGAACTTACTTTTTTTAAGTTTCTGAACTTACAGTTTTTAACCAGGAATTTGTCTCCTGTTATAAGGAGCCACCGAATAATGTAATAAACTCTAGCTGCCATGGATTTTATCATGCATAAAGAATCCCAGCCGGGCTCATATTTTCTTCACTATTATAAAGCATTCTGTGGGGTTTATGTTTTAAAAGGGTTTCAGTAAGTTAGCAAATGCCCTCTGATCTCCCAGGGTCCTGACACATTCTTAGTTTCAGCTTCCCTTACTCAGTTCCCATAGTCTAGTCCAAACTGCTGAAGCAATGACCTTCTGGTACCAGAGACTTCATCTTGTGCAGCAGGCGCCTCCCCAGTACAGCCCCTTCTCCAGAGTTGCATACACACAGGATAGTAGATATTTTGCTACTTATACTGAGCAAGGCCTCCAACAGCTTTCCTCTGCTTCCCACTTTGTGGAAAGCGAAGGAATCCTAGCTTCAGTGACAGCTTTTATTGAAATACAGATACTACAGAAGAAACAAGTAAACACCTGTTGCAGAAGTTGACCCATCAGTGCTATTGTTTTATGTATTGATTTACATTTTAAGGCAACAGACGTGGCAGATAAATGTTTTCCTCAAAGTATTTTAAAAATAACATTTATTGAGCTTTGAAGTGTCAGAATTTCTAACTGAATGTAAATTTTAGGCTAATTTCAAGTGAGAACTGCAGGGCTCCAACACTTCTCACCTTTACAGTGAACTCATCTGATCACTGTAAGTTTCCTGGTTAGTAGGGTTGGAAGGGACCTGAGCAGATCATCAAGTCCGACCCCCTGCCATGGCAGGAAAGAGTACTGGGGTCAAACAACCCCAGCAAGGTGTTCATCTAGCCTCCTCTTAAAGACCCCCAGGGTAGGAGCCAGCACCACTTCTCTTGGAAGTTGGTTCCAGATCCTAGCCGCCCTGACCATGAAGTAGCGCCTCCTCATGTCTAGCCTGAATCTACCCTCTGCCAGCTTGGGACCGTTATTCCTGGTCACTCCTGGCGGTGCTCGGCGAAACAGGGACTCCCCCAATGCCTGCTGGTCCTCTCTGACTAGTTTGTAACAGGCCACTAGATCCCCCTCAGCCTTCTCTTGTGGAGGCTGAACAGGTTCAGGTCCCGTAGCCTCTCCTCGTAGGGCCTGCCC
>NW_017729001.1:15116733-15120560 GCF_001723915.1 Gavialis gangeticus
CACCATGTTTCAGTGAGCCCCACTATGTCTGGGTTGGTGTCAGCTAGCAGGAGGGTAAGTTCCTCCTGCTCATTTCCCATACTACGAGCGTTTGTGTAGAGGCATTTGAGGCCTCCTGTGGATGTGTGCACTGGCCCCCTAATCTCAGCATTGCCCTGGCCCCTGTCGCTTACCTGTGTATATGTAAGGATGGATGGTAACTCCTCACATGTCTGTTCTGCTTGCCTTTCCATGTTTAAGGGTTTCCTTCAGCGTTGTTTTAGCCTATGAACTCTCCAGTGAAGCCCTGTCTGCTTTGTTTTACAAAGAGCCATGTGCTTTATATAAAGCTATATTATGTATACGTATGGATATAAATAGCAATGCACACAGATATATCTCACTAACATTTAAAGGAGTTTGTTTAAAGGGAGTGTAAGTGATGTAGCAGCAATGGTCTAGAAATTGTGGGAGGCAAGGATTTCTTAGGGTGATCGCTTTTACTGGACCAACTATGTCACAGTCAGAGAAAAGCCCAGCACTGTAATTACTCGGAGGCAGTCATAGCAGTGCAAAACCCTAAAGGAGATGTGCTCTATCCATGTAAAGCCGGGGACGCCATCTGAACATGTGCCCAAGACTGCAGCACTGAGCCGGGCCAGAGCAGCCCTGGCTGTCAGGTGGAGTGGGCGGGGGGTCAGCCTGCCAACCTGGGGCTGCTCCTGCCAGCTTAACATCCTGCAGAGGGGCTAGCTGGGACACACGGGTGCTTCAGTGCAGAGCGAACCAGCAGGCAGTCCTCACACTGAAGCACCCTTGGGGGCCAGCTGGCCATGTCAGCACCTACACATGTGCTGCTACAGAGCAAAAAATTCTGCAGCAGGGTAGTACTTGTATTTACAAGTACTACGCTGCTGCAGAGCTAATTAGTTCACTGCAGCCCTATAGGGGCACACGTGCAGTCAAATCTGCTGCAAACATCTTGTGTCAATGTACCCAATATGCCCAATTCTGTGATGAGCTAGGATGAGCACTGCATCGATTGGATGAACCAACAAGGGAGATGGGAAGAGCACACCTGAAATGTCTTTACTGGACAGCATCAGACCAGGTTCCCCCCTCAAAAATATTGGGACCTTAGAGGAGGGGGAAAAAAACGTTTTGGCATCAGAAAGCCAGTCTGGTGACACCAATCAGATTTCCACCTAGCTGCTCTCCCAGTGAGGCGAATATTTAGCAACATTCATAGAAAGTGAGGATTGGAAAGGACCTCAGGAGGCCATCTAGTCCACCCTCCTGCTCCAAGCAGGACCATCCCCAACTAGATCATCCCAGCCAAGCCTTGACCTAGCCAGGTCTTAAAAAATCTCTGAAGATGGAGATACCACCACCTCTCTGGGTAACCTGTTCCAGTGCTTCACTACCCTCCTTGTGAGAAAGTTTTTCCTAATAGCTAACTAAACTTCCCTTGCTGCAACTTGAGACCGTTGCTCCTTGTTCTGTCATTTACCGCCACCGAGGATGGTCTGGCTCCTCTTGATAAAGCTCCTCTTTATAACCCCCCTTCAGGTACTTGAAGACTGCTATTAAATCCCCCCTCGGTCTTCTCCAAACTAAACAAGCCCAGTTCTCTCAACCTCTCCTCATAAATCATGTCCCCCAGCCCCCACGGAGACAGGCTGGCCCACGTCTGGGGCTGTCCCCATGGAGCAGAACATACCTGCCTAATGCTTCAGCCAATTAGCACCTCCTGCCCTAGGCAGAGCACCCACATTTTGCATGGTTTTGAACTGGTTGAATGGTTTTGAACTGGTTTCCTTCACGCGTTTACCACCTGGTTTACCAATTAAAATGAGAAGCCACCCAGAAAACACAAAGGAAATGATTCATAAGGTGAAATTTTGCTCTTAAAATAAACAGCACCACGGCTGCCAGGCCTGTTGGCTCCCAGGGCTTCCAAGCCTTGTAACTAGGCCAAGTCTAATGTAACCTAGCTCCTGCCAGCCCTGCTGGGTGCTTTCCATCTCACACATCACGACTGGATCGTGGCCCAGGACTAGCAATGAAGCTGTATCACGGTCTGAAGATTGAAATATTTCAGTGGTTTTACTAAATTTGAAAATAATCAACTTATCGCTACCAGAGATGGGGTAGGCACTCCCTAGGGCTCAGAGCAGGGGGCTGGGAGGCCAGATGTCAAGGGGGTGCTCCCACCTCTTACGCTACTTCCCTGTGTCACCTTGGGCAAGTCACTCCAGGCTGCATTTCCCCAGTTGCAGGCTGGGGGTACTAGCTATTTACAAGAGAAATGCATTCATTGAAAACTGCTTCCCTGTTGAGATGATAATACAGTCAGGCCTGGACAGAAGATCCCCTCCAATGGTGACACACCAAGGAAAAGGCCAGCTCTGCTGGGCAAGCGAAATGTTGTGGGGCCTATTACAGGATTTTGTTGTTGTCTATGTGAAGTTGCTCAAATGAGGCACCAGCGTCTTGTCTGCATCTGCCCCGCAGGGGGCGTTACAACACAAGCTGATGCTCAGCTCCTTGGGTCTCTCCCAAGGCAGTGTGAAATGCTGAAGGAGGGGGAATGAGTAAAGGATCCAGTCTTCCCAGATGTGCTGGGTAGCGCGGATGCATGGTTTGCAAGTATGGGTCAACTTGCCAGCACCGTTATCTGAACAAGACTCCCAGGCTCACAGCATTTGCCCTCGCCGCTTTGCAGAGAATGGCATCAGTTCTTGTCCACCCAGGCACCGAGTGAGCTGCTTGAGATGAATCCGTTTACAAACTAGACCAGGTGGTAGAGCTCTATGGATTCATAGATCAGGCACATCGGCTGCCTTCCAGCTCTGCCCACGCGATGCCTGGCATTGCACCATTTCTTTCTGATGCTCTTAAACAGAGGCTGGGGAAGCCCTTACACAGGAGGAAAAAACAGGCCCTGCGTCACCTCCCAGGTCCCTACTCCATTACAGGTCTTCTCACACATTAAAGCACCAGTGCTACATGCGTTTCTCGGAAGGCACGGCCAGGTTAGCTGCAGAGCCGGGAATCCAGGTTCGACCCCGGGGCACCAGGCAATAGGAGCTGCCTAGTCCCTGGCACTCCTGTTTTCTAGAGAGTTTGAAAGTGCAAGCTAAATAGCTGGAAGTAGGGACTGATCAAACCTGGTGACACTGTCAAGTGGATAGTTTTCTCATTGTGATGACCCTATACCTCACCTGTGACCAGAACGGCCCATCTTGGAGACAGGACTAACTGGCTACTGTCAGAGTCTGCAAGTGCAAAGTGTGGTTTGCTGGTTCACCTCCATGGTCTCAGAGTCAGGATCAGGCTGAGTGTTTGTATCCAAAACCCAGTAATCAGCCTGCGAACTGGATCTACTTTCCCATCCCAACATACACTCATTTTGTAGAGACAGACACAAGAGGGAGAATTCGGATCAGGTGCCAGCCTTCCCCAAAATGCAAGGGAGTTTGGATTAGCCCATCATACACAAAGAGGCCAGCCAGGAGTCATGAGAGCAAATTCATTTGTCATCTTTTGACTCTTTCCAGGCCTTTTGGCTCAGACACACATCCTGTAATGTCTGTACTAAGTTATGGCTCGGTTCCCTGTCACTCCCACCTTGCATATCCCACCGTGATCTCATGAAAGACATTCCAGCAACCAAGCATCTGCCTGGAGCAGCATCACAGCTGAGATGGATCATCCACCACCTAAACCAGCTGGTACCAGTCAGACCTACTGCGCTGACCCTGGAGCTGTGGGAGGTAAGTGAGCAGTCAAAGCCTCTGGTTCAACTGACCTAATTAATTCACAGCCTAATCCTGACACTAGTTATT
>NW_017729001.1:15125560-15129884 GCF_001723915.1 Gavialis gangeticus
GTCAGACCTACTGCGCTGACCCTGGAGCTGTGGGAGGTAAGCGAGCAGTCAAAGCCTCTGGTTCAACTGGCCTAATTAATTCACAGCCTAATCCTGACACTAGTTACTTGTATCCACCAAACACTTCAGACTTCCTTGGACAAACAGGAGGACCAGAGAGACAATCTCACATCCAGCAGTCGGCATGAGCACGGTTTGAATTCCCCTTGATAGGAGACAGACAAAAAGGAGCCTGCTGGATGGCTTTCTGTCAGCTCGCCAAAGCAGAAATGACGCACTTACTTCTAGTCGGGTGGGAGGAGAGCGTGTGGTGCTCACAGCTTGCTCCCTGCCCTCTCCGCAGCCAGCCAGCGCCGATGGAGCCAGTGCATCAGAAGCACCCTGGCAGCAGTTGCATAGCTTGAAGGGGATTGCAGTACTGACCTGTACCACAATAGCTGTGGGGGCAGGAAAAGCCTTTAGGAAAAGTGAAAGGATCTCAGAGGAATCATTGGCAAGGAGCAGCCGGGCCCCTGAGAACATGGCCCCTCAGCAAGAAAACAAAATAGAGGCAAGGAGACTCACGAGCTAGAGAAGAGGAGAGAGGCAGCAACCTGTGTAAAATGCTTGGCTCTGCTGGATTTAAAGGGCTGGCCGTAGCAAGGCAGGCTGGGAAGAAGTTCCCCATAATGGGCAACTGTGGGGTGTGGAGGGCGAGCGGAGGCCAGCCTGTCGCACGGAGAGGAGCTTGCGGTTTCTCTCTCACATCTGACAGCATCTGTGGCGGGATTTAAAAATGCCCCGTGCTCCCCCTTCACAACCTAAAGGCAGTGTCCAGACTCTTGGTGGGAGGATGAGGTCTGTCCTCTGCCACTTTCTGGGCTGTCATTTCCCTATGGACTGTGGCTCAGGCTGGGGTACATGAAGGTACATGAGCTGTGATGGTGTTGTGCCTTAATACCATTAAGGAGCTGGGCTTAAAGCCACCTGGAGGCATCTGGACAAGGACCTTTTTTGGCAGCAGTTCCCTTTGGATTTAAAGCTTAAACGTGGGCACCCATGTTTGACAGTCTGAGCCTTGGCATTTTATAGCTTTGGCCTTTGGGTAATGCCATTTTAATTAGCTCAGCCAGGCTCACAGGCCCACCTGGGTATCCAGGGTTTGGCCGGGGGGCCTGGGATGTTCTTTTTGGCCTGGGAATAGGACATTGTCTAAATGGCCTGCAACACCAGATTTGCAGGGGTTGGGTGGGGGTCTGGGTGTTAGCCTCTAGTCAGAAGCTGGAAGACGACTGTATGAGGCAGAGGAATACTGGAAATATTCAACCCCCTCTCCACTAGACTCTGCGAGCCCATCTCCTTCATGCTCCCCCTTCAGAAGGAACCTTTATCAGTTGAGGGGCAATTATTTACTGCTGGAGACAGGAGCCAAAACCTGCCCCTGAGCCTTGCATCCTCAGTCCACACCTATATGGGCTGGCTCATCCCACAAGGCAAACTGCAGAAATGTGTGAGCCCACGGGCAGAGCTAGCAGGACAGCAGAAATTCTGTGCATTTTGGGCCCGGTGGTGGGATTTCCTCAAAAGGTCTGAGACAGGGACTGGTTCTGTGTTGGGACCACGCAAAGCCTGGTGCTCATGCCCTGCATAAACATCAGTCTACTTTGTACCATCCCTTTGGACCTGTTTTGTTGGCATTCACAGATTTCATAGATGTTAGAGTCGGCAGGGACCTCGGCAGATCATCGAGTCCAACCCCCTGCCCTGGGCAGGAGAGAGCACTGGGGTCAGATGACCCCAGCCAGGTGCTTGTCCAGTCTCCTCTTGAAGACCCCCAGGGTAAGGGAGAGCACCACCTCCCTTGGGAGCCCATTCCAGATTGTGGCAGCCCTCCCCATGAAGAACTTCTTCCTAACGTCTAGTTTAAATCTGCTCTCTGTCAGTTTGTGGCTGTTGTTTCTAGTTACTCCAAGGGGCGCCTTGGTGAACAGAGCATCTCCTATTCCTTGCTGCCCCCAACCCCCCCTGACAAATTTGTAGACAGCCACCAAATTCCCTCTCAGCTTTCTCTTACAGAGGCTGAAGAGACCCAGGTCCCTCAACCTCTCCTCATAGGACATTTCCTGTAGGCCCCCAACCATACAAGGGGCCCTCCTCTGGACCCTCTCAAAGTTATCCACATCCCTCTTGAAGCGCAGCACCCAAAACTGGATGCAGTACTCTAGCTGCAGCCTTACCGGTGCCGTATAGAGGGGAAGTATCATCTCCTTAGGCCTTGGCATGATGCACCTGTTAATGCACGATAGCGCTCAGTTAGCTCTATTGAGCATTTCATCATGCTGTCAACTCACGTGAATCTTTAACTCAACTATGACTCCGAGATCCCTTTCTGCTGCTGTGCCGCTTAGAAAGGCATCCCCAATCTGCATGTGTGTTGGTGATTCTTTCTCCCCAGGTGCAGCACTCTGTACTTATTAAATCCTTGTTAAACTGCATCCTATTTTGTTCTGCCCACTTTCCCAGCTTGTCCAAATCTGCCTGAATCCACTCCCTGCCCTCCAGTGTGTCTGCTTTGCCCCATGATTTGATGTCATCCATGAATTTGGATGGTGTGCTCTTCAAACCCTCATCCAAGTCACTGATGAAGATGTTAAACAGCACTGACCCGAGGACCGAGCCCTGGGGGACACCACTGCCCACATCCTTCCAGGTCAATACCAACCCAGACACCACCACTCTCTGGGTACATCCCATTAGCCAATTTGCCACCCACCTGACCGTGTAATCATCTAATCATTCACATGTGGGGAACCCCAGTCACCCCTCCTGAACCCTCCCTCCTTCTGTAGGGGCCTCCCTCCTCTCTATCTCCACAGTGGTCCACACTGCCATCTCCCTCCTCTGCCCTTCCCCGCTTCCTTGGAGCTGCCCAGGCGGCAGCGCCGTGCACTGCAGAGCTCTGGTGCATAAGGGACAAACCCAGCTGTAACGACCCTGTCCCTCTGCTTCGTACAACCAAGGGGGCAACTCTGTGGCAATGGCCACGGGGGCTGCAATGTCCCCACCCCCTCTTCAGTGCTGCTAATCCCAGGAATCACTGCTGTCAGGGGCAATCAGGCACCAAGCCAAAGACAGTCAGGGCTGCCTTTTGCAAGCCCAAGCTGAGGCCACAGTGGAGGTTAAGCCAGGTCCAAGGGACATGGCTGACGCATCCCTTTCTCCCTTGTGCTGTTTCAGGACAACAAAGCAATGCACTGACTTGGCAAAAGCAGGCAGGTCCCACATCCCCTTGCCTGAATGGTTTGTAGGGTCCTGGGGGCATGGAGCTCCCAGAGGTTGCCATAGGCAGATCCTCGAATGCCAAAGGCTGCAAGCAGTGGAGGAACAGGAGGTAAAATCTTGGTCATACCCTGTTCATTCTCCCTTTCAGCAGCCACCCTCTGCCCCTATGTAACAGAGGAGACTGGGCAAGATGGACTGACCCAGTCAATGGCATTCTTATGTCAAGTTTTTTGGGCAGGGGGGGTTTCCTCATTGCTTGGCTTTCTGACTGCAACTATTCCTGAGGCCAGCACATCTCCTCTGGGCTATCACCATACAGGTGACCTTGCTGCCACCCCTTCATGCAGAAGTAATCACAGCACCCTGCTAAATAAAGATAAGGGCATCGCAGAGGAA
Source organism: Gavialis gangeticus (assembly GCF_001723915.1). Taxonomy (NCBI): domain Eukaryota; kingdom Metazoa; phylum Chordata; order Crocodylia; family Gavialidae; genus Gavialis; species Gavialis gangeticus. The sequence goes on from NW_017729001.1 coordinate 15,129,218, forward strand.
CACACATCTCTTTCTCCACTGAATGCCCAGTGCAGCACCCTTTGCCCTGGAGAAGCTCCTGGGTTGGCAAAGGACTCCCCCACAATCCAGGGCACTGGCGGGGCTGAGGCCTACAGCCCAGCACCAGTGCCATGTGCGTCAGGCAGTTTTACTTCTACGAAGGCAGCAGCTGGACTCCGAGATGCCAGGAATAGGGCTTTGCCCCTGGGATGGTGCCAGCTTTAAGCTGCAGCAAAGGCTGGGTCTCATTTGAGTTTCATGTCTTTTGTTCCCTCCACCAGGCTTGTCCCTCGCTTGGGCAGGCCGGGCAGATGGGGCCAGGCCCATCACAACTAAGGGATGCTGTTCCACGAGGCACCAATTGACTTCTGTTCCCCTCAGGTCACCTGTGGGATGATTCGGCTTCTGGTTCAGCAACTAGGCCCTTCTGAGTCGCCAGCTGATGCAGGAGCACACACTGTACTTGGCACAGCTCCCCTTCCAGGCCAGCGTGCCAGGGCTCCAGCCAAGAGTTGGCTCATTAGTGATGGGAACAACTTAGCAGAGATAACACTCCAGAGCAGCACGGCGCAGCTGCCGGCACTGTGAGCCATGACGGACTGGGCAGCGCGCCAGCCTCCAGAGAGGCTGCAGAGGTGCTGGCACAGGGGAGACCATGGACAAAGAG
>NW_017729001.1:15134884-15142720 GCF_001723915.1 Gavialis gangeticus
AGCCTCCAGAGAGGCTGCAGAGGTGCTGGCACAGGGGAGACCATGGACAAAGAGGGGAAATCACTGCCAGCTTCCTCAGCGGTGGCACTCAGCAATGCAGGCATCGCAGGGACAATTGCCTGCGGGTCTTCTTGTAGATTGGCATTAACCCCACGGCTGCCAAGGAAGCACAGGACACTTTCCACAGGCAGGATCAGAATCTCTAAGGACCCGAGGTCAGCAACCGAAACGTCACAAGCAGGCAGTGAATGCCCCACTCAAGCCCGCCACTAAGGGACATCCTGCCCCAAGGGAGAAGAGACCTCTCCTTCAAACTGAGCCTCCCAGAGACTCTACCGCCTGTCAGCTATTTTATCTCAGACAGACTGAAACTCAATTGAAGAAGGGCATGTCTATCTGAATGAAAACCTTTATAAGAGCTTGCAGAAATGCCTGCTCCTGACAGACTCCTGGGGGTGACGGCCAGTGCTGGAAAGCTGCTTTTGTGGCAGGAGACCCGTTTGATGAGAATTAGGACTGAGTTGTGGGCTTTCCTGCTGGGCAGGGGTGGAAACCGGGGTGGCCCAGAACTACACCTGGGTAAGCGGAGTCAGGTAATTATTTTGTTTTAATGTTGTGGTGACTGGCTTTGCAGCCTGAGCTGCCCAGTCACAAGGAAGCAGAGCAGAGTTTTCAGAGGCCCTTAAAGTTTCGTAACTTAAAATACAAATTACCCATCTCAGTTTTTCCTAGTTCAGATTGCTTGCGCAGCTGTCCAGCTGTTTGATCAATTCTTTCCTTGCTACTAGTTTTCCCAAACTTAGAACATTACAACCATTTTGGGTGGTTTACTTAGTAAAGACAGACCTAAACCAGATTCTCAGCCTTCCCTAGACTGGGCTGGGATGCACTGGGAACTCCTCACTCCAGCCTGCAATGGTTCTGATAGGTGGCTGGGTCCAAAAAAAGGAGACCTATTTCAGATGGGACAAAAGTCTCTGGAGAACATGTTCTCAGGGATTGTCTCCCATCCAAGGTCATAACAACAATGACATACAGGAGCAACCAAGTCAGATGGATCTCCCATGAGGAGAACTGGAAAATGTGCGAAAGCAAGAATAGCCACAACATGAGCTGCAATTACAGTGTGTCAGTGGCAATTATGGCAGATAGCATTTCCTTTCTAACCCTCTATTTTCCATTGTTTATTGTGTTAAAAGCTAACAAAGTGGTTTGGGCTAAAATATCTCGAGCTTAGTTACAAAGCAGAAGTGGATTGCTCAGGAGAATCACACAAAAATTCCAGTTATCCAGCTCCGCAGCCCTTGTCCAGCAACATCGAGTCAACATGTATCTGCTTAACTTAGGACCTAGGGGCTGCAATGGCATTCATGCACGGGCTTAGCCTTGGAGCCTGGATGGAGGGATAAGGGATTTCCAGCTGTTTGTTTTGTTCTCCAATACTTAAAAAAACCTTTTCTTCTAAAGTTTGAGACTTGGCACCAGGGCAACCTGGAGGAGGGAACCCAGTTGCTGACTAACAAAGCTAGTTTTAGAAACAATCCTGTTAAGAGTGCATTGAAAATGCCAGTTTCCTCACTAAGCAAGCTACTTGCCTTCATGCTTTTTCCTCTGTACTGAAGAGCTGGGGCAGGCACACCATTTCATCCCGAGGCAGTGGGTTATTCTAGCTAACTTTCCACGTGATGGAAGAGCAGGAAGGGGTGGAGGGAACAGAACACCTCCCTGGTAATCCTTGGGGCCACCTTGAACGAGTAAGGACCAATGAGACTCCCGGGTAAGGCAGCGCTAAGTCCCCGCTGACCGGTGTGTCTGACCATTAGCATGCACCACTGGTTCTCAACATTGTTATACTCCAGGCGCTCCTCGTTAGACTCAAGTGCCCCCTCCGAAAATCCCAGCTTTTAGCTTTCACTTGATTCTTTTGGCTACAGACAAACAACAGAAAAAATCTTCTGTTCCAAAGACCTCAGAAAGCCCACAGCAGGGCAGAGTCATTTTGTCACTCTGGAGCCCTATTTGAAAACTCTGGGTTTATCCTGTGACTCACGTGTAGGTGTTTGCACACCAAGCAGTGCTAATATTGTGCAGGATCCCATGGCACCCTTAAAAGGATCTCATGTTGGGTCACCCTGGCTGAGAATCACTGGCAGACACCAATCAGGCTGCATGGAAATGGGGGCAGCTCTGTGCACACCAGTAACTGTACTTGCAATTTCGATATCGCTTTTTTCCCCTCAAAAAATTGCCACTAGCAGCCCTATGTTTATTCAAAGGTAATTTCAAGGCATATTTCTTTCTTTCTAGCATCTCAGAGTCCCTTACATTGGAAACATGCCGGTCACAATGACAACAATGGCATTTGACAGATGATTCGTTAGCAGACAACCCAGGGCATCCTAAAACAACTCTTTCCCTCCACTGCCACAGACAATCTGACTCAAAGCAGCAGCTCCACAACCTCACCACTCCCTGCTCCTTTCCACCGCTCCAAAACACATGGGAAAGATCTCAGGACTGTTCAGAGATGAGCCTGGTGTACCACAATGACGGTCTGACCCACCACCCACGGGGAAAGGCTCCTACTGACACCACTGGGGACCAATTCAAACCTTCAGCACAGAAAGCTGAAGCACCTAAACAGTCATGAATAAAACCACACATGATCTCAGGATCAAAGCCATTCCACCACAGAGCTGCATTAGGAGCGACTAGATGCCACTCTGTGTAAAAAATGAGCTTGGATTAGGAGAAAAGACTATTCTGAAGAAGCTGTGGAGGGTCTGCACTGTAATTGGTTCCACATGCTGTGATCGTACCTCAGGGCAAATCTGTTTTTGGATGTGGTGATAAATAGATTAAATGCGTGTTTGAAAAACAGTATCCCCTAGTGACTCTAATTGTCTGATCCTAGATTTTCAGGAACTTGGCAATCCCAATGATCCATGCAGAAATGTCCTTTTAAGAGCAACAGCTGTTGCAAAGAGGATAATACTATGCAGAGAAAGCCAACAGGGAGCTTCAATGCCATGGGATTGTTGCTGAGGCAAAGCAAGCAGGCCAGTTTAGGACAAATGTTTGCAATGGGCTAGAGAGGGGCTATGCTCAGCCTTTCCATATGTGTACCACTGGCATCACAGAAACATTTACTGACCTTGTGATAAACAGCAATACTAATGGCAAGGCATCTGCATTGCCAGTGTATAAACTGTGCCAGTCTACTCTGCCTTTCTTACCTCTTAAGGAGAAATTCTATCAAAGGGAGGTATTTAATAACTTTATATGGAAATAGGGGGGTGATTAAATTAGAGGAATCTTCCATATTACAGACACTGATGGACAGTCAGATCCAAAACTAGAAGTCAAGTACTTCAGATGGACAGAAGTCTCTGGAGAACACATCAAGAAGTTTCTACCATGGCAGGTAGTATGTCCCACTGATGACTAGGAGTAATGAAGTCAGATGGATCTTCCATGAGGAGAGCTGGAAAAGTTACAGGAGAAATTGCAGGAGGTTGTTTATAAAGTAACAAGAACATACCTTGTATGGATGCCCCTTCCTTCCAGAAGAAAGGCTGAAATCATCTCATAAAGTGACACAGGAGAAATGCCATGGGCGAACAAAAAGCTCTATTATAATTTGGTAAATCTAAAGGTTTAATGACTTCAGATTAGGTTAATTAAACAACTTGGGAAAGCTCAGCTTAATTCAGGCAAAAACCACTGCTGGAGGCAACGTCTTGGAGCAGAGGAGACAACAATCTACACCTGTGCTCTTGCAGCTCTTGCAGAACATGAAGTACGTCTTTAGACTGGAATAAATTGTCACTGACTCACTGGGATGCTTGTCTGAGGAACCAGGCAGAAACCTGGAAGGACCCAGATAAGTGATTCATTTGGTAGCTTCAAAGGGGATGTCTATATCTCTTTTTGAGTGAGACCAGGCAAGCTACTCAGAGATAAGTCGTGCCCACTTGTGTCTGCTCCCTGAACCCAGGCTCACAAAACTGCAGAACTGGTGTCTTGGGGCAGTGCCAAGCATATACCCTGGCACCATATTCAGACTCTCCCAAGTCACAGAGCCCAAGCACAGTGCAGAGGGATGCTCTCAGGGATGAACCAAGCCATCTAATCAGCATATTTGTGAGCTTCAGCATGTGGGAAGCATGCTGGCTTAATCCTCTGTGGTGTACCTGGTGCTGCTCAGGAGGTGATGCAGATATTCCTTAAGAAACCGGATCATGGAATAGCTTGATCACAAAAGTGAAATGGCATTTTCTTAACATCCAGCGCTGAACCAGAATTCAGCATCCAGCGTTAACCACTTCCAGGATTTTCCTAGCTTGGAGTCTGAGCCATCTTCAGTCTTCCAATGCTTCTTCTAGAAAGGAATCAGGTTATAATAGCCAGGGGTATCTTTCATCCACTCCTGAAATGTCTCCAGCCAAAACCCCCAGGTTTCCTGATGCTTTTATTCAATGCAATTCAAGTGGAGTCATTACATGAGATCATACAGTAACAGACCTGTAGCATATGATGTGACTGTCAATGATACAGGAAGTAATAAACTTCAGGACAATTCTTACAACATTAAAAACCAGGAAGAAGCCATTTGTGCTTTTACCCACCATGCTCCTTGCTTCATTTCAGAAATGCGTTTGTTTAACATACACGGAGGCGACAACCTGCCAGTTTCTGCAGCACACACAGAAATGTCAACGGGAAAAGCCAACCAAAGCATCTTGAGTCTGTTGGTTGACGCTTCAAAATATAATGGTGTTGTGCAGAAACCACCTGTCAGACAACTCAAAACTGTCAATCGAAACTGTCCCTTCTGGCTTCAGTGTCTATGGCTGGGATTTTCAGAAGAGCCAAAGTAAGTTAGATGCCCAACTTCCACTGAAAGTCAATGGGAGACAGAAATTCCCGTAGGGCCCAATGAAAACAGAGAGCATCCATGAAGATGCATCTTCTGTCATGTTCTGATCATGCTGATTTCTTCTGGTACGGCATTCAGACTAAGACAGTTACTTGCAGCAATCACTGGGTGATGCTGTTCAGCAGTGAGACCATATACCCAGGCTCTCATCAAGAAGCAGCAGAGAAGAAAGAGTCCGGGGCCAAGCTGGAGGCATGTACATTCATATTCTCCAAGTTTTTTCTTTACCTGCGGTTTGAACCTGACTTCTTGAGAACAGCTCTGACTAGCACATGCAACTGCATCACCAAGGAGAAAACAGCCCCTGAAAGGGACGTGGATCATCTGTCGATAAAACAACGCAGGTGCCTTCAACTCGAGGAAATTCTGAAAAGATAATGTCAACAGACAAAGGGAGCCATCTAAGAATGGTCTCACTACTATACTAATGGAGCTAGGCGATGCCAAGGCATGCCTTGCTATAGGAAGAGACACTGATCCTTGAACAATGTTCCACTGAAACAGCTTTACTTCTGTTATAAACTCAGCCTAGTTTTGGCCATTTTAGTTGCTGTGTATAACTGGTCCGGTGCAGGGTGACAGTAGACCACAGGCCTAACCTGAAACTCACTGAAGTCAATGACAACCTTGGGGCCCAATCCTGTGACATTAACGGGAGCCCAGAATGCTCAGCACCAGGCAGCATAGTGTGCTCATCTGTCAAACTCAAAGCAACTTATTTGCAGAGGCACTAGCAGCTTTGGAAACACTGGGACTTCACAGACATATTGCTGTGCAACTGGCCATTGGCTTCATGGACACGTTCTATCTGAACAACGGAGAGGCATCCAGCTTCTGACTGGGTGGCTTCCAAACCATCCGGTGGGGAAACATTTTGTTTTTACTGAATCACTTGTTACGTCTAGAAACCAAATCATCATTTGGCCTAGTTCTAAAAAAACAAGCTCAGCACAGCAGGGTGAGGAGAGAGGAGCCCCAGGGAGCCTGCAGAGTGCGGGAAGCCAGGACACAAGCAGCCCTGGGTAGCAAGAGGGAAAAGCATACATGGAGGCCAGTCACCTGTGGTCTGATCTGGAAGCGAGACCCCAGGACACTATGCATCAGCAGAGGTGACCACATACAACCTGGGAGCAGCAAAACAAAATGCAGTATTGGTTTTGCAGATGCTTAGTCAAGCAGAGTTCTCAATGACGGGGATTTTAACATCCTGGGGTCTGAGCTACGAGGATCCATTGTCAAAACAACAGCACGTGAAGTCCTCTATTAACCATTTGCCTTGAGTTTTTAATGTTCTCAGAGGAGAGGGTAGCAACTCCAGAGGCTCTGGGGAAAGTGCATGTGAGTGTAACCTCGTTCATTAAATAGAAAGCTTGAAAACCCTGTTCTGTGTGTTTGCCATGAGCTGAAATAGGGGCCACAGGAAGGAATGGGAGTAAAATAGATTTACTGGGGCGAAGAGATCATATGATATATTTTAAATATATCACATCAGTCCAAAAAGTGTTAAACATAACAAAAGATGACAACCTCTTATGTAATTTCACTAGGCTTTTCTCAAGGTAGAAGTCAATATTTTGATCACCTTTAGGTTGGGGTTGCAAAGAGGATATTGCAAGTAGCACCCCATCCCACTCAAATCATCTGAAGGGTCAAAAGAAAAGCAATGACCCTAACTTTAAAACCTTGGAAGCAACTCTGAACAGGTATATGCAATAGCACAGGAGAAAAATAAAGTGGCATTTCCTTAGGTTTTGGCTAACGCTAAACATGCCTATTTTATTCCCACTGGGAAATCAGTTCAATGACTCATTTTTCAGAAATGACTCCACTGCTAACTATGACGCTATGTCCATGTTATCCCATGTAACCATGACATCACTTCCACACTCAGATTTAATCTCTTTCCCATGTATTTCATCATTACCTTTGGTGCAGTGGCCCTAGCAATTTTCTTCTTCCTTGCATTTTAAAAAACAATCTTTTAAAAGAAGGATATTGCAATATTCTTCTCTCTCTCCTTTTATTACAAATCTGCAAAGTAGTGAGAAACACAGAAAAAGAGTTGCTTTCAATATTATCTGCAATGCTGGAGGTAGATAGCAAGGTTTCAGAGGTATAAAGTTTAAAAGAATGAGACATTCTTGTGCTTTGAAATAATACATAGGTTTGTGGTGAAAAAAACAGTTTCATAGAAAATGTGGGTTTATAAAGAAAGTGAGATGAGGTAAGAAGGGCAGCAAGAACTTCATTCAGAGGAGGCTTTTCCTTCATCCTCCGGCATGTCCTAGTGACAGAAAGCCATAAACCGCCGTGTTGCCAGCTTATGTGTGTCACTCTCTCACTTCCTCTTTTAAGGTTCGTGACCCAAGTTGTCAGACTGTTACACAAATAAGAGGGACAGTGGAGGACACGTGCAGGTTTCTTGCAAAGACTCTTGGACCCATGAGCCTTGGCATCCAGCGACGGAGGCAGCAGTCCAGAATGTCCTGAAATGGGAAACATTGCCAATAGGTAAGACTCATTCATCTTCTGTCTCCCAGAATTCAACAGAGCTCCCTGAACAATGTTGGCACCTGACCATCAGGGGATGCTGGAAAAAAAAAATCACACAATTTGCCAAAATTTAATAAATGTGGGAGCCTTTTTAAGTACTCAACTGTTTTTGAGCCTTTAGTCTTCACAGCTTGGCACTTTTCTCTACAAAAATTAAGCTAAAATTGACTTTTTTACAATGAAAATTGAGAGTCAAGTGTAATCACCTGACTCCAGGAGATTAGGCTTTAAGAAAACCACCAAATGTCGCAAGCATCATGACTGAACCATAAGATGTCAGCCACAGGCTCCAGCACAGCATAATCCCAGCCAAAAGAACTGCTGGGCACCCAGAAATGCCAACC
>NW_017729001.1:15147720-15154399 GCF_001723915.1 Gavialis gangeticus
ACAAAAATTAAGCTAAAATTGACTTTTTTACAATGAAAATTGAGAGTCAAGTGTAATCACCTGACTCCAGGAGATTAGGCTTTAAGAAAACCACCAAATGTCGCAAGCATCATGACTGAACCATAAGATGTCAGCCACAGGCTCCAGCACAGCATAATCCCAGCCAAAAGAACTGCTGGGCACCCAGAAATGTCAACCCAGAGGCAGTGAGCTTTTGGGGAAAAAAAATCAGCATTTGGGGAAAATCAGCATTAGCACAATGATCTGTAGGAAGGGAAAAGCCAATGGCCCCTCTCCAAAGCTGTAAAGATGGGCACAATTGCAGTTTCTCTCTGTCTTCAAACTCAGCTCTCTTTTCTACCACCCCTGAAAGTCCCCTTCATGCACCTGGACTGCTGGGAGTCCCTGCAAGCAGCTGGGATGGTGTCATTCCTCCCTTTGAATGCCCCACTGACTTCCCCTTGCTTTCCCCATGCAGCTTAGCCTCTCGTCTTAGCCTCCAGGGCTCTGCATGCTTTGCTATCCCTCCTCAGCTCTTCGCTCTTCCCATGACTCCTGCCCCACCTCATAGCCTGTGGCGCTGGGTTGGACTTGCCCTGAAACAAGCCCTGGGACAAGCTGGAGCCTGCAGAGAGCACCTGTCAGGACAGGCAGACAAAACCCTCCAAGGCCAGAATCCCCCTTAGCACTTCACTCCCTTGGGCTGGGCTGGCTCAGCGATGGGGCCAACGATCGCCCCTCACTGTCGAGGCTGCTTACCTAGCTCCCTGCAGCCCGTCCCCTTCACATCGGCTCCGGCTGCCCACAGCATCCCCCTGGCACTCCACGCAGACTCGCCGCTCCCTCAGCAGATGGCTGCTCCAGAAGTGCAGCCGGCAGGCAGCTCCCACCTGCTTCAGCCGAAAATAGACACAGTAGCTGGAGAGACAGGGAGACGTAATGGATTAGGTGGGACACGCCAACACCCCTGTGAAGGGACTTTCTGCATCTGCAGGCCTAGATGTCGAAAAGGAGACCAGCATGGGGTGGGAAAATGCATTGGCCGAAGGGCACGGTTGACACTCTTGGACCTGTCACTGTCACCCAAGAGATCCACCAGCTTTGCACTTACGGCTCCAATACCCCTCAAGGCCCCAGGGGCACAAATTACCAGAGGAAAGATATTCGCACAGAAAGCAAAGCTTTGATGCTGGTAGCAAGATGGTGCCAGTCTTGCCAGTGATGGAGGAATCTCAGGGGACAGGTTGGTCACCTGAATCCCACTGCCCCTTCCAGACCCCACCACAGATCCCAGCCCAAGCAACCTCAGTTCCACCCTAAAGGACGCCTGTCCTCTCCCATTAATGGAGGTGGTCTGATCCCTGCTGCAAACCAGGCCTTTCCTGAGCAAAAAACAGCAGATGTCCCAGAGGTGAAAGACAGTTCTGTCCTTGAATTGTATCTGGCGTGACCCCCTGCTACAACGCACCGCTCAGCCACACTGGTGACACCAAACTACCATGAAGGGATGGAAGAACCGCCATCTCTCTTCGACTAAGGACAGGGTGATATTGCAGCCAGCCCAGGACAACACAGGTCGTGTCTATGCTGCCATGGGCATGAGTAGTTAGCTCAGCCTTGGTGCTCAGTGCAGGTGAGCAGCCAGGGTAGTTACACATTTTCAGGTGGGCTTCGCAACCTGTCTTGAGCACCCTGCTCCCACCCTGCTAGCAGCGCCCAAGCTAGCTGGCATAAAGCAAGCTTGTATGTGCCAACCCAAGCAGAAATAACAGGAGCAGAGACATTACCTCTTCTCCTCAGGAAAAGGGGGAGCAGGCCCAGAGGAGCTGACTGTCTCCCCCAGGTCCTGTAAATCTGGTCCCTGAAATAGGGAAAAGGCTAATGCAGCATATATCCCCCAGCAGACAGCTTTTGTGTGTGACATGGGTCTGCAGAGACGCTGGCTTGGACTATCCACTGCCCCTTTTTATAAGTAACAGTTTCAGCCAAGCTCCTGGCAGGGGAGGACGATGAGGAAAACAACTACGTAGAAATACAACTCTCCCCATGGGGACTCGTTATCCCAGGCCTCTTATTTGGGTCCGGATCAGTTTTGTGGTTTTCCTGTTTGCATGAGAATCCCAAGCAGAGCCCTCTGATGCTGAGCAGAGGCTGCCAAAGGCCTGACGCTCTTGGTGCACTGCCTGCCAGCACGCTCAGGAGAGGCGTCCTTGTTGGAGCAGAGGCCAGTGAGCCTGAGCCCCCAGCCCAGACAAGGGCCCCAGCCACTATGCAATAGAGTCGCTACCTCCATTCTGGTGAATGTGTCATTGGTTATGCAAAGTAGGAGAGCTGCAGCATGAGAGCTGGACAGAAACCTGCCCCCAAATACCCTAGAGTGGAAACCAGGCTTCAAGTCTCTGCTCCAAAGCAGGCAGGGGATGGGTGTGGACAAACATCTCCCATGTCCCGGGCAAATGCCCCAGCAGCTGGATGTAAAAGGCAGCAGCACAATCCTCACCACCAGTCCTGAGACAAAGGGCTGAGCCGGGAAGGGAGCACAATGCTCGAGGAGGGGACATGGGTATGAATTCTGGCTGAGATCGGTGTCTTCCTTCAGCCTGAACATAGGCATCAAACTACCCTTGAGGGACTAGGCCTCAGTCACCCCACTTCTCAGCATTTCTTACTGACTAGCGTAGGTGGCTCAGTGCATTGATTTTTGTGATTCCCGTTCTGAGGTGCCCCACTCCCCCCATGCAGAGTATGGGGAGTCCAGGCACATAACTTGGGGCTGTGAATCCCACCTGGCCACAGGGTGGATGAGCATTGGGCATAGCAACAAATGCTGAGCCCAAGTTCAGGTGAGTCCAGCCCCCATGGCATCTCCACTTTGCCAGGTAGGAGCAATAGAGTCCCTGGGGTGCTGGGAGGATCAGTGAGTTAATCTGCAGGTCATTTGAGGCTAGATGTCCAAAGACGCAGGGGTGCCAGATGCCTACTCTTAAGCATCCTAAAAACTGAGTATTGTTGTCCCCCAGCTTCATAGCAGGGGACCAGGCTTGATGACCGAGCAGGTCCTCCACAGTCTGCATTCCTGTTCCTGGTCCAAGGGGAGGTGTCTTCGCATCTGCTGAAGGGCAAAGTCCATCCTTGAAGCCTCTGTCTCCTCCATGAGGCTCTGGAAGTGAACCCAGCTGCTCTCCCTGTGCAAGGCACCAAGAGAAGAACCAAGTCATGGGCCAGGAGCACTGCCAGCCCCTTCTCAGCACACAGCCCACTCTGAATTGTCATGCAAGCCTCTTTTTGCTGAGAAGGCCCAGACAGGGGTAAAGCACAGGCTAACACTGGGCTGGCCCTGATAGCACCCGCGGACTTACACCAGAGGGGAGTTTGGCCCATGATCCCAGTGAATGGGAACCGCAGTACCTGAGTACAAAGTATCCACAGTGCAGCAAGGGGACAGGAGGAGATTCTGTTGAGAGGCTCCATGACAAACTGTCTGAGACATGGCCTCGTGGCATCCAAGCTGGGGTCATGCAGTGACACAGTAGAGTCCCTACTGTGCTTAGCAGGGTGCTGTCTGTTTTCATGTATATCAGGATCCCCTGGCACCTTTCTAAGGGCATCTCTGCCCTTATATCCTTGGTGGAAATTCCATACAACAACCTGCCAGGACTGGCTGGGGGGCTGCTGTGTTCCACCCCAACTGGGGCTGCATTTCAGTGGGTGCTGCATCCCCTTTCTGCAGCCATCAGGCTCCCCAACTGCAGTGCAAGCCACGCAGGCTGGACTCTAAGGATAATGATCTGGAAACCCCCCATGGCTGCATGTCTTCGGCCACCCTTCCTGCTGGGGAGGATGCTGAGGGTGACTCCAGCGTTTGGATCCTGTCATGGAAGGAGCCTGGCAGTACCACGCCTGCTGGCACCTTGGTGCAGTCCTTCGTTCCCCTGAGAGAGGCTTGAACAGAGCAGCCTCCTAGCAGGGACAGCAGAACTTCGGTTCAGAGAGGAATGAAAACTTCTGCGAGCACAACAGGGCCTCAGGCACTTCCCCCTGGGCTTTCACACTCCTCCTCCACATTCAGCGGATTACATCTTTTCTCACTGCCTGCAGAGGCTGAGCCAGCTTGGGAAGAATGCATGGACCCTGGGGCATTCCCCGTGCCCTACAGAATAGGCAGGACCTCAGCAACTGGCCTGGCCTACCCGAACATACACCGGCCACGCTAGATGGGGCAGGTGGAAAATGAAATGTACGGAGAGGATCAAGTGTTAGCACAGCCCCTGAAATACCACCTGTCTCCATTGAGCTGAGGATCTGGGTGCCTGCATGTCAAAGCAGGGTTTCCTATGTGTGGGAGTGTGTCAGTTCAGCCCAGCAAAGTCCTGGCTTGCACCTGTTTCTCCTAGTTCCCTTGTTGCCCTGTGTTTAATACTCTTCCCCAAAATATCTACCGCTTGCCACAAGGTCCTGGGCCTTTGGTCTACCTCAGGACAGCAACTGTCAAGTTCTTATGTAAAATGCAGCCCTTCATGTCCTGGGAGGCCACTAACAGTCCGGGGGACTAATTAACTGGCTCACAAGGGGCTCAGCAGCTGCAAAGGGAGGTTTAGGACTAGCTGTGATAGTCCCAAGCACAGCTCAGAGCCAGCAGAGGGGGAAGAAGCCCATGAAGGGAATCTGGCTTGTCTCCCTGCTAGCACTAGATAAACTCCCCCCACCCCCTGCAAAGAGCATTCAGAATAAAAAGAAGAGCTCGCATCAGCTCGCAGAGAGGGACTCAGTCCTTTTGCTTGCCGAGATTCACATGCATGTCCCGCAGAGTGCCTCTGGCCATAGCTGACCACTGTAAACCCACCCTCTGCGCCAGACTCTCAACTGGTGTAGATCAGCACTGATTAGGTACTGTCTACACCAGCTGGGGACCTAGCCCACAAAGCTCCTCCTCCTGTGGGGATTAGAAGCTGGAGGTGGCCCCTCTTTAGCCTGCAGAGCAGCTGGTTTGAATGCAAGAAGTGGGGCGCTAGGGCCTGCCTCATCCTGGCTTTCCAGCAGTCATGTCTACAGAGCTCAGCCTGCCGTGCTCCCCAGCCCTGGAGCTGTTCCCCACGTGCCGTGGCACATTTGGAGCACTCTGAAGCCTGCATGCAAATGGCCTGACTTAGCTCACATCACATGTGCTTCCGGGCAGCCCTCCGAGTTGCCAGGTATTTCCTAATGAAGGGCAGATGTGGTCTGAGGAACAACATGCGTAAGCATGAGGCTTCCCGGCTGTGACTATTTGTTTGTGACTGAGCATCTCTCCCAAGCTCCCAGGGAGCCTGGCATGGCCTTCAGACGACACCACATGTAGATGGCTGATTGTATTTGCCGGTTGACAACACTGCTCAGCTGTATCAAAGAGTCTGGTTCACTAAATGGTTTTTCTTCCTCCATGTGCAGCCTCTGCACTGGGGAAAATTAAGGTAGGTCCCAAATGTCAGCACCTCTTTCATGCAGGCAATTGAGGTATATCAGCCACTGAGCCAGCTTCTACACGCTCTGCCTTGCATCTCATCCCAGCCAGGCCAGATCCTTCCCAAGACAGCTCTTCTCTTCTCCCTGGCACAACACCCCATGCTAGACCTGATCTTTGCTATTCCTGGAATATTGCGAGGCAGATCTCTGTCTCCCGGAACCTGTACGACCTCTGCAGTTGCTTGGGTAAGGCTTGGATGTCTTGATTTGCCTAAATGGATCACTTATCAATCTCAAGGACACTGCACCAGCACCTCAACCAAAACACATCTTCACAGACCCACTTCCAGCTAGCTAGCCCATCCATCATGGCAAAGTGAAGGGGCAGCTGTTCAGACCTCAGGGACTGCTGCTCTCTAGCATAAACCGTGTTTCAGGCCCGTCCCTCTTGGGATCTGAGTCCTCCCAACCTTTCCAGAGATGACCCTCACCCCGGGCCCTTCTCTCTGCTTCAGTCCAAACCCAATCCCTGATTACAAACACCCTGCAACACTTGGTGATCCAAACTCAGGTTGGACTCTAGTAGGGATCTAACCCAGCTGACTTCCTGCCCCTTGGGCAGGGGGCTGGACCCAATGATATTGCAAGGTCCCTTCCAGCCCTAACATCTGAAATCTATGAACAGACAATTACAGCTTATGTTTGCAGTGTCTTCTTGGGCTGTCACAAAAGAACAGATCGCAGCAGGCAGGATCACTCCTGTCCTCTCCCTTCTGCTAAGAGACTTCCCCCCCCCAACCCCCAGCCTCCCTCTTCCCATTCATCCATACCCTGCTATAAAAGACTTCCCAGTTCTTCTAAGCTTCCCCTTTGCTCTGCCCAGCTGCTGTCTCATCTAGCTACTGGACCAGCACAAGAGAGACTACCCCCCAGGCATCCGGAGCTCAGAAGGCCTCGCAGCCCTGCAGCAAAGGAACCAACAAGACAGTAACAAGGTGTGACATGATTACGGTGCAAGGCAGGTTCCCTCCCACTCGCTGTTCCAGCACCAGGACAGTGCAATGGTCAGATGGTCTGGCTCTTTTTGTTTGCTGTCATCAGTTTAAACAGGCTCCCTTGCATGGGCGACTGGTGCCTCCCGAGTCTGGGGGGGCACCCACAGGCACCGCTGTTGGCGGTGGTAATGGAAGCTTTCCAGCTCTGCCCCCACAGGTGCCACCATCAGCAGTGGCCCTAT
>NW_017729001.1:15154865-15159401 GCF_001723915.1 Gavialis gangeticus
GGGGGGGGGGGGGGGGGCACATGCATCTCCATGCCCCACTATGCGTCCCCTTCTCCAGAGCTACAGGGGAGATACCAAGCCAGAGAACAGGATCTTGGCAGGCTGCTATGTGCACAGCTCTCAGCACAGGTGCTGCTGGGTAAAGATTCAGTGCCCGTGTCCAACGCCCACCAGAACCCAGCACCAGGATCTCTTACATGATACATCCAACTCTGGGACTGCCCCTCTGGGTGGCCCACCTCTGCCTCAGTTTCCCCGTCTCTGGAATGGGAATAATACCCTGTCTCCCCTCCACAGAGCACAGTTAGCATTTGTGTAGCATTTTGTACATGCACCATATTATGACAACCCCTAAGGATTATTATTAGTCTTTCTAATTTTTGTGAGTATTGAATTAATAAAGTCTCCTCACACTGCAGAGACGCGCCATCCCCTCACCACCCAAGACAGAGGGGGAACTATGGCACCAGGATGAAAAAAAACATTGCAAGGAGTCAGGGGCAGACTCTGGGAGTCCTGTCTCCCAATCTGCTGCTCTAGCCACTAACCAAGCTGTTCCTTGGTTCTGCTCTGATGATAAGTCCCCATGGCATGGAGGTAAACTAGAGACTCAGTCAATGTGTCACTCTGCAAGGGGAGCTGCCAGGGCAGCTAAGTTATGCTTTAGCTCCCAGCCAGCGGACACTGCTTGGATCCAGCCAGCTGCCGAGATCAGTAATGGCTGGGGGGGAGAAGAAAGTAATTCTTCTCTTCCACCCACTGAAGATTGCTTGGCAATATAATCTTTCCCTAATGATCCTACTTAACTAAATTCCTGGCTCCACTGGCTGAAGCCAGCGGTTAAGGAGAGAGTTGTCAGGGTGGCAGGGAAGAAAGCCAAGATGAAAGGGTTCAGTGAGCAGCCCCCAAGCGCTCCAAGACCCCCTCTCACTGGGAAAGCGATATACCATGCTAAGAGCGGTTAATTAAAGAGGGGTAATGTGATGAAGGTGGGAAAGGGGAATACAAGACTTAACCCCGACTAATTAGATTACATCACTGCCACTGATGCCCACCAGCCTTCGAGTGCTACAGACCCTTCTGCTTCAGTAACAAGGAGAAATGCAAAGAGACTCAAGCAGCGAGGATGCAAAGGGCATCGTGAGACCTTGATACTGCAGCCCAGGAAGACATCTGAAGTGACCTGGAAGGGGCTGCCAAGAGCTCTGATGGAAGGAAGGAAGAAAGGATCTGGAAGCATGCACATACAGTCTGTTCTAACCCACGGTGGGGCGGCCACAGCATAGATGGCCTCGTCCAGCCTCTCTCAGTTTGTCCATCAACTGTGGACAGCTCAAGTTAGGCACAGCCACAATCAGTGGCTTGGTCTGAGCCTACCCAAAACACCCTCTGCTCTCACTAACTTTATTAAAGGCTGTGGGTTGTTCAGCACTTCAAAAAACCACACGAGGACCCTGGTCTAGCAAAGCACTTGGGCATCTGCCTAAATCTGAGGCAGTGACTGGTCTAACCAAAATGAACAGGAATTAGGCCCTTTTAGCTTCTCATATGTTATGCTTTCAAGTTGCACCCGTTTATAGAGTGGTAAATTATAGCACTGTTTAAAGTTTTCTTTATATTCAGCCTAAAGTTCTGTATAGCCTCATTCTTACCCGAACTTTTCATTTTGCTGGTGTTTGCAGTATCAGCTGGCCTTGTTTCCTGCAAGCAGCTTATGCCCTTGAGTTTGCTCGCATGAGGTTTCTTTCCTTTTTCTTTCACTGTGAGAAGTTTTTCTAACACAACATAGTAATAAGGTTTGTTACTAGCTCAGATTAACTGAACTTGGCACTAATCAGCTGAATCAGAGGGATGAAATGATTGGATATGTTAATGAAAGGTGATAAAGGAGACCAGTGGACAATGCTTAAAGTAAAACACTGGAAAAGGGCAAAATTAAGAGGTGTGCTTGTAGTGGGGATGTTGAACAAAGGAGTATGCTGATAGGATAAAATATGAACAATATGCTGACTGCAGATAGACCAATCCAAAAGCAAGGAGTCATCAAAGGAGTCAAGTTAAAGAAAAGCCTAAAAGGGGGAAGCAAGAAAGCTCAGTGTTGTCATCGTCATCTTCATCATCATCATTTACATCATGAATCCAGCTTTCAACACCTGTCTGGATCATCCCAGCCACCGACGCACCCTTTGCTTCAGGAACTGAGAGACAAAGTAATATCTGGGATTGGGTGAGATCCTTGTACTAAGTGTTTTTTCTCTCTCTGAATATAGAAACTGCTGAGATAATACTTAACTAATAAAGTAAGACTTTGATTTTAGGACACTGTGTTGTCGGTGTTCAAATTTCACGTTCCATTTAAGAGTTAATTGTGCTTTAACAATCCCTAAGCACTATCTGCTGGTCCGTTGTGTGAACAGCCCACGTGGAAGCACTTTGCTTGGTATAAGTCCTCAACTGGCTCCCTGGGCCTCTCTAAGGACACACCAGGGGCACAAGGTGTAAACTCCCTTGTCTCCACTGTGCAATACAGGTTGCTTCTGAGACCATCCCTAAGCAGAGAGACTCTTAGTTTAACATCAGGAGGATTCACTCTGGTGCATTTTTCCCACCATGTCCCTCACAGGAGGGAGAAGGGGAGCTGCTAACACCTTCCCCATGGTGTGAGGGAGCCCCTATTTCACGCAGCTGAGAGCAGTTAGGTCAGTTGTGCTGTCCTAGGGCCAAGGCAGGAGGGACACCTGTTACACACTTGTTAGCCCATTGCCCAGGCAGCTTTTTACATGTCTGAGAGAAGCACAAGATTCAGATACTTCTCCCTGGCGGGGAATGTCTCAGGAGGGTTTCCATGGCCCTCATTGTTTTATCCTCTCTGTGCAGGAGGTCAAGCTTTTTGTGGCTGCAACGAGATCCTTCCACCAGCCGGCTGGGGTCTACAAGGGACCTTGCACTCGGAGGCTCACCGGAGCCCGCAGCACATGACGGGGAGAATAGCATGGACAAGAGGGACCGAGCGTGAGCTGTGAGCACTTCAGTCACTCACGAATCTTGCCTACCTTGGCTGCTTCTCCTTCAACAGCATGTGAGGTCTTCTCCAGGGGTCCTTGAAGTCCCTTTTGTAGGAATCAGGCAAAATCTTAGCCACCTCTGCCAGAAAAAACAGCAAAGGCAAGAAATTAAGAAACTCAACAGCAGGGAAGGTCACTCACCTGGAGACACAGAAAGGAGCTGATTTGAGCAGAGGGTGCCTGTGAACCAAAGGTCCCACCAAGGCTGGGGGACAGTGAGGGACACAGATCAGAAGGGAAAGCTAACACACCTGTGGCTGAACTAGAAAAAGTAATGGTGACATTGGGCCTGATCCAGAGCCCAGAGATCCCAGTGGGAGCTTTTTCCATGACCTGAGTTTGGATCTGGCCCCGTTTCATTATTAATAATGCCGCCCAGCATAAGAACAAGCTGCTATTTGCAGCCAAGAATCACAGAACATTGCACAAGGCGGGATGTCGGGAAACGGAGGAGGGGAAAGAATGAGCAACTGGCCTAGTGTCACACAACCAGTCGGTGGCAGGGCCCAGACTTACACCCAGTGCTTGCAACTCCAATTCCTGCTCTGACAATTAATGACTATTTCTCAGCCAACCAGTCGGAAGAGACTGATCTCAACAGTGGTCATTCCCGAGACAGTAGGCTGCTGCTCAAACACGAGTCCATTAACCTTAGTGTAAATAGGGTAACAGTGCTTCCACGTATTCATGCAACACTGAAACAAAGACTGGATTGACTTCAGCAGAACCCACTTTCCCCATATTCCTGATGGGGCTGATCACAGTCATTCCTATGGCAATGTCCAGCAGGATAGGAGATAAACAGGACTGTAACGGGTTCAGGTAAAACTCTGAACTACATGCACTTGTATGCACAGCTGAAAGGGGTGGGACATGTTTGTGAAGATGAGTGTGGACTTTGGCCAGATTGGGACTAACTTAGTTTATCGTTGCAATCTTTAACTGTAGCCCACAAATTCTTTAAAGGTGTTTAAGCAGAAAAAAAGATAAAGTGCAGGCTTTGATAAAACCTACAGGGGTGTATGTTGTAACTATGTTTGTCTAAGGACATAGGCAGACAAGGTTCTTTGGGTGAATCTGATATCTTTTATTAGACCAACTTAAATAGTTGGGGGGAAAAAAAACATTTTTAGCAAACTTTTGGGTTTAAAAACCTGTCATCAGGTTGAGCTTCTTTACAATTCATTCCATCTAGGAAGAGCACACACCAACTGCAGAGACTTCCTCAGCCTGACAAAGGGTTTTTAAATCTGAAGGCTTGCTAAAAAATTTTTTTCCAACTATTTAAGTTGGTCTAATAAAAGATGTGGATGGGTCATACTCGACCTGGGGGGAGGTGGGTAGCAGAGTCCCCCAGGGCTCGGTCCTGGGGCCTGCGCTGTTCAATTTCTTCATCAGCGATCTAGATGATGGGGTGGAAAGTAACCTGTTTAAATTCGCTGATGACACCAAAATTTGGGGGGAGGCGAGC
>NW_017729001.1:15164401-15167037 GCF_001723915.1 Gavialis gangeticus
CTTCACAGTTAGGGCGGCTAGGAGCTGGAACCAACTTCCAAGGGAAGTGGTGCTGGCCCCTACCCTGGGGGTCTTTAAGAAGAGGCTGGATGCCTACCTGGCTGGACTCATTTGAGTCCCGTTTTTGTTTTGGGGTTTTGTTGTTCTCCCGCCCTGGCGGGGGGTCGGGCTAGAAGATCTACTAGGTCCCTTCTGACCCTAAATCTATGAAACTATGATGTCAGATTCACCCAAAGAACCTTGTCTGCTTTGATAAAATCTAGGTTTTTGCTGAAAATCCAGTCATCTTTAGCTTTATAATGCATGATGCAGGAAAAGTAACAGCACATTGCAAGGTGTCAGTGATCTCACAGGTCCTTCAACATCATAGGAACCACTGGACCATTGAACCAGCTCCCTGCTGTTGCAGGCACATCTCTTTCATGAGCATGCCTAGATTCATCTTAAAAGCAGTTCAACCTTTCACTCCTGGCTCCATCAGAACCTGTTGAGGCTGTATGTGGCTCAGCACCTCAGAGCTACCCATCTACACCACAGTTACAGTTCAGGTGGGGATCCTAGTTATGACATGATTTCAATTTGCAGTGTAGACAAGACCAAAAGTAAATGGAGCTCTCTGTGAGGCAGTGAGGCCTCATTTACTGCTAGTTTACCTGTCTCTGTGGACAAACAACTAGGCTGTAACTAAATAGACCTGGTTCTAGTCCCAGCTCTACCCCTGGCCTGCCGGGTGACAGTAGGCCAGTCACTTCCCCACTTCGTGTTCCCCATCTGACCTCCTTTGTTGAGCACTTTGTGACCTACCAGGAAAAAAAGTATTATATAACAGCAAGGCACCAACCACATGGCCTCTTGGGTCAAATTGCATTCATTAGCACCCTCATAACCAGGGTAAGAGAGCTCGTTTTCTGCGTAGTAAGTGCCTTGACTCATCTGTCACTGGCAGCATGGGCAGGCCACATGCTACCATTCTCCAGCTCTGTTTTAAAATGGTTTTGCTTCCCAGTATGGCCAGGCAAGCTGTGCTCAACCCCTATGCCAACAGAGACCATTTCTTGCCCCACAATAAAAGCAGTCTCCACTCTCTGGTGCAGCCCCAGTGGGCAGATGGGGCCTTTGCCATGTCTCCAGTACAAACAGAGGACTGCGATCACTCAGCAGATGGAGAAAGCATCCTAACAAGGTCTTTGCTATGGAAAGAATTGTGTCAGGCACCCTCCATATGTAGTGTTTATTGGTGGGGGTAGAAGAGCTTGGGACCAGTTCTTCCCAGGCCTGGAGGACTGCCTTTGACAGCTTGCCTGAGCCACAGCCAGGATTTCCAACAAGACCAAAAGCAAGTCAGGCAGCCATATCCTTGGGGGCAGGGGAACATCCCCCAAATGTTCTGCTTTACCTTTAGCTGTATCACATACGGCGCTATCCCCAAAGCACCCTCGCCGCTGCTTCAGGTCTGGACAGGGGGTCCCTCCGTTTCGAGGTGGCACTGTGACTTGCCGCGTTCGGTCTTTGCTGCCAACCCCACACAGGGAGCCACATTTACTCCAGGGACCCCAGGAACCCACCATGCAGTCGACAGCTGCTGAAAAATGAGATAACAATGTTGGGATGTGGGGAGAGGAAACAGGAAATGGAGGGGGGAAGGAACAAGTCAGATGGAGGGAAAGAAGGTGAAAGATGAGGAGCAGATCAAACAGGTTTTGGGGGAAGAGAGGAAAACAGCTTAAAGAAGAAGGTGTTATGTATGTAGGCATGAGAGAATAGCGAGAGAAAGGGAGATGTGAAAGGAGGGAGAAAAAGAAAAAGGAAGGAAGGAAGGAAGATCAGTATGGCAGCAAAAACTAACAAAACATTTCCCACCATCTCTCTAACTGAGTGTAAGGGCCCTGCCTTCCTCTCCACACACTCGATTAGCAGCTTGTTTCTGAATCAGACAGCGTTGTCCGGAGAGATAGCAGCTAAAACCCAGAGGATTTAGAGGAGGCCAAACAGCCCAGAAAACCCAGTCAATTAATAAAGCCTCCTGTCTCCACTGGCAAAACATTCCAGCTTTCCTTCCTTCTGACTCACTGCATCCCTCCCTCTCCCCAGGTCTCTCCTGGGCTCTCCGACAGTTCCCATTGCACTCAGGCCTCCTGCCCAGAATTCCCATCACGTTCGGCACGGGGAGTAGCCTTTGCCAGCAGAGACCCCCTCCCCTGCTGCAGTGCACCGCGAATTGGAAACCCAGGGAACATCTGCCTCCCAACCACGGTGTGCAGTGCATCACAGCAGCAGGGCTTGTTGAATAGCCCTGGTCAGCTGGAGGAGAGGGGAGTGGGCATATGACCTATCATATGTCACAGACCTGTCAGCAGTGCCCATGGCAGCAGGAAGACAGCAGAACTGGATGTCCAGCGGGAGCTGCAAACAATGCAGCAAAGGCCATGTACCAGTCAACGATAAGTACACCAGCTGTTTCTATAGGAAAATGAATGTGCTCTCCAGTACCTGAACCCTCTAAATGCAGATGATTTATGGGAAAGGGGGAGGTTTTTAAAAGGGTCTTGCCAACACATGCACTTTACCATCAACCTCATGTGACTCTGCATTTTTATTAAAGCCCCAGCTCCTGTAGTCATGTGATTGCACCAAGA
>NW_017729001.1:15172037-15180001 GCF_001723915.1 Gavialis gangeticus
GATGATTTATGGGAAAGGGGGAGGTTTTTAAAAGGGTCTTGCCAACACATGCACTTTACCATCAACCTCATGTGACTCTGCATTTTTATTAAAGCCCCAGCTCCTGTAGTCATGTGGTTGCACCAAGATCTCAGTTCCTGTGGGTTTTTTTCTTTAAAAGAAAAAAAAAAAAGACAATAAAAAGGAGCAGGGTCCTGGTCCTTATAAGTGCAAGGGAAAGCTTGAAAACAGGCACCATACAAGATACAACACTAGAAGGCAAGTAAAGAGAAATGATTTTTTTAAACCCCTGTTTTTTTTAAGTTCATTTAACTTCATTTGGGATAATTGGCTATACTAATTTTAGGAAGAGAGATAATAGGCCAAATGCAAAGTTGCTTTACTCCAATTTTTCCTATAGAGGCAGCTAAATTATACTGGTATCAAACTGTGGTGGTAATATTTTAAATGACTGTTGTTGTTCAATAACTGTTGTTTTATAACTATTAGTTTATTAAATACTCCCAGGCTGATTCTCTACTGGTGTCATTGGATGCAGCTCCCCTGACTTCAGTTGAGCCATGCCCATTGACAGCAGATGAGAATTTCTCTCTAAATATGCAAAGAAATGTAAATTAACCAATGGCAGGTCATTTAGCTAGTCCATAGATGCTGCAGGATGACATTGGCATGGGGCAGGTAAAGAGAAATAAAGAGGTTCATCTTGTGCTGACAACAAGCTGACTGTCGAAGACTCATGATTGTACTTAGTGCAACAGCAAAGGACAGCCACCCCATCTCAAATAGTAGCAAGGATATTGTACCGAGCAATCAGCAAGTCAAAGTGCTGGCTGCAATGTCCAATACCGAAGAGGGGATGAAATAATTAGGGGTGGATCTCAGAGGACTCTGTGAACTCCATCAGTTTCCCTTTCTCTAAAAGAGTAACCAGGCACCTATAGGATTGCACAAAGTATTTGGGGTGGATGTATAAATATAACCAACAGGTAAAGGGACCAGATTATCTGATTTTAATAGGATGCAGGGAAATCAGAACCTAATATTTCTGATCCTGTATTACAAAATCAGATTAACTAAAATCCCATATATGCATCCATTCATGCCAATACAGGATAACGACAACTGCCTAAAGACTATAATGAGATATCAGAAGATTAGCCATAGGAAAGAGCTAGAATTCACTGGCGCTCTTCCAGCATCCCTCTTTCCACTGGCATGTAAAACCTGTTTGCTAAAGCCTTACACTAGAATTTGGAAACATGGACTCACCTCAGAGTCAGCCCACTGTTCAACAGCTGGCCAAGCTGACTCAAAGCCATGAAAAGCTTTTGGCATGGTTACCTACAAAACTCTTGGACTTTACCTTCAATATGGAAGTTTCAAAATAAGACTTTTCTACCTGCTCATACAGCTCTAAAGCTCAGTTCAGACTACCCTGGAATTAGCTGCATGGACTTAATTTTACATAAACAAGGGCGAGCCCTTTTCGATATACAGCCACTGTGAAGTGTGTTCCTCAAGAAACATAGGGAATTAAAACCCATTTGGGTTGCATGTCAGGCTATCACAAGGGTATCAAGACTGATGATACTGCCTCAGACCCTGGTGGTCACACTCCATGCTGTGTTGGAGATGATATATTTCTACTATGAATGAGCTGACGAGGCACAGGCAAGAGATTGCCTTCTGCCCAGCTGCCATTTGCACACACCCAGATGGCATACACATTCACAATAATTGCACACCCTCATTAGGTGCAACATCAGATGTATGTTTCCCTTTTTGGACATGGCTTATTCACTCTCTGGGCACTGAAGCTGACTCCCTTATTTCCTACACAAAACTGAATGACTCTTTCAACGATGGTTTTCTTCAAATTTAAAAAAAAAAAAAGAGGCTCAGGTGGCTGGGGTGATGTGGGCACTAAGGTGCACAGTTGACAGCTCAGGTGACGGCAAACTCAAGGCCATAGAAAAAGCACTCACAGTGTGGCCTGCCAGATTCCAGCAAAATACGCAAATTGGGCTAAATACTTCATCACAAGGACATGAAAAAGGAAGGGAAAAAGGAAGCTCGAGAGTGGAGAGGCCCAGTGACTGATAGCAGGTATCCTGGCTTCTATTCATGACTCAGCTGCTGCTGCGGCATGCAACTTTGTGTAGGCTGTCAGGCCACTGGGGATAAAACTAAATGAAACCCGTATCTAAAATAGACCAGCTACTCAATGCTGGAAGAGCAAATGTGATGCCGAAGTGATGTCAAGTCAGCAGACTGGATCCGTAGGTTGTGTAAGTATGTGTACCACCATTATAGCCAATTTAGGCTGGCTGAGGAACTAGCCCATAATAATTTGAGGTGTTAGCGTAGCTGTAAAACCTTCTTGCAAAGAGCTTATGGCTGAACATGCAGTCCTGAAGAAACAGGCCATGAAGACAACACACTTCTTGCCTGTGGGAGATGAAGCCCATCCCAGGACAGGTCAGTGCAGCAGTGGGCAGACCTGCCAGTAGGGCGGCCGTTTGTCCGGTTTTATAGAGGGCAGTCCGGTTTTCTGGCCCTCTGTCCTCTATTGATATGAAACTGGACACCTTTATGTCCTCTATTTTTCACCGCTTGGCACCCCCCCACCACTGACACCGCTGCAGCTGCCTGTGGGAGCTCCCCGCTCGCCGCCACCATGCCCCCGCCGCCACCACCTGTGGGAGCTCGCCATGCCCCCCAGCCTCGGGAGGCACGCGACGTTCATGGTGGTGGGGACAGCTGTCCTCTATTCTTGAGGTACCTCAATGGCCACCCTACCTGTCACCTCAGTAAATTCGGCTGCTTGCCAGATGCTGAGGGTAAGGAGCTCTGTGCAACACAAAGGCCAGTCCCCGACAGACGTAAAGGGGGCTCCTGTCCCCAGCACGCTCGGAGCTTTCTGACACTTACACATTTGCTTCTTGAGCACCATGTAATGGGATTTGCCTGTTTCAGAGCGTGCACAGACCTTCCCACCCATTTCCATGTCAAGGGCAGAGGCAGGGGGATGCTGGGGGAGGAGGGGATGTTTCTCTGAGACAGAGGGTCCCATGAGAACAGGAAGCCCCACACAAAGGGCATGCATCTGCTGAGGAGAGAGCTGGGAAGGGGACACACACACACAAGTGCCGGGGTGTGTCACCCATGACAGTGGGTCAGATCCTTGTCCTCATGGGTAATGTCCTCACCCGCTTCACTGGGAAAGCTTGTGGGAGTAAGCATTCCTCATGGGAGCAAACGCAGTAGGATCAATCCTTTGTTGTGTACCTTAACCCTGAACATTTCCTTAGTCAACAGCCGGTCAGAAATTACACACACGAACTATCCCTACAGATAGAGTCTGCAGGCAGTCACAGACAGACCACAGCAGCGGGAGAGGTCTCTACCCCCATGGAGTAACACCGTCATATTTATGACTGTAGGGAATTCCCTTTGAAAAGAAAACTCAGCTGGTTTCCAGAAGCTCAGCCCCACGTTGACTGGGAAGTGGCATGGAGGCTCCCTAAAGCCTGATATATCTTGTGCAAGTCTTATTTATGTAGGAAACTGGACCTACCCTGGGCCCTATTACCCTGCTACCAATAACAGCGCCAAGGTGAAAAAAATCTCAGCTCCTTTTCCAGGCGGGGACATCTGGCCTTGCAAGGCACTGAAGAAACCGGCATTGGGAAGGTCGGGTGTAGAGGGAGATGCTTCCCTCGTGCAGGAAGTGAATTTGTCCGGCCGCGTGCATCGCGTCTCCATGCTTTGTGACTGCTTGGCCGCCCCCAGCCGGGTCCCGCACTTCTGCTCGCACACAGCGTATCCGAGTATGTTGCGCTGTCTCTCGCAGCTTCCTGTCTAATGGTTTAGGCATGCTTCATCTCCCGTTACAGCTTATTTGCTTTGGTCTGAAATCCACTTCTCCCAACACCACACTATGTTGGGTCGGCTCACCCGCACCCAGAAGGCTCAGAGGGGTAACCCTGGGGGAAAAAAATCCATCTATTTTCATACCGCAGTGCAGCCCCCAGGAGCAATGTCATGTTGGAAGGACAAACACGACGCAAGTCGCCTGGCTTCCCAGTTTCCGGGAGATTAATAAACATCCTCCTTACAAACGCAGCACTGGGGCCTGGAGTCAATAGCTGCCCTGATTATTTTGTTTAGAGGGGCAATTGGGGATAGTCTGCAGCTAGTTAAAAAAAAAAAAAGACTGTCCCTCTCCAGTCGTGGGAGGTGAAATGCCTCTTCCCTACTCCCTGACTGCTTGTCCTTCAACAGGTAGGATCTGTGGGGCAGGGCCTGAGGAGCCCTGGGGCAAACCTGAAGTCTGACCATTGGTGCAATAGGGCCAGAATCTCACCTAAAAGGGATAAAGAGCAGTGGGAAGACCAGAGTGACACTGAGTGCTGTGTCCTAGCAGGGGTGAGAGCATGGCAGAGGGAGGGGGCACTGGCAGAGCATTCTGCCCCACCAGAGCAGGTCTAGGCAGCATCGCTCCAGACACAGGACAGAGCGCGCTGAAGGAAACAGGGGACAATAAACCCAGCTGGGCCTGGACAGATTGACAGTAAGGCAGTAGGTGCCCACCCAGCAAGAGAAGGGGTAGCATCAGTCCAGAGAGCTGACTCCTGCCCCCCATAATGAGAAGAACAATTACTACCCAAGCAAATACTGTCCCTGCCACGGCCAACCCAGGCCAACGGGTGCCCAAGAAACTAGTACAACCCTGTGCCTCTATCAGTGGCCTGGCACCTGCTTCCCAGAAAGCTGGTTTGGAGGCTGAGGGAGACTTGTTTCTTGAGCAAAAGCAAGGCTGCAGGGCTGAAATGGGTGGAACAGCAGCCAGCAAGTGCATTCAGCTCATCCCAAGCCCTTGTGTGGCTGTGTTCCCCCTCCTCCTCTTTTGCTCTTTTGTCTCCTACCCATTGTGCATCAGTCCCTCCGTGCAGTCACTTTGACAAACTCCCTTTCTTCATGGCCTGGTAGTGACTTTTTGCTCAAAGACTAGGGGATATGTGTCTGGAACCTGCCCAGTGGCAGCCACATTGAGAACATAGGGCACCAATAACATTCGTGAGTCATATCGTGCCATGTCCACGCTACCTGCTGTAACACGGGCTGCCCAGAGAAAGCCTGCTCTCAGAGCACACAGCCTGCCGAATGCTGCGTCCCATCCTCTGCAGAGCGGTGCAGATACTGAACCACATAACCCCGCTAGCCATAACCCACCAGAGGCTGCTCTCCAGGGTTAGGTCTGGGTAACAACTTTTCCTCCAGGGACGAGGACAGCTCCTGAGCTAGGGGAAGGATGTGATAGCAGTACTCTAGGATGGGGATGGTGCTGCTAGGTGAGACACAAATTGCTTTTTGCGAGAGCTGAGGTGTTAGCCCCTTCAGCCCTTGCTTGAGCTGTTTCAGTCTGCCTACTTAAAAACTGACCGTGGAGTTTGAAATGGACAGTATTGCGCTAGCCCCTAGAAACCACGGCCAAATCCAGCATCCCCTTCTGCTGGGCAACATGCACATCTTCAGTAAGAGACCATCCCTGCCCCACAAATTCACTGTCCAAACAGACAAGGCAAAGAGTGGCAGAGGAAAGAGGCACTAGTGATATTCCCTGATAGAGACACCAAGCTAGTCATACACACCCAGCTCTGCGCTTCTCCAGGGCAGGCAGTCTCAGAACAGCAGAAACCCTGGCCTAGCCCAGCACGCTGCATCCTCAGCAACCGAGAAGCTCTCCCAGCTGGCAGCTGGTCCCATGCCACAGCTCAAAGGCCTTTGGAAAGCTCAGAAGTGCAACCCTTTCCTCACACCTTGCAGCTCAATCCCTCAGTACTGCTGGGTGAGCCAAACTCTATCCAGTGACTCACCATTGATAAAAGCAACAGCTCAGGACCCCATTAAGAGCACAAGTGCTTGTTTCTTCCACTTAGAGCCAAAGGCAGACAGGAACAGCAAGTCCCAGACAAAAAGAGCACTGCAAGGGAGAGAAGCAGGAGAAGAGTGACAGATTACAGACCAAGAGGAACACAGAGAATGACGGGGTCCAGCCCGATCGCAGGAACAAGGAAGCAGACGTAGTTACTTTTGGTACCGCATCACTTACTAGGGAGCTAAATCCATCCTATGCATTTGTTTTGGGCATGGTTTCCATTTTCCATACAGCTGGGAGGATCCAACATCTGCCATGCCAGAGACCTTGTTTATCCCGTTAAGATATTTCTGGCATTATTGCCAGAAACAATACAATTAATTAAGAATAACTCACAGCAGGCAGGACTCAATTTTCTGCAGGCTGCTCCAGATAATCGGAGCTGGAATTCCAGGGCAGATGGGATATTTGCCAGGCTATTGGCTTCATCAGTTTCTCTCAGGGCTTCAGGGCACTTTGTGTAGATGAGAACATTGTCCATCTCCTGAGGAGAGCTGAAGATCAGCCAGGTCATGTTACATTTATCAGGGAATAAAGCTCCTCTCCCAAAGATGCATCTATGCTGGACTACCACAAGCAAAATTCCCTTTCAGAATATCAAAGAGATGACAAAGAGTGTCACTGCACACTTAGGTCACAGTCTTACAGTGGAAATCTCTAGGTAAGGGGCCTTCACAGTGCCTGGGACTCTATACAAGCAGAAAGATCCCTTTTGGGCCATCTGATTGAAGACCAGGGCCTTTGTCTCAGCAGCCCTGCCATTGCCACTCAAGATCAAAGCGCCAAGCTGGCAGACCTTGCCTCCCACATCCCCACCAGCTACTGCAGATTCTCCCAGCAGGATTTAGCTGGCTATTTTGCTGGTCCCAGAAGTAAAATGCCACCAATATCACCTTGCCATTCACCTCTCCTTCTGCCCAGCATGCTCAGCAGTCTCCACTGATCATCACACTGATATTGCTTTCCCAGTGGCCACTTGAAAGGGACCGAGTACCCCATAACAAAGTCCAGCACACAACTTTGGACAAATTGACAGCATAATTATCGGGAAGCAATGACACTGGCAATGTAGCGGGGGGAGTTCTTTCATTTCCCAGAGGGCAAGATGATCAAACTGGAAAAGATTCTCCTTGATGATGGGATGCACTCATGTCCCCAGTGGCCCAGTATCACAACAGCATTTTCCTTAAAATCTGCCAGAAGTGCAGCTCCCCAGCTGAGGCTTCAGTGGGGCCATCAGTAGTAGAGGGGCGAGCCATTTCTACCCCCTGCACTGGCTTTGTCCTGGCTGGTTTTACCCCAGCCTCTTACCACGGTGATTCCATGGCGCCCCGACAGCGATAGAGCGCTCTCCCCGTTCCGGGAGAGGTTGGTTCCAGCCGAAACGAGATGATGCCAAGTGCAGCCTCTCACAGCTGAACTCTTCCAACCTCTTGACAGTGAATCCATTTCTAAACCAACAAGGTGCTGTTACATTGTTTACAGCTTCCTGAGTCTTTTGTTTTTGGGCAGATGCCCTGGCTCTGTAATCGAGCTGAGTTGTGACTGGGCTAATCTCCGTGGAGATTAGGGAGAGTTTATGGGCTCTTCCCTCCTCCCCCTGCGAGCCCAGCATGGGCACTTTCTCCACCCCCCCAGCAGTGCTGCATGCATGTGTGAGGACTCCCTCTCTTGCAGCTGGCACAGGCTGTGGGAAAGGCAGCGAGGACACGGTGGTGAAGAGGATCCGTGCGTCACCAGGGGCACAGGCAGAAGTGATAATTTTTGCCTGATCTGGCCTCAGAAAGATCTCTACAGCTGTGACCAAACAGAATTGCACAGCTGCAGACCACTTTAAAAGGGCCCGATCCCACTAAAATCTGAACCTTCGTTGTATGAGGGTTTAGATGAACACAGTCCAAAACGGAGCACGTTCTGTAACTTGTGCCTGCCAAGCTCCCAGCCTGTCACTATTTTCAGAATGGGAGGAGGGGAAAGGAACAGAGGGAGTTTGGTCTGGGGTTTTTTGGCCAGCACTGGAGGG
>NW_017729001.1:15180115-15188996 GCF_001723915.1 Gavialis gangeticus
GGGGGGGGGGCTCCAATCCAGTGACCCCACCATCCAGTGCTGAAAACAGCATCCAGGCTAGAAGCGGGGAGTGGCATTGCTATGGACACCAGGTTTCAGCTGGAATCCCCAACTCCTGGACCCAAACAGCAAATTTCTGTTTGTTTGGGGGGATCATTGCAACTCACAGTGCTTCCTGCAAAGCGCTAGGAGTTGCAACGGGGAGCTGCTCTTCTCTCTGCACCCCAGGAAATGCTGTCCTAGCCTTTCCTCTCTGCTGAAATGCAGCTGAGGTCACAGATGACTGGGTAAAGCCTAGTAACACAGTCAGATTCCCTTCCCAAGGCCCGACACTGCTCAGCAGATGGATGCCACTGGAACAGAAGAAGGGCTGCTTCACCAGCAGGGCTGCCAGCTGTCATGCTTGCCTCATCTTGTTCACCATTCCCTCTTGTCCAGGCCTGGGTCCTGAGCAGCAACGCTGGAGCAGGTTCTCTGGAAAACACCCACAAGTCACTGTTGTTCTTTCCACTCTGGCTCTGCAGCTCCCAAGTTGCTCAGAAAATCTTGGGCAATGTTTGTTGGTGGCTCTGAGGGAATGGACCAATGGCAGCAGATCTTTACTACCCACCTGAGGATGAACGAAACTGCCCTCAGTTTCTATGGTTCTCTGGCCAGCTAATCACCATCCCCAGGAACTGCCAGGATAGTCCCCGTGGTTCATAATACAGGTGGCATATGGATGGACATGTTTATAACTAGCCTGATGCATCTTGAACGAGAAGTATGTGTTGCTAAAGCCCAGACAGACATAATTCCCTTCCACATCTAGTGAATGTTTTCCTTTTCTCCTATTGTTCCTCACATTCATTTTATCTGGGAAGGGCATGCTGTGTGTGTTTGCCCAGGCTGTCACTGCTGCCACTTACGCACTTGACAATGACCTCCGACTCAGTGTCAATGTGGGAAGCCATGTGTGAGAACCGAGATGCCATCCCATTCAGTCCCATTCACAAGCTCTGCACAGACCACTGATTGGCTGGCAAGGGGATGAGCGGACAGGAAGGAGGATTTGGGGAAAGAGGATGGGTTGTTGGGGCTGAGGCATTCGAACAATGCCCAGACAAATCCAGCAGTGGAGCTGGGCAGGGCAGAACTATACAGTTGTAGCAGAGGAGCCCACAGCCAGAGACAGTATTGGTGGGAGATGTTTCATACCTCCTTGCCAAGCTCGTCCTGTGAGCCCTCCATCTCTCTGGGTGCTCATGCGCACCGCACACTCCCTCAAAAAAGATTTCTTGGAGTGCCTCCTAAACATGGTGTCAGGCTTGTGCATCCTTGCTACCACATATCCATCCGTCACAGTACCGCACATACTGCTTTAGAGGGGAACTTCATACATTGCCTGCCCATTGTACATGGCTTATAGCCCAGGGTCTGGCAGTCATCTATGGCTTCAACACTGTGAAAAAAACCCACAACTGATTCCTCCTCCAGAAATAACAATTCCCTCCTCAATCCCTCAACTGTCCTGAAAAGGAAGCAAGAACTTGTACAGTTTGCTACAGCCCTGTCCACTGTAATCCTGGCCACTGAAACAATAAAGCTCATGGATTATACAGCACCCAATTAATATCCTTGCTGAATTTGGACACTGCACTCAGGGGCTTCTAGTGTTCAGGCCTATTTTTGCCTACTGAACACTGAAATCTCCCTTTTGTTATTCTTTTATTTGACTTAACCTCCAAATTTACTGTATCACTGTAGAACAGCTGCCTTCCCCCTCAAGATCACCCAGGGCCAAGCAATCCTGTCATCCCCCCAAAGCAAGGCAGAAAGTCTAGGGAAGAAGTTGGAATTCAAACGCTGCCAAGAAGGTTACTTGGATGTGTTAGGGGGCTGGGTTTTTAACACTGTATTCTGAAAAATGTGAGCATCAGCTGTAGATCCCAGATCAGAGCTGGCAGCCTCCTGGTCATCCTGCGAGATCAGAAAACCTAATGAACATCTCTTCTGTAGACTTGGGAGAAAGGAAAGAGCAGGGATGGGAAAGTCTTCCTGTATTCCTTTAGGAGCTCATCATCCCTTGATAAGGGAGTTTTCACACTCCCAAAATTAACATAATTGTTCCTGTCAGTCTCAGCTCAAAGCACATCCAGGATACAACTGCTGGTGGCATCACAGGCTATGGTTGGGCTGCTTCTTGGGAGCACTGTGAAAGGAATGTGTTCTTCAGCATTGTCCATGCTCTTGCTGCTTCTTAGTGGTATCTAGTGCTTCACATAAAACCAGCACAAAAGCCCATTTTCTGCCCACACCACAATAGATAACCAGGCTCACTTCCTTATTCCATCTCTACTTCGTTAGGACTCCAATCCTTGTATTGCAGTAAAATAGAATTTGGGGTGGGATTAAGTGGTGTTGGTCAAATGCATTTTGACAGAACAGTTTTGCACTAAAAACGGACAATTCACCAGGACTGAAACATTTTACAAAAATCTTCTATTTTGATGAAACTTTGTTTATCAGAAACTTCTTTTTCCATTTTGGTAGTGTGGCTTAAATTAATTTTGTTCCAATTTTGGCATGTTAAAATGTGGATTTTATTAAATGATGTGCACCAGATTATATTTAATAGTTGAATGCAAATGTGTCAATGAACAGGCTAAAAATGATCATGTCCAAATGAAACATTACAATTGCCCCAAATCAATATTTCTTCAGTATTTTCAGTTTGGATAATAATTTGAAAATAAGGCTTTTCATCTCAATCTGGAACTACTTTTTTCTTAAAAGCAGAATTTCCTACAAAATAGAAATCCCAGATCCCAGCCAGCTCTGGGTCTACCCCACCTGTCAGTGTCTATCCAAGCCATGGGTTTGCCACTGGAACTGAAATGGAGATTTGACCCATCTCCTTGCAGGGAGCTCTGATTTTTGACCCTAGCCACTTCTTTTGCCATCTGCAAAATTACAAATAATAGGAATCTGGTTGGGACCATGAAGGCCTGGGGACAACAAACATAAGGGACAACAGGACAAAGTCCCTAAACGCTTAGGATAAATATTAGTAAGCAATGTTTAATCAAACCTCATCTGAGATCTGGGACACAGGCAGAGTCCAGCCCAAGTGGGAGGAATTGAATTATGCTTCAGGCTGTTCCTCCTTTTATACCAAGCAATGAAACCCTCTCTTGCCCTCTCTCTTTCTGATGCCACTTGGTATCTTAAAGATTTCTAAAAGCCTTTGGAATGGGTATTTGTACCACTTAATCCAACAGAGCATGAACACATATTTATCCACAGGCGATGTATTGGGGGGGGGGGGGGGATGGGGCCCCCCCAATTTTTTGGGCCAAGGGGGGGGGGGGGGGGGCATGTGCCCCCCCAGATTTCTGTGCCAATGGTGGGGTAGGAGGATGCAGCCCAACTAGAACTAGCTCCTGGCAGCAGCAGGGGTGGCAGGAGCAGCAGTGGTGCAGAGTTGTGCCCCCCCCCCCCCGCTGTCAACACTTTGTGTGGTCTATGCATGTCTCATGAGACTAACTGTCCTGATGGCCTGTAGCAGCTGAAATAGCCTACTTGACATCTGAGCAGCAAACCACAAGCACTTGGCAGAGGTTGTGAACATAAGCCCCCAGTTTCTATACTCTTTGTGTACATTGTTGTACCATTAATCACAGTCCCTGAGACAGCCACGTGTATTGTGGCAACATTAGCTGTAGTCTCCAGAATCTCTGTGATGTATACACAGATTAGTAATACTCCCAAGGAGCAAATTAAAAATTGTATTTGGGAAGAAATGCTTCTTAGTCATTAGAAACGCAAACCTGGAGCTTTGAGCTATCATCCCTGCTAGGCAGTGATTAAGAACCGACCTAGCAGGGTAGAGGCAAACAGGTAAAGACAAGGTCCCAGTTAATTAATTTCTAGATTACAGATCCCCACAGTGGCAAGAGAGGGGTCCTCTCTGCAAACTCCAGACTCCTAGGAGAGCTCTGAAGAGAAACATCTGCATATGGTTGCAGCCAAACCCACATGGACATCTGGACTCAAGACTCATGCCAATAATATGCTGCTGTTTAGGAAAAGGTAAATAAAAGACCAAAGAGCACGCGTTCCAAGAGCTGGAAGGCCTCGGCCTTAGTTTAGCAAATAAATATTTCTGGCTACCAGCAGGACTCTCCTACCCAATCAAGCAGGGAATTACTAGAAACAAGGAATAAAGGGCAATAAGTTACCTTGGAGGCCCCTTCTCAGAGTAGGAATGCAATCCTCATGGAGCAAGTACTATCCAAGACTACACAATGTCACCAAGTCCACGAGGGTCAAGACACGCAACTCTTCAGCAGTTCACAAATGTAGAGGCCTTGCTGGCTATTTGTTAATACCAACCAGTTATCCAGCTGCACCCCAGACGACAAAGACCCAGCCACAATGGACGAACCTCCTGGATAGGTCATCCCTCCCCTGACTGGCTTCTCTAGCACCTCCCTCTGATGCAGCAGGTGCTGGCCACTGTCAGGCAGCAGGACACTGTGTGGGTTGGATCTGTGGTGCAATGCACTTTGGCAAGCCCCTTGTCCTCAGCAGTTTAAATTCAAGTAGACGCTTGGGAGTCTAGAGGTTTCTCCCACACTTTTCAGTTTTTCAGCACCCAAAATGTCCTGGAAAAAAGGGTTCTTTCAAGGTCTCTAGAGCTTCAAGGTTCTGGTCAAGTATTTCAGAACTAATCTGACCAGGAGCTGGAAAGAGGAGAGGAAACAAAAAATAAAAACCAGAGAAGAGACATTCCAGAACTCTAGTGTTTCTGGGAAACCGTGCACATTGGCAGCACCCTGGGCATCTGCATTTCACCTGAATGGTGTTGGTGACTGTCCCCGAGAGAAGAGAGCAGCACCCCATGGTCCAGTGAAGATTTCATAGACGTTAGGGCTGGAAGGGACCTCGGAAGATCATCAAGTCCAGCTCCCCGCCCGAAGGGCAGGAAGTCAGTTGGGGTCATAGATAAAAACAGAAGGCATCTCCTGCCGGGCCGAGACAAAGCCTGTTGGAGCCCTTTTAAAGGCAGTGCCTTCTCTGCTGCCTTTCTTCACGTGACGACAGCAGTCTCAGCCAAGCACCTTAGTCCACTGGCTCAGTGCTCTGCAGTCTTAGGTCTGAAAGCCGTTTTCCTGCTGTCTGGGACACGAGGCAGGCAGCCCGCATCTTTGCGGCTCAGCCTCCTGGACAGAAGACATTATTACCTTGCTTTCCTGGAGTAACCCTGCTTGGGAGATGCTAAGGGCACAAACACATAGAAAAAGCAAGAGGCCAACTGATCTTCAAAGTATCAGGGAAATAAGAGTCTAGGTGAATTAAGCCTTCTTAGCCCATGCCAAGAAAACGCTTCCCATGCTGACCCCTCTTCATTTCTGCCTTTTGTAGACTGCTGGCTACAAAATGGAGACGGCAGCATTCCCCTGGGGCTGAGAGGTAAGGTGGGGGGTAAAGACGTTACATGCTGTCTTTGCATGACTACATCAGAGAGCCTTTGGTAGGTACTGAAATATGCATGTAGGTCTGAGCCTGTGAACAGGCTTATTATAGTTATGTTGCACACAGGTGCTTCTAGGCAGTAATAGGAACACTGCACCCAAGGCGGCAGCGGGTTGGGTCACATTATCCTCCCCCACCGCTGTATGCCCATTTCCTGCTTCTAAAAAAGGTCTCCCCTGACCTTGGGCTACAAAAAAAAAAAAGAAGAAAGCTGTTGGCTAAAACCATTTGGAAAGTAAAGGAGAAAATAAAACTATTGTTGGCCAGTCTCTGAAAACAGAAAAACGGATACTCTCCACAGGTCTTTTCAAAGTCTCTCAATAGCTTTGCCCCGTGGTTCAGTTTAAGATCCCACTGTGCTTCATTCAGCCAAAGCACCAAGTTCCCACACCCCATTCACTCACTCGCTCATTCATTCATTCCCTCTCAGTCCCCTCCTCCTCCCCCCACCCCACTTTCTCTCTTACCCAGACCCATTGATCGAGAGTCTGATCTCATGCTGATGTCATGCCCTGGGCTTCAGGGGAGAATTACTCTTGATTTACATCCATGAGAGAGAAGTAGTTAAGGACAGATCTGCTGCCTGCACCCTCAGCTCCCAGAGGTGGGTGTCATTGCCCATGCTCCCCTGACAGAGCAGCAGGCCAAGACCCTGGCTTTGCTAGATGGACTCAAACATGCTTTGGGATATAACTCTCACCTGTGAGTAAGGGACCAAGGCTTTATATCACTCGGCAAGGATCTTTATAGAGGTGCCCAAATAAATTTATTCCCAATTTTCTCCCTTCACCCAAATCTGGGGGACACTGAGCACCATTGTTTTCTGTGCTCAGAGTCAGTCTTCCTCCCAAGCAAAAGACCATGTACGATGCTATGAGACACTGTCAGAAACTGCAAGGAGCCCCCTTACATAACGCCTTTAGGGAGCTCCTTGCAGTTTCTGACTGTGTCTCATAGCATCGCACACGGTCTTTCGCCTGGAAGACAGACTGAGCATGGAAAACAATGGTGCTCCGTGTCCCCCAGGTTTGGGTGAAAATTGGGAATAAATTTACTTGGGCACCTCTATAAAGACCCTCAGAGAGAAGGCAAAGAAGCACAGCCGGGATTAGAAGCTAGTACACACTACTACCCCTGAG
Source organism: Gavialis gangeticus (assembly GCF_001723915.1). Classification (NCBI taxonomy): domain Eukaryota; kingdom Metazoa; phylum Chordata; order Crocodylia; family Gavialidae; genus Gavialis; species Gavialis gangeticus. The sequence goes on from NW_017729001.1 coordinate 15,186,772, forward strand.
TGTTGACCATTAGCCCATGCTTGCTCTGAGCAGGCCTTCCCTTCATAGTCTCCAGAGGTACTTCTTGTCTCCTCACACTCAGCCTGTCTTACTCATCACTGACCCTGACCCTGACCCTGGTCCACGGAGACAGCCCAACACGAGCCCCAGCACACAGTTAGAATGATGCTGGAGCTTAGAATCAATCGAATCATTGGAAATGAGGGCTGGAAGGGACCTCAGGAAGTCACTTAGTCCAATCCCCTGCTCAAATCAGGACCATCCTTAACTAGATCATCCCAGCCAAGGCTTTGTCTACCTGGGTCTTAAAAACCTCCAAGGATGGAGATACCACAACCTCTCTGGGTAACCTGTTCCAGTGCTTTACTACCCTCCTCGTGAGAGAGTTTTTTTCCTAATATCTAACCTAAACTTCTCTTGCTGCAGCTTGAGCCCATTGCTCCTTGCTCTGTCATCTACCACCACAGAGAACAGGCCAGCTCTATCCTCTTTGTAATCACCCTTCAGTCTCTTCTGTCTCTGAGTTTATGATCAGATGACTGCAATCTATGGTGAAGCCCAGTTAACACCACGGTTACACCTTGATTTAGTCACGCTAGTTAATGAAACTAAGGCAGGAGGTTTTGAGTGGCACCTCATTTCATGGGCTTTATGGTAAATTGCTCATGGCAAGTACCATATTTTCTGACATACAACACACACACCCTTTTACCCACAAAAATCAACTACTGGGAACTGGGATGAGCATTTATAAGCAAAGAAATATGTTGACAGCAATATCTGCCACTTAAGCCTCTGTCGAAGGAAAGCAAAAGTAATTCTGTATGCATTCCCCAGAGAGTAGCACGATGAGCATGCTGCACTCCCTATCTCCTGCTACTCCGTTCCTTACTGCTACTTACCAGTATTTTCAAGGAAAGATTTTTTTTTTCATCCTGCCTTTCAAAACCAAGATGTGCACCTTAGTCCTGGGCATGTTGTATGTGAGAAAATAGGGTATTTTGGTTTAAGATTTACTAGAGGAGTACCAAAAAAATACACCAGTTAATAGTCTTTCTAGATACAACTTCTTGTGCTAGACAGTAGTTAGCACAATTATGCTAGACAATTTATCACTGTTGTCACTTTGCAGATAAGTTAATGAACTGCTCTAATTTATCCCACACAGGATGCCCTGAAAGCAATGCGCTGTGCGCCAGAAGGACATGCAAATCAATCAGTAAATAGAACCACTGGAGCATTTCTCTCTGTTCTAAAACACTTGCTGAAATGGGTTAGCTGAGTGTTCAGTTGAATGGGAAGAGACAGCTCAGTCTGTATGGAGAAATAGACCTGAATAGCTACTGCCCAATAGTTTTGCTGCAATGGCGCCCCCTGTAGACTCCCTTCTGGACCATAGGCTTGTCTACACTGCACCCAGGAGTTGTGACAGCAGCATGGCTCAGACCTTGGGCAACACGCAGTCCCCAGTACCAGGAGCAAGCAGGCTGCAGCAACCTATGCCAAATCTTGTGTCATCAGGTTCTCCTGCTGTGCTTACCCAGACGAGCTAGACTGAGACCATCTTGGCAGTCACGCCTCTGAAGAGCAGCGCAGACACAGCTGAAATGTGCCTTGTTCCCAATTAGCTTGATCCACTTTGGAAGGGGATCAGGCTAAACCAATGGTTTTCAACCTGTGATTTGTTGACCCCTGGGGGTCTGAAGACATGTCTAAGGTGTCCATGAAATATGACTATGATCCATCAGAAGTATGTGAATACCCACACTTATAATTCAAAGGGGTCTGCACCTCCGTTTGAAATTTTGTAGGGGTCCACAAATGAAAAAAAGGCTGAAAACCACTGGACTAAACTACCAAAAAGGAGCTCTAATTGCAGAACCACAGAGACTAAAGGGGAAGCGACTCTGGAGTAACTGCTGCAGTGTCTGTTCACACCAGAGCTCTTCTGGAATAACCCTGGTGAGTAGACAAGCCCTCACCGAGAGGTGCTCACCTTGCTAAAGAAAGTATAAAATGAACAAAAACAGTCACGTGCAGAGAAATAAGGCCCCAATTCTGACTCCACCTCCCCCTGCTTGTTATCTTTACATATAACACATATCAAGCATTCTGTAATACACAGGACCTTGCTCCTGAAATCAGCAGGCCCATTGGCAAATGAAGGAGGTCCACAAAGTGAGTAAATGGATGAGCAGCTAGCTGTAAGTGCAACAAAATGAATT
>NW_017729001.1:15189187-15192158 GCF_001723915.1 Gavialis gangeticus
AAAAAAAAAAAAAAAAAAGGAGCTTGGACAGGCCAGTTCTGGTCTGGTGCTGTCTATCGGGAGTAGGTCAACAAAAGGGTCCAATTTCCTGCCTCCAGTAGCCAGTATCAGATGTTTCTTTGGGGAAAAAAAAACACTTCACGGGTGCTGAGGGAATAAGTCACACTCTCCACGTGCAGCAGTATTCGAGTGACCTCCTACCAAAATGAAGCCAGAATCAATGAAGTTTTCCCCACTGGGACAGCCCTGCTGGTGGTGCCACAGATGTTTCTCCTAACTGGTCAGCCTTCTAGACGACTCATGGGCAGCTCCTCCTTTCCCTTCCCCAATGCTCAGACTCCTCACCTTTCAAAATCCACTTACTGTTCTCCTCCCCGACTGCGGATGCCCTTATAACACACCTGTGGCACAACTGCATTCAGCACCTTGTTACGATGGTGCTCACTTCTGAAAGCCGCCCAGGCTCATACATACAGTCCAGCCTTCCACCTTTCTTCCGTCAGCACAGCCTGAAAGGCAGTGCTTGAATCCTTTCCCAGGTAGGGTCAGCAAAAGTCCTGGCAAAATGCAGCTCACAAGGCCACAGACAGGAAAGCCCAGGGCAGCAATAGGGAGAGACCCCAATCCAAGTAAAGTCTTTGACAGCTTTGTGCTGACTCCCACTGGCAGCAGCATCAGGGCCACTGCAAGCAAAACCACATCCAACCCAGCCTGCAAAAAGGAGCCCGTGAAAAAGCAGCTTCCTCGAGGCTCTCAGCAAAGCCTCCAAATGCACAGAGGAGATGGGTGTGAAGGAGGCAGAACACCAAACTTGGGTTAACGGACCCGTAAGGAACCACTCACACCTTCCGCCCCCTGCACCAAACAAAAATTGATGGGCCCTATCCACTCCTCTACCAGCTCCGTGCCAGTGTTACCCCATTAGCTTTCATGGAGTTACTTTGATCCACACCAGAGTCACTGAGAGAAGAAGCAGTCCCTGCAGGCTCCTTGGATAAACCCAGGTTGATCTGTATCTGCATGAGACAAGCAGGCAGGAAAGGGGGTGGGTGTGAAACCATGCTTCTCCCCAGCCTGGCTACTCACCCAATCTCTGACACACGGCTTGGTAGTCTTCACAGCAGTCTCCTGTCTTCTCACAGTAAGAGTCACAGTAGCAGGCAGTCCTCCAGCTCGTGAGATCCGAGCACGCGTTATTCCTCCCAGGGCAGCACTGATGGCTCCCCCGGTTGCTGCATCCTGCCTCTGTGCCTCTCAGCTGCCCACTCACCAGAAGCCAGCCACAACAGAGCAGAAAATACCCTACATTAGCGCCTCGGGCTCTCATGGTCTCAGCAGCTCTCCCTGCGTCCCAGCAAAAGCCTAGCTCAGGTTCCCCTCTTCCTCTCCCTCCACTGCCAAACTTTGCTCAGAGCCAAAGCCTCCGAAGGGAGCTGGCTGCACTCCCAAGCCAAGCAACTTTCAAAGTAGAAAAAAAACTACAAAAGCCACATGCTGTCCCAGCGCATAGGCAAGCCAAGGGAAGCCCAGCCTGGCTCATCCAGCTGACAGCTCCCAGCCAAAAATGCCTCTGGCATCCAAAGGGCCCAGGTCTGGCAGGCAGTTCTCAGCAGGGATGCACTGGCCTGGCGTTCAGTGGGGAGGACCTGGTGGGTCACACACACCCCACCGATTTGCCCTTTCTTATGTACCAAATTGCATTGACAAGCCGGCTCCTAATGAACTATCTTTTATACAAGCAATTAGATCCACTGGTCACAGACATAAGATGCCCGGGCTACACAAGCCTATTGGCTGGACCTTAAAAAAACCCTCTATTCCTCTCTGTTCCACCTACTTTCTCCCCCTCCCCTCCACAGTCCCAGTGCAAAGGCTCCTCCTGGGTCTTAGAGCCAATACACAGGGCATCACGCAGTTGCTTTAGCAAAGCAAGGAAGCATGAAGAAGGGTTTCACCTCAAGCCAGTGGATGATCCCCAGCATGGACTTTCACCTTCTAAACTGAAAAACAAGCAGCGGAATAATCAAATGGAGGAAATGTTCAGTGGCTGAAAATAAGTCAGTCAGTCTCACCATCATTTTGTCCTGAGCCCACTGCCCAAGAGTGAAATGTCTGCGACTCGCATCGACTCCAGCAGGGCTTCTGTGTGCTCAGCATCCTAGAAAGTCAGGCCACACTCACAGAAGTGCTTTCATGTGGATTTTGGAGCCATCATTGGGCACTCAAACCTGACTATTCTGGGTTTGAAGCGTTCATGCAGCATTGTGAAATACAGCAATTTGGCAACCAAATCTGAGCTCCATCTCACTCCGCAGGGTTCAGGTTGTGTTGGTACAGGTGACCGAGGAGCTCTAACATGCTTAGGCTTCTGTACAGCATCTGATGTAAACTTTGGACACTGACAGAAAAATAAGTGCCATGCAATATCCACAGAACAGGGGCCAAATGGATGAAGAACTAGTTGACAGGCCTGACAGCAGGGATTCCTTGCTGAGTGGGGGGCAGCTTTGAGTAGGGGGTTACCAGGACCAGTGCTACACCAGGCACAGCTCAGCCATCTGGGAGTAAAGAGAAAAATCAATGCTGAAGTCACAGAGAGAAGGGCGATGACCATGCAGAAAAGGACAGCTCAGGAGACCCGTGTCTCCTCCTCTTCCTCTGAGTGCTTTCTCTAGCCTCTTCACTGGCCACATCACCTTTCTGCTCCTCTTTCCATCTCCTCTGCTATGCCCTCCCCTCTCATGCCATCTGCAATGATTTCATAGATTTCATAGACATTAGGGCTGGAAGGGACCTCGGAAGATCATCGAGTCCAGCCCCCTGCCCAAAGGGCAGGAAGTCAGCTGTGCTCGTAGGATCCCAGCAAGATAAGCATCCAATTTACTCCTGAAGGGGTTCAATGTAGGTGCTTGAACCACCTCTGATGGCAGGCTGTTCCAGACCTTGGGGACTTATGTCCAGCCTGAAACAG
>NW_017729001.1:15192171-15215980 GCF_001723915.1 Gavialis gangeticus
TGTGGATGCTTTGCCCCAAAGTTTGGTGTCATCGGCGAACTTGGCCAGTCCGCTTCTGACTCCAATGTCCACATCATTAATGAAGATGTTGAACAGTATGGGTCCAAGGAGAGAGCCTTGGGGGACCCCACTGGTCACAGGGCACCATGACAATTGACTTCTGTCACTTACACCCTCTGGGTCCGACCACAGAGCCAATTTCCCAGCCAGTGGATCGTGGTGGACCCCAGGCCACAACTGGCCAGTTTCACCAAGAGGTGATCATGGGATACCAGATCAAAGGCTTTTTTGACTCTTGCTTCCACTTGCAGTCCTGCTGCCTCTGCCCCTTGAGATTTCTGGAAAAAGTCTTGATGGCTATCAAGCTCTCTGCAGCTGGAGCACCAAGTTGCTTGGAAGTAGCTGCTTGCTTTGGTGAAAAGTCCTTGGCTTCAGAGAGGGGATGGCAGCTTGGACCTTTCTACAGAGTCACTGTTGATTGGGATGGATGCCACCACACCACTCACCTGGGACCAACCAGATGGGGTTTGTTCATATTTGGCCATCAGATTGGTCTCCATCCAGCCCCATAGGGAAACACAGAGATGTTGACCATACATAACTGTGAAACTCCACTCAAAAGTCCAATGCTCATTAAGAGTCAGCAATTTGGCCCCTATATGCCCAATGGATGGCTCCCTTCATAGAAATGACACTGCAAGGAGCCCACAAGGAAACTGGGTAGGCAGTAGCCTCTGGGGCACAATCCCCGATTCTTGGATGATCGTTTTTAACATGAGGCTGCATGCCATGTGGAAATTGCTGTGTGGACTCCTTTATCAGGGTCACACTCCCTTCCTTTTCATAAGTCTCTGAGGATGCCCATGCTCAGGAGAGTGAGTGTCTTGAAGATCCTCTGCTGCACAAGTTTCCTCCCTGACGCACCGGTGGCAGAAATCATTCACATCAAGCCTGCTACAGGGGTGATGGATGAGAAGCACTGGCCCAAGTCACCCTTGTGCCGTTTCACTGTGAAATGCTAAAGGCGACAGGGTCCAGGGATTTCGAGAGCCCTTCGAGGGTACTTGTCTGAGCCTGAGCTACAGCCCACATTGGACACCAAGAAAAGCATCTAGCCCAGCATCTACAAGGGTGCTAACTGACAATCCCCTAACCCAGGTTATAGCAGAGCCCCGCTCTTAAGCCTAGTATGAAGGCTTGGCTAGGCTGCGGGCCGTCAGCCGAAAAGAGCCTCTGCTGTTCCCTCCGCCCTGCCATAGCTGTGCCAACACAGCCCCCTTGTGGAGATGCCGAATATGCTGTCAGGAGCTCTCCGACTGTCCGCCCTACCTCGCCCCATGGGCATGAGCTAAGACGGTGGCGCTCAACCTTCCTAGACTCAAGGCACCCTCAGAAAATGCCAGCTCTTAGCTTTCACTCATTTTTTTTGACTACGAAAAAACCAGCAGAGCAATTCTTCTGTTGCTCAGAAAACTCAGACCAGGGCAGGATGTTTTTAACGCTACGGATTCCTATTTGAAGTCTCTGGGTTTATTCTTGAGAATCCTGTGCAGGAGCTGACACGCCTCACAGTGGTAACACTGCAAAAGACTCCCGTGGGACCCAGGGTGCCATTAGCATGGCTGAATGTCGTGGAGCTGAGCTAACATGCCAAAAAGGGCACCCTTGTTGGCATAGCTGCATCTCCAGCAGCGGTTCTGGTAACAAGGCCTAGTTCAGACAAGGTCCAAAGCTAATGCAGCTGCAGGCTACATGCAGGTGAAGACAGCACTGTATTAGCAGAGCTGTCAGAGCCTGGTTGTAGGATGGCTGTGAGGACAGGAGATGCTGCAGGTCACTGGCAGTGTTGAGGGAGGGGACCCTGAGCATTAGCTCTCATGCTGCGAGCATCTTCTGAACCATGATGAAATGAGGGGAAACGCCCAGTAAAGGGCTTTGTTTAAAGCCTTCACCCCTGATCCTTGCCAGCATCACTGCCCTCAGTTCCAGGAGTAAAATACCTGCCTACACCAAGGAACCTTTAATAGAAACCAAAACACCTTTATGCAGAGCGGAGGTGCTGGAAGGCTCTGGCAATGCATAAAAGAAGAGCAGCATCCACTCCTCATTGCTAGGCTCCTGCCCCTTCAGCTCCCAGGAGGACCGAGCCACCCCAGCAAGCGATGCCCCTCATCATAGCACACAGGCCTGATGCAGCCCCCGCTACCAAAGGGAGCGCTGGCTTCGAGGAGGGAAGAGGAAAACAGCTATCCAGCAGCACCAGAAGCTGCTTGTTCCCCAGAGAAATGAGGAGGTCTTTTCTGGCACCAGCTCCCACCGGCTTTTCAGCACTGAAGCAAGTAATTAAACAACTCGACCTCACCTGTACAAGCTCCTTCTGCTTTCTCCTAGAGACCCGGTGGTCTCCATCGCTGACCTCTTGTTCCTGGGCATTGTACTGTGGGAGGTTTTGTGGCCCAAGAGACTGAGCAGCAGGTGGCCAAGGATTTCCTGCTTCCATTCCTGATGTGCTGCCTGGCGCTGAGCCAGTTGCATTATTGCTGAATGGCAGCTTCCATTCAAGGGCCCAGCTCCCAGCACACGGGGCCTAGTTTTCTGAGGGTTTGAAAATGGAAATAGCATCAACACCTTAGTATCTCCCTCTGCAGCTTACAGGGGCTCTAGAAATGAGCCTGCAACCTCTCACACTGGAATCAAAACCCCTGGGCAGCTTTCCTTTCGTTCTCCATGACCATTGCTGCTCTTCACTTCTTGGGCTTTGCTCTCTGGTTTACAGCATAGCAAGCATGATCAAGATCATGGGAGCTCGTATTTGACTGCTGAAGGCTGCCATTGGCATAACACTTTTAGAGCTGGGTAAGCCCCTCCTAGCTGCACCAAAGGAAAAAAAAACATTAGTAGGTCTGGGCTTTTCCACCCAGTAAAAGGGGACCTGCTGAAACTGGAGGAAAAGATTCTGCACAAGCCTTCTTAGCCTTGGTCTTCACTCAGTCTGCAAAGGCAGCAGCTGGGAGCAACTGGCAGCCCACAGCCTATAGTTCCTCTCCTGGTATAAGTGATCCTCATAGTAAGTAGCGCCCAAAGGCTGAGAGCACAGTGACTTTTGACAGGTCAGAAGCAGCACTTGAAAGGCATTGTCTGCAGTAGTTTGGGGCCTATGGTATGTTAGGGCATCACTGGATTCAGTGCTAGGCTACCAGAGCTAGCTCTTTTGTACAAGCATGTGCACAGGGGCACAGGAGCATCATAGCCAGCCCATGGTCTGCCTCATCTTGGGGTCTTCCCTAGTACCAAGCTCTTCAGAGCAGTGCAAGAAATTGCATGGGGCAGAGGTGGGATGATGTGAAGCCCAAGGCTTCACCCTAAATGGTCTGGACTGGGCTTAAACCAACATGTGAGGATTCCTCCCCCATCCTCCCTGTTCACCTCCTCAGAACATGCTGCCATTCCCAATTCTGTGGTAGATCATCCTTCCCTCTCTTTTCCAGCTGGGGGCTGCTGAAGTGCTGACAGCCTCCTATTCTAGCCCCATCCTGGAGACAATTTACATCTCTGGGAAGGACAGGAAAGCTATCCTTTGCCCCCTGCTCCAACTGCTGAAGGCCTTACCCTTTGGCCCAGTTACCCAAAGTTAGCAAGCCTCCTAGTTCTCAAAGCAATTCCTGAAATACAAGGGAGGATAACTGCCCAGCAAGGGGCCATGGTATGTGGGGCTGACCCCCCAGAGGACATGTCTCCATCCCCAACAGGGCCTGGTCTTGTGAAGAAGATCCTGCTGCATTCTGAATTGTGACCTGACACAAGCCCCCATTTAAATCTACCAGCACTGCTCTCCTGTGCGATTAGACAGTATCCAGGATACAAAGCAGACCAACCAACCAGAGGACATGCTCAGCTTCCTCCTGAGCAGTGCTGCTCACCCCCACATCAGCCTGCATCCCCACACTGACTTAGTCACAGGCTGAAGGACAGAGAAGCTGATACTGTCCCTACAAGGAGCATAGTGGCAGCTGGCCTCCCTCTGGCCACCTCAAAGGAGGCAGCTCCCTTTGGGGGACTGATGTCAGTAAATAAGAAACAATATATGAACATACTGGGCCCAGAGGATTGGACCCCAACTAGCCCCCCATGGGAAAATCCCTCCCCCCACCATTTTCCCTGCATTAGTTTTCAATTAGGGCGCAGATCTCGCTCCCAACACTGAACTCCACAGGTACGAAGAACCAACCCAGCCTTGCTTTTGAGGCCATGGCAGCCACCAGTCAAGGAAACCGACTGCTCCCCAGGTCAGGTCCTCGGGCATTTCTATGGAGCCTAAGGAAGGGTGTGCTGTGTGGCAGGAAGCCACCTTTGTTCCTCCCCAAAATCTCTGCTCTGTGACAAATTGATTAGGAAGGGCCCAGCAGAGGAGACACCCCTTTACCCTCTCTCTTTAGGTAACCTGAGCTGGCTACATTCATGAGGGAGGGGGAAACCTGCTCCCTTGGCCTACTGACTTGCATCAGCTACCTGGGTGAGGGGCTTCTACCTGGTGGGCTAGAGTCTGCCCGGCAACCAGTGATGTATTTCAAATTGGTTGACTAACAGCCAACAGGTGCTGGCCTCCATTGGACCAGGTGAACAAGGTCACAGGGGCTATATAAGTTAAGACTGCCCAGGAGGAGGGGACAGCAGCCATGCGGGGGACTCAGACTTAGAGAGGAGCTTTACCATCAGAAACTGGCTCTCTCCCCCATAACTCATGAGCTAGAAACGGCCTGCCTCCAGAGGGGATCTCCAACAGCCTCGGGATGATGCTTGTAAGCTACTCGAGATCTGGTTAGATATCCAGCTGGCAGTAACTCAGATGCGTGATCAAAAGGCTACCTCAGCCAGACTGTTTTGCTCTATGGGATTCCTATGATATTGCTTTATTTTGTACCCTATTTTCACCCTACCCCTGTAATCAATAAAGTTCTCCTTTGTGACTGGTGTGGGAGACTTATTGAGGGGTGGGTCTAAATTATGCCTAAGAGGCCCCTTAGGTCTGCGGACTAAGGGAGACTTTCCTTTTTGGCCCCAATTTGGGGAAGTGCCCCAAGTGCCTGTAGTGGGTCGAGTACCCGCAGGACTATTAGGCCTGTGTTTCCCCGAGGACACAGGGCCGAGACAGTCCCTTCTCAGGGTGGTAGCAGCACACATTATCCCCAGGCTAGTGAGTGTGCTCCAGGAAGGGAGGCAGCCAGACGAGGCACCCCTAGGGAGGCACTCGGAGCTTGGAAGGTGGTTGGGTACAGGGAGGTGGGTAGCTCAGTGCAGGAGTGCCCCTAGTGGCCCGCCACATGCTGTAGTGATTAGTCCCTTCAGGACCTTGCCCTGTGGCACATACCAAGTGTCAGGCCCCAGATCTCACTGCCCGGCCAGGAGAGGAGCGGACTGGGTGGGAACTCCTGACCTCTTTCCCATCACATGGGGTGTCAAGGCAGCAACAGGGCAAATACCCTGCAACCAAAGGGGAAGCATATGGCTATTTGTGTACTGTAAGCCAAGCTGCACCACACAAGGGCTAAAACAGCCTCAGCAAGTGACCTGAAGGCAACAGAGTGGGGCAGTTTCTATGTACTCAACCACATCCGTGACACGGGCTTGCGGGGACTGGGCCCTGGGACCCAGGACTTCACTCCGGATGGCTTTGCTCACCTGAAAGGCAGGTGAGGGGGAGTTTACATCCAGTGAGCAAAGTCTTCACACAGAGGCGGGATGCCACTGGCCCATACACAGCAACCAAGAGAGACTTGTTAAACAGGAAACTTTGGTTTATTGTGGATGCTCTCACCAAAGAGCACCAGTTTGGCCTTGACAACGGTAAGAGAAAGACTTGCTCTACCATCCAACCTCAAGTGCAATACTAACACCCTCCACCCCAACAAGCTTCAAAAGGAACCTCTGGGTTTTACAATAGTAGCAAGAGTGGAACAAAGCACCTGACCAGGTGTCCTGTATAGCTCTCCCCCGAGAACCAGCATGCACCCTGGCCCGTCAGACCACTGCAAACAACCGTGCTATGGCCAGCTGCCAGTGACTGTAGGCAAATGCATGGCACACCAGAGGCTGCCAATGCCGCAGTAATGTATGTGGCTGGAGCTGCAAGGTCCGGGACCAATACTGTGGAACAGTGTAGTCAACTACTGAACACGCACCCAAGTGCACGTGCACCCTAGTAGGGATGTGTGCTGGCTTTTCAGGCTCAGGCTTCATTCAGAAGAGCTTTTGATTTTATTCAAGTTATGAACACAAAATGTAATAGAAAAAAAAAAAGTCTCCATGGCTTTGAAGCAGAGAGTGACACTCTCCTAACTCCTCTTGTATGATAGTATTAAGGCTGCATTTGTTACCGACAGAACATTGAACAGAGAGACCCCCACATCTCCATCGTAGACAAGACACACAATTTGGCACAAACAGACTGGAATCATTATGAGCGCTTGGCACTGGGCAGAGAGACCTACAGTTCTCTTCAGATACAGTGCAGGTGTTTACTAGGTCCACACTGAGTTCATTTAGTCTCTAGGTACTTATATAGCCCTCATCACTGGAATAGAGAAGCAGAAAGGGGGCGGGAGGCAGGAATGCACAAAAGGGAATGACCTAATGAGGGAAACGGCCTCCTCGCAAGTGGTACAAAGGCCAAGTGTAAGGCAAGAGGGTGTCACCCGTGCCCTTGCCCCACCCTCACACCTTCAAATTGTAAACAGAGGGGCTTCGGCAGAGGTGCTGCAGGTTCTGGTTGTTCTGAGGATGTTTCCGCAGCAATGAAAACCAAAACTTCACCGAGACCCAGTGGCATGGGTACCTTCGGTCCATACCAGAATATTACGTGTCTGGGCTGGGGAGTCAGGGATGTGCCAGGCCTGCAACAGCTCTGCCAGATGCCAATGGTGAGAGAGGAGGACAGGACAGGGCATGCTGTCTGCCCTCAACTACAAGGAGAGGCGGTGCAGAATGGATTCCCCATTCTCTTCCAAGGGATGCTGCTGGCCTGGCAGAGCTGACAGGAGGGCGGGCATGCTCAGAACAGATTTAAGGCCATGGGTCATACTGGATCTGGCTCAGGAGGGGAGGGACGAACCAATGCTGGCTGCCCTGTGACACCCCCAGCTTCCAGAGGCAAAACGGCCGATATAGGCCACACAGCATTAAGTTGCCTCTTCCAATGGGAAATGCTGCACTTCAGGCAAGGATGAGGTCTGCTAGAGCAGGCTGGGGTTCCCCATCACTGACTGAGATAGGCTGAGATCCAAACCACCCCCTCTAGCAATTTCTGCATCTAGAGGCTGGCACTGGAGTAGCTGGGAGCTCCCCTACAGCCAGGGCCCTCACAGCATGGCAGGGGATGCAACCAGCCCTCCAGCCTCCCTCAGTGCAGTGCCGCCTGCTAGGATAGACATGGCATAACAGTGCCCGTTAGTGGAAAGCTACTTGTTGGCTAATTTGGTCCAAAGGCAAAAGGAAACTGGCTGAATTCTGAGCTGAAGAACCGTGGAGCCTCTCTCACTCATGGGCACCAAGTTCCTAGCTCCTCCCACCCCTCCAAGCAGCCACAGCTGGCCACTGTGAAGCCTGAAGATAAGATTTCCCCCTCCCCCCCATCATGGCATTGCACAACCCATAATTTAAACCTATCCACAGTTCATTCCTATAAATAAAGGTCACTGGGTTTGTTAAAGGAAGGGATGGGGAGGGGGGCATGGGGTGGCTTCCCCTGTCTGCACACACATGGGAGACTTGAGCCCCCAGCACCGCCTCTGGTGAAGTGTCCCTCTGGTTCCTCTGGGGTTGGTCATCCTTCTCCAGCTGTGGCCTGGCAGAGGTGAAGGCGGTGCCACTGCCCGGAGCCATGGGCTCAGTCCGTCTTCCACACCTTGTTGAGGAGCTTGACCACTTCGTCATAGATGACAAAGACAATGGCCACGTCCAGACAGACCCGACCCAGGCGCGGGACGGTGCCCTTGTAGAACCTGTCAGCAGGGGAGAGGCAAGGGGTGAGCAGGGAGCTTGGCAGACTGGAGTGAGGTAGTACCTGGGCTTCCTTTGGTGAAGCAGGAAAGGCCGGGACTATGACACCTCACCCTGCTCTCCAGCTCAACCCCTCCCCCTTAAGTCGTGAGCTGCATGTGTCCTGGTCCCTGCTGGCAGCAAGGTGTTATAGAGGAGCTCCCTCCAGGCCAGGGAACTCCAAAAGGAATTTCAAATCAGCAGTGACAGACTTTCAGGTACCCTGACCAGGGGCCTCTACCAATAGCTGTGAAGCAGGATCTCTTCTACCCAGCTTCTCTGGAGGTTCTGGACCAGTTCCTCAGCTGGTGCAAGCCAGAAAATTTCATCGTAGCCCACAGGCTGGTGTCACTTGCACAAAAGCCAATAAAATCCTTACTTGTTCCCCACTCCCTTCCCAATCCTTCCAGCCTTCTACATCTCTGTTGAGCAGCTCACACCCAGACCCTACTCCCTGCCCCTTCTATTCACCCTTTTGTCTTTTCTAGACTGCCCCTTACAACTAGGGACAAGCCTCCCATACACACAGGCCCAGAGGCTTCTCAGCCTCCAAATCCCAGAAGCAGATGCCTGTTAACCAGGAACCCCTAGCTGACACCTGTTCCTCTGTTCAGCTGCTTTGCCAGTGGCACTGGATTGTGGTGGAGGGATTGTTCTCAACACTACCCTCCTCCCCCTCTTTCAGAGCCCCAAGCACCCCTGTGCTGCCCTCACACCAAAAGGAGACAAGACACAGGACTCACGCCAGGGGCCCTTCGTATTTCATGATCTTGTAGGCACAGTCCCAGGTGCTCTTGTATTTGTGCGCTTCCAGCCCCTAAAGGAAGTAAGAGAGAAGGGTCAAACACTGACATCACAGCCCCGGGGTAGGTTAATAGAAAACTCATTCCTAGGCAAGGGAACCTGGGGCCTACACCAGTCGTGTTCACCATCCTGTGGTTTCCCTGGCATAGAACATGTCCACACAAATTATACACAATGGGCCAAAGGCATGGCCACTGCCATTCAGGTAGCCCAAACCACAGCCCCGTAAAGTCTTCCTCAGAATCAGGGTCCAGGGCTGCTGTGCTGCAGTGGAGGGAGACACCTGGGTTCATCAATCCAACTATGGGCACAGAATTCCTGATGCCCTTCCAAAATCTCCCGTGAACCTCTTCAAGGAGCAGCACAAAAAGGTACCCAGAGGGCAGTGTCACTTACAGCCAGGGCTATGGGACAAAACTACACTGGCCCTAAATCCAAAACAGTTCAGCTAGTATGGACATGACCACCCAAAGGCACCAGTGTTGAAGGACTGTCATAGGGAATGCTCTTGGCCCCTGCTCTTCCTTTGTATAGTAGTTCCCTGTGCTGCCATTTCTACACTTGGCCAATGGGCCCTGAACAGGTATACATCACTGTGGGTAGGGAGGCCAACAGCAGGCTCTCAGTAAGTGCCAAGGAGTTGTGACTACACACTGTACCTGCATCCTGGTTTTCACCACATCCAGCGGGGTGTTGCCAAAGACGCTTGCAGCTCCAGCAGTGGCCCCAAACACACCAGTGATAAAGGGGTTAATGACCTTATTCGGATCATCCCCTGGGAAGAGGAAGGGGCCAGGTGTTGAGGGGACAGCAAGAGAAGGTGGGTGGGAGGAGGTTGAAGAGAAGAGAAACATAGGAGAAAGATGGTTAGAAACCAAGCAAGGGAAGGGACATCACCAAATCCTTCTGCACATAATGGCTGTGCAGGCTCTGAAAGCCTTGGGGGGCAACCCAGCGCAGTACTAGTTTGGGCCCCAACAAGCAGGAGTCATGATGCCTCTGGGGACACAACAGGGCTGCAGGGACCAGAGACAAGCTTTCTGCAGACACCAGCAATAGGCAGGAGCTGGTGCAGCCATTTGAGGCCGACTGGCATTTACAGAGCCTTGAAAGCTCACAGAGCCCCTAAGATCCTAGTGGACTCAGGGCCTGCAGAGCAGGAGGCCCTGGCACACTGGCTTGGAGTGCAGGGGTGAGAAAGCGACTCCTGGTGACTCACTTCCGGGTAGATGCTAGTATCCACAGGAGCCAGGGCCCTGGAATTATGATGAGGGAGGCTGAATGGTGCAGCAAGCAGATGTGAGATGGCAGAGCACAGCATGGGAGGGGGGCCTGTTCCATTGCTCCTGCTGGCTTACGTTTTGAAGCCCCTGAGCTCCTCTTCTCCCCACCTCTGCACTGTCCCTTTCTCCATCCTGTAGAAGCAAAGCTGCAGAGATGGAGAGGGGGGCATTCTTGTTTGAGGGAAGGATTGAAGCTCAGGGGAGGCTGGAAGAAGCCTAAAAACTCCTTTTGATACAGGAAACCTTAGACAGTCTTGGCCAATGGTAGCCAGAGCTCCCAGAGCTGTGCAGAGGCAGGGGTTAGCCTAGAGAAGCTGGGAGTCAGCAGCTGTACTGGGAAGAGCAGAGTCCCCATACCTTTGTACCAGTTCTTAAGAGAGGTCATGACAAAGAAGCGAATGGCCTGGTTGGATCCCTGCTTGAGAACAGTGGCTGTCAGCCCCTGGTAGGTGCCCTTCAGACCTGCAGCAAAATGGAGACAACATTAGAGGAAGGACACAGCAGCAAAAGTGGCTCATCCAAAACCACCACAACCCCCTGCCTCTCAGCCCCTTCCCTCTCCACACACACACCAGACACAAACAGCCACCATCTTCCCCCGGGGTCCCAGCTGCTTGGTTCACACATATATTTAGCTTGGACAGGATGGTACAAAGAGTCGATTTGTGAAAGATGTGATGTTCAAGTTCACATTGGCTGCAGGGGTGAAGCCTACTGTCTGCATGGCTTTGGTGAGCTGCCAGAAAGCTACAGCCACGCATCATTTGGTCTCCCCTTCCTTGCAATGGAAGCTACCCTGCTCCAGAGACCTCACTCACCCTGCTCACGGACGATCTCCCGCACACCATGGAAGAAACCATGATACTTGGGCTTGGGGGAGCATTGGTCATGGATAAACTTCACCTGCAGGGGGGGGAGGGGGGGGAGAAACAAAACATTAGAGCCTGCCATGAAGCCCCACCAGGATGTGGAGAGACCCCACCCCCCATGGGTACCCTAGAACTACAGGAGTCTCAGCACCCCCACTCAGATGTCCAGCAGCTGTGCTGCTTGGGAATTCAGCAGCGCAGGGCTAAAACTCTGTATCTACCCATGTGCGAGCGCTAATGGAGGCCAATCAGGAAGAGCGCCCTGCAGTCTAGACATCATTTGCCTTACACCCAGAATGATTTCAGCTGAGGAATACCCAAAATGTACAAATGTAGCAACTTGTTGAAGAGAATCTGGAAGTCCAGGGATGGACAGGAGGGTGGGTATTACCAACTCATTTCACCAGATCACATGTGAACCTACTGATCACCTGCGAGCTCTTAAATACATGAGTAACGATTGCTTCCCACATGGGAGAGTTGAGGCAGAGAGGTAAAGTGATTCACCTAATAAATACTGGTCTAATAAAAAGGTATCATTTTGGAACCGAGACTCCTAGTCTTTTGTATGTGATTCACTTAAGTCATTCAGCAAGGTCAGTGGCAGAGCCAAGAACAGCCTCCAGGGTCCCAAGTCATCTGAGTGACAGCACATTGTGTTCTCAACCTCCTCTCAGGGAGAGGCAGGAGGTGGTCATGATTCCTCTGGCCAATTGTCCAGCCTGGGTTTCAGACATAATATCACACACTACAGGATGCCTTTGTGCCCAGTTACCATTTACAGGGACATGTTTTGCAGTTAAATTCCTGTTTCCAGCCCATGCTTCACGGGAGATGTTGGATCTGGGTGTCAAAGCGAGGAAGGAAAACTGAGCCCAGCACATGGGGAAAGAGTTGAGAAAGAAACAGCTTCAGAGCATGGGGCAGCTTGCCACTGACTGAGGCACCTGGCCATGCTTTTTGCATTACTGCTGTTTATGTTAGTATGTTGAGTGTCAGGTTCTGGGGTCAAGCCCCTAAACAAGTCTCCCAGCACAGGAGAGGTACGCCAAGAAAGTTAAATCCAGTCTGAGTTCTAGTGAATACAGGCAACCCTCACTTAATGAGGTTTTATTATAGCATTCATTTAAAATACCTACCTAGTTTCACTCAGCACTGAGCACTTCGTTATAATGCTCAGCACGGGGGTGGGAGAAGCAGTGGCAGTGAGGGAAGTGGCAGCTGGCAGGAGCCCAGGGAGGGGTGGTGGAAGCCTGGGGTCTGCTCCGGCACGTGGTGCTGGAGTGGGTGGGGAGGAGTGGTAGCAGTGAGAAGGAGAGGGCGAGGGGCCAGGCGGCATGAGCTTGGAGCCCAGGCCGGTGGGGCCCAGGAGTGCAGGGTCCGCTCTGGCACGTGGCGCTGGAGCGGCCAGTGGGCGGGAAGGAGTGGCAGCGAGAAGGGGTGGGTGGGGGGCATGAGCACAGGGGCTGAGCCAGCAGGAGCACGGGGCCCAAGGCCAGGGCTGGCAGCAGCGCAGGGCCTGAGCCAGTGCAAGCCAAGCCCACAGAGCTCCCCCACCCCCGAGCTGCAGCCCATGCCCTGTTCTGCTCCAGGTCACACACCCGTGGGGCACAGAAGCCATCTGGTGGTGGCGGCTCATCCCAGTGGTGGTGGGTCTGGAGGGAACCCCCACTGGGCAAAGCAGGGCACAGGCAGGTGGGTGCCCCTGCTGCTTACCCCACGCCAGAGCCCTAGCTCAGGCCCCATGGATGGGTGGCTGGACGTGTGCACAGGTGCTCTGGCAGCCGGTAGGTGTGGGCCAGCAGGGACCATCACAGCAGGGGAACAATGAGGCCAGGAGGAGCTGATGCCTTCCCTGGCACAGCCTGCGTGGTGCCTTGCTGGGAGCAACCTGGCCAGGGCTGGCAGGTGGTGCGAAACCAATTATCTTTATTTACATTACATCCTATGGGGAAATGGGTTTCACTTAATGCTGTTTCACTTAGTGCTTGGTTTTTCCGGAACCAGTTAAGAGCACTAAGCAGGGGTTGCCTGCACCATCCACCCACAAGGAAGTCCCTCTAGGGAAAACCTGATCTTGAAAATCCCATTTCTCACCACTAGGGCTCATCAGAAGGCCATAGGTCATTTCATCTTCAGCAAAGCACAACTCCATTCTTGGCCACAGCAGAAAAGCTGAGTTTGGCCAGTGCACTGCTCCCAGTGTTTGGAAGTGGTTTACTAGCGCACAAGGCATGCCCTTGAGCTCTAGGTCATGCAGCAGGTATCAAGGCAAAAGCCTTCTCCAAACATGGGAGTCTTCCCAGCCTCTTCCTCCTGCTCCGACTCATTCCCAGAACATCCCAGGGTCAGCAAAGAGCTCCCCTCTGTGCAGGCCCCTATGTAGGCTTGCAGATCTCTGCTGTACCTTAATGGTCTCCATGGGACACACCACCACGACTGCCTCTGCCACCCCAGCTCCCAAGCCACAGAAGAGGCTGCGCGTGCTGTCCAGCTTCCCCTGCTCGTCTCTCATCTGGTTGCTGAGGAACTCGAACATGCCGAACCTGGCAGGGGAGAAAGGCCACAGATGCGAAACCTGTTGGACCCTGCAGGGAGCCAGATGCTGGGCACAGAGCTGGGGGCAGCTGGGAGCCTGTGTGGGGCGACCCTTCAAATGGGATTCACTCCCAATTCCTGCTCAGCACCGAGGTGGAGAGAGGCCACAAGAAGGGCTTCCCTGGCCTGGCCCCTCCCTAGTGCCATGCCAATGCCTGGCCTCCCCTGCATCCATCATGTGCAGACCCTCAGGCCCTTCTCCTTTGCCAGCTGCACCTGTTTCCAAACAGTCCCCCAGGAAAGTCAGGTGCAAGTCTCCCAACAAGCCAAGGGGATGGGGCCAGGCACCAGGCTGGGACTACTGACAGCTATCAGCGACAAGTAGAAATAAAGACGCAGCAGCCTCTGCCAGGGCCAGTCTCACCAGCCCCAGCATCTCATCCAGCCTCCTTCCCTCCCGATTCATCACCTCATGTTGCCACACCAGGAGAACTGGCCAATTGCAAGCACACTGCTTTACGTCACTGGAGAGAAAAAAAAAAAGTCACCTCACGGAGGTGGCACAGAGAAGGGGTGAAGAACAAGCTACTCAAACTGCTCTTTGAGCCAGCACCCCTGGCATGGCTCTCTGCTGCAGCTCTGGATTGTTTTCTCAGGCTGGCCCAAAAGGTGAAGGGCACATAGGGCCACAACCTTGCTGTCTTCTGGGGGACTGAAGCACTGTACAGGAACAGCTGTACCGAGAGCGATCCACCCTAGTGACATGCCCCCTGTCACCCTTCTGTTCCCTCACCATTTGTCCCAACAATAACACCGCACATTGTTATTATGGAGAGCCACAGGCCTGAGAAGCAGGCATGCTCCTCTGCTCTCAGAGTTGCTCAGGGCTCCAGGGACAGACCCTACTCTGAAGCTCCTTCAGGGGATGTACAGCCACAGCCAGCCAGGAGAGGTGCCTGGAAGGCAGGAGGCCTTTGGTGCCAGGACAGCACAGACCTGGCTTTGCATTTCTTCCTTCTGCAGTGCTAACCCTGGCCAGAGCGACAGCCCCAAAGTGCCACAAGGCAGGAGGGACAATTTTCCCCTGGGGATTCCAAGGGATCTCTTTGGGGTTTGCGCTACTCGGTCTGGGAGACTCATGGGAGTAAGGGACACCATAAGGACCTCCACAGTGGTGTCCAAGTCAGCTGGGGACACCCAGCTCACACATATGGGTGATGTTGATCCACTGGGCCTCAAATACATACTGCTGCAGCCAGCCTAACTGGCTGGACATTGTCCAGAGCCATCCTAACACCCCACCCCACAAGAGAAAACCATCCCTGGAGCTCCTTACCTCACAGCAGCTTTGGGTATGGAGCCATACACCAGTGAGCTGAGACCTCGGTACAGCCCCTTCACTCCATGGTCACGCACAGTCTGCTTCACACAGTCCACTAGGGAAAATGGCATGGACCAAAAGGTTTGGTCTCCTCTTCAAGCCAACATGGCAGCACCCCCACCAGGCCAGGCACTGCCCTCACCATCCCCAGTGAACTTCCATAGCACAGGGGCAGGAAAGAAGAGCTGGGGTAATGCGATAAGCCGGCTGCAAATGCTCCATCGGAGACCACTAGACACATGCCAGTGAACGTGCTCACATCAGCTTATACCTACAGCCAGTGAGCCGAGGAACCAACCTTGCCTGCAGTTAATGAATGTGGCCCACATAGCAGAGCACGGAAGTGGTGGCCTCTACCAGTGAGGTTAAAAGTCACATGCAGCAGGGTCTCTGGCATATGGCTGACTGCTCATGACTCCCAGCACATAGGCTCTGGTGGGGCACACATGCAGCAGGACATCGCCTGCAACTGCAGAGACATGTTGGACAAAGGAGCACCTGCAACAGCAGGTGGAAGCACTGGGTTGCGGAGCTGCTTTTCAGCTGGACTTGAAGCGAGTCATGGGCTGACATCTCTGCAGGTCCTTGACAGCACGGCTCCAATCCAAACACAGAACCAGCGGCTTTGGAACCACATACTCTGCCCTGACCTCAGCCTGCCTTGCCAGCCACTGCCTGGCTGGCTGTCTAAATCTCAGCTGGGAGAAGGGTCAGATGGCCAGCAGCAGTGCTCAGTACTGACACCATGCAGCAACTGGCCTGGACACCAGCAGGAGGTTTTGGTTCTGCTAGTCAAGGACTCCTGCAGCTCTATCTGGCCTGGAAAAGAAGCCATCATGCCTGGGACTCCTCCAGCTCCTTTGTTCTGATGCAGCCTGCACTTGCCTAATGCACACACTGGCTCCCAGGTGCCTTGCACAACAAGTGATGCAATGCACTGGGGGAAGATCTCATCTGACCGAGAGACCTCTAAGGTTGGTTACTGGTGGACATTTAAGCTTGAGATACTGCAGGGGTCTATTCTAGACATACCACAACAATGGAAGGGTTTCCTGGTGGCAGGGGAATACCTAGGGCCCCTTCCAGCTCAGAGGCAGATACGCACTGCAGTCCCCATGAAGCCAGTGTGGAGCTACAGAGGAAGAGGAGCACCCAACCGACTGCAGTGGCTCCATGGGCTCACGATCCAGGCAGACTCCCCCATCCCACAGCCAGGCAACTCCAAACCTGCAGACTCACCGATGCCAGCATACCGCGGTGGGTGCGCTTTCTCATCTAGCTGGAGCTGTGTCTTCACATACTCGGTGGGGAATGTAATACAGATTTCAATGCCACCAGCAATGCCACCTGGAGATAGAAGAGAGAGGGAGCTGTAGCAGGGGACTAAACTATTATCCCAACACTAAGCATCCCCCTGGCGTGACCCTTCTACACGCTGACTGCCCAGCCCCATCTCACAGCACTTGGAGATGGATGAGTGCCCACTCTGCTCCCATTCTAGCACCAAAGCAAGGAACGGGTTTTCAGAACCTCCTCCATAACTTACAAGCTTTTCAGCAAACCTGATTTTATCCTGGTGTCTAAACAAGGAGCAGCTCTCGGGATGAGCTCCTCCAGCCACTGGGTCTCAGCTGAACGCCTGGCCCACAGTGCTTACTCTGTTGAAGGAGATGCTCTCTGCTCCCCCTACACGTTGGGCGGGTCCAGACAAGCACACGTGCCTGTTGCCCCGCCTCAAACCCCTTCGAGGCAGGGCAACAGGCACATGCAGGAATGAAAAAGTGTTCCCCGTGCTGCAAACTTGCAGCACGGGGAGAAAATAGACCCATGGATATCCAGGGGTCTAAACACACATTCCGCAATAGAGCAGAGCAAGGCACGGTTCAAGATTGTGCCAAGAGCCAGTCCTCCAAAAGAGATGCTCTGGTTTTGGCCAGAGCATCTCTTTGTGTTCCTGCTGCCCCCAGCGCTGTCCAAGGTAAGTTGGGGTGGGGGAGGGGGGAGAGGACCTGGCCCAGATCCCTGGAGGCTTGCTAGTTTGGCTTTGCACTGGAGCGGGTCACACAGCGCCGGGAGGTGCACACAGAAGCATGCTGGCTTCTGTTAGCATGGGCCGGGCCCCAGGGCTGGCTCCTGCCTCTGCCCCCTGTGCCTGCAGGGGGGCAAGGACCTGGCCCAGCCCCAAGTCGCTCGCTAGTCCCGCCTTGCATGGGAGCAGGTCATGAGGCTCCAGGAGGCACGGCTCCTGTGTGTGCTTCCCAGAGCCATGCAACCCGCTCCAGTGCAGAGCAAGATTAGCGAGCCTCAGGGATCTGGGCCCAGCCCAGCTGGGCTGCAGAGGGGCCCCAGGACCCGGCAGGGCTTGGCACGTGGTCCCTGCGTGCTACACCAGGTCCTGCTGCCAAAAGACCAGCCTGGCTAGACAACAAGAGCAGCCCCAGGGCCGGCAAAACCAAGCTGGGCTTGGCACGTGATCCCCCTGCTGCTGCTGTTAAAGGTTAGTTATGGGCCCTGGGCAAGGGGACTGGGGCCCTCCAGGGTGGAGCCGGGACCCTGGGTGGGTGGGCTGCACCTTGAGGGGGCCAGGGGACCCACCCCTCCTGAGTAGCCCCCACACAAGGTCCCTCACACCCACAGTGCCCCCAGCAATTGCCCCACACCTACTCACAGACCAACCCACATCCCTCCAAATCCACCCACCTGCCTTCCCCTACATCCCTTATCACCCCCTTTCTACAAACACCACATCCCCCCATGACACACCCATTGTGTATGAAGATAACCAACAGCACAGATCAACACATATAGGTACTTAGAATTTACTTTTTCATGATGATAGAGACACTGGTAGGCTTCCACACTGCTTTAACATCGTAAACATACCAATAAAGCATTACCCAGCTTATCACTGTCTCTCTCTCTAGGTGTGCATAGAGTGGATTTTTTGTTTTAAATGTGGAAGAACATGGATTTTGGAGTATTTAAAAAATGGATTTGGGATGCTGCTGCAGCAGTCCAGCTGGCACAAGGGTTAGTGACCCCAGGTATCAGTTGGCTGGGCCCCAGAAGCTCCAGAGAGCAAGTAGCCCCAAGCTGCTTGCCAGGGCAACTTTTTGTATGGATGGGGCCAGGACAGGGCAGCTTTTTATACTGCTGGGGACAGCACAGGTGCTGGTCCTGGGCTCTAGCTCCCCCTGGCTGCAGATCCAGGAGGAGCCAGGCAGGGTTATATTGCCCCAAGTGGCAGTTTGCTTCACACCAAAGTGCATGTCCAAGTACGTTCTCTGAGGCAAAAAGCCCCGGCTCAAATTTGCACCGCTTCCATTTGTGCTGCTGCAAGCGCACATGCCATGACCTTTTCAGGACAAGGTTCATCTTCTGTTGAGCGTACAAAGAGCACCTTGCACCATGGGTCTGCGACCATCATGGAGCTTCCAGGTGCCCCTGTCCCATAATCATCAGGGGGTTCTGCTGCCAGAAAAAAGTGTTTAGTGCCATTACACTATGGCACCAGTGGAGCATATCATCCGATTCAGGGGGCACAGGGCAGACCACACATAGTACAGGCCAAGGACACACAAATTTTGATCCTAGCTCTGGCCCCAGGCAGAGTCAGTGCCACAGGCAAGTTCTCCGTCTCATAGGGGCTTGTTCCACCTACTTGTGTCAAGTAAGGATGCTGCTCACAAGACACAGAAAATGAACCCAACTACTTTACAGGTTCAGAGAGATGGTTCTCCAAACACTCCTGCCAAGACTTGCTTCAACCTCCCTCCCTCCTCCACTCCCAGCTCCTTTCACCACACCTGACTTAAGAACTACCTCTCACTTCCCACTACCAGCTCCCTGACAAGTCGGTCTGCACATGCACATATCAAGCTGCAAAAGACATGACCTGCTGCATACAGAGTTGCTTGCATTTGCCTGGTAAACTCTGCCTCTGCTCACCTCCCACATGGCACCATGTGGGGGGGCTGGCACTGGACTTCCTGTTATAGAGGCTCTGCACAGACCTGGAGGCATGTCCAGCAGCCTCAGCAAACTCTGGTTCTCATTGGATCCTGGGCAAAGGGCCATCCTGGTGAAGATGGGCAAGCAAACTGGCCCGTTTCCAGGGCAGCCATGCAAGGCTCAGCCCCAGGTTCATCTCTGGGATTACGCACTAGATGAGCAACAATGGAGACTGCTTAGGATTTTACCCTCCATGACTACCTTTATGGTAGCTTGAAGCAACAGGCACAGCATCAAGTCTCCAGCCCCCAGCCCAGCAGCTCCTCCTGGGTGTCCCACCCTGTGAGGAATGCCAACCTGGCCATGCAGCTCCCTGCTACCCCTGAGGGGCCCTCCACCCCTTTCCCCTCACTGGAGGGGCAGGCACCTCCCCTCCCCTGCTGCTGCAGCCCCAGCACTGGCAGGCACCTGCCCCCCTCGTACAGCCATCCCGCTCCACGCCCCCCTCGCACCCCAAACAGTCCCCCAGCCCACCCCTGCCCCTCAAAGACTTACCTGCATGCAGTTACCAGGGCTGCATGCCAGCCACGTGCGTGTGCGCATGCAGACCCATACGATGCCCCTGACTCTTAGTGCCATCCCCCAGTCCCAAGCAGCTCCTAGGGCAAGCCAGGAAGTGCCAGGATAAACCCCCGTGCTGAGCAGAGCAAAATCCTGGACATTTGTTCATATTTTAAAAGACTGCCCAGAAGAAAATGGTAGGACCCACTATACAAACACCCAGGGAGAAGCCAGCCCTACCCCTTAAAAGCTGTCTAAACAGGCATGAAGGACCAAGTGCAGCAGGGGAAGCAGAGGCACAAAGAGGTGAAGTGTCTTGTCCTGGGTCACACAGCAGGTCAGTCTCCCGACTCTGTCTGGTGCCCTATGTACTAAGACACACTGCCCCTCCCATGTAATCCCATCCCTTCCATGACTCGGTTTCCCCATCTGTAGAAAGGTGGTATCTTGCAGGCACTGAAACTAAATTACTGGCTGCTTTGCTAGAGCGTGAAGAACAACTGCTGCTAACTGCCCCAGAGATACAGATGGACCAATAAGACAGGAGCAGAAGTAATAACCCAGAGGAAACTATGCAGGACTGGCACTTCTCCGAACGCGACTGCAAAGTACGCCAAGATCTGTTTGACTCTCTACTCCTATGGGCCATCTTCCCTGGACACATCAGAGCTGGAGAGAGGACAGGCTGCCCAGCTCAGCATCCCGAGGAAAGGGGGTGCTCATGTGACAGTGGCATCTTCACAGCAGTCCTACCCTGGGCTGGGAGAGGGCAGTTCTCTTTTCTCCCCTCAGGGCTGTGCCAATCCACCAGACAGCTCACACAGCGTGTTGTCACCATACACACAATAAACCACAGCACAGCTTCATTCCTCTCGCCCAGCAAGTGCAGTGCCAGCAGGGAGGCCAGCAAGAGGGCTAGAACAGCACACAGACAGATGGTGGGAGACATAGCAAGGAAGGGGACAAAGAAGGTGCGTCAGACAGCATGGAGGTGCCAGGAGCAAGGCGCTGGTGCAGCACAGCAGGACAGTCCGTCTGTTACAATGACCTGCCCCTCTGTTTCAGGCAAGATGGCCCCAGTTTGTCGCAAGGGGTCTTTTCTGGCATTCATCCTGTTCAACCCATCAACCTGTGATGAGTTAGCTCAACTACCATTTTTCTTTTTTTTTTTTTTTAAATTTTGATCCCTCAGCCAGCCTGCCCTACCCCAGTTCCTAGATTGCAGAGGACCCCCTTCTATCCATGGCACGCTAATCAACCCTGGGGTGCCTTGCAGGGCTTTAAATAAATCTGCCTCAACACCCCATGCCTCTAGGCTAAATGCTGCACTAAGGAATATGCAAAGGCAGCTCTCTCTGGAGTCAGGAGCTGCTGCCTGCATGTACGAATCTGAACCCACAGCAGGAAAATGTAGCTCCCTGATGTTTTGTAAGCATGAGATCAGCAACAGGAACCTCACTTTCAGCCAAGTGCTGCAGAAGCCAATTTGCAGATATGCAGACCCAGCGGGGCTGTGTTATTATAATTAAGCCCGCACAGGTATTCCAGGGCTGACTCCGACCCAGGGCAGGGGGAGGCTGGTGTGTGTTAAGAGCTATTCTAGAACGATGTTCCCATGCAATAAATAAAAATAAAAATAACACCTTTCAGCAGTTAGCAGCGTTGGGGTGGCTGGTGATGGAGGTGTTTGGGGCTCTCACCAAGCTCTAAGCTTTCCAAGAGCCTCTCCAGCTCCCATGCTATGGCACTAGCTGATACCAGCACAGAAAGGCATGCTGGTTCAAGAGGAAGGATCAGTTTAACCCTGAATTCACAGGATGTCAATTTTGGGTGTCAGGACAGGATGGATACTAAACTCACTATAAAATGCCTCAGAAAGCCTGCAGAGAAGAGCGAGGAGCCATGGAGAACCCTTATAGACAGTGGCTTAAGTATAAAAAATAATTGAAGTATTTTTGCCCTGCAGCAGTGGTTCCCCAGCAGAAAGGACCTTGCAAATACGCCTAACCCTAGGCACGGGGATTTCTGAAGCAGATTTACCATCACGTGCTTCTTGTACAGACCCTGTGGTTTTTAATTCATATGGATTAAAAGGCACCAGGGAAAGCCTGCACAGAACCCAACCCAGACCCACATTCACACTCACTCCCTGCCACCTTTTAAATTTAGTTCTTTTCGAAACAAGACCTATTATTTGACTCTGACTCCATTACTACTGAATTAGGGCCTTCCTTATTCACAGTACAGCCATGAAACAAATGTAGTCAGCCCGAGCTCTCAGGAGGCAACGCCAGACAGAAAAACTGGCCTTAATTAAATCAGAAGGACACAGCAGACCCCTGGGCAGTTGTGCCAGCCTCTCTGACTCAGTTCTCCTGCCTGCAGGCCTGTGTTTCTGCTGGAACCTCAAATAAGTTGGGTTAAGTCCCTAGCCGTGGCGGGGCTAATTATTCTGCACCCTACAGTGGCACCTCAGAAGTCTGTCAGGGCTCAGACAGGCTGAAGCTGAGGAAGCGAGACAAGAGCATGCCAGCTTTCCAGCCTAGGTGGAAGCAAACTGGTGCTCAGATCAATAGAAAGTCTTTTCTCTCAAAATACTGGAGTCAAAGGAGCCACCAGATCTCTTAAGCTCTGCCTGCCCAGCTTGGATTTGAGCTCTCCTGACATTTGCAGGGATGCAGCACTGTTTGGGTCCAAGGCTTGGGTTTGATTCATTAAGAGGAACTAGGCCAGCTCCTGATCAGAACTCCTTAGTGCTACAAGGGTTTGGGTCTGGGCATTTTCATCAGAATTGCTCTCTCCTGGTCTGTCCTGCCCACTGAAATTGGCAGCCAGCATGCTTGAGCTGTAGGACCTCCAGTTCAGATCAAACCAAGGAGCCACGGGTTTAAACACAGCAAAGAAGGGGAGGATAAAAAGAGGGTGCAGCTTGAAATCCCCACCATTCACACATGTTGCTGCCCCTTTGGGAAATGAGAGCATGCGTAATGCCATGCTGAAACCACGCACACTTCATACCCATCCTTTTTTCTAGGCAGCATTGGAGGCACAAGCTGACAGTACTTCTCCGCATCCCAAACTCCACCACTGGCTTCCATTCTGCTCACAAATCCAGCTCCCCTTACCTGCCCGCCTGCCCTCTCCTCAGCTCCCCCCGCATCGATTTGCTAATGCTAACACACCAGGCCAGATGATTTAATTGCTCTATTTGCCTCCTCATTCCACCTACTTAGCACTTTCTCCTGCACCAGCCTGCTCAGTGATTGCCTAGAATGGCCACGTCCTGCTGCCCTGCAGCAACACAGGTCAGGTCAGCGCGGTGGGAGGACTCTTGCCTATCACAAAAGGAAAACTATGCTAAACATTCAGAGCCTACAGACTTCTGGATCTGTGGGGACCAGTGGTCTGGGGGAGGGCTTGTTAAAACCTGACTCCCCGTGTCCTGTAGCCCAGCCAGCCTCACGCATCCTTATCCGTGAGAGTCAGCTCCGGCAGCCAAATCTAAGGGCCCAAATTCATATATACAGGCATTCTCCGTCTCAGATGCAGGGGTGATGCCTGCACGAGCAGAGAAGGGTAGGACAGAGTTCCTCAGTTTCATCTCTGCCTCTCCTTCCCATCCGACTGATGACGCCTAGCCCTCCTCACCCCCAAAGTCCTCCTCCCTGCTCTGCCCCAGGCCTGTCTCCACCTCCTTTTTTCTCTTCTGTTCTTCCACAGCAAACAGCCATGACCCTGACTCAGCAGAGCCGTGGCACGCCCCTACCACTGGCAGGCGAGCCAAACATCCAGACAACACCCATTACAGGAACAGGATCTGCCCTGGCTGGGTTGCCAGGGAGCTGGCAGGGATTGGAAATTGTTCATGACGACAGTTGTGAACAGGAGCAGAGCGGGTGTTTTTCCCATATAAACGGAAAGGTCCAAGGGTTTATTCTGCAGCAAGGACAAGGAGTTTGAGACTCTGGGTCTGGGCTGCTGCGGCTGAGCTAGGAGAGCGGGCAAAGAGAGCAGGCACCCTGTGCCAGAGGACACATCACAGGATTCAGACAGTGTGCACCCCTGCCCATAATAGAGCAGCAGCTTGGTCAGGGCTGCTGTACCAGAGCATGCCCTGCAATTCAAGGTGGATGTGCAAGGTCTACCCTAGCACATGTAGCCACACTTACAATGCACTGCATACTACAGCATCTTGGAGCATCACCAGCTAATAAAGCATATTAAAAGGAGGCCAGGTGCATCACCCCCATTCTACAGATGGGCAAACTGAGGCAGAGGGGTGGAAGCGACTCAACCAAGGCTACCCATTCAGTCAATAGCAGAGCTAGGAAGAGAGACCACCGTTAGCCACCTCAACATCAATCACAACATCCTCCTGTCCCTGCCCC
>NW_017729001.1:15216112-15223800 GCF_001723915.1 Gavialis gangeticus
CCCCCCCCCCCCCCCCCCCCAAACAGAGCGCAGAATTTGAGGCCACTCTTGAAAATCTGTTCCTTTCCCTCCTCAGTACTTCCATTATTCTTTTAGAAAAACAGATGGTAGAATTCAGCCACCTCACTGACAGGATTAAGCTGGTCACATGGCCAGCTCATGGGGTACTAAAACCTGAAATCAGGAGTTGGTGGGGGGTTTTCTTGGTTTTCCTTTTTTTGTTGTTGTTTTTAAAGCCTCAACTCCTGGAAAAAAATCGCATGGTCCCAAGACAGTGACTTTTTGAGAACCTTGGGGAGGCGGAGGAGATCTCAATATAGGTATCTAGGCCTCCATAAAATACACGTAAGCCACAATCCATTGAGACTTACAAGCCAGAGAGAACAAGAGTCCAATTCATTTGGAATCAATCTCCTGGCTCCGGAGCCTGGGCACTTCGGCTTGGCAGCACGGCCGATTCATGCTTACACAGTGCCCCACACTCCTCAGAAGGCAAAACTGTTTTTTAGCTCAGGGTCATTCCCAGCAAGCAGACAGGCAGAAACCCCCGCAGTGGGGTGAGGATGGTCTTTTCAGCCCCGTCCTTCTAAAGCCGAACCTCACTTTGTCTTCAGCACATGTCATGACTTGTCTCAAGGGAAAGCATCAGCTAGGAAGGCAGGTTTGTGCATCACACTTGGCTTGACATCCTCCCCTGCACAACCCACAGTACACCTCGCTGGGCCTTTCCCTAGGGGATCCCTCCCCCAGCACTGCCCACATCACTGCTGTCATCCCTGTCCAGGACAAGTGCCCCATTAGTCCTGGAGAAACTGGCAGGGCTGCCCCCAGCCCCTCACATCCTCAACTTGATGGAGCTCTTCCAACCTAGAAGCAACACAGCTAAGTTCAGGCATTCACATGGGATGAGCCCTGACAGAAAACTCCACAACAACAGCTTACAAAGCAGGAACTTTTTAAAAACTGGATTTGGGATGTCTCATCTTCTTAACTGCATGTCTAGGAGCCACCTTCCAATGCTCTTGGCTACTCTGAGGGCTAGAAACTCACAGCCAGACTCCCTGCACACACGTGCCTCCAGGAGCCAGGGCTTCCAATAATACAAGACTCAAGATAGAGCTGTGAGAGTTTACAACACTGACAAGCCTCAGGCACGCAGCAGATCTCAGGTCCCTCTTGTGCCGTGCTGTCCCCACACCTTGGCTACTTACAGGGCACGCTTAAAGCAGGTAACCTTGTCTTGTGTTTCTGCTAAGCACAAGGGGTCTCTTGTAGGGAGTCATGCTGCCTTGCACACTCAGGTTTACCGCCTCCTCCACATTTGCTGGAGAAACCAGTTTCACACACACGCCCTTGAAGCTCCCCTCCCTCCTCCAGCAGTTAAGTGCATCTTTTTCCACAACAAGCAACCATCCTCCTAACAAGGAGAGGTGCTCAACATTTTTCCCTGGAGACCCCCTTGCTCCAAGTGTCTTTCCTCAGCCATGCAGAACCTGTGCTAGGAGATGCAGCTGCTCCCTAACATGCAAGTGTCAAATGAAACCTGGAGAAGGATCCTGACAAAGGGAGAACAGAGACTGGTTTGATTTTACATGGGCTACAGCAGACTGACCTTGCCCTCGTTGCAAGCAGGCTGCTGGCATCACTCAGGATGAACACAGAGCTGCTTGAGCTCTCAGCTCCTCCAAGAGAAACAGGAGTCAGGAAAGTGGTTATTCATGCACCCACATAGCCCGCTGTTTTGCACTCCCACCAGACAGCAGAGCAGTGCAAACAGGAATGCCTATCTACTTACAACCATTTCTTGACCACTTTACCATGATAATGTAACATGCCACACCATCTGTGTCACTACCGAGTTTGGACCCTGGCATTTCTTTTTTAATTAGGAAGCCCAGGAGCTACGTGGCCTAGACAGCACAGAGATGGGTTTGCCCAGATTCAGACCCGGATAAAGTCATCCTGGCATCACTCTGCTGACCCCAAGATAGTTAGTGGAGCACTGAATCTGATCCAGTGGGCACAGGCAGTGAGAGACATGCCCTGGCACTGGCAGTGTTAGACACGTCCTGGCACTGGCCTGCAGCCCGTAATCCCAGGGCATTCCACATCACGCTTTGTCCACGAGTCTCCGATTGCTGGCACTGCCAGTAACTTAAGTAACGTAATCGATGCTGGCCTGCCAGGCCTATACGCAAATCCCTTATTCATCCCTGCAGATACAAGTGCCCAAGGAACACCTATCTTGAGCTATGGTAATGCCAAAGCAGCAGCAGCAAACTCCCTACTGAGGAGGCTGCGTGCCATGCTGGCAAGCAATCCCAGCTCTAAACCGTGCACTGCTGGATAAGACAGCAAGGAGTGAGGCCAACTCCTCTGAACCGTGCCACAGACAAAAAACAGCAGCTTGTTTGCCTTCCAATCCCCACCCCCCTTTACAGTCAGCATGGGAAAGCTGACAAGCACCCCGCATATTGCAAGATGAGAATCCCCTGCTTCCTCCCATCTGCTAGAGCTGCTTCATCCAATGGGGCTTTGCACTAAAGTGAACACACCTTCCTAGTGAGGGATAAAGATACCCGAGCTCCGATGGGCCTCTACATTCAGAGCACTCAAGCTGCAAACATTCCCACTTTACAGACAGGACAGAAAGAGGATGCAAGTCACCCAGGGTCACACAGCAAGTCAACAGCATGGCCACAAACAGCATAGGACCAAGGTCTCCTAAACACCCATCCCACTTCCTTCTCCCTCTGCCCCCCTCCAAAAAAACACCATCAATTCCCCCTTTCCATCAGTCTAGTGTGAGGATGCAAATGCTCATCCTGGACCCCAGTAGGATAAGCTCATTTTCTACTGTAACAGAGCCCAGAGCTTCAGTGGCTTTGGTTAAGGCCCGACTTTCTGGAGCTTTGGACAGGCCCGGATCCGTCAACCCAGCATAATACAGAGAACAAACAGTCCTGCTGGCACTGATTAGCTCAGCAGTCAATAAATAAGCAGAGTAGCTAATGGAGCTCCGCTGTGCCAGAGAGCTGCTAGGAGCCACAGGCTCGCTGCACTTCAATGGCATTCACTACACCCACAGACAAGGCAGCCTGCATGGTCAAGGTCACCTTCTTAGCCTCTCCTACAATGCAATGCTTTTTTATCTGGTACATTTTAAGAGTTGTGAATCATCTGTTCCCAGACAGTCAGGGCCACTAGTTGATGCTTTCTGAATTGCAAGAATGACATTAAAAGGCCAACCATGGGAAGGGAAGAGCTGCAGCCAAACAGAGCTGGCAAGATGAGCAGGCTTTTTTGAGACCTGTAGGACATCTGCTTTTAACTAGCTCCTTGCTGCCGCGTCTTCTGCATTCCCAGCCTGGCCTGGGTGCTTCAGGGGAATGTCACTTTTAAGAGCATCTGCCACAGCGTTTAAAACACGGGCCAGATTCTGGCCCAATTACAAGAGTGCAGGTCACCTGTAGATTTGTACTAGTGTTACTAAGCAGAACTTAGTCCCAATGCCTTGCAATTCTCCTATGGGCAATAAAACCCCCTGTCCTGAACAGGGAGCACACACAGCAGCTCCGCACATCAGAGCCTTGCTGTAGGGTGCCTGCTTAAAGCCCATCATCAGGCCTTGCTCCACTACTCAGGACTGGACAAACTAAAGGTCAGATCTGGCTAGCGCCCAGCTGCTAACACTTACACTTTGCTCATCCTCCTGCTGTTGGTGAAAAAAGCCAAGTGGGGAAAGTTTACATTTTGAGACTGCTGGGATGCCTTTAAACATACGGCAAACGCACTTCATAACTGAGCATGTTCTTGCATCTGTGTCTCAAGGCGTATATCCTGCTTTATCATCATGAGCAGCCACAAACCCTGCCTCCAACACCCGCTTGAGAGTATAAACTGCTGACGGCATCCAGAGGGAAATGAGGAACAGCAGGCAGTGCAGTGGGCCAGCTAATTGCAGGCCTGCTCCATAGGAGCTCAGCAAACTCAGTGGGTGGAGAGGACTGGATGAAAGCTCTCAGGAGGCAAAAAGCTGCATCTCCCCTCAGGCAGCAGGCTGCAGAGCTTCCTCCTCCCCCACTGCATTGCAATCCGAGCCCCACCTGCGTGGGAAAACCAGCAAAACAAAGACACCTAAACCACCCTGGGGCAATAGCACCCTGGGAGACCACCCCTACACCCAGCCTTTACTCTGAAGGGCCCCTAAGCAAAAGGCTCACACAGCCAGGCTTTTAGCTGCTGCTAGGATTGGCAGCTAAAAGCCTGGGTGTCCATTTTTCTGTGGAAATGAAGAAGTGCAAGGCCCAGGGACAGCTACTGAGCACACTCCCCTGTAAGCCTCTGCCATTTGGTCTGTGTTGGCCCAACTCTCCCCCATATCGCACGGGCCACTTGCTGTGTCAGAGGGTCATGCATTCCCAGTCCATGGGAAGGTCATGAAGACTAACTGTCCACAGAGCACTCTGAATGTTAGAAGAGCTCAGCACCACACTGGGTACAGCTGCTGTACCCAGCAAACAAGTCTTTCAGAGCCAGTCTGCTATGGGGGGCACCAGCTGGTGAGGCATGGCCCCTAGTTGAGCTCTGGAGGAGTGACAACACATGAGCAATGGGAAGTCTGCAATACATTCTGGGACAAGCTTCAGGCCATTACATCACCACTGCTCATCCCCCTTCGTAGGGAAAAGCTCAAGAAGAAGTTGAACAGACAGGGAGCCCTCAACTCCAAATACCTGCACGTTTCCCTTTGGTCAGACGATTTCAGACTCCTACACAGATCAGTCAGGCATCCTGCCCTCATCAGGCACCCCCACAGCCCACCCTTCTCTTGCTCAGCTCTGTAGCTAGGTTCTCAGCCCACCCTTCTCCTGCACAGCCTAAAAGCCAGGCTGCTGACTTGGCACCTCCAGGAGCCAAGCATCAAGGAAAACATCTGAAAAATATACAAAACTGCAGGGGCAAAAACAGCACCCGAGGTAGAGGCAGGCAAATCAATACCAGAAGCAGATGCAGAGATGCCAAAGCTGCTACGGCCTTGCATCCACCCACGCAGAACTCCCTTTTGCAGCCTACCAATATTACAGACAAGCTGCAACAAGGAAGAGTGCCAAGCACGTTTTCCTTGGCCAGTGTGGGCAGAAATTGTTTTTCACACCCTTAAGCAACCCAAGCTGCAGATCACCCCACCCCATATGGAGCCTGTGAAATGCTATGCAAGGCAATGGCATGTTTCAGACATTCACCAGGCCTGCTGCTGTTTCCCCACCCCACCAAGCAGGGCCTGGTTCAAAGGTCAGAATGAAGTTTTACAATGTCCTTTACATGTCTCAGATAAAGCAGACAGCAGAAGAACCATGCATTGTATACATATGCCCCTTGTCAGGTCCTACCAGTCCTTTATAAGGGAGCAGAGAGTTGGTAAATAAGGAGCGGGGAGAGGGACTTCTTGCTTTCCTTAAGGACCTTCACAGCAGTAAGGAGCCCCCAAAGAAAAGAGCTGTGACTGCACATGTGTTGGGCTGGATGTCAGCAGGGAGCAGGAATGAGGCCTAGTCACACAAAGAAGCACAAAAAAAATACTTCAGTCCTTGTTACAAAATAAAGTTAGAACATTAAATAGGATTCCCAAAGGGCTACACGTTCCTCTGGCTAGGGAAAGATAATCCAGAGTTGCATTAGGCAGGGCAAAACAAAAGGATATCAGCCTTTGTGCTGCAGGAGAGAAGGCAACCTCTGACTCGGAGAGGGTTGGGGAGACGTTTTCTAATATAATCAGGTTGTTTTACCATCATCCATTCCTAGGATTCCAGACACCTCTGCCTCAAACACGTGGTATGGGTCACTGCTAACGGCAGGATGTCAGATCAGAAGGACCACAGGTCTGACTGGATATGACAATACCCAGATGAACTCTACAGACATGCTACAGACACCATGGGTATGCCTACTTCCTCCAACTGAGTGCTGGGTCCAGGGCTGGCCTCTAGGCCAGGAGTGTGCAAAATGCAGCCCGCCAGGGCATTTTATCCAGCCCGTGGGGCCCCTAAAAGATTCAGAAAATTAATATTTATCTGCCCCTGGCTGCCTGTCATGCCGCCCTCGATGGCTTGCCAAAACTCAGTGAGCAGCCCTCCACCTGAAATAACTGCCCGCCCCTGCTCTAGGCCATGTTGTAGAGAAAGCGGATGCATCTTCACACTGAACGGTGCACATGAAAGCGGCGAGTGAAGGGAAGTGTCAGGCATTCCTCATTACCCCCTGAAACCAACTGTGCTGTATAATCCAGGAGTGGGAGGTGGGGTCTGGAGTGGGCTGTTCTCAGTCATGCCAACCACCTGTAAAGCGTGAACTGCTTCCAATGCTGTGTATAATCACAAGGACATCTTTACCACAGCAGAACAGGTTTATTTTCTTTTAAAGCCATTAGCATGAGTTTCCCCAAAAGCACTGCTAGGGAAGGATCCTGGATTGGCAGCCCTGCAGTCTGCTGACCCCCTGAACACAGATGGCATGGGCAGCTGCAGTACAAGCCTCTGCGAGTTAACCCCTGTGTACACATGTACGCATACCCAAGTGCACATAATACACCAAGCAGAACACAGGATTCCCAAGAGACACGAGCGCTGACGATGGTAGTGGAGAGGGTGCAGAGAAGAGCACTGATTTGCTAAGAACTGGACCAAGGCAACTCACTGATTACACAGAGGTCCCTGAACAGCCTTCACATGGTAATGAATTTCAGTCACTGCAGGCCTCAGCTAGATTCAGGCAGGCAAGTTCCATATTGCAAAGACAGACAGACAGACAGACAGACAGACAGACAGACAGACAGACAGACAGACAGACAGCACTTAAGGGATCCATTCTTTACTGGGTCAAGCAATTCTGATACCTCCAACTATAATAGGGCACATATGTCACTAACTAAGCCCCAGGTCAAAACAGTCACTGGAAAAAAAACTAACAATAAGATAATGTTTTAAAATGATCCTTAAAATCCCTTGTGCACCAACAACCTCACCCCCCTCAGCATGAGCCATTTTATTTATGCAGGAACCAATATTTCATGCAAATGTTGTGGCGCTGTGCCTAAGACAGAACACAACCTGGACAGCCATTTAAATACCTGCTCCCTCCCCTGGGGGAGTGCAGAGGGCTTCACAACCTGTTTGCCTGGACTTTAACCCATAGATTTATTTCTTGCAACACTAGAGTCAGCAGCAACAGAGTCAACTCTTCACTAAATCACGAAGGAGGTGAAAGAGCAAGCAGGAGGGAGGGAGAGGGCACAGCTTGGACTCTGAGACAAGGTCTCAATCACTAACTGGAGCCAAAGAGGGAACGTCCTTCAGGGAAGGTCACAGTTTGCCCACCCTGGCAAGCATCAAGTCAGGAGCTGTGACAGGTGATGGCATCCAACAATGGAAGGGATTCCTATTCTACCCCGGCCCAAGCGTGGAGCTCTGTGTTGAGGCAGGGAGAAGAGGAGGTGGACCTGTTTCTGGTTAAGTCTGCAATGCCCTGGGATGAAAGCGGTCAATGAACAAGACCCCAAGACATTCACAGAACCAAAAAGTGACATGGGAAAAGAAGTGCTCCCCCTGGGAAATTTACATTTTATGACAAAAAGCTGAAAGCTTTTTGTTCTGCCAGAATGGGGTTGGTTGGTTTTTTGTTTGTTTTTG
>NW_017729001.1:15228800-15230212 GCF_001723915.1 Gavialis gangeticus
CAAGACATTCACAGAACCAAAAAGTGACATGGGAAAAGAAGTGCTCCCCCTGGGAAATTTACATTTTATGACAAAAAGCTGAAAGCTTTTTGTTCTGCCAGAATGGGGTTGGTTGGTTTTTTGTTTGTTTTTGGGGGGAGCAGGCTGTTTTGGTTTTTTTTGTTGGGGTTTTTTTTTTTTTTTTGTTTTGTTTTTTTACAAAACTCCCCAAGAGCTGCTCTATGACAGGTCTCCAGATCTCTGACACTTTGAGAGAGCTGACTGGAAAAGAGGGGCTGGAAATGGATTCTTTTTTCCAGCCAGAGCTCAGCCTTTCCTCCAGGCAACGCTCACGTGAACGCATGACAGTGTGCACCTAGGGCATTTGATTTTTTTTTTTTTTATTATTATTATTTTTAAATTAATGGGTGGTATGAGTCCAATTCAGTGGCCTCTGGACATGTGACCCACAGAGTAAGCATTTGATTCAACTGCCCGTTTATGACCCTGTCAAGGGCCCTCCAATTAAACCATCTCAATTCAGTCACTGGGCTAGTTGCATCCACGCACACATGTATTCCACACATAGCCCTGAAGGCCAATAAACTTCAGCCTCTGCTTAAATTGAGTTCAGCCTACAGCACAGAAGTGAGAGAGGCTATGACTGTACATAGGTTCCTGAGCCACAGGGATCCTAGTGGCAAAGACACCCAAGCACAATGCTTAATCCAAGCTTTATACAAGAACCAACCCCTGCTCATAAGTGGTTTAATGCTTCCTTCTTGCTGCTGACTATGAAGGGTTTGTACGGTCAGGATTATATGCCTGGTTTGAATCATTACTGGACACTAGCAAATGATTAGAATACTTAGCACATCAGCAGGTCAGGGAGTTCTCTTTGAAAGAGTTCCCTACACCCTGCAGAAAAAATAAAATAAAATGAGGGATAGGTCACTTTATACCATTACAACAATCCTCTGGGTCATCTAGTTATGCAGATACACTCTCTTTCTCTGGATCAACAAGCTGTCTTGAAAAGGCCATCCACAAAAGATTAATGTTGAAAAAGCCAAGCGATTTGCACGAAGAACAAGAGATCACCTGGAAAAGATGATACAACTCCATAATTGAGAGCATAAGAGAGCTTCTACTCTTAGCGTGAGTTGTAACAGATATGCACATCCTTAACTTCTAAAGGAAAGCACTTTTTGGCTTTGTATTGCACAGGGTTTGTTTTAGGCCAGAGGAATTATTTTCAAGGTTTGAAGTCAAATGAGCTAAGTTGTCAGTCATGAAGTACAGGGCTGAAGGAAAGGAGTACTTTCCTGCTCTTTACAATAGTTGGGGGCCAGGCTGCTAATCTATGAACTGCCACCAAACCTGAAGTCCCTACTGCTGGAAAAGGCTCGGGCATAAGTCCCGTCCCCCCCCCC
>NW_017729001.1:15230454-15239688 GCF_001723915.1 Gavialis gangeticus
CCCCCCCCCCCCCCCCCAGCATCACTCAAATGCTGCACAAGTGGTAGGTTATGTTTACATGAGGGCAGGTTGCAAGGCTGCCGGTCTCTGGCAATGCCAGGTGGCTTTGCTGGCTTGAATGGTTACAAAAGAGGGCGGGGGGTTATCTCTGTGCTTCTTCTGCAGCACGGGGCTGAGCCACCACCTCCAGGCAGGCCCCAGAGGGGCCACAGCTGCTCTGCCCGGTTCCACAGGGCCCCCCCCCACACC
The DNA here is from genome assembly GCF_001723915.1 of Gavialis gangeticus. NCBI lineage: Eukaryota > Metazoa > Chordata > Crocodylia > Gavialidae > Gavialis > Gavialis gangeticus. The sequence goes on from NW_017729001.1 coordinate 15,230,704, forward strand.
CCAAAGCACGGTACCTGGGGCTATTGCCCCAATTCACCATACCCCAGGGATAGCTTTGGCCACAGTGCTACCACAGGTGCACACACTACGGACGATGCCTTGTGGAGCTGCAGAGATCCAGAACCCAGAGATTTACTTCAGTGGAGCCAGGATTACATGGGAGTTTTGCCGTTGTCCTCAAAGGACCTGATATTTCAACACAGGGCTTGTGATTATGAAGCTCTTCTGGTTCATTTCACCAGCAGTTATTTACCAGGTATTATGCAGACAAGAAGCAGAATGAGCTGTACCTAAATCAGCAGCAAAACCACATTCACTTTCTTCTACAAGGCAACTCTGACAACACACCCACTGCCTCACTAACTTTCAGCCAAAATAGTGTTCCCTTTAGAGGAAACGAATACTGGACCATTAGATGCAAGGGAACTAAGGGACAGGAAGGACTGCACCCAGGTAGCAACGGTATTTTTTCTCTCTTAAGAGTAGATGGCCAAGTAAATTGTGTTTATTGCTAGAAGAGGGAAGAGCTAGCCTTTCTACCACAGTCTCCTCAGAAAAGATCTGGCCATCCAGTCACACGCATCATGGATTAGATGGATCACCTCTTATCAGACATCATCAGGCAAGGACAGTACTAGACACTGATTTCATCACTCTCACTGGTAAATATCTTTGAACATAGCTGCATACGTAAGATCATATAGTTGGGAGAGAATGAAGTCCTTCCGTCAGGTATCTGGGGACTATACAGAATGACAAATATTAGCTTTGCCCATTCTGTATGCTATGTTGTCAGGCTAGTCAAATAACCCTGTGTAAACAAGGACAGATAACACCATGGACTGGCATCGAGTAATTTGTACCCACCTTTACCAGAAATGTCCCTGCCTCAACAAACTGTCCTTTTGCAACTGGTTGGCTCACATTTTCTTTTCGTTAAGGTTTGAATGTGCTGATAGTGCAACACATTAATTTTATTCCCAGGTAAGAAAAGGGTTAGTGTAACAGCCACAATATCAGAAGGCTCAAAGGCAGTTCTGAAACTTTCCTTGTGTGTACCAGCAAACAAGAAGACTTGTTATTCTCCCCCCGCTTCCCACCTCTCAGCAAGAGGGAAAGGAACCGGCTGCTATTGGGGGATTCCAGGTCAGCCCTGGGCAGTGCCAAGCTGGCATGGAGTCCTTATTTGAATGGGAACTGCTTGAAAGAATGCAACACAAAAGAAAAGAAAGAGTGCTCAGATGATTTATTGCCTGACTCTTGTATTCCTGACTCTAGAAAGGGGTTTGAGACTAAAGCAGACTTAAGAGAACAGAGACAACTTGTACAGAAGCTATTTTCCTTCACTAAAAGATGTGTAAAAAAAGGCCCAATATGCTCTGGGAGGTGAGTGGGGGGGTTTAATTAGCAAGCTGTGCTAATTAGAAGTGCCCAAGCATCACATGCATCAGCATTCCCATGCTGAAACATGGCGGTGGGGCCCTTTGAACTAAAGCTCATCGAACCAGCTTTAGTTCAAAGCACCCCACCGCCATGTTTCAGCACGAGGATGCCGATACACGATGCTAGAGAGTCAGCAGGAGCGCGATAATTTCCATGCTCCAGCAGACTTGATTAAATAGATTCTGCTCTGACGCGCTGGCTCCCAGCACATCTACAGGAGCCCACTGCATCCGCTCAGATTTCTCCTTCACAGTCTGTCAAGCCCACTGTCAAGCCCAGTACACAAGGTGAAGATATACTTGAGTGCTTGCGATAATGTACTACTGCCTTTGAAAGGCTGACAGCGCCGACAAGGGCACACCGTGGCATAAACTAAGGTTCTTGTGGGGAGAGTGACAAGGAACCAAACCCCATTTCCAGAATTAAGTTCTCTGAAAATATCCAAATAATAAAATTTCCTCAAGTGTGAAAGGCAGGTTAGGTTCAAGCTGCTAGGTTCTGCCCATTTCTCCCACCCATATGACAAAGCGGTCTTTAGGCAAGAGCAGAAGAAAGTGGGATACAAATCTGCTGCAAATAGTGGACGAATACATCTCAGAAGACAACTTCTCCTCCATAAGGAAAAACACACCTTCCTAAGGCCTTGCAGATGAGCCCCGCCCCAGACACCAAACCCATTTCTATTTGTGGGTGAATTGTAGTGTGAATGACAGCTGCCCTTCTCTGCAGAGCCAGGAGAGCACATCAGCAGGACACGCTTCCTCCAAGTTCCCTGCCAACATGCCTCAGTGCTAACCTGGACTCTGTTCTTGGCCTGCTACCAAAACGCACTGCATTAGCAAGGCCAGTCTTGCGACACATGCTCCCGTGACTTCAGTCCACCTGGGGAACGAGGAAGTACCAACCACCCTAAGGAAGGGGTTAATATTGCTAGCAAGCATGGCACTGAAACTAAGAGAGCAAGGAGGAGACTGGAGTGATATTTTACAGGAGATACTTTGTTCACCTAGCAGCCAATGTGGGGTGCAGAAGGCCTGTACCAGTAAGCAGACACCTAATGATACACTGTTTTGTTGTAGCTGCACTAAGCACCTCCATGCAAACAACTGATCTGCAAACTGCAGAGCAAAATGCTAGCAGGAAGTCTTTTCTAGCTTTGGGAGTCAGGACAGGAGGAAAATGCAATAAGAGCCCTGAGTACACACACCACCTTGCCTAACTCAGCTCCCTTCTGAGTCAGATGTGCAGACCCAAAACCTGGGAGCTGAACCTCACTCACCCCCCCAAACTGCCTTTTCAGTTGTGTCAAACAAAACCTTCCCCAAGCTGCTTGATTTAAGTCCTCAACAGGGAAGAGCCACAGAAACCAGTAAATCAGTGGCCCCCAAGACTTTGCTAATAAATCAGGTCCAAGGATGAAGAGATTACAAAATGAATCCCAGCTGACAGGATGAAACCATTTACATTCACCATGCAAAGCCCTCCAGAGAAGGGGCGGGGGTAGAAGGAGTAAGGTAGAAAGATGCTTGTAAACATCACCAAACTGTCAGCTAGAGGTGCTGATTAACTCAAGGAAGAGTGATGGCTGGTTCCAAACAACTTATATAAGCACAAGGAAAAAGCTGGCCCGTCGAATACAAAGTAGAGCATCAGGAGTGTGAAAAATTTAACTGAATACATGTAAAGATTCTGGTGAGCCTCCCACCTTCCTCTCCACACCCATACACTGTTCAATACGCAGCAAACAAGGCACCAATGAATTAGGGTTGGCCCAGCTGGGCTGCAAGTCCCTGATAAATAATGAGGGTGGTTTTCTGCTAGCCACCTGCCCAGCACAGTCTGGAGCAGCCTCAGGCCTGATCCAAAATGAAGATGAGCTATGGTTCTTAGGCTAGGTGATGAACCAGGGCTCACAGGAACTTGACAATACAGGTTTCCCTTGCTTTATTCGGGTTCTGTATGCATGAATTTGTTCTTATGCGATGAGGTTTTTTTTATACCAAAAATTTGTTATATGCAAGATAAAGTCACTCTTGTGCAATCAGCGTAGTGGAAGCCCGCAGCCAGCGCCTTTGTGCAGTGCATTATGGGACTGACACGCACCAAAAATAGAGTCTCCTGGGTGGATCCGTGCTCCTCGCTAGTTGTCTGCAACTCGTGTTTCTATAGCTGTTATCCCCATTATGGCTTCTAAACATCCTGCTAGCTTATCTCCTACGCCTTTCCCAGGTCCATCACCTCCCTCTCCACACCAATTAAACATTAACCACCATCCTGTGCTTGTGTGTACTGTCTGTTGTTGACGAGCACCAAAAGTGTCTTGTAAAAATGATAGAAACGGGTCTGAGGGCCAGTACAGTTGAGGTCTTGGAACGTATCCCTATTTGTTACATTGTAAAGTGGGTTCCCTTTATGCGAATCCCAGTTATGTGCCATTTTCCAGGAGTGTGCGTACAGCATAAAGCGAGGGAAACCTGTAAATCCACTGAGGGAAATGACAAGGGAAACTGCCTGATAGCAGGGGACTCTTCTGCATTAGGGAACTCCTCAAGCCAGGGAGAGTCTCTGGCTTTATAACCCCTTCAGACCAGTTTTAAGCACAGTGGAGAATCCAACTCAGTAACACTTGCTCCAGAAACACTGCGCTTGCCCCACCATCAGCCATCTACTGCTTCTCAGCTACCTGCTCCCTTCCCACGGCTCGCAAAACAGGGCTTCCCATGGAAACAGGCTTCCTCTCCTCAGCCTATGCAGCAGTTTGGTTTGTGGACTGGCCAGCCTTTCTTTGCTTGACTGTTTAAGGCTGCATCCAAGCCCAGACACATCAACGGCAATACGAAAGCCAGGCTATGACCCTCTTTCCCCATCTCTGAGCTGTGGATAGCTTTTTTTTGTCATTTTCCCTGTGGGGTTGCAAGGGACAATAAGAAATCTGAGCACTCTGACCTCCAGACTGCCATTAACCCAGTAAGAAGAGCAGCAACATAATCCCCAGCACAACGGGCCTGCGCTCCATTCCCCAGCACACAGGGAGGAAGCTCAGGAGCTAAGGAAGCCCGAGAGCGCAGAAGCTCAGAAGAAAAATTCCACACCCTAAAACATTAGACGTACCATCGTTCTGCGTCCACTGCTCTGGGCAGGAAGCGTGCTTTCAGGTTATCAGTTGAAGGGGAGGATGCCCAATTACCTTTTTTATATGCCAGAAGATGACAAAAAACAATAGTTAAAAGTTCCCTGCTCACCCCAAGGAGGGAAGAGCGCTCTTAACAGTGGGAGACTCTGCCCTGGAGCAGCAGGAGCTTCTACACCATAGGAGAGGAGAGGAGAGAAGGCACTTGCTGATGCACTTCAGCGTATATATTCCCATCTAGAAATCGTCTTTAGGGCTGCTGACAGGTAGCAGACTAACAGCTCCCATCACCCAAGGTCCTTGTGGATCCCCAGAGCAAGAATGGTCTAGGATCATACATGTATGCGTGTGTGCATGGGGGGGGAAACGGACTCCAGCTAACATGCCTCTGCCTAGACCTAGGCTGCTGGTAGCATCTGTAAGTGGCTAGAGCTAGACCAAACTACCTCAGCAATGTCCTAGAAAGGTATTCAATGCAGAAAAGTCAATTATCTCATCACATAGTGAGCAAAGCCCACCCTGAGCAACCTCCCTTAACTGGGAGTGCTCCAGCTAGATGGAGACTGAAATAAAATTTCCACAAGGCATTCAGCAGCCACAGGGCACGTAACATTCACCTGTCTTGATTCAGCCTGACTGGATAGCAAAAGGGGCATGGAACCTGAGCCAGGAGATCGCTCAAAAAACCCCCTAAAACCAAAGCTTCATATAAAGGTGTGAGCTGGCTGATATCTCCCTTGGACATCTCTGCTCCAACTGGAGTCCCCCATAGCTTGATTTCTTGACTTCAGGTCACAAACCAATGACCTGGGAAATATGCTATGAAACTTTCATATCAAAACAGGTGGCCATTCTCAAATGAACCTGGCAGGAGGGAGAGGCTCATTCTAAAAGGATAAAAATATTCTTTTGAGAGAGAAGACATCCTCTGAAAGCCACATGGGAGGAAGAAAGGATCAAGATGGAGCATAAGAAAAATAACTGAGAGCTGTTTCTTAAACCGAATGCTTGAGCTGAACCAAGTGCTTGGTACGTGTTACAGACAAGTGTCTAACTTGTCTAAGGGTTACCGAGGCACCGTAGCAGTCCGTTCCTTGGGAGCAGAGGACTTTGATCAGCAGAGGTGGCAATGGGACTGGTTATTCTACAGCTTCCTGGGGCTAAGCCCCAAGGCCTGGTGGGGGCAAAGCCCTTTGGGCATCCTCCTCCAATTAATTCTTGACTGCTCAAGATTAAGCTTTGTTACCATTCTTCATTTTAAAACACTGCAGCAAATATAAGGGAAGAGCCCCATCCTTGATAGCAAGAGGTACACTCTCCTGCGGGGAACATTTGCAAGCACCACTGCTTCAGACCAGACACGGTGCTAGAAGGGAAGTGCTGGCCCCTAGGCTGGCAGAGGCCCAGATTGCTATAGGCCCAGTCGCACCATTTCTGCACTGGTATGACTAGATCAACTGAGGTGTGGGACTACCACCAGTGTGGCAGTAGCTTGAAGAGAAGCTCCAATTATGGAAAAGTATGGAGCAAAGTTTTTAACCCATTGCAGACCCCTGAAGTCTGAGGATCTGGAATGCAGTCAGGTAGTTTATCAGTAATCACTTAATTGGCAAGCCCTTTAAATATCAAGACACGCTTAACAAAAAGCAGGTGCACTTGAGCCTGCGCAAGTAAAGGAACGATGACTCCATACTGGCAGGAACTGCACAGAGTTAATGTCCATTCCTATTTGGAGAGGATCCATTTATTTAATGAAATAAGGTCCAGAACGAGGCTAGCTGGGTCAGCGTGTACATTAGGAGCCTGTTTTAATTTACAGCATGCGAGGGCAGGACCAGCACTCCAATAAGGCTGTGCTTCATGATGACTAAAAGCAGGGGGGGTGGGGAAGGTGGAGGGAGAGAGGGCAGGACTGCTTCAGGCTAGGGCTGTACATAACTTCATGCTCCCTTCCACACCTTTCCTCCTGACCGAAGCCCTCAGCCACCCCCCTTCCCTCGCAACAAAAGCTGCAAACACTGTGCTTTAGCGGTCCGTAAACACCATCTTCCAAGGGACTTAAAGATCCACTGCAGCATCCTCTCAAATTAAAGGGATAAGCAATTTAAAAACAAGGACTCCCTTGTGAGCAGTAAGCTTACATGCCCATTTGAAATGGCAAATGCCTGTGGCGCCCGCATATTCATTGTGCCACATGGCTTTTCAGAGCCTCCAGGCTGCCTGGAGAAGACCCTCCCCAGTCCAAGGGAATGCCACAACCCTGCTTTGGGACCACCAGGTCTGTCAAGATGCAGGATGGATGGCTGGATGGATGGAGCACGTACCACAAAAATGGCAGTAACTGAGGCATCTTGACTGACAGCAGGGCCAGAGATCAGAGCCAGCAAACAGAGCTTGACAGGCAGGGAGGCAATGATGGCCACCCCTGCATGAAGAACAAATAGGCAGCTCGACCCTCTCATTCCTCTCAAGTCTCTTCAGCTAAGCTGGAGCTTTACTGTCAGACAGAGGAAGAGCTGACAGGCAGAAGGATGAACACAGAGGAAAGATGCCATTAGAGAAAGAGAACTGGCTGGGAAATGCATAAAAGCACTAAGGGTGTACAACCTACCACAGCCAGTCCAGAGAGAAGATACGGATCTCCACTTGGGGAATTTCCCTGCAAACTAACAGAGGAAACCTGAGAACTAGTAAAACTTGCTTGGAGCTGTTCATAAGCTTTCCTGGCACTACCACATACTTGGTTTAGCTCAGACATGTAGGCAGATACATAATTAATAGGCCAGGTTCATCCTCACAGCACTTCACTCACTTTGTGAGGGTTATATTAGAGAGATGTTGAGATAGTGGAATAATTCAGTGTTCAAGGGGAAAATAAAAAGTGCATTTGTGGAATTTCATCTTGTGTGATCACAAAAGGGCAGCTAGATGAGCATTGAGAAAACACTCCAGCAAAACAGCTTTGGGGACAATTCCTCAGTCAGGATGCAATAAGGTAGTGAAGCAGGACAAGCCAGGGGAGCCAATTCCCATTTGCTTCCTTATCCATCCTTTCTACCTTCTTTCCTACCCATTACAAACTCAGCAGACTTGGCACACGACAGAGACCTTGCACAAACAAAGGCTGATTCAATGAAACCATAGGCTGTGCTCAGAGAGCTTGCTGTCAGGAGAGGAAATAATTCTAGGCAACCTATAAAAAAAGGCCTATAACCATTTACCTCGCTCAGCATAATGCTGTTGTCTTGTGAGACAAACAGAGATGCCTACCATCAAATTAAGGTTGCAGTCTGTAGCTGAGATCTCACAGCCAAACAAGTGGATAACTAACTGCCTTTCCAATGGCACATGGCACTATCTGAGACTCATAACAGCCCAGGAGTAGTTTGCATATAAGTAACTTACACTTATGTGCAAGGCAAACGTAAGCACTGCTGCACAGCCTGGTCACCCTTTATCACTGCTGATAAACACGAACATGGCTCTGGAGCAGATCCAAAAGAAATACCCCAAGATTAGAGTATCTTGTCCATTCAACCACATCCACCTGCCCAGGAGGCAAGCACGCTTGCTCTGGAAGCTGTGGCAATTAAGGGCGCTGTGGGGAGCCCTGCAGCCTGGAAAACAGCCCCATGAGACCCATTCAGCCTGCAGCCCAGAGGCTGGACACCACTGGTTTATACCAAGAATTCACAACTCCCCTTTCCCCCCCACCCCAAAAAAAAAAAATTTCTGGTCTCCACCACCTTTGGAGATGAAATGCAAAACATGAGCCCTCCCCAACAAGGCAGGTAAGGCTCAGAGAAAGCAAGGAAAATGCAAGCACGGGGCTGAAACTAAGTATCGCAGTAAAGGAGCCAGGTCTGTGTCCTGATCATTACTTCAGGGAGAAGGCCTTACTCAGATTCCCCTCACTGGTTAGTTGTGGATTGGGAACTTCACTCATCAACAGGAAAAACCTCTTATTTGGGACCTCAAGGGCCTGCAGTGCACTGAACACATCATGGCTTCACCACAACAAATGGAGTCCCCTCCTTCCAAGTAAGCTTATGAGTAACCAGTGTTGCAATGAGCCCTGCTGTCCCCAGGGGCAATATTTGTAGGGATACAAGCCTAGCCCACACCAGGTAAACATGGCATGTTGCCCTACGTTAGAACCCTAAACCAGTGAGTCTCAACCAAGGTGCCACAGCACCTTGGGGTGCCTTGAGACCCTTTCCAGGGTGCTACGGGGTGCTGCCATGGGTCACAAGATGAACCCAGAGATTTCAAATAGGGACCCACAATGTTAAAACCATTCTGACCTGTTGTGGGCTAGTTGAGTTTGACTACAGGAAAATACTAGAGCAAGTTCTGCTGTTGCCAAAAAATGTGAAAGCCAAAAGCCAGCACATGGTAAGGGCGGGGGGGGG
>NW_017729001.1:15244688-15245079 GCF_001723915.1 Gavialis gangeticus
GGTTGAAAACCACTGCCCTAAATGAAGACTTTGGCTTGCGCCAGACTCAGCCCACAGCCTAGACAGGAAGCCTTGCTATTCGTGCCCAGGGCAAATCGATGCACAAACCTCCCGCAGCCTCTGACGCAGCGGGCTGGGCATGCAGGGGGGCCGCTCCCCAGCGGCAGTGGGTGCTGTACTTTTCACGAGACAAGGATTTCTTAAGAGTGAAGAAATCTAACCATGTCTTTTGTCTCACTGGATCCCAGCCACAGCTGGTCCCATAAGAAATCCCTCTCATGCTAAGAGACCCCCGGCCCTCTCCTGATCCCTAGACCACCTCAGCTACAACATCCCTCTTGCACGCTGTACTTCTTGAGGACGTGCAACGCTGCCCTGCTCCCTCTTGCAC